>NC_058522.1:342490028-343115028 GCF_904849725.1 Hordeum vulgare subsp. vulgare | reverse complement strand
TGACATTGGGGGATATTTGGGAATTTATAGGAGGAGGATTAGGGTTAGGAGGCGTGTAGAGGGGCCACAAGCCAGCCCCCCCAGGGCACGCCCAACAGGCTTGTCATCTCCCGGCAGGTCTCCTGCCCCCCTCTCCAAGCCTCTAGGTTTCTTGTGGTCCAAGAAAAATCATTCTGGTGATTTTATTCCGTTTGGACTCCGTTTCATATTCCGTATCTGCAATACTCAAAACAAGGAAAAAACAAAAACTGTCACAAGGCTCTAGATTAATAGGTTAGTCCCAAAAATAATATAAATAGCATATTAATGCATATAAAACATCCGAAATAGATAATATAATAGCATGGAACAATCAAAAATTATAGATACATTGGAGACGTATCAAACCTCTAACTAAAGAACAAATTATCTTATAAGAAGAATACGAAATAAACTAGGAACGACGTCACCTATAAGATACCGATTCCCAAAAAATGTATAACGTTACTGGAGAGATTGCACAAAACAAAATACAAGAAGCTCCAAAAAGGTAAATGAAGCAAATAATTAATAATATCAACCTCATATTAAACTTCTAATGGAATAACGAATTAATTTATAACTTGAATACTAATTTAACTCATAGTGACATCACCCATAATATACTATAAAGTACCTAAAACTTGCACACCGTTACATCACAAATTGCATAATACCAAATTAAGCAATCTCTAATCAGAAAAGAAGCAAAGAATTAATAATATCAACCTCATATTGAACCTATAATTGAATAATTAATTAATTAATTAGTTGAAACACAATTCAACTCACAATTACATCACCCATGACATACTACAAAAATAAGCAATTGCAAAATGTTAAACTTATAAAAAAATCATCTCACCTCTAGCCTAAAGCAACTCTCATCAAGACCAACGTCAAACTGCTCGAGAACTAGATCTCGGAGGGTCCATACGGATGACAATAGATAGGGCAAACCATACCTACGTGATGAGTGATATTTTTACACTCAATTCAACCTTACAAACCGAGATATTTCATTAAAATAGATATATTCAATATGATATTGCCACTAATGACTATTGAATGCAAAAGATTCCACAAACCCTCTCTTTGATATTTTTCCACGGGAAATGGGCTAAACAGGTAAGAAATCACATGGGAGAAATGAAAGGAAGGAAAATGGTGACTATATAAGCCACTAGGAAGCACCAGAAGGCCACGAGAGTCAAAGACGGTATTCCATGTGATCACATACCCTCACATGAGCGGTCGTTTGGCTTGGAAATCGTGGAAAGTCGTCCACCCGGTTAACTTTTCTAAAGGGTAGCCATGAAATTATCAATGGAAATGGAGGGTCGAGCACAACGAGAACCTCTTCATCACCATCTTCATTCAGAAACCCTAGCAACCATGATTTTTTCGCCATAGCCATCTCCACGACCATAGTGGTCTCTCATCTAGTTCATACTTGTAATCGTGCATCGCATAAGGCATCCATCGTAAGACATATTGCAATAAATCAATCCCAGATGTGCCCTTCAATGTTTTCTTCCTGCAATTTTATTTCCATGTGTGAGTAGTTGAGGCATGAGCCTTGCAACCCCACATATTTGGTGAAGGGATCAATGGAAGTCTTTGACACAACGTCTTGTATGTGTCAAATAAAATTGTTTCGTGAAGTGTGTCTTGTCCGTCATCTTCATCCTTGCAGATTGCCAGGATCATGGAGGTTAAGCACCAGTGAGGCTAGGAGTAATGTGACCCATGAAGTGTTATACCGAACACCGATGACATCGAGGTTTAGTAGGGTAACATGGATCCTATCCTTGGGGATTCATGAGGTGTAGTCATTAAACACCCAATACTTTTGTCTGACCTTATTATCTTAATTACCAGGACAACACCGCGAGACGGATAGGGCCTTTCATAGGACAACAAGTTCTTGATGCAAGACTCGTATTGGTCAATATGTTATTTGATGCAAGTTCTTGATGGGTGACTTCCCAAGCACAAACTAATATCATTTTTTATCCCAACACCAATACATGGTTTTAAGCATCAAGACCTCATCCATGTACCTTCTTTTTATTATAAGTGTTTGAATCTCAATTTGCTTGTTGATTCGGTCAAAAGCTAGATTTGACACTTTGGCAAATACTTGCTAGAGACCATTGCTTCCCACGGTAACCTCTAGGGAAATAGGTGTGTGAAACCCTTTCTTGTTCCAATACTGGATTAGTAAAAAGGAGATATCAATCCCTTTTTCTAGCACCATTGTCGGGGAGGAGTTCAATATTCCTAGTCTTCGTGTTCAGAGTTTTTGTTAAAGTTAATTTTCAGTTTTTGGTCTTGCTTCTTCAGCTTTAGTTTAAGTCTTATTTTTGTTGCAAGTTTTTTAGTTGAAAATAACAAAATGTTACTATGGATCATAATATTGGGAGTTTTTCTACTCCTAGAAACAATTTCATGCGTGAAGAAATAGCAAAACCTAATGTTGCAGCTGTAGAATATCATATCAAACCGAACCTAGTTTACATGGTTCAACAATACCAATTTGGAGGATATGCTTATGAAGATGCACGTATGCATGTGCGCAGTTTTACTAAATTGTGCAACATGACACACATAAAGGATTATGACCCTGATGCTTTGAAACTCCGCTTATTTCTTTTCTCTTTGAGAGGAAAAGTTAAGGAATGGCTTCTAGCTTTTCCTAAAGGTTGTATTGCTTCTTGGGTTGCTTGTTGCAGTAAATTTTTATATAAGTTTCGTACACCTCAAAAATTAGGCAATTACATTCTTAGATTACATGTTTCAAGCAAGATGAACGTGAGCCACTAGCGCTTGTGTGTGATAGAATGAAAGAAGCTATAAGAAACTGCCCCAATCATGGAATGGAGGAGTGGTTAATCCTTCATATGTTTTATAATGGCTTTAATCACAGGTCAAACACTATGCTTGATGCAGCTGTAGGAGGAACAATCATAGGAAAGCCCATAGAAGATGTCAAGAAGGTACTAGATTATATGCAAGAGAACCATGCCCAATGGCATGTTGAGAGAACCACCACCAAGAAGGGAATGTCATAGAAGAAAATAGCTCAAAGTTAAAAAACCAAGATAGAAGAACTTATCTCTTTGATGAAAGGTAGAGACGAGGTAATGTCAATGCCATCACTAATGAAGATAATAGTGATGTGAATTTTCTTGCTCGTAGTAGCAATAATCACAATTGGAAAAACAATGGTTATGCTCCTAAACTTCATTATCCTAACAATGGAGGAGCATCCAATAATATTAATGCAACTAATGGTAGCAATAGAAATACTCTTGAAGAAACTCTTAAAAGTTTTATTACTATCCAGACTAAGCAGAATGAAAACTTCAAGAATATCTTGAAGAATCATGGTAACTTACTTGGTCAATTGACCGGTAAGGTTGTTGGACTAACAAATGATGTGGAGATACTTGAAGCTAGATCAAAGAATATGGAGGCACGAGTGGAAACATAGCAGAGAGCCAAACCTGGATTTTGGCCAAGTTTGCAAGTAAACCGGAGCCTAACCCAGTTGAAGAAGTTAAAATGGTAAGAAGAAACAAAGAGAAAGCTGAGGTACTTGATGCAAGCCATGTGCCACAATACGATTTTACCATTGCATATTTTGTCAAGATGATATCCATGAAGTATCCAGTACTGAAGGTAACTAACGATGAGGCATATGATATTTTTGTTGAATAAGTTGCAGCCAAGGTACATGAACTTGATGATGAAAGAACAAAGTTATTCAGTAAGTTACCAGCTAAGCAAGAGGATGCTTTTGAACCTACTATAGAGATTCAGATAGGACTTAATAAGTTAAGTGCTTTATGTGGTCTAGGGGCAAGTGTTTTCACTATCCCCAAATCGGTTTATGATAGTCTAAATCTTGGTCCGTATGCTAATACTAAGATTATATTGAACATGACTAACTCTACTTTTACTTAGCTAGTAGGCATTAAGCATAGAGTTATAGTTCAAATAAACGATTGTCGTGTCATGATTGATCTTGTTATAAAAGATATGCCTGACGATCCAATTGTCCTACTATTTTGAGTAGACCTTTTCTAAGTATTATTAAAGTGGTGTCAAATTTTTTGAGGGAAATGCTCATTTTGATTTACCACCTAAAGATTGCTTTATAGGGTGTTTCCCGAGGAAAAAGAAATTGAATACCTACATAGAAGGTGGCTTCAATTTGAATGCCATAAGCTATGCTCTCGGTGTTCTAGCACCACATTGATCACCACTAGTGACCAAAATCAAACGCTTCGTGGAAGGAAACCCACGCGAATAAAGTAGAGAAGTACATTTTAATTTTTGTTTTAAATAAAAGAATGATTGTTCAAATGAAGGCCTAGCCTTGTGCAAGATAATATATGTGATTGACGTTTGAATGTCTGGAAATGTTTCTATCTATTAATATGGAACTAACACCGCAGGAAAATGAAGAAAATAAAATTTTGAGAAGAAACAAACCAAAAGACAGCCCTTCCTACGACTGTAGCGGTCGTATGGGCAGTCGTTTGACCTGCAAGAGGTTCCAGTGTAAAACAACCAGAGCCAACACAGAGAAGGATGATGTATCAAAAGGGCGCACATCTTGTTTTTGCGGTTGTTTAACATCTTCCACCAGGAGCATGAAAATAACAAAACGAATGGCAACCTTCAAAACAGGTGTCGTTGTCTGTTTCCTGGGTCGTTTCACCTACATGCATGCAAAGGTGACTTACCAAGTTGAAGATGGTGTTCCACGCGGGCGCTTGTGCCGTACGAGCGGTCGCTTTGCGTGTCGGCGGCTCCAATAAGCCCGAGGAAGAAGGTATTTTGCCCTCATGTCTCTATTTTCTTCTTCTTCCTCCTCCAAACATCTCCAAATCCTAGAAAAATTTCACCTCATCTCCCTACTCGTTCGTTTTCAGTTCGAATCCTTCCATGTGATCGATCTATGGTACGTTTCTCCTCCTATCCCCAATTTATTTTTCCCGAATCCAAGTTCTACATGCCTAGCATTGCCATGTCTAGGATATGCATATTTTTTATTCGAACTTGAGTTTGGCATATATTGGTTGATGTTTTTACACGAGTATGATGGTGTGAGTGTCACAGGGTCATTATTGTTTCATTGTGTTGGACTAGAAACTATTTTAGAGATGTTTACACAGAGGTCTTCTCACGTACCTGGTGCTTCAAGTTCATCCACTGCACAACCACAACAAGTTTTCTCTCACGGGGGTCGTCTTCATCGACCGTGGAGCAAGCAAGAAGTTCCATAAGCTCGGCACAAGGAATATGAAATCAACCAAATGGGATTATGTAAATAGTCTCGCCAAGCTAGGTATCACTCATGATTTCAACTTTCTTTTTCATAATGTCGTGTTGCACCATTTTGTTTATCAGGGATGTGAGACTTATGAATGATTAATGCTTGGGTTTCTTAGCATTCTCTTGCATAGTGTTGGATTAATGCCAAATGCATATGAGGAGTAGAGGACCACTTTTTGTCTCCTTGGCCAAGACTTTAACATCACTTTGGTTGAGTGGTGTAACTACTTTTCCTTCCCCAACAATGATGATGATGTTAGATATGTTAATGATGTCATTGACCCGCACCCAAGGAAATCCTTTTACCATTCAGTTGCATTAAAAGTCCTTGGATATGTTATTTCTATTGTGTTATCACTAACTCGTTGCAGGCATGAGGGGAAGTTTCTAAGGTGAATGATGAGAACATTCTAGTTCTTGGGAACACAACAAACATGTATGTCGGTTATTAGCCCAACATAAGGGCAATACTTTTGCAATACCACACGCATCAAGCAAATCATGCACATATAGATATCGTGTGTGGAGGAGTGATTACCATGTTGAGACATAGATAGAAGAGGTATCTAGAGGGGGTGAATAGACTACTTACATAAATTAAAATCCCAGCCTTTTCCCAATTTAATGGTTTGCAGATTTTAGCGATTCTAACAAGTCTAGTGCATCCTACACATTCTAGTTAACAAATATGGCAGCGGAAAGTAAAGACTTTGCACGTGTAGTAAGTAGTAGAGTTTAGGAAGATCAAACGCGAAGAAGTTGACACGGTGATTTTTGGCATGGTTCCGATAGGTGCCGCTATCGTACGTCCATGTTAGTGGAGACTTCAACCCATGAGGGTAATGGCTGCAAGGTTCCACGGAGGGCTCCACCCACAAGGGGTCCACGAAGAAGCGGCCTTGTCTATTTCACCATGGCTTCCGTCCACACAGGACCAGCCTCACTCACGGTAGATCTTCACGAGGTAGGCGACCTCCTTGCCCTTACAAACATCTTGGTTCAACTCCACAACATGGAGTAGGAGGCTCCCAAGCGACACCTAACCAATCTATGAGGCACCATCCTCTGAAAGGTAATATATGTGGTAGAATGATGAACTCCTTGCTCTTGTGCTTCAAAAGATAGTACCCTCAACACTCAATCACTCTCTCTCTCTCAGATTTGGCATGGGTAGGAGAGATTGATCTTGTGGAAAGAAACTTGGGGAGGCTAGAAATCAAGGTTCAAATGGTTGGAATGGAATCTCTTGATCTCAAAACATGAGTAGGTGGCTCTCTCTCTGAAAAATGGATCTCGTAAGCGAAGTGTGTTGTGAGGGCTTCCTCAACAAATGAGAGGTAGGTGGAGTGTTATATATAGGTATCTCCCGTAATCCAATCGTCACAACATTATTGCCCAACTCGGTGACACCAAAATGAAACTCGGTGGTACCAAGTTGCACTAAATGTGGCAACTTTGGAATTCTTGGTCAGACCAATATAGGAATCTCGATGGTACCGATACGATGACCTAGTCTGGTTCCCAAACTCGGTGAGACCAATTTCAAACTCATAAATTCTGAAACTTGAAATCATCTCAACAGAATGTTGGTCACCCAATCTCGGTGGCAGCGATAGGAATGTTGGTTGTACCGAGATGGTGGGTTTGGCATAGGATTTGTCTAAGTGTAAAATCGGTATGGCCGAGTAGGAAATGTTGGTGGCACCGATTTCTCATATTTGGCTTGGGACAGATATATTTTGTGGGAGAATGGCTGAGTATTTTTGGTGGCTATCTCTAAGCACTTGAGCAACCAATTCATCATAATACCTCATCCCCTTTTAATAGTATTGGCTTTCCTATGGACTCAAAGTGATTTCTCGCAAATGTCAAATGTAGTCTTCTTGCTTGAAGCTTGAGAAAATCCTATTACTTTCTTCATCAAGGGGCTTCTCCTCATAATCCTATAGCCAAATCTCTCTCTAGATTAAACCTGAAATATACTAGGTAAAGTGTTAGCCAAGAGACAATGTATGTTGTCATGAATTATCAAAACTACCAAGGGAGCATATATGCTTTCAATCTCCCCCTTTTTGGTAATTGATGACAACATACAATCAAAGCTTCAAATAAAGATAAGCATCAGAATATGACAGCTTTGAAAGATACATGACTAGTACAAGCTCCCCCTAAATGTGTGCAATCCATTTTAAAGGACAATTGCTTTGGATTACATGGGCAAACACATGGTAGCAGGACAAGACAAGCCATATAAATCTTGGCTATATGCATCAAAGATATGTGAATGAAGACTTCCATGTTCATGACTCACACTTGCAAACAATATGTGCAAGAGACAAGGGATCATCATGAACAAGGATATGATGCATATACTTACTTTGAGGTTGTGGAGTGTCTTATCAGTAGGAGTACACTTGGGAAAACAAATGTTAGATAACACAAGAGTACTCTATTGTAAAGATGCAAAGAGCTTCAAAACTACCAAGATATTGAAGACATATGAGAAATCTGATTTCATGATGGATATGTTCCAAAAGAATTTATAACTTTCTACCCTAAGGATGAATATGTAAGAATTTCCTCTCCCCTGAATCATAGCATGTAGATATTGGGAGTAGGTAGGGTGAGACAAGTTCAAACAAAAGATAGTGATAGTAAAGCAATGCTATCTAAAACAATTATATCTCTCTCCCCCTTAATATGTAAGGTTTGATACATCTGCCCTAAGGTAGATCTCCCCTTAGGTAGACATTCCTTTAGGAACATATATCTCCACATATTGATATTTCTCCACCTTTTGTGTAAGCTTATTGGTGATATTTCTCCACCTTTATGTAGGCTTATTGGAAGCACTGATATTTCTCCCCCTTTGTAACATCCCAAAATTATAAATTTTGGAATGTTAATATAATTATTAGATTGGTTGTTTGTTTGAGTGATTGAAACTTGAGTGAAATTTGAAACTTTTCAAAACTTTTGAGTGAGAGGGAATGAAATGACTTTCCCCTGCTCCGGTAAATTCAAATTCAGCGAGTTAAAAGCAATGAGAGAAGATGACATGACTTCTTCAACTATAAAGAATTTGAATGGAGCTTGCATTTGAATTTCCTTCGATTTTAATTTGCAAATTCTATTTTCCCTCCACTCAAGAAATGCCGGGGAATAATATTCTGTCAAACAGAAAAGAGAGGAGGAACATGACCCTCCAAAGCCAGGGGCATTTGTTGAAGTATTTTGAGCCAAGGAAACAAAATTTAATTTGAGAAAATAATTGCAAAAAGAAATAATGGTTTTAGGGATTTTTTGGAAAATCATTTTTTTTAGTTTTTATTTTGGCCGTGGAAAAATGCCCATCATTTAGATTTTATTTTTCTGATAATTTTAGTATATGGAAACTCTATATTCCGAATTGATTTGATTTCCCTTTTATCGTTTTACTTTCCTAGTTTTGAAAAAGGAAATAAATCGTGTTTAAATGGAAAAAACGGTGGCCCATTAAGACCTTTCCAAAAACTGGCCCAACACGATCTTCTTCTTCCTCTATCTCCTTCCTCACGTGCACAGGACCTTCCTTAGCCATGGACGGGGAAATCCTCCCCTTCCAGAATTCGCGAAGCTCTTTCCCACCCCTCGCCTCTCGTCGCCTCTATAAGAACCCCCATGGCCTCCTCGTTCCATTCCCCTCAAAACCACGCGCTCTCCTCGCCTCTAGCCCGCGCGCCACCTTGCCGGAATTCATCCCCGGGAGAGCCTCGCCAGGACCCTACCGAGCGCCCCGTCGCCCCAGCGTCACCCCCCTCCACCACCTAGACCCCGCTAGCGCCACCCCCACCCGCCGCACCTCCCTCCACCTCGTCGCCCTCCCTGGTCACCCCACCCCGCCGAAGCTTCCTGCCAGGAGAACGCCGCCAGGAGCTCTCCATCGGTTCCCCCCCCCCCTTGCCAGGAGCACGTCGCCCCTCCCAGGAGCCTAATCCCCCCCTCCTCCGCCACCCCACCCCGCCGGCGACCCCCCCCCACGCCGGAGCTGCTCCCCCATGCCAGCCACCTCGCCGGGGAAGGCCTCCAGCCCCTGCCAGTCACGGTAAGGCTCCTTTCTCCTCATCCTGTTTTTTTTTCTTTTTTTGGTTTGCCTATTAGATCAAGATCTACGGCGTAGATTACAAGGGGCATACCTTTTCGGTTTTTCTTAAAGAACCGGTCCACCAGTTAAGTGAACCGAATCGTTTTCCCTACATAGGGGCCGTTTGTTAGTTAGTTTTAGGAGCGCACGGATACGGCCAATCAGATCGTGCCACGTCATCAGATTTTGTTTTCTCTTTTAAATCTGTGACAGAATTAGTTCTATTTTTGTTTTCATTATAACTTTTGATCCATTAGTAGAATGGAGTTGATTCTTCTTCCAGTAAATCACAAATTTTCTGTAGTTTGTAAAAACATATAATTTGTCTATGTTTGAAATTTTAAAATTTGAATTAGATCAGATTTAGTTTAAATCTTGTTTTGTCTATTCTGGGAGTTCAAAAATAGATTTTTAATTAATTCTTTTTGGTACTGATCACTACTGATCTTAGTTAGTGGTGGTAAAAATTTCAGAATTGTTTGAGTATTTTAGCTCATTGTTTCTTGTGAAACAATTTCTGTTTCACCTCTTGTAGGATTGTGACTAATTCACTTTCTTTAGTTGCTTTTAAATTATTTTCTTTTATATTTCAGAAAGATTATGTTTTGTTTCTATTAGTTAACAGTAGGTTTGCAACAAGTTTTGATTTTTATTTTATATGTTATGATGAAATCAATTCTAGTTCCCTAATAACTTGCAATTGGTTTCTTCACTGTTTCAAATCCCGTTTGGAAATACTTTCAAAAAGTTTTGTGAAAAATACTTTATTTTATCTTAGTTAAATTTATATCTTAGTTCCCTGTTATTATTTTCCGTTGGACAAAAACTATTTAGTGTTTGATGTAGTAGAAGACTCCTACTCTTATTTGAAGTTTCCTTCGGATTCCTATTCGCTCTCTCTTTTGTTTTTATTGCTAGAATGATTGCTAGTAGGAGTGCTTATGTGAATGATATGTTTGTTATACAGATTTCATCGAAGAGTGACGAGTAGTCTATCAAGTTATTTCTCGAGAAATTCTTCTTCGTCAACATCACCAGGCAAGTCACTTTGATCATACTATCACCTATGTTTTATGCATCGTAGTTCTACCATCCTATGCCCAAATTGCATGCTGCTTAGGTACTTGGAAATTTTAGTATAGGTTGTAGTATCATGTGGTAGGCACCCAACAACCCCGATACTTGGCCCCGGGACGACAAATTTCATATTGCTATGCTTGAGTAGACGGGATTTCGGTTGAGTGCATAACACGAGTGATGCGAGGTCGATTAAATAATCAAGACCGGTTAAGACAAAATTTTCAAGACCTCGGACGCAATGCAACTCTGGGTGAAGGACGGTTGATCGGCTCCCTGGAGAACGCAGTGGATGAGTCGGGATGCTGGAGACGGCCACGACATCCTGCGGAAAGCTTCACCTAGGCTCAAAGAGACGGACGGATATTTTCAAGACCCAAGGCTTACCTGCACAACCACAAGTAATTCTGGGCTCTGGCTTGGTTGGACAACGTGGCGACTCTGGACAGGCAGTGCTAGCAGATGTAGAAGAACGGTAGGAATGGATGGGCACCGAGAGGGATTCAGAGGGACCCGTTGAAAGACCATGTTTTGATCATCCGGTCTTCGAACACCCTGAAGTGCGAGGACATACACGGAGGCGATCAAATCTTGTGGGGAACGTGTGCAAAACTCTGCAGAGTACTCAAACCTAATCGATTAGCCGTGTCGACGGCCATGGACAACTTGAGCCAAAGGAACTGAAGTTATCTGAAATTCTCAACACCATTATATATATTTGATGAGGGTAATATTGATAACTTGGGTACGAGAACTGGTTGGCGGAACCATCTCGTTAACAACCAACAATGTAGTAACATTTTGCTTTTAGCCCTCTCTTTATGTAGGAGAAAACTTGCTTTTCGCTAAAAACTTATAGCCCCACCTGCCATATATGCATATAGTATAGATGATTACTTTTCACCCCTCTCTTATGTGACTTGCCGGCATATTCAATATGCTGACCTACACGGCTGCAACGTCTTATGTTGCAGACATTTTTCTTCGACGAGTAAGAGTACGATTCAGGGTTATGGTCTACACTCAACTTGCCGTTGGTGTTTATTGGGACTCCACTCCCTTGACCGCTTCCGCTGAGATATTTAAGGTATATATCAGTTTTACGCTATTTACATGTGATTGCACTTTGATATATACATTGATGTACTGTGTGTGCCAGCATACTGATCCAGGGATGGCACAGAAACACAGAGGCTTGACTCGTTTTGAGTCGGGTCGCTACAGAAATGGTATCAGAGCACATGTTGACTATGGGACGTGACCCTAGAAACTGGAAACTTCTTAGGATAGGATCTCTCAAAAATCTTATTTTCGAGAACACCTTTCACTTCTAATCTCTTCTAATTTCATCAAATGTTCTCTCTCACCTCAAATAGTCATACAATGCCCTTACCCCTTTGACCTCCTGAAGAATCAACTGAGTCCCACTTCAAAGTAAAGAGGATTTCATCATGCATTAAAGAATTGAAGCTGCACCAATTGAAGACTCTCAAGACCCGAAGAATTCGAAGAACCTGAAGTGTTCGAATATTTATATGACCATTAGAAGTCCAATCCCCTTTTATGTACCCACGTTAGATACGATGATTTGTGAGCCATCATTGGTGTGTGTTTTCCGACGGCTACAAATAAAACCTATTCTCAAAAATATTGTTTGTACTGTGTGTATCTTCCTCCCTCTCTTACCCGTCTCATCCCCAAAACCTCAACCCTACCAGATGGAGTATGAAGCTGGACTTGTAGTCTCTGGACCAATGACCCAGTTGGAAGCTGAAATATGGATTCAGAACATGGAGAACCACTTCGGGAGCAACTTGATCTCAAGGAAGCATGAAGTGGAACACGCTCTTCAGTACTTTACACAAAGTACTGCAATCTGGTGGAAAATGCACCATGCCATACAAGGATTTAGTGGAGCAGAAACTTGGGACGAATTCAAGAAGACTCTGTTAAGATCCCGTCTCATTCAGAAATGCTATGACAATCCAAAGGAGAAGACTTGTGCATGCAAGATCTATGGAGAAATAGGACACACTCAGGAAGAACACAAGCATGGATGCACTCATTGTGAAGAAAATCACCAAGCTGAGGAATTCCCAACTAGTCAGGTGACTTGTTTCTTGTGTGAAGGAACCACCCACTACCCAGCGGCGTGTCACATTTACCCCAAGTATGCCTGAAACCCACAGACCCCGGGACTAACAAGGACCAAGTACTATCTTTTTGGAGAAGGAAACATGGATCAACAAACGTTTTCTTAGGAGCATACAAAAACCCGAGAGTTGTGAAGATACGATAGACGTTTTGTTGAGCTTGCAGAACCAATAGATTATCCGAACTTCGTTCGTGGACAAGAGATATTTTGCAATGCTTGTGAGGATGCCCAAGTGTTAGAATAGGAGATTCACTAAGCCTTATACAAGGTAATGATTTCAGTGCGACATGGCTTGGCCACCATGACGACTTACTATTATCATTCTCTTGCTATTCGGAATGGTAAATCTGAGAGACTTACCCATAGTGAGAGACGATGTTCTTTGAAGCTTTTGTTTAAGCCTTAGAATGGTATAATGAAAGCCCCATCTACATGGCATTTGTTGTCACGCGTAAGAAACTTTACGGTGAGGATGAAGCCAAGACCCTTCTCTCTGCAGGATAACCACAAATGGTAGACCACCATGAGAACCATCGATGTGTTATTTAGAATTAATCACGAGTCTGTCAGTTAAGAAGGCCCAGTAACGAAAGAAGCTTATATCAACAGAGGAACCCTCGATTCTGATGGAAAAGTTTTGAATATAACGGGAGAGCATCACCAAAGGATTTAATATGAAGACTGTGCGAAGTCAGTTGCCAAAACCCCAGAGGATCGTTAAAACATTTTGAGGGACCAGTAATCTTCATTTTAAGTGTGGTAGCATCCCGCTTTGCCGGAGGTTGGATTTGTTCGAAGACCTCCAAAACCTAAACCTTTTCTTTCTAGCCTCTTCGAATCTCGAGGACGAGATTCATTTTAAGTGTGGTAGTTTGTAACATCCCAAAATTATAAATTTTGGAATGTTAATATAATTATTAGATTGTTTTTTTGTTTGAGTGATTGAAACTTGAGTGAAATTTGAAACTTTTCAAAACTTTTGAATGAGAGGGAATGAAATGACTTTCCCCTGCTCCGGTAAATTCAAATTCAGCGAGTTAAAAGCAATGAGAGAAGATGACATGACTTCTTCAACTATAAAGAATTTCAATGGAGCTGGCATTTGAATTTCCTTTGATTTTAATTTGCAAATTCTATTTTCCCTCCACTCAAGAAATGTCGGGGAATAATATTCTGTCAAACAGAAAAGAGAGGAGGAACATGACCCTCCAAAGCCATGGGCATTTGTTGAAGTATTTTGAGCCAAGGAAACAAAATTTAATTTGAGAAAATAATTGCAAAAAGAAATAATGCTTTTAGGGATTTTTTTGGAAAAACATTTTTTTTTAGTTTTTATTTTGGCCGTGGAAAAATGCCATCATTTAGATTTTATTTTTCTGATAATTTTAGTATATAGAAACTCTATATTCCGAATTGATTTGATTTCGCTTTTATCGTTTTAGTTTCCTAGTTTTGAAAAAGGAAAGAAATCGTGTTTAAATGGAAAAAAATGGTGGCCCATTAAGACCTTTCCAAAAACTGGCCCAACAGGATCTTCTTCTTCCTCTATCTCGTTCCACACGTGCACAGGACCTTCCTTAGCCATGGACAGGGAAATCCTCCCCTTCCGGAATTCGCGAAGCTCTTTCCCACCCCTCGCCTCCCGTCGCCTCTATAAGAACCCCCATGGCCTCCTCGTTCCATTCCCCTCGAAACCCCGCGCTCTCCTCGCCTCTAGCTCGCGCGCCACCTCGCCGGAGTTCATCCCCGGGAGAGCCTCGCCAGGACCCTGCCGAGCGCCCCGTTGCCCCAGCGTCACCCCCCTCCACCACCTAGACCCGGCCAGCGCCACCCCCACCCGCCGCACCTCCCTCCACCTCGTCGCCCTCCCCTGGTCACCCCACCCCGCCGAAGCTTCCTGCCAGCAGAACGCCGCCAGGAGCTCTCCATCGGTTCCCCCACCCTTGCCTGGAGCACGTCACCCCTCCCAGGAGCCGAATCCCCCCTCCTCCGCCACCCCACCCCACCGGCGACCCCCCCCCATGCCGGAGCTGCTCCCCCATGCCAGCCACCTCGCCGGAGAAGGCCTCCAGCCCCTGCCAGTCACGGTAAGGCTCCTTTCTCCTCATCCTGTTTTTTTTCTTTTTTTTGGTTTGCTTATTAGATCAAGATCTACGATGTAGATTACAAGGGGCATACCTTTTCTGTTTTTCTTAAAGAACCGGTCCACCAGTTAAGTGAACCGAATCGTTTTCCCTACATAGGGGCCGTTCGTTAGTTAGTTTTAGGAGCGCACGGATACGGCCAATCAGATCGTGCCACGTCATCAGATTTTGTTTTCTGTTTTAAATCTGTGACAGAATTAGTTCTATTTTTGTTTTCCCTATAACTTTTGATCCATAAGTCCAATGGAGTTGATTCTTTTTCTAGTAGATCACAAATTTTCTGAAATTTTTAAAAACATATAATTTGTCTATGTTTGAAATTTTGAAATTTGAATTAGATCAGATTTAGTTTAAATCTTGTTTTGCCTATTCTGGGAGTTCAAAAATAGATTGTTAATTAATTCTTTTTGGTACTGATCACTAGTGATCTTAGTTATCAGTGGTAAAAATTTCAGAATTGTTTGAGTATTTTAGCTCATTGTTTCTTGTGAAACAATTTCTGTTTCACCTCTTGTAGGATTGTGACTAATTCACTTTCTTTAGTTGCTTTTAAATTATTTTCTTTTATATTTCAGAAATATTATGTTTTGTTTCCGTTAGTTAACAGTAGGTTTGCAACAAGTTTTGATTTTTACTTTATATGTTAGCATGAAATCAATTCTAGTTCCCTAATAACTTGCAATTGGTTTCTTCACTGTTTCAAATCCCGTTTGAAATACTTTCAAAAAGTTTTGTGAAAAATACTTAGTTCCCTGTTATTATTTTCTGTTGGACAAAAACTATTTAGTGTTTGATGTAGTAGAAGACTCCTAGTCTTATTTGAAGTTTCCTTCGGATTCCTATTCGCTCTCTCTTTTGTTTTGATTGCTAGAATGATTGCTAGTAGGAGTGCTTATGTGAATGATATGTTTGTTATATAGATTTCATCGGAGAGTGACGAGTAGTCTATCAAGTTATTTCTCGAGAAATTCTTCTTCGTCAACATCACCAGGCAAGTCACTTTGATCATACTATCACCTATGTTTTATGCATCGTAGTTCTACCATCCTATGCCCAAATTGCATGCTGCTTAGGTACTTGGAAATTTTAGTATAGGTTGTAGTATCATGTGGTAGGCACCCAACAACCCCCATACTTGGCCCGGGACGACAAATTTCATATTGCTATGCTTGAGTAGACAGGATTTCGGTTGAGTGCATAACACGAGTGATGCGAGGTCGATTAAATAATCAAGACCGGTTAAGACAAAATTTTCAAGACCTCGGACGCAATGCAACTCTGGGTGAAGGACGGTTGATCGGCTCCCTGGAGAACCCAGTGGATGACCCGGGATGCTGGAGACGGCCATGACATCCTGCGGAAAGCTTCACTCAGGCTCAAAGAGACGGGCGGATATTTTCAAGACCCAAGGCTTACGTGCACAGCCACAAGTCATTATGGGCTCTGGCTTGGTTGGACAACGCGGCGACTTTGGACAGGCGGTGCTAGCAGATGTAGAAGAACGGTAGGAATGGATGGGCACCGAGAGGGATTCAGAGGGACCCGTTGAAAGACCATGTTTTGATCATACGGTCTTCAAACACCCTGAAGTGCGAGGACATACATGGAGGCGATCAAATCTTGTGGGGAACGTGTGCAAAACGCTGCAGAGTACTCAAACCTAATCGATTAGCCGTGTCCACGGTCATGGACAACTTGAGCCAAAGGAACTGAAGTTATCTGAAATTCTCAACACCATTATATATATTTGATGAGGGTAATATTGATAACTTGGGTACGAGAACTGGTTGGCGGAACCATCTCGTTAACAACCAACAATGTAGTAACATTTTTCTTTTAGCCCTCTCTTGATGTAGGAGAAAACTTGCTTTTCGCTAAAAACTTATAGCCCCACCTGCCATATATGCATATAGTATAGATGATTACTTTTCACCCCTCTCTTATGTGACTTGCCGGCATATTCAATATGCTCACCTACACGGCTGCAACATCTTATGTTGCAGACATTTTGCTTCGACGAGTAAGAGTACGATTCAGGGTTACGGTCTACACTCAACTTGCCGTTGGTGTTTTTTGGGACTCCACTCCCTTGACCGCTTCCGCTGAGATATTTAAGGTATATATAAGTTTTACGCTGTTTACATGTGATTGCACTTTGATATATACATTGATGTACTGTGTGTGCCAGCATACTGATCCAGGGATGGCACAGAAACACAGAGGCTTGACTCGTTTTGAGTCATGTCGCTACACCCTTTGGCATTAATTTCCAAAAAGGTCAGAGGGTGAGGGCTCATTGAAAGAAAGGGATCCTTCATACTTCCCTCTTTGAACGGGTTCCTTGATTTTTTCTCCCCCTTAAGTGCGAATAAGAGTTCACTGAAATTTCTCCCCCTTAGATAGTACGTAAGGGTTCATTGTATGTTATCCCCCTTGATATGGATAAGAGTTCCTAGAAAGATCTCCCCCTATGTTTGGGATCCTGGATGTTTCTCCCTCTTATATTGTATGGGATCACTAAGGATTTCTCCCTCTACAGAATTTTTCTCCCCCTAGAAAATTATGCTAAAACTAATATTGTTTCATAAAATATTCAATAAGATCTTAGGAGGTAATGATAGTTGGGATCATTGACAATCTTTCTCCCCCTAAGGAAAAAGTCCAGAAAGTATCTGAAAAACTTAGGCAGTGATAAATGTCGGAGTCACGAGGCAATATGGTTCTATAGAACCGAGAATGACAGCAGGCCTGTGGGAGAAATTGGTTGGACCGAGTTTCCAAGATCGGTGAGACCGAGTTGCATTGAAAATCAACTCCTTAACTGAAACTAGGCAGATAATAATCTAAAGATTGTTATTAGATACCAATTGTGAAATAAAACATAAAACAACACCAAATAAGAAGTTTTAAAAAAATATACATACATATAGATGAGAGTTGAATGGTTCCAAGGAATTATGCAATGAAAAATGTGAACCATACAATAATCTCCATCTAGATGTGCGGCGGTGACTAGGTCACCTATATTAGAGTATTTGACTTGATGAGTCAAGCAAGAATGCTTGATCATTGGTCATACTCATCGTTAAGTGCAAAATGGGGTTACCATTTTTCGATTAAGCATTTGATGACTTCATACCACTTGAGTTGCTTTACCTCATGACTTGGTGCAAAGCTTTATCAAGGATATGAGTACATACTTGTGAATGTTGTTGATGATGTGGTGTGTAGGTGAACTTGTTGTGGATGCTCAAAGTTGATGATGATCATCTTGAGTTGGGATCTATCCATGTCATTTTGGTTCACTTTTCACCTACAATGGTTAGTCATGCAAGGAAGAACATAATGTGTCAAAATGACATGAGTGAAATTCATTATCATATAGTTGTCAAGGATATGATTTTGTTGTCTTCTTCCTCCATCTTTGAACAAAGGATTGTTGATACACGACCATGACAAGATTGCTTTTGATGAGAGTTGATGAAAATCTTGTGGAGTGTATTTCTTCCAAGTACCTACAAAAGATTAGATGCAATACAAGGGAGCATAGTTTTCCAAGATATAAGATAGTGTCAAATCAAGAGCATCATGGAAAAGTCAATCAAGCTCATGCCCTTGCATGCATCCGAGTGAGTCTCGCTCAAGTTTGAAACATCAATGATGTTCAACTCACTCCTCAAATGACAAAATACTTTCTCATCAATTAGTTTGGTAAGGATATCAGCTAATTGTTTGTCGGTACGAACATGCTTAAGATCTGTATCTCCTTTACCAAAATGATCACAAATGAAATGATGTCGCACTTGAATATGTTTTGTTTGAGAATGTTGCACAGGATTATAGGCAATTTTAATAGCACTTTCATTATCACACAACAATGGAACATTTCTAACATGAATGCCATAATCCTTAAGAGTTTGATTCACCCATAGTAATTGCACACAACATGATCCGGTGGTTATATATTCAGCTTCAGCAGTAGATAAAGATATTGAGTTTTGTTTCTTGGATGTCCAAGACACAAGAGATCTCCCAAGAAATTGACATGTACCAGAGGTGGATTTTCTATCAACCTTGTCTCCGGCATAGTCCGAGTCAGAATAGCCAACAAGACTAAAAAAGATCCCTTGGGATACCATATGCCAAAGGTTGGTGTATGTATTAGGCATCTAATGATTCTTTAACAGCCTATAGATGACACTCTTTATGTGTTGCTTGGTATCAGGAACACATGGAAGCACTCAACATGATGCCAGGACGGGAGGCACATAGATATAGCAATGAACCAATCATTGATTGATAAACTCTTTGATCAACCGGTTTGTCCTCCTTAGTGAGGTCAATATGTCCACTAGTAGGCATGGGGGTTCTCATACCTTTGCACTCTTGCATATTGAACTTCCTGATTAAGTCCTTGGTGTACTAGGTTTGAGAGATAAACGTACCTTCTCTAAACTGTTTGATTTGCAATCCAAGGAAGAATTTCAGCTTGCACATCATTGACATCTCATATTTCTCTGACATCAACTTTCCAAATTTCTCACTAAAATGTGGGTTAGTAGAACCAAAGATGATATCATCCACATATATTTGGCACACAAATAGTTCACCGTTATCTCTTTTAGTAAATAAGGTTGCGTCAATTTTACCAATCTCAAAACCCTATTCAATGAGAAAATTTGTTAGGCATTTGTACCAAGCTCTAGGGGCTTGTTTAAGACCATATAAAGCTTTATGAAGTTTGTAAACATGATTAGTTTTCTCAAGGTTCACAAAGATGGGAGGTTGTTTGACATAAACCTCCTCCCCAATTTCACCATTTATAAAAGCACATTTGATATCCATTTGGCAAATAGTAATATCATGGTGATTGACATAAGCGGGAAGAATGTGTATGGCTTCAAGTCTATTAATGGGGGCATATGTCTCACTGTAGTCCATACCTTTGACTTGCGTGTATCCTTGGTCTACGAGACGTGCCATGTTGTGTACAACTTGTCCATCTTCATCTTGCTTGTCCCGAAACACACATCTTGTATCGATGATGTTTTCTCGCCTTCAAGCTTTTCAACAAGTGTCCACACTTGATTCCTCTCGAAGTTGTGTAGCTCCTCGTGCATGGCATTCGCCCAATCCGGGTCTTAAAGGGCTTTTTCTACATTCAAAGGATCAATTCTGGAGATGAAAGAATAATGCTCGCAAAAGTTAGCTAAACTAGATTTAGAGAGAGTTATTCTCCCGGTTTGTATTTCCCCGAAGATTTGATTCAGCGGATGATCTTTGTCCATTCTTGCTTGAACTCGTGACAGCTTCTTCTTGTTGGATGGTGGAGCTTATTCATCATCATCTTCTTGCACATTGTCGTTGACGGTGTCATCTACTTGAGGTGGTGGTGAGGAAGGTTTAGGTTGATCATCACGATGTACTTCTTCCTCTTCTTCATCATGTTGTGTACTGCTTGTGGATACCTCCATGTCATTTTGTGGTTCGCCTTGACACGAAGTGGTAGCTTCCCCTTGAATTGATGAAGTACTTTCCCTCACCTCCATGGGATGAATCTTGCCGATAGGTAGATCTTGTATGGCTTCCGAAAGATCCTTATCTCCTACATCATTTGGCAAATATTCTACTTGCGAACCATTAGATTCATCAAACTTCACATCTACCATCTCTTCAACTTTTCGAGTGAAGTTGTTGTATACACGGTAAATGTGAGAGTTTGATCCGTAACTGAGTAGAATACCTTCATGATATTTAGGAGCAAATTTAGTGCGATGATGCTTATCAAGAATGTAGCACTTAGAGTCGAATACTCGAAAGTATCCAACTTGGGGTTTGTTACCGGTGAGTAGCTCGTATGTTGTTTTACCAAGAATCTTGTGTAAGTAGAGTTGGTTTATGGCATGACAAGATATCTCCTCGGCTTCTGCCTAAAAGTGTCTTGGCGTCTTGTATTCATCAAGCATCGTTCTGGCCATCTCTATGAGAGTCCGGTTCTTCATCTCAATAACTCTATTTTGTTGAGATGTGTACACCATCGAGAACTCATGTGAGATACCTTCTTCATCAAGAAAAGTATCCACATTTGTGTTATTGAACTCCGTTCCATTATCACTCCGAACTTTCTTAGTCTTCACTTCAAACTTATTTTTGAGCTTTCCGAGCGAAGTTTTTGAAGATATTTTGTACCTATGACTTATCATCAAGAAAGAATACTCACGTAAATCTAGAAAAATCATCAACAATGACTAAACCATAAGAATTTCCACTGAGGCTCTTGTAAGCATTGGGACCAAAAATATCCATATGAAGCAACTCGAGTGGCCTTCTTGTATTCATGATGTTCTTCACAGGATGACTTCCACCAACTTGCTTTCCTGATTGACAAGTGCTACAAAGTCTATATTTGTCAAATATAACATCTCGAACACCAAGAATATGATCACCTTTGATAAGTCTATCAAGGTTACACATATCTACATGTCCTAACCTTCTATGCCATAACCAAGCTTTAGAAGATTTAGTAATAAGACATGTGCAGGGTTTGGAATTTTTAGTAAAATCGACAATGTATAGATCACCTCTACCGAAACGAGTAAAGACCAAGTCATAGTTATCACGACGAAACACTTGGCAGTCCACTTTCGTAAATAGCACATTGAAACTAAAGTCTCCTAGTCTAGATTCAGAAAGAATATTGTATCCAAGGGATTCAACAAGCATGACATTTTGAATGGAACTATCATGAGATATGGCCACCTTACCAAGACCAAGTACCTTACCCTTGGAGTTATCTCCATAAGTCACATACCTTCGAGGTCCACGGTTTTGTGTGATCTCATGGAACATGTGTTTATCTCTGGCCATGTGATCGGTGCATCCACTATCGAGAACCCACTCCTTTCCTCCGGCCATGTAGTCTCTAAGGTTCGCCATAGGACTAAGGTTCCACATGTTCTTCTCATACTCGATGACAAACACTTCATCTTAATTGTAGTAGCCATGTTCCACATTGTCATCGTGGGACGAAATATCCTCGTCATAAGAAACAAGAATTTCATTAGAATTTTGACTATGACAATGTTCATATTTATGCATGCGGATGGCTTAAACAATGACATTGTTAATGTTAATGACATCTCCCTTAGCATGCATGAGGTCACGAAGCTCAAAAACGCATTTATCAAAATTTGGATCAGTTGGCTTCATTTTGTGAAAGGCAATGCATTTATGGAAAATGATCTCAAGATTTTTCAGTGAATAGTCAGGATATCTTTTCTCTAATTCTTTTCACAAAGTGTGAGCACACTCAAAATTCTACAATTGATTAAGCACATTTCTTGGTAGTCCTCTAAGTATTAGATTTGCAGTTTTAAGATTACCAAGCATATCAAGTTCTTCATCAAGAGAAGGATGAAAAGGATCAGTGGGAGGCGCATAGGGATATTTAACATACTTGCACAAATGGACTAATCAAATATATCAAACATTTCATATTTACATTGTCTAAAATATTCTCCATCAAGAATAGGCGCTCTACAACTAATTTTCCCCAAACAAGGCACATCTATCTTCCTCCAATGGTGTTTAAACCAAGGTTTTGGGGACCTTGCTCTGATACCAATTGAGAGATCGATAGAAGAGGTGTCTAGAGGGGGTGAATGTACTAGTTGCATAAATTAAAGTCCTAGCCTTTTCCCAATTCAATGGTTTGTAGATTTTAGCGATTCTAACAAGTCTAGTGCACCCTACACATGCTAGTCAACAAATACGGTAGCGGAAAGTAAAGATTTTGCACACGTAGTAAGGAGTAGAGTTTAGGAAGATCAAACGCGAAGAAGTTGACACGGTGATTTTTGGCATGGTTACGATAGGTGGTGTTATCGTACGTCCATGTTAGTGGAGACATCAAACTACGGAGGGTAACGGCTGTGGGAGTCCATGGAGGGCTCCAACCACAAGGGGTCCACGAAGAAGCGGTCTTGTCTATTCCATCACGGCTTCCGTTCACACACGACTAGCCTCACTCATGGTAGATCTTCACGAAGTAGGCAATCTCCTTGCCCTTACAAACATCTTGGTTTAACTCCACAACATGAAGTAGGAGGCTCCCAAGAGACACCTAACTAATCTAGGAGGCACCACCCTCCAAAAGGTAATAGATGTGGTAGAACGATGAACTTCTTGCTCTTGTGCTTCAAAAGATAGTCTCCTCAACACTCAATCACTCTCTCTCGGATTTGGCATAGGTAGGAGAGATTGGTCTTGTGGAAAGCAACTTGGGGAGGCTAGAACTCAAGGTTCAAATGGTTGGAATGGAACTCTTGATCTCAACACATGAGTTGGTGGCTCTCTCTCAGAAAAATGGATCTGGTAAGTGTAAGTGTGTTCTAAGTGCTTCCTCAATGAATCAGAGGTAGGTGGAGGGGTATATATAGGCATCTCCAAAAATCCAACCGTTACAACATTATTGAACAACTTGGTGACACCGAAATGAATCTCGGTGGTACCGAGTTGCACTAAATGTGGCAACTTTTGAATTCACGGTGAGACCAATATAGGAATCTCGGTGGTACCGATACGATGACATAGACTAGTTTCCAAACTCAGTGAGACCGATTTCAAACTTGAAAATTCCGGAACTTGAAATCATCTCAATAGAATGTTGGTCACCCAATCTCGGTTGCACCGATAGGAATGTTGGTCACCCAATCTCGGTGGCACCAATAGGAATGTAGGTTGTACCGAGATGGTGGGTTTGGCATAGGATCTGTCTAAGTATAAAATCGGTATGGTCGAGTAGGAAATGTTGGTGGCACCGATTTTCCATATGTGCCTTGGGATATATATATTTTGTGGGAGAATGGCTGAGTATTTTTGGTGGCTATCTCTAAGCACTTG
The DNA here is from genome assembly GCF_904849725.1 of Hordeum vulgare subsp. vulgare. Classification (NCBI taxonomy): domain Eukaryota; kingdom Viridiplantae; phylum Streptophyta; class Magnoliopsida; order Poales; family Poaceae; genus Hordeum; species Hordeum vulgare. The sequence goes on along the minus strand of NC_058522.1, from coordinate 343,091,264 downwards.
AGCAACCAATTCATCATAATACCTCATCCCATTTTAATAGTATTTGTTGTCCTATGGAATCAAAGTGATTTGTCACAAATGTAAAATGTGGAGTCTTCTTGCTTGACGCTTGAGCCGATCCTATTTCTTTCTTCATCAAGGGGCTTCTCATCACAATCCTATAGCCAAAGCTCTTTATGGACTAAACCTGGAATATAATAGGTAAAAGTGTTAGTCCAAGAGACAATGTATGTTGTCATGAACAATCAAAACCACCAAGAGACAATATGGTATTTCACATGTTGGCCAACTCCCTTGGCATTAACTACAGTCATCTCCGCCCCACTATCAGTAATAGCCTTGTTAACATTTGTGTTCTTACTAGCACTGGTATGGTAGTAGTTCATGGCCATTATTGTTTCCTAGAGTGGCGTACTTGTTAACCATACCCATGCATAATTATTTCTCCATTGAGAATGGACAATTGCATTATGTTGCACAGGAAGGAGATAAAACTTTTCACCAATAAGGTCAAGAACCTGAACAAGTATATGAACAAGAACTCGCTACCGGCAAAGAGGAGGGGCAGCCCCAGCAAGTCTACACCACCTATGCAGACATAAACAACCTTCAAGGTTCTATCTGTGATATGAGCAACATTGCATCGTCCCTGAGAGGCATGACCTCCAACATGAACATGGACTTCTCCAATTGGATGCAGGAGTGGGCTCCTAACCAACCACCACAATGATCTTACATGTTTGGCTTGCAAGAGCTTAAGCTTGGGGAGGTTATCACCACTTGTACACCAAGATGTGTTGGTATTTGAATATATTGAAATGAGGTTGTACTTAAGCTCGAGGAGCTTCAAAACACTCGTGTTGGTTCGTTCCAACACTTTTCTTTTTTTCTTTTGCTTTTTTGCCTTTGTGATTCTTTTGGTTACAAGTTAGTTTTCAAAAACCAAAAAAACAAAAGGTAGAATAAGCTTTGCTTTGCTCTTGTTCTTCATTTAGACCCTTGGAGTTTGTTTGCTTTTTGTTTTCAAGGGAGTTGATCTATGCCAATACAATGAGGAATGCAAGAGTAAGGAAGAGAAGTGTGTAAATTCCCAATCGTGAAGGTATGTCCAACGACGCCCTTCTTTTGCACTTGGATACTTAGAGTAGATGTATTAGTTGTATATGTGATATGTGTAGATGGGAGTGAGTCTTGATAGTTGATACAAAGGTTGTGCTCTAGTAGCTTAAACAAATTGGTAGTCTTTGTTTTCTGTAGTTTATACAACTAACACTTGTTGTGGGACAATTTTTGAATAAAAATGAAATTAACCAAGTATAACTTTGCAGAAGAGAAAGTATTTCAAAATTTGGGAGTTGACAAATTGTAGTCTAAGTGATGTTTAACATGCTCAACCCCATGTGGTTAATTTTAATAGACTTGATAGCACTTGTGGAGTAAATTATCTAGAGGAACTTAGCTGAAAGGTGGGTGAGATTATGCCAACAATTTGTGTTGTATATCTCAACATGGTGTTAGATCCTACATCTGGTGCCATGGCAATTGCTACTATATACGTGTTTATGTGTGTAAATGTAGCTTCTTCACCCTTCTTGATGTTATGCTAAGGACTTTGTTGTCCATTAAACGATCCACCAAGAGCGGCAGATCGAATTACGGCTATGAGTTTGTTACCGTACATAGTGGCAACACTACAAACGAATATTATTTGGCTTTCTCTTGAATGGGTGTGTATGTGGTAAATAAACGGGGCTGATCAAAAGAGCTCGAGTGAGACATTATTGCTGAAGGTCCATAGTTCCCAAACATTAAGACACTGTGAAAACCTATGCATGATCACTTATTTGGCATAATCTCCTTCATGTGACAATCAAAGTTCTAGCAAACAATGATTGAAACACAGTGTTTAAGAGCCTAAAGGAGGGCACAATTGTGGGTGTGCTCAGGAGCCCTTGAGCACCATGTTTTACTACATGCTTTCTACTCCCTAACTTATGTTTTCATGGCTCTATCTTAAGAAACTCTTTCGTGCATTCCTGACAAGTAAGTGTTGTCTAGATTAAATGAAATGAAGTGTTGCAAAAAAAATTATCTAGCAGATCACAAACTTCTTGTTGAATATATTTGCTTCACTAACACTTGCGCTATAACCATGACACTACTATATCTATGATAAGTTTTCACGTCAAGAAACGGAGGGCTATCTAGGCATACCGATCATAAGTGAACCAAAACCTTCTCATTATTTTGGTTTAAACAACTGAGTTCCTTATGCTTCGGATTTCTCTCTATGTTGCTCAAGGATGATTAAGTTCAATCTTGGGGGAGTAGATGAGTGATATTTTTACACTCATTTCAACCTTCTTTAAACCGAGATATTTCGTCAAAAGAGAGATATTCACTTTGATATTGCCACTAATGACTAATGAATGCAAGGGATTCCACAAATCCTCTCCTTAATATTTTTCACAGGAAATGTGTTAAAAAGGGAAGAAATCACGTGGGAGAAAGGAAAATAAGGAAATAGAGAAGAAATAAGTCCCAGGATGCGCTAGAAGGGCACCACAATAAAGGTGGAGTTCCATGTGACCGCAAGCGCTCGCATGAGTGGTCCTTTGGCGTGGAAACCGGGGCATATTGTCCACTTGAACAAATTTTATAAAGGGGAGCCCGTCGAAATATCAACCCAAAGGAAGCATGGAGCACAGGGAGAACCTATTCATCATCATCTTCATCCACAAACCCTAGCCGCCACCATTTTCATCTCCATAGCCATCTCCTCCACCATAGTTCTGTCTCATCTAGTTCATACTTGTAATCTTGCATCTTATAAGGCATCCGCTGTAAGACATATTGCAATCAATCAATCCCAGGATGTGTTCTTCAATGTTTTCATCATGCGATTTGATCTCCATGTGTGTTTAGTTTAGTAAGGTATGGGGTGAGGCATGAGCCTTGCAACCCCGGGTATTTGGTGAAGGGATCAATGAAAGTCTTTGACACAAGTAAGGTATGTGTGAAATAAAATTGTTTCATGAAGTTTCTCTTGTCTTATTTGCGATCTTCATCCCTACGGGTACCCATGATCATGGATATTGAGCATTGGTCAGGCTATAAGAAAGGGGATCGTGAAGTATTATACCGAACACCGGTGATAGTAAGATTTAGTAGGGTAGTATGGATCATATCCTTGGGGATTCATGAGGTGTAGCCATTAAACACCCAATGCTTTTGTCTAATGTTATTATCTTAATTATCGGGGAAACCTCGCGAGATGGATAGGTCCTTCCATAGGACAACTTATTCTTGATGCAGGTATTTTCTAAAAACCCTAGGGGATATCCCGAAACACTTCTTCTGTCGCCGCAAGTCTATGTTTCGTCGTGTCCCCATCTGGAGCCATGTTTTGATGCCCTGCCGGAGGGAGGTCGATCACACAGGTCCTCTACATCAACCTTGTCGCTCCCATGGTGATGTGTGAGTAGTCTACCATAGACCTACAGGTCCATAGCTAGTAGCTAGATGGCTCAGTCTCTCTCTATGTTCTTAAATACAAAGTTCATCGCATCTTCATGATGATCTCTTCAATGTAATCACTTTGTGCGGTGTGTTTGTTGGGTTCTGATGAATTGTGGGTTCATATTTAGATTACTCATGATAAAGATTTGAGTCTTCTCTGAATTATATGATTCTTATTTGCATGATTATTATATCTTTGTAAGTCTCTCTAATCTATTGAATTGGTTTGGCTAACTAGATTGATCTATCTTCAGTGAGCGGGGTGCGTTCTATTGGGTTCAATCTTGCGGTGCTCAGTCCCAGTGACAGAAAGGTACTCGACACATATTTGTATGGTTCCCACTAAGGATAAAATTATGGGGTTCATCTATATTAATTGAGTTTACGTTGTCTACATCATGGCATTGTTCTCCGAACATTACTCTGTGTACTTAATACTCTATAAGCATGATGGATAGCGGTCGATGGGTGGAGTAATAGTAGTAGATGCAGTCAAGAGTTGGTCTACTTGTTTATGGATGTGATGCCTATATACACATGATCATTGTCGTGAATAAATATTGCATAACTATGCGCTTTTGTATCAATTTCCCAACAGTAACTTATTTACCCAGCGTATGCCTTCTCCAAGAGAGATGCCACTAGAGAACACTATGGCCCTCGGGTCTATTCAAATATAAATTTGCCAAAACTCTAAATACCTCGCTGACTTTTATTATTTTTATTTACTTTTTATATCTAATATATTTAAACTATCTATCTACACTACTTATTTTCTTGCAAGTAACGAGTTCAAGGCGATTGACAACCCCCTTACCTGCATTGGGAGCAAGTGATTGCTCTTTTGTGTGTATGCGCTAAAGACGGGAGTTGTGTGGTCCTCCTATTGGTTCGATAACCTTGGTTCTCACTGAGGGAAATACTTATCTGTACTATGATGCATCACCCCCTCCTCTTCGGGGAAAAGCCCAATGCAGATCGCAAGTATCAAATATAAGAGGAAATCATTTATGGGAAAACTGAAACAGCTAAAGGGGTAGCAACTAACAAAATCTATGGAAACAACAACAGTAACAACTACCTTAAACTAACGAACATCACAAAATTAAAAGAAAAAATAGCAAAACAACAATCATTGCAACAAGCTCACACTAACTACAGCTAGAGTGGTGCTCAACCTAATAACTTTAATTATTGGTGCTTGCACTATTAAGTACCTTGGAGAAAAGATCACAACAAATTATCTATAGATAATGACTTAGCATCACTCTATTACTCCTTGATTCTCAAGAACTACTATAAAAGAAAGAGGGACCTTTAACACAGCCATCAAAAAACATACACAAATAGATTTAACATTACAATCCATAGAAACTCCATTACCCCTTACAAATCATCAATCACACCAAATCAACAGAAGATACAGAAAACGTAATGAATCGGTAGCACAAGTCTGCCCTTGCCGTAAAAATGAAACCCTAAAATCCTAACCAAAAGCAAAAAGGGAGACACAAATCTAAACCAAAGCATGTTGACGCCAGAAACTATCGTAGATCTATTCCACCAAATATGATAAAAGCTAAATATAAAGCAAAAAAGCAAAAAAGACATACATCCTAACCAAAATAAAAAAAATATTAGAGAAAAATGGAAGGCTAACAAAACCCTAACCAAAGCATGCTAAACAAGACCCCTAACCATACATCTCATTCTACCACGAAACATTACATCTAAAAAGAGATAACAACAGATTGAAGTCAAGATCCCTAAACCAAGAATCCTCGAGAGAAAATACTGCATACATAACTACAAGAAGAACTAAACAAACTGCTGAATAAACACTACAGTGTAGCATATCTAACAAGAAAACAGGGGGGCACAAAGGAAAGGAAGAACTCGAAGAACCCTAGCTTTGGATCGGAAAAGGACACGACACAAAGCAACCGAGACTGAAGCAAAGTAACTAACACGGGAACTGCACCGGACAGATAACGCGATGAGGCGACGCTCGGGTGCCACGACACGGTCTGGGATCAGCCTGGTAACGGATGACATGAGGATAACAGGCATAACCCATAAGAGAAAAGTTAGCCCAACAAGCATATCGACTGGCCCAAAATAGGGGTCAATCGGTTTAACACAACCCAACTCACCACCAAAACGTAACAGAAAAAAGAAAACAACACACATCTCAAAGCATAATCGGACAACCACAAAATCGACTGACTCAAAATTAAAATTCAGCTTCCTGACATATAGCTAAAGTGACGTAAGTTTGAATGAAGGACGAACCGTCGACAAAACCTTACTTTTTTCATGTAGAAGAGATTCAATCATGATCTAGATGACGTATACTATGATGAACTTTCATCTCATCATGTACATGAGTTGTGTTCTGCCAGTTGTCTCGTCTCCAAACTATCTTTTATATCACTGATTATAAAGAAGTTTATCGTTACTACCGGAATTCCCTTCTTTACCTAGTGTTGTGTACATTCGGTAATAGGCAGAAAACACACATCAAATGTAGATTTGGTGGTGAGACCTTGCGTCCTCCCTTGTATAATGACTAACCTTTTTAGGTCATGGTATTTATGTGTTTCTAAGCCATTCCCTAGACCTCATGAGTATACACAATATGTATGTAATATCATACCCGAATGCACCATTTCATTACATTGTACGATTGAAAAATAAATAAGTCTTATAACTCCTAGCCATAAGCTAGTCAATTAGATATCGTTACAACCACGATGAGGTCATAATAGAGGAAACGGAAGCAAATTGTAGCGACCCGACTCAAGACGAGTCAAGCCTCTGGTGTTTCCGTACCATCCCAAGATCATGCTGGTACACACTCAGTACATAATGTATATATTCAAGAGTTCAATCACACAGCTTTATTAATCGAAATCTCATAAAGAGTACTTTATTACAATAAAGGATTACAATAAAGTGGCTGAAGGCCATCTCATGAGATATCTAACGAAGACTAGCGGAAGCATCAGGTAGACGAGTCCATCCGACTCCAAGGGCATGTCGCTGAGCGTAGATCGTAGCCTCACTCCTGGTCGGAAAAGTACTCTGCAACATGATACGTTGCAGCCGTGTAGGTCAGCATATTGAATATGCCAGCAAGTCATCAAAGAGAGGAGTAAAATAATAATCAACTATCTCTACATGCATATTTGGCCGGTGGGGCTATGAGTTTTGCATAAAGCCAGTTTTATCCTACAACAAGAGGGGCTGGAAGCAAAATATTACTACATTGTTTGTTGTTAATGAGATGGTTCCGCCAACCATATCTCGTACCCGAATAGTTGTTAACACCCACATCATTATTAAGTTGTGTCGAGAGTTCAGGGGAATTTCAATGCCTTCGGATCAAGTTGTCCATGACCGTGGGCACGGCTAATCGATTAGATTGCGCACCCTGCAGAGTTTTGCACGCGTTCCCCACAAGATTTGATCGCCTCCGGGTTTGTCCTCGCACTTTGGGGTGTTTGAAGACCGGATGATCAAAACATGATCTTTCAACGGGTCCCTCTGAATCCCTGTCGGTGCCCATCCATTCCTACCGTTCTTCTACATCTGCTAGCACCGCCTGTCCAGAGTCGCCGCGTTGTCCAACCAAGCCAGAGCCCATAATGACTTGTGGCTGTGTAGGTAAGCCTTGAGTCTTGAAGTCTCCGTCCGTCTCTTTGAGCCTGGGTGAAGCTTTCCGCAGGATGTCATGGCCTCTCCAGCATCCCGGGCATCCACTGGTTTCTCCAGGGAGCCGATCAACCGTCCTTCACCCAGAGTTGCATTGCGTCCGAGGTCTTGAAAATCTTGTCTCAACCGGTCTTGATTATTTAATCAACCTCGCATCACTCGTGTTATGCGCTCAACCGAAAACCCGTCTACTCAAGCATAGCAATTATAAAATTGTCGTCTCGGGGCCAAGTATCGGGGTTGTTGTGTGCCTACCACATGATACTACAACTTATACTAAAGTTTCCAAGTACCTAGGCAGCATGCAAATTGGGCAAAGAAAGGTGAACTACCATGCATCGAAAACATAGGAAAATAACATGATCAAAATGACTTGCCTTGATGATAGTTGTCTTGATCAAGCGCTTCTAAGTAACACGCTTCGCACTCCGGATGATCTACCGATACAAACACAGAACACACCATAAGCACTACAATCAAGCAACAAGTAAAAATAATATCACAAGTAAAAGTTTGCTAAGGCCTAAGTAAAAGAATTCAACACGCATCACTAAGGCAGAAACTTGTTTCTGTTAAAAACACCAGTGAAAGTACTTTACAAATTCTGAAACTTCTACCACTGTAAGATATAATCACTAGGAAGCAGTAGCAAAAAGAATCAACTCAAAATCATTTTTTAAACTCCTGGAATAAGCAAAACAAGGTTTAAACTAAATCTGATCTAATTTATATTTGATAATTTCAAACATAGACAAATTATATGTTTTTAAAAACTACAGAAAAATTGGAATCTACTGGAACAAGAATCAACATCATTGGACTTCGGGATCAAAAGTTATGGCCAAAACAAAACAGAAACTTTGCTGTTTTTGCAACTAGACAGAAAAAAAAAAGCTAACATGCTAACAGACAGGGGTATACGTGGCGCGCTGTGATAGGCTAAGGGGTGTTTGGTGCGAGGCTTATAAATAAACGGCCGAAACCTAACTAAAATCTCCGGCTAACTGCTTAAGTGAAATAAAAACCAGCGTGGTTTTCTGATCTAAACCGAAGGGGTATCCCACTCTAATCTACACCATCTAACTACAATCTAACGGATTAGAATAGGGGGGGGGAGAAACTCACAGTAGGTGGTGCTCCGGCGAGTTGACTCCGGCGAGGCGAGGTAGACCGGCGGTGGGGAGGGGCTCCGGTGGTAGCTGACGGGACGGGGAGGCGGCGGCGGCTTCCCTCCGGCGAGGGGAGGCGTCGGGCGGAGTCGGGGGTGCTCGGGGTGGCTGCTCCCAGGGGGGCCGAAGGTGGTGGAGCTCGGGCTCCGGTGGTGGCTGACGGGACGGGCTCGAGGCGGCGGCTCGGCGAGGCGATGGTGGGAACGGGGTGCGGCCGAGGCTCGGGCTTTATATAGGCCGGGAGGGGTGCGGGGAAGGAAAGGGAGGATGGGGATCCGAGAGGATCTCGGGTTCCAGGGAGCTCGGGCTCGGCTCGGTTAGGAAAGAGAGGAGGGAGAGGTGGAAGGTGACCGCAGGGGAGAGGGGGTCGGCCAGGGGGCCCCGCATGGCAGTGGGAGGGAGGGGGGCTGCAGAGGGAAGGGCGGCCGAGATCTAAGGGATTCGGTCCCCGGGCTGTGCGGGTGGCGGCCCACTGCCTATTAAGCGCTCGGGCGGCTACCTAAAAAAAACAAGGCTTTCATATTTTATATCTTTTCCGAAACAGAAAAACAAAAGTGAAATAAAGGAAATAAATCAAATATTTAATATAGAGTATTATATACCAAAAAAATCAAAAAAATATCCTCTACCCGAATAACATTTTTCCAAAGCAAAAATAAAAACTTAAAAAATGTTTTTTTTCAGAAATTCCCCAAAATGCTTTATTCTCTTGTTGCAAATATTTTTGCAAATAAACTTTGGATTTCTTGGCTCCAATATTTCAGAAATGCCCGCACTTTGGAGGGTCATTTTCCTCCGCTCTCTCTCTTGCGTGCAAGAGAGTATTTCCCCGGGCATTTATCAAGTGAGGAAAAATAGAAATGCAAAAACAGAAGTCGAAGAATTCAAATGCCAACTTTATTTCAATCAATATGCATAGATGCTTAGCTACAATGTAAAACATTCCCAATTAGGAAAATTGGGATGTTACACAAATCCTAAGATAGTTCTTGATATGGCCCCATCAAGAACAACAGGAAGCATGTCAAGTGGAGGCATGAGACTCTATGCACGACCACTCATTGTAATAGATACATGTAATATTGCACCAACAACATCAATATGTTGATGTATTAACAAGTTACACAGTTTTATAACAGTCCTATCTCACCTATATGCATATTTGGGGTAAGTTAAGTTAAAGGTTCTTTGTAGAAATCAATAGGTTTTATCCTAACTTTTGATATAAGTGGATCTAATCTATACATAGGACGTACTAGGAAACTCCAATGAACCTGTAATAAATACATGGGCCCAGTGTATTACACAACAACCCTAAACCATCCCCACTTGTTAATTGATGGCTCCACACCATAAATAGCATCAGTCGTCGTCTATTCCCTTTGTTAAACCCATCAAGTTTTAATTAAGAAGAGGTGATGAATTGAAGCTGAGAATTATTAGACAAGTTGCTCAAAGTTGTCCGTAACCAAGGACACGACTAATCTTGATTGGTTTTTAACACCGTAGTGGTTTGTGTACCTTACCCATGAGACCTAGTCACACCCTTCTAACACTAAACTATGGAGTAGCCAGGTAGACCAACACGATACTTTTGGGAAGTAGTAGCACACATGGCACACCCATACAACCTAACCACACCTATATTAGCTAGTTTGGTCAAGTTCCTATAACTTACTCGATCAAGACAAAACATATAATGACTCATGGTTACACATAGAAGCTACTTAACTTGGAACTCGTACAACCCCTTTGATCATGGGCGGTCACCCATAAATGAACGCTCCACCAGGTAACCCACAAACATGGGCCTGTCTTGATAACCCACAAGTGTAGTGGATCGTTTGTAGCTATTTTTTGATAAGTAAGAGTGTCGAAACCCAACGAGGAGCTAAAGGTAGAATTAATATTTTCTCAAGTTCTATCGACCACCGATAGAACTCTACGCACGCTAATGCTTACTTTAACTAGGACAACTACTTTGCGGGAATAAAACTGTAAGTACTTAGTAGGTGTAAAAGATAGTTTCACAAGATAATAAAGAAAATGAAAATAACATGGTAGAAACTTGTCATATGCAATGAGGGAGAGGCATACGCTAACACACTTTCCGTACTTGGATCATATGCAATTATGATTGGACCTCTAGCAAGCATATGCAACTACTAGAAACCATTAAGGTAAACGAAACCATAGCATTAAACATCAAGTTCTCTTTTCTCCCATACGCAAAAAACTCCCTTACTCGGGTGTAAGCTTCTATCGCTCTAGCCACCCACTCTAAGAGAATCATGAACATATTGCAAACCCTCCATCGTGAATCCTTCACGTGTAGCGCCTCATGGAAGGCACCTTAGGAAAACACCATATCAACAAACAACTCATGTAAATAAGATCATACCATAATTAACCCATATTGCAAAATAGATCTACTCAAACATCACAGGATAGCCACACATATTGGGTAATACTATATAGCATTAAGCACCATGTTTAAGTAGAGATTACAGTGGGGAGTGTTGGAAATATGCCCTTGAGGCAATAATAAAATAGTAATTATTATATTTCATGTTTCAAGATAATAGTTTATTATCCATGCTAGAATTGTATTGAATGGAAACGCAAATACATGTGGGGATACATAGACAAAACAATGTCCCTAGTGAGCCTCTAGTTGACTAGCTCGTTGATCAAAGATGGTTACGGTTTCCTAACCATAGACAAGTGTTGTCACTTGATAACGGGATCACATCATTAGGTGAATGATGTGATGGACAAGACCCAAACTATAAACGTAGCATGTGATCGTGTTATTTTATTGCCATTGTTTTCTACATGTCAAGTATACATTCCTATGACCATGAGATCATGTAACTCACTGACACCGGAGGAATGACTTGTGTGTATCAAACGTCGCAACGTAACTGGGTGACTATAAGGGTGCTCTACAGGTATCTCCAAAGGTGACCATTGAGTTGTCATGGATCGATACTAGGATTTGTCACTCCATATGATGGAGAGGTATCTCAGGGCCCACTCGATAATACAAAGTCACAAACAAGGCTTGCAAGCAATGTGACTAAAGAGTTAACCACGGGATCTTGTATTATAGAATGAGTAAAGAGACTTTTCGGTAATGAGATTGAAATAGGTATGGAGATACCGACGATCGAATCTCGGGCAAGTAACATACCAAAGGACAAAGGGATTGATATACGGGATTAACTGAATCCTTGACATAGAGGTTCAACCGATAAGATATTCATAGAATATGTAGGATCCAATATGGGCATCCAGGTCCCGCTATTGTATATTGACCAGAGAGTGTCTCGGTCATGTCTACATAGTTCTCGAACCCGCAGGGTCTGCACACTTAAGGTTCGATGACGTTTCGGTATAGTTGAATTATTGATGTTGGTAACCAAATGTTGTTCACAGTCCCGGATAAGATCCCGGACATCACGAGGGTTTCTAGAATGGTGCGGAGACAAAGATTGATATATATAGGAAGTATTCATTTGGCTTGCGGAAGGTTTTCGGGCATTACTGGTAAAGTACCAGGAGTAATGAATGGGTTTCGGAGTTCCACCGGGAGGGGCCACCCACCAGGGAGAGAACCAAAGAGTCCCAAGGGTGGCGCACCGGCCATTAGTGGGCTGGTGGCCAGCCCAAGAAAGGCCACTTCGGCCGAAGAAGGAGAAAGGGAAAGGACAGGTGGGCAAACCGAATTGGGGAACAAGGACTCATCCTTCCAAGTTGTGTTGGAGCAGGACTCCTCCCTCTCCTCTTGCGCCGACCGAACCCTAGGGATTTTTCCCTAGGGTGCCACCCCTTCCTCCCACCTATATATAGTAAAGGTGAGAGAGGCTTTTTGCATGCCAAGCCATAGTGCAGCCATCTCTCCCTCCACCATTTCGTGACACCCCGTAGCTAGTTCGGTATGGCACGGCGAAGCCCTGCCGGAGTAGCTCCACCACCATCACCACCACACCATCGTGCTGCAGGAGAATTCAGCTACCTCTTTGTCTCTCTTGCTGCATCAAGAAGGCGAAGATCGTCATCGAGTTGTACGTGTGCTGAACGCGGAGGTGTCATCCGTTCGGTACTAGATCGGGACGGAGTTCGTGGGATTCTTGTGATTCGGATCACGAAGACATTTGACTACATCAACCACGTTTCTTAATGCTTCCTGCTTAGAGATCTACAAGGGTATTGGATCTGATATCCCCTCTCGTAGATGATCATCACCATGATAGGTTTTGTGTGTGCTTAGGAAATTTTTTGTTTCCCATGTGATGTCCCCCGATGACGGTGGCATCATGAGCCAGGTTCATGCGTAGATGATATCTCGAGTAGAACACAAAAGAGTTTGCGGGCATTGATGTTCAATTTGCTGCTCTCCTTAGTCTTTTCTTGATTCATCGATATTGTTGGGTTGAAGCGGCACAGAAAAACATTACTCGTACGCTTATGAGAGACAGGTTCCATCGACTAACATGCAACTTGTTGCATAAAGATGACTGGCGGGTGTTTGTTTCTTCAACTTTAGTTGAATCGAATTTGATCGAGGCGGTCCTTGGAGAAGATTAAATAGCAATTTGCATATCACCGTTATGGATTTGTGTAAGTAAGATGTGATCATACTAGATACCCATAACAGCCACGTAAAATTTGCAACAACAAATTAGAGGACGTCTAACTTGTTTTTGCAGGGTTTGCATGTGATGTGATATGGCCAAAGACATGATATGATATATTGAATGTATGAGATGATCATGTTGTAATATTTAAAATATCGACTTGAACGTCGATGCTACGGCAACCGACAGGAGCCATAGGGTTGTCTTTGATTATTTTGTGCTTGGTGATGCTTTGCTTTATCGCTAGTAGTAGCTTTAGTAGTAACGGCATAGTTATCATGACAACCTCGATGCCAGCACGATGATGGAGATCATGATGATGGAGATCATGGCGTGGCGCCGATGGCGATCAATACAGGAATCAGACTCTTTCGATGGCATATCACCTTCTTTGCCGTCAATCTGCCTTAAGCGGGCGGCAAGGTCTTTGTCGTCAGCCTCTGGCACCGAGAAGATGGCAAACATGTTTAGACGGCAGCCAACAGGAAACGCCTCCGTTAGGGCTAACGGATGCTTTGTCGTCTGCCTCCCTCCCTCTCTTTGTCGTCTGCCTCCTTCCCTCTCTTTGTCGTCTACCTCCCTCTCTCTATTTGTTGTCTGCCTCCCTCCCTCTGTTTGTCGTCTGCCTAAATGGGCTAGCACATAGTTGGTCCAGCCGGCTCTTTGTCATCCCTTTGCCGTCTACCTCCCAAGGCAGCGGACGACAAAGATCCTATATGGGCCAGCTACTGCTGCCCGAGGTTGCACAGCTCGGTGCCATGTGGCACCTTTGCCGTCCGCTGCTTGATGGCAAAGGCCTTTGCCATCAGCTCGCAGACGGCAAAGATCCCATATTGTCACGGTTTTTTTGTTATTTCACAGCACATATATATATATAATTCATAGCAGATATATGATATATAGGTCACAACACATATATGATACACATATAAAGTTCATCAATGCCATTTGTTCATCAATGTACATCCCATATATCGAATGAACCAACATATACAAAGTTTTGTCGTCAGCCTCTGGCACCGAGCAGATGGCAAACATGTTTAGACGGCAGCCGACAGGCAACGCCTCCGTTTGGGCTAACGGAGGCTTTGTCGTCTGCCTCCCTCCCTCTCTTTGTCGTCTGCCTCCCTCCCTCTTTTTTTCGTCTGCCTCCCTCCCTCTATTTGACGTTCGCCTCCCTCCCTCTATTTGTCGTCTGCCTATATGGGCCAACACATAGTTGGTCCAGCCGGCTCTTTGTCATCCCTTAGTCGTCTGCCTCCCAAGGCAGCGTACGACAAAGAGCCTATATGGGCCAGCTGCTGCTGCCCGAGGTTGCACGGCTCGGTGCCACGTGGCACCTTTGTCGTCTACTGCCTGATGGCAAAGGCCTTTGCCATCAGCTCGCACATGGCAAAGAGCCCATATTGTCACATTTTTTTTTGTTATTTCACAGCACATATATATATAATTCATAGCACATATATGATATATAGGTCACAACACATATATGATATACATATATAGTTCATCAATGTACATCCCACATATTGAAAGAACCAACACATACAAAGTTTCATCCATATATATACATATGCATATAGTTCCACATGTATTGTTCATCCATATATACATATACATATAATTCCACATTGTTCATCAACTCGAATGAAAACTAGAACTAAAGCACTCCATCAATGCCAGCTTCCATGCATGTAGTACATCCAATCTGCAAAATGGGAATAAGAAAGTCAGAAGAAGAAGAACAACAACATATATATGATGTTTTTGATCTTATTATGTCATTGTGGAGGAAAATAAGCTAAGTATATGACCTTTTTGAGCTAACCAAGGTTATTATGCCATTCTTAACCTAACTAAGCTAAGTATGTCAATTTGGATGGAAATAAGCTAACTATCTGACATTTATGAGGCAACAAAGGTTCTTATGCCATTTTGGACCTAACTAAGCTAATTATGTCATTTTAGAGGAAAACAAGCTAAGTATATAATATTCATGAGCTAACCAAGGTTCTTATGCCATTTTGAGCTTATTATGTCTTTTTGGAGCTAAATGGGCTAATTATGTTATTTTTGGGGGAAAATAAGGTAAGGAGAATATGAAAGAGGACAAGAAAGAGGAGGAGAAGAAGAAGAAGAAAAGAAGAAGAAGAAGGAGGAGGAGAAGGAGAAGAAGGAGAATGAGGACAAGAAGAAGAAGAAGAGAAGAAGAGAAGAAGAAGGAGAAGAAGAAGGAGAAGAAGGAGGAGAGAAGAAGAAGGAGAAGAAGAAGAAGGAGAAGAAGGAGGGCTCATTCTCCTTCTTCCCCTCCTTCACCTTCTTCTTCTCTTCTTCTTCGTCTTCCTTCTTTTCATTTTTCCTCTTTCTTCTCCTCTTGTCCTCTTCTTCGAGCTAAATTAGCTAAGTATGCCTTTTTGGAGCTAAATGGGCTAATTATGTCATTGTTGGGGAAAATAAGGTAAGGAGAATAAGAAAGAGGAGAAGAAAGAGGAGGAGAAGAAGAAGAAGGATAAGAAGAAGGAGAAGAAGAAGGAGGAGGAGGAGAAGTAGGACTCCTTCTCCTTCTTCTCCTCCTTCTCCTTGTTCTTCTCCTTCTTCTTCTCTTCTTCTCTTCTTCTTCTTTTCCTTCTTTTCATTTCTCCTCTTCTCCTCTTCTTGGATCTCAATTAGCTAAGTATGTCTTTTTGGAGCTAAATGGGCTAATTATGTCATTTTAGAGGAAAACAAGCTAAGTATATAATAGTCATGAGCTAACCAAGGTTCTTATGCCATTTTGAGCTTATTATGTCATTTTGGAGCTAAATTAGCTAGTTATGAGCTAACCAAGGTTCTTATGATGTTTTTACCTAACTAAGCTAATTATGTCATTTTGGAGGATAATTAGCTAAGTATGTCTCTGTTGGGGAAAATAAGCTAGGTAGAAGAAGAAAGAGAAGAAGCAAGAAGAGACGAAGGAGAAGAAAAAGAAGGAGGAGGAGGAGAAGGAGAAGGAGAAGGTGAAGGAGAAGGAGAAGAGGAGGAGGAGAAGAAGAGAAGAAGAAGGAGAAGAAGAAGGAGAGAAGAAGAAGGAGAAGAAGGAGGGATCCTTCTCCTTCTTCTCCTCCTTCTCCTTCTTCTTCTATTCTTCTTCTCTTCTTCTTCTTCTTCCTTCTTTTCATTTTTCATCTTTCTTCTCCTCTTGTCCTCTTCTTTGAGCTAAATTAGCTAAGTATTCCTTTTTGGAGCTAAATGAACTAATTATGTCATTGTGGGGGAAAATAAGGTAAGGAGAATATGAAAGAGGAGAAGAAAGAGGAGGAGAAGAAGAAGAAGGAGAAGAAGGATAAGACGGAGGAGAAGTAGGACTCCTTCTCCTTCTTCTCGTCCTTCTCCTTCTTCGTCTCCTTCTCCTTATCTTCTTATTTTGTTCTTCTTCTCTTCTTCTTCTTCTTCCTTCTTTTCATTTCTTCTCTTCTACTCTTCTTGGAGCTAAATTAGCTAAGTATGTCTTTTTGGAGCTAAATGGGCTAATTATGTCATTTTAGGGGAAAACAAGCTAAGTATATAATATTCATGAGCTAACCAAGGTTCTTATGCCATTTTGAGATTATTGTGTCATTTTAGAGCTAAATTAGTCATTTTAATGAGCTAACCAAGGTTCTTATGATGTTTTTACCTAACTAAGCTAATTATGTAATTTTGGAGGACAATTAGCTAAGTATGTCTTTGTTGGGGAAATTAAGCTACGTAGAAGAAGACACAGAAGAAGAAGGAGAAGAAAAAGAAGAAGGAGGAGAGAAGAAGAAAAGGAAGAAAAGAAGAAGAAGGAGAAGAAGGAGGGCTCCTTCTCCTTCTTCTCCTCCTTATCCTTCTTCTTCTCCTTCTTATTCTCTTCTTATTCTATTCTTCTTCTTCCTTCTTTTCATTTTTCCTATTTCAATTGAGCTTATTATGTCATTTTGGAGCTAAATTAGCTAAGTTATGAGCTAAACAAGGTTCTTATGATGTTTTTACCTAACTAAGATAAACTAGCTAATTATGTCATAAATGAACTAGAGAAAACTTACCGTCGTGGTCATCAAGGAGGAGAAACACCAGGATTGCTCGCGGTGGCTTCGTTTGGATACGGTTGCCTTGGAGAAGGGTCGTGCGATGCCGCTCGGGAGTTATTCTGCAGCAAAGATATTTTGCAATGTCTCAGTTAGCATGATGACACTCAATTGTTAATACTAGTTTATAATGACCATTGAAATGAAACTCACCATGCCAATCGCAAAGAAGACGGGCATCGGCGGAGGAGCTTGACCGGTCTTCTAGCACATAGATTGCACATTCGGTTTTGAAGAGTCGGTCGTATTAGTTAGTAATGAAACAGACATTACACACATGATTTGGCAAATGTAAAAAAACAAACTTACCACAATAAGCTCGTACATGTCCAGGTGAGGCGCCTCATTCTGGGCCCTCTCCTCCTCAATCAACCGAGCCGTGGTCCGGTCCCTCTCCTCAAGAGCAGCCTGAAGAGCAGCCTGGCTTGCCAATCTCTCTTTCTCAAGAGCAGCCTAGTTTGCCGCTCTCTCTTTCTGAAGAGCAACCTTCAACACCATTCCTCGTTAACATAGTAATGATCAATGGCCACACACACAATGAAATGGATGAAAGTTTTCTGACTCCGTACAACTACCCTCGACGACAAGATCGACTGGCCGTGGATGAGGCGTTATCTCAGGACAGGAGCTCGACTGGCGTGCCTTGATCTCCGGGACAGTGAGTGGACAAGTAGTATCCCATCTCCAATGGCTATCGAGCCATGGGGCCTCCCGCCACCAGATATCATCACCAGCTCTGGATCCAAAGGTTCCTGGCTCGGGTTAAAGTCCTCCCCTTTCCAAGCCTTCCCCATGTCCCTGTATTTCACGAGCTTGTGAAGTTACTTGGATCATCCAGGTCAGATTCAAAGAATGCCTTCGCCTTCTTGTAGGAGGCAGTACGGGCCATGCCATAAAGGTCATACAACTCTGGCATCACCGTCTTATTGTGATGCGCCTAAAAGAGAGGAACAAAGTATTAGTAAGGGGCTCAAGCTAGCATGAAGAATGAATTGCATGAATCATGAAGCAAACCACATACCCAGTTTCGTCCGAACTGAAGTAAGTTGGCGCTGCCTTGATGGTGTGGCACACCAACCATTTGGCTACTGATACGTCTCTGTCGTATCTACTTTTCCGAACTCTTTTGCCCTTGTTTTGGACTCTAATTTGCATGATTTGAATGGAACTAACCCGAACTGACGATGTTTTCAGCAGAATTGCCATGGTGTTGTTTTTGTGCAGATATAAAAGTTCTCGGAATGTCCTGAAAATTTACGGAGATTTTTTCTGGAATAAAAGAAAAACACCTGCGCAAAGATCCACCTATGGTCGCGTCGTGCAGGCTTGTGGGGCCTACGTGGCACCACCGCCCCCAAACTCAGCTCTATATCTTCCGTTTCGCCTGGAAAAAAATCACAGAGAAGGTTTCATCGCGTTTTGCGATACGGAGGCGCCGCCACACCCTGTTCTTCATCTGGAAGGCAGATCTGGAGTCCGTTTCGGGCTCTGGAGAGGGGAAATCGTCGCCATTGTCATCATCAACCTTTATCCATCGCTAATTCCATGATGCTCTTCATCGTTCGTGAGTAATCTCATCGTAGGCTTGCTGGACGGTGATGAGTTGGATGAGATCTATCATGTAATCGAGTTAGTTCTTGACGGGGATTGATCCCTAGTATCCAGTATGTTCTAGATTGATGTTGCTACTACTTGGCTATGCTTAATGCTTGTCACTAGGGCCCGAGTGCCATGATTTCAGATCTGAACCTATTATGTTGTTGCCAATATATGTGTGTTTTAGATCCTATCTTGCAAGTTCTAGTCACCTACTATGTGTTATCACCCGGCAACCCCGGAGTGACAATAGCCGGAACCACTCCCGGAGATGACCATAGTATGAGGAGTTCATGAATTCACCGCGTGTTAATGCGTTGGTCCGGTTCTTTATTTAAAGGAGAACCTTAATATCCCGTAGTTTCCATTAGGACCCTGCTGCCACGGGAGGGATGGACAATAGATGTCATGCAAGTTCTTTCCCTAAGCACGTATGACTACATACGGAATACATGCCTACATTAGATTGATGAACAGGAGCTAGTCACATATCTCTCCGTGTTATAGTTGTTACATGATGAATCACATCCTTCACACTCATCCATCACCGATCCACTACCTACGAGTCTTTTACTACTGGTCCTTGCTACGTTACTTTTCTTAGGCTTGTTCCTTGCTACAAAAGGGATTGGGCCAGTTTGCTGTTGTTGTTACTTGTTACTTTGCTGCTCCTGCTACTGCTGTTCCTTGCTACTTCGCTGCTACTTGTTGCAAGACTTTTCTGGAGCCATAGCCGGGGAAGCATTCTCCTTAAGAATAATCCCCTGTCAACGTGTTGGCGCCATTGATACAACAGTTAGGAATAGTCTGCCGTCAACAGATCGTTTCTGGCACCGTTGCTATCATACTACCTTGCTACTGATACTTTGCTTGCGGACACTAATCTTTCAGATGTGTTTGAATCTGACACATTCAGCTGCTAATACTTGAGAATATTCTTTTGCTTCCCGTCTTGGAGAATCAATAAATTTGGGTTGAATACTCTACCCTCGAAAAATGTTGCGATCCCATACTCTTTTGGGACATCAAGGCCTTTTCTGGCGCCGTTGCCGGGGAGGCACGGCTATATTCTCTGAGTCACTTTGGATTGACGTCTGCTGATCACTATGAAGAATCCTAAAGATCCAAGAACTAAAATCCTACCTTCCACTACGAGGAGAGGTAAGGAACTACCATCTAGCTCTACACTTGATTCACCCTTAGTTTTGAGTAAGTTTGCGACATCACCTCCTGCTAGAAATCTTGATATGTCGCCTGTGCTTGATGATGCTACTTCTGCTGCCCATGATGCTTATGATGATGCTATGCTTGATACTATGCCTGATGATGCTATGCTAGATACTATGCATGATGATGTTATGCTTGATACTATGCCTGATGATGCTATGCTTGATACTATGCCTGATGATGCTATGACTGATACTTCTTTGCCACGTGGTGCATTCCTTGATGCACATATTGCTAGAGTTGCTGCTGGATGTGATGATACTTCTGAAACTGTTGATACTATTGAAGTAGAACCTGCTACTATGCCTGCATTGCCTATTATGCCTGATACGCGCTATGTTATGGAGGGAGAGATAGCTGAGGACTTTCTTGCGTGTAAGGATAGCTATGATGTTGAGAAATTACTGCGCAAGTGGAAAGAAAAATCTGTGAACGCTAGGATGAAATACGAACCGAAATTTTCCACTTCGCCTATCTTTGTGACCGATAAGGATTATGAATTCTCTATCGACCCTGAGTTAATCACTCTGGTCGAATCTGATCCTTTTCACGGTTATGAGTCTGAAACGGTTGTAGCCCATCTTACAAAACTGCACGATATAGCCACCCTATTCACTAGTGAGGAAAAGATCGGCCACTACTATATGCTCAAGATGTTTCCTTTCTCGCTAAAGGATGATGCTAAGACCTGGTTCACTTCTCTTGCTCCTGGTTGTGTGCGTAGCCCCGAGGATATGGTCTACTACTTCTCTGAAAAATATTTCCCTGCCCATAAGAAGCAAACTGCCTTGCAGGAAATATACAATTTTGCTCAAGCTAAAGAAGAGAGTCTCCCACAAGCTTTGGGGAGGCTTATCCAGCTATTGAATGCTTTGCCTGATCACCCTCTTGAGAAGAACGAAATACTTGATATCTTCTATAATGGACTTACCGATGCTTCCAAAGACCACTTAGATAGTTGTGCCGGTAGTGTTTTTAGGGAACGAACCGTAGAACAAGCTGAGATTCTATTGAATAACATCTTGTGCAATGAGAATGCTTGGACTATTCCCGAACCACCTCCTAAGCCAACTCCGAAAAAAGAGGTATTCTATTCCTCAGTCCTGAAGATATGCAAGAAGCCAAGAAATCTATGCGAGAGAAAGGCATTAAATCTGAAGATGTCGAAAATCTACCACCTGTCGAAGAGATCCATGGTCTCGATAACCCGATACAGGTAGTAGAAGTAAATTCTCTGCGTAGGTTTGATGAGAGTGATATTCCTTTTGATAAACCTGCTAGCTTATGCATGGATGAATTTGATAACTTCGTTGCCAAACAACAAAGTTCCAATGATTATGTTAGCAGACAATTGGAAAAGAATGCTCGTATGCTTAGTCATTTGAGTGCTTGTGTGGACAGAAATGTCAATGATCTTAAACTTCTGAGTAAACATGCTTCTATGGTTACTACTTAGGTAGAACAAGTACTTAAAGCTCAGAATGACTTGCTCAACGAGTTGAGTAAAAATTCTGTGAGAGTCTTCACTAGAGGCGGTAGAATGACCCAGGAACCTTTGTATCCTGAGGGTCATCCGAAGAGAATTGAACAAGATTCTCAAGGAGTTAGCACTGATGCACCTAGTCATCCTAGAAAGAAGAAGAAAGATGATAGGAATCTACACGCTAGCAACCCTGTTGCTGCTACACCTGAGAGTCCAAATGATGTCTCTATCTCTGATGCTGAAACACAATCTGGTGATGAACATGAGCCTAATGATAATATCAATAGTGATGTTCATGAAGATGCTCAACCTAGCAATGAAAAGGATGTGGAGATTGAACATGTTGATCTTGATAACCCACAGCCTAAGAATAAGAGATACGATAAGAATGACTTCACTGCTAGGAAGCACGGTAAAGAAAGGGAACCATGGGTTCTGAAACCCGTGCCCTTTCCTCCCAAACCATCCAAGAAAAAAGATGATGAGGATTTTGAGCGCTTCGTTGAAATGATCAGACCTGTCTTTCTGCAAATGCGTTTGGCGGATATGCTCAAGATGTCTCCGTATGCTAAGTACATGAAGGATATTGTGACTAAAAAGAGGAGGATACCAGATATTGAGATTTCCACCATGCTCGCCAATTACACTTTCAAGGGTGGAACTCCGAAGAAACTAGGTGATCCCGGTGTGCCCACTATACCTTGCTCCATTAAAGGCAACTACGTTAGAACTGCGTTATGCGACCTTGGAGCCAGTGTTAGTGTTATGCCTCTCTCTCTTTATCATAGACTTGAACTGGATAAGTTCACACCCACTAAAATCTCTCTAAAAATGGCCGACAAATCAACTGCTTTCCCAATCGGCATTTGCGAGGATGTGCCTGTTGTGGTTGCTAACACCACCATCTTAACAGACTTTGTGATCTTGGATATTCCCGAGGACGATGCCATGGCTGTCATCCTCGGAAGACCCTCTTTAAACACTACAGGGTCTGTTATAGATTGCAACAAAGGCAATGTCACTTTCCATGTCAACGGTAATGAGCATACGGTGCACTTTCCGAAGAAACAATATTGAGTACATTGCATCAATGCTATCGAAAAAACTTCATCGATTCTTATTGGGAGCTTTGAATGCCCTATTCTTCGTGTCAAGATGAAGTATGATTTGCTTATTGGCGAGGTACACATCCCCATTGAGGTGACTATTCAAAAATTCTCCGTTCTCTTTTGCAATTCGAAAAGTTTTGTCAAGGGGATTCGATCAACCCCATTGACGGATTTCTTTCGATGACCATGAGATGGATGAATCAAGGAGTCACTAACCTCTGTTCCAAGCTTTCACTTTAGGTTGCTTAGAAGAAAAATGATAGATTTAGTTTAGTTTTCCCTGTTTTCTGTTTTAGCGTCCGGTAGAAAAGTACCCCAAAAATCAAAGTTCTCTGAATGCTGTGAAAATTAAGTATGATTTTTTCTTGATTTTTTGAAAAATACTGGGACAAAGAGTCTGTCTGGGGGCCACACCGGTGGGCCACAAGCCCTAGGGGCGCGGGCACCCCCTAGCCGTGCCACCCACGCTTGTGGGGCCTACACGCACCCCCTCCACTCATTCTTGCTCCCATCCAGTTCTCCTACCTCCAGAAAAAATCGTTTTGCAGCTCAAACCCGTGTTCTTGCTCCTATTACTAAAATTTTCGATCTCTTTGCTCAAAACACCGTTCTCCTAACTGTTTTGGGAAATTACTCCTTGGTAAGTGACTCCTCCATTGGTCCAATTAGTTTTTTCTCTTGTGCCTTATACTCCGTGTATTTTTGTTGCCTTGGTGACGATGTTCTTGAGCTTTGCATGATGATTCTAGTTGGTCCCAAGTAGTTTTGATGCATAATATGGTCTCTAGGCACTTGATGGAGTAGTTGCTACAAGTTTAGTTGAGCCTTATTCACTTTTCCTTAGAATCACTAAAAAATTCAGAAATTTTCAGAGATAGAAAAGGGAAAAGATGAGGAGGTTCTTCAGAGGCTCGTCAAGCCGTGACCCCAAGGATGATGGGAGTGATAAGAAGCCCAAGTATTTGGTCCCTCGAGTCGCAGGAGTTCGACCGTGCGAGTGGCCAAGCAACGTGTTCTTATGCACCACTGGAATTTATGAGGACTTCTATCACTTGGTGGAGAACGTAGGCCTTACCGCCTTCGTTGAAGATAAGTGTTCGCAATACCTCCTCCTCACTAATATCTTCATACAAAGCTTTCACTTCTATCCGAGGAAGAATCCTCCTATGGTTGAGTTTAAACTTTATGATATCCCCCAGCGCATGTCACTCCAGGATTTTTGCAATGTTTGCAAATTGCCTTACGTTGGGGATATTCATGAACCTCGTCCATGGGACTTGGAAGCTTTCATCGGTACAATTGTTGTAGGAGAGGAGAGAGGAGTGTCTTGCGCTAGAGCTACTAGCATACATTTTCCCATGCTTCGGTACTTCTCACTATTTGTGGGAAAATGTTTGATTGGCTGTGGGAAAGCTGGGTCACTTAGTTCACCAGATCTTGCGGTCTTGCGCGAAGCCCTTTATAACGATAAAACTTATAGCTTGGGCGCTATAGTAGCTCAATGGTTGAACCTGAACCGTTCTAAAGGTGTTGTCTATGGAGGTATCTATGCTACCCGTCTTGCTAGACACTTTGAGATACCTATTAGAGTGGACGAGGAAGAAGAGATTCTTCTTCCCGAGAGATATCTTGATTACGATAGCATGGTTCGCCATGACTTTCTTGATAGAGATATAAATAGAAGGATGATTTATAACATGGTATTTAGTCAGGGTACTCGTGAGACTATTACTTTGCCTGCTCCTTCTTTGTTCATCTTCTTGCAGGCAGGTATACTATTATGCCCTCGGACATCTACGCATATTGGGGCCTAGCCCAACCACAGATGCCCGTGCCTGAGCCACCAGTCGAGTACCAGACGCCAGTTTATCAGTGGGAGCCAGAGGAGCTCACACAGCAGTGGCATCCTCAGTCCACTCCGGAGTACCCCGGAGCTGGTTATTTCCCTCCTTGGCAGTAGACCAACTTAGGCCAAAAGCCTAAGCTTGGGGGAGTACGTGTTCTCACCGACTTTACATTCTTGCTTATGCTTTCACTTTGTTGGCCATTGCTCACACTTTGCCACTTTATCATCCATGCTAGTTTATATTCTTTTTCTCGTTTTCTTTTTGTGTGTCTGTCTAGTTTGAGAAAAAAACCAAAAAGATTTTCTATTCTTCTTTTGCTTGTTGGGAGCTTTCCCGTGTAGATAGTTTTCTTTTTCTTTGGGTCAAGGTAGAAGACCATGGTTACAATGTTTAGTGGCTCTTGCAAGCATACCTGTTTAGCTTTCAAAGAGCCATATTACTTTGTCTTCTCCTTTTTGTTTGCCTGCAGATTCCAGCTTTAGTCCAATGCACGAGCACTCTTATTATTGTTCACATCATTCGGTCGTGCAAGTGAAAGGCAATAATGACGATATATGATGAAGTGACTGAGCCTGGAAAAGCTGGTATGAACTCGATCTATTTTGTTTTTGTAAATATGACTAGCTCATCATGCCTGATTCAGCTTTGTTGTGAGAGAAACATGTTTGCAATGACAACTTAGAGATCATAGTTTCTTATGCCATGCTTATTTAGCTAGGAGCTTATAATGGTCTATCTTGGTTGCCAACATGAATGTTGAGATGACTATGATGTAGTATGATAGGATGGTATCCTCCTTTGAATGTTTCAAGTGGCTTGACTTGGCGCATGTTTACACATGTAGTTGAAACAAAATCAACATAGCCTCTATGATGTTCATGTTCATGGTGATTTATGTCCTACTCATGCTTGCACTCAATGTTAGTTACTCTCAATGCATTTTGATGACTGTTGTCGCTCTCTAGTTGGTCACTTCCCAGTCTTTTGCTAGCCTTCACTTGTACTAAGCGGGAATACTGCTTGTGCATACACCTCCCATAAACCCAAAGTTGTGCCATATGAGTCCACCATACCTACCTATGTGCAGTATCTACCTGCCGTTCCAAGTAAATTTGCATGTGCCACTCTCTAAACCTTCAAGAAATAATCTATTTTGCATGCCCGAACCGCTCATGTGGTGACAGGGGGCTATTGGTATCTTCCATGCTAGGCGTGTTACCCTCGATATGTGTTTATTCACTATCATTCACGAGAAAGGGGGCGATAATTGGAATTCCTGGTTCCATGCTCAAATCGAAAAGATAATTGCAAACAAAACTCCCCCAAGATTGATGTTGGTATGGACGGTACCCGAGGATTCGGCTAGCCATGGAGTGTGATTGATTGGTGGTGGGGGAGTCAAAACTTTACTTTTCTGTTTGGGAACCTCCTATAGCATGTGTAGCATGGAAGATGTTGAGAACTCTTAGTCATTGCGTTGACAATGAAAGCATGCCACCCAAAATTGTTATCTCTGTTTTCAAAGCTTGAGCTGTGGCACCTCTGCAAATCAATGCTTCCCTCTGCGAAGGGCCTGTCTATTTATGTTCCTGTTGAGTCATCCTCCTCTTACAAAAGCACCAATTAGAAAGCACGTCTGTCATTTTATGCTTTGCTTTTAACTGTGTTGAGTATGACTATGACTCGATCTTCATTGCCTTGAATTACAATGTTGAGTCAGCCCTTGGTCTTTGAAGGTGCTCTGCATTTATGTTTTGCGGTCTCAGAAAGAGCTAGCGACATACCATCTATTTGTACTGCTTCATGTTGTTTTGATTGAAGTGTTGACATTTTAGGCTTATTATTATTTGCTCGCTAGTTGATTATGCCATTGATATGAGTTTACCGTGAGACCTAGATGTCATTTGCTTATGTGGTTTGCTTGTGATCTTGCTGAAACTCTGGTTATGAGTTAGACATAGTTGCAACAACAAGATCAAACAGAGTTCATCAAAGTTTTTCTTTTGTCTCTTTTAGTTTATCAACTGAATTGCTTGAGGACAAGCAAGGCTTTAAGCTTGGGGGAGTTGATACGTCCCCGTTGTATCTACTTTTCCGAACTCTTTTGCCCTTGTTTTGGACTCTAATTTGCATGATTTGAATGGAACTAACCCGGACTGACGTTGTTTTCAGCAGAATTGCCATGGTGTTGTTTTTGTGCAGAAATAAAAGTTATCGGAATGTCCTGAAAATTTACGGAGATTTTTTCTGGAATAAAAGAAAAATACCTGCACAAAGATCCACCTGTGGGGGCGTGCCAGTGAGCCACAAGCCCACAGGCCGCGGCCATTGATACGTCTCCATCGTATCTACTTTTCCAAACTCTTTTGCCCTTGTTTTGGACTCTAATTTGCATGATTTGAATGGAACTAACATGGGCTGACGTTGTTTTCAGCAGAATTGCCATGGTGTTGTTTTTGTGCAGAAATGAAAGTTCTCGGAACGTCCTGAAAATTTACGAAGAATATTTCTGGAAAATATGAAAAATACCTGCGCAAAGATCCACCAGAGGGGATGGGCCAGTGGGCCACAAGCCCTGTAGCCGCCCCCCTGGTGGCGGCTACCAAGCTTGTGGGGCCCACGTGGCTCTGCCGCCCCCAAACTCGGCTCTATAAATTCACTTTCGTCCTAGAAAAAATCAAGAGAGAAGATTTCATCACGTTTGCGATACGGAGGCACCGCCACATCCTGTTCTTCATCTTGAGGGCAGATCTGGAGTCCGTTTTGGGCTCCGGAGAGGGGAAATCATCGCCATCGTCATCATCAACCTTCTTCCCTCTCCAATTCCATGAAGCTCTTCATCATTCGTGAGTAATCTATTCGTAGGGTCGCTGGGCAGTGATGAGATCTATCATGTAATAGAGTTAGTTTTGACGGGGATTGATCCCTAGTATCCACTATGTTCTGAGACTGATGTTGCTACTACTTTGCCATGATTAATGCTTGTCACTAGGGAACGAGTGCCATGATTTCAGATCTGAAATTATTATGTTGTCACCAATATATGTGTGTTTTAGATCCGATCTTGCAAGTTGTAGTTACCTACTATGTGTTATGACCCGGCAACCACGGAGTGACAATAACCGGAACCACTCCCGGTGATGACCACAGTTTGAGCAGTTCATGTGTTCACGAAGTGCTAATGCGTTAGTCCAGTTCTTTATTAAAAGGAGAATCTTCATATCCCGTAGTTTCCTTTTGGACCTCACTGCCACGGGAGGGATGGACAATAGATGTCATGCAAGTTCTTTTCCCTAAGCACGTATGACGACACACGGAATGCATGCCTACATCACATTGACGAACGGGAGCTAGCCACATATCTCTCCGTGTTATAACTGTTGCATGATGAATGTCATCCAAACAAATCACCGACCCATTGCCTACGAGTTTGTCCTACTGCCGCTACTGTTACTTGCTTTGCTCTACTGCTGTTACCACTTTTGCTGCTACTGTTACTTGTTTTCCTCTGCTGCTGTTACTACTGTTGCTGCTGTCATTACTTGGTTTGCTCTGCTACTGTTACTTGTTGCTGCTGTTACTTGCTACTTGATGTTGTTACTACTGTTGTTCCTTGCCACTGCTGTCACTCGTTACACTGCTGCTACCTGCTACAATACTTTTTCTCGCACCCTTGTCCGGAAAGAATATTTCCCGTCCACGGGCAACTTTTGGCGCCATTGATACGACAGTTAGGAATAGTCTGCCTTGTCACCAGATTGTTTCTAACACCGTTGGTATCATACTACTTTGTTGTTGACACTTTGCTTGCAGATATTAATCTTTCAGGTGTGCTTGAATCTGACGCATTCAGCTGCTAATACTTGAGAATATACTTTCGCTTCCCGTTGTGTGAACCAACAAATTTGGGTTGAATACTCTACCCTCAAAAACTGCCTCGATCCCACGCGTTCGTGGGCCATTGCAAGACAATTTCTAATTGTTGAGGAATCGAGAACAACATTTTTCTAGCTATTGCCAGGGATCTGCTAACAGCATTTTTCTGGCGCCGTTGCCGGGGAGGCGATTGCTATATTCTCTGAGTCACTTGGGATTTATATTTTCTGATCACTATGAAGAATCTGAAAGATCCAAAAACCAAAGTTTTGCCCTCAACTACGAGGGGAGGTAAGGAACTACCATCTAGCTCTGCATTTGATTCACCTTCAGTTATGAGTAAGTTTGCGACACCACCTCCTACTAGAAATCTTGATATGTCGCCTATGCCTGATGATGCTATGCCTGATACTGCTAGAGATGTTATGCCTGATGCTGCTATGCCTGATACTGCTAGAGATGCTATGTCTGGTACTGCTTTGCCTGATGATGCTAGAGATGCTATTTTGCCTGATGATGCTATGCTTGATACTGCTAGAGATACTACTTTGCCTGATATACCGCTAGGGGTATTCCTTGATGCTCATATTGCTAGAGTTACTGTCAATGCTCGTGATGCTTCTGAAATTGCCGATACTATTGAGATAGAACCTGCTTTTGCTCCTGCTAGATCTAGCTCTCCTAGATATGAATTGCCTGATATACCTGAGGGTTACGTTATGGAGGGAGAGATAGCTGAGGATTTTCTTGCGTGTAAGGATGCCTATGACGCTGAGAAATTACTTCTCAAGTGGAAGGAAAAATCTCTGAAAGCTAGGATGAAATACGACACAAAGTTTGCCACTTCACCTATCTTTATCACCGATAAAGATTATGAATTCTGTGTCGACCCTGAGATAATCTCTCTAGTCAAATCTGATCCTTTCCACGGTTATGAGTCTGAGACGGTCGTAGCCCATCTTACCAAACTACACGATATAGCCACCCTTTTCACTAGTGAGGAGAAGATTCGCTACTACTATATCCTTAAGCTGTTTCCTTCTCTCTAAAGGATGATGCTAAAGCCTGGTTCACTTCTCTTGCTCCTGGATGTGTGATTAGTCTCCAGGATATGGTCTATTACTTCTGTGAGAAATATTTCCCTGCCCATAAAAAGCAAGCTGCCTTGCAGGAAATGTACAACTTTCCTCAACTCAAAGAAGAGAGTCTCCCACAAGCTTGGGGGAGGCTCAGCCAGCTACAGAATGCTTTGCCTGATCACCCTCTTAAGAAGAACGAGATACTTGATATCTTCTATAACGGACTTACTAATGCCTCTAGAGACCACCTAGATAGTTGTGTCGGTTGTGTTTTTAGGGAACGAACTATCGAACAAGCTGAGATCCTTCTGAATAACATCTTGATCAACGATAATGCTTGGACTATTCCCGAACCACCTCCTAAGCCAACTCCTAAGAAAAGAGGTATTCTTTTCCTCAGTCCCGAAGATATGCAAGAAGCCAAGAAATCTATGCAAGAGAAAGGCATTAGATCTGAAGATGTAAAAAATCTACCACCTATCAAAGAGATCCATGGTCTCGATAACCC
Source organism: Hordeum vulgare subsp. vulgare (assembly GCF_904849725.1). Taxonomy (NCBI): domain Eukaryota; kingdom Viridiplantae; phylum Streptophyta; class Magnoliopsida; order Poales; family Poaceae; genus Hordeum; species Hordeum vulgare. The sequence goes on along the minus strand of NC_058522.1, from coordinate 343,061,409 downwards.
GATACAAGTAGTAGAAGTGAATTCTCTGCGTAGGTTTGATGAGAGTGATATTACTTTTGACAAACCTGCTAGCCTATGCTTTGATGAATTTGACAACTTTGTTGCCAAACAATAGAGTTTCAATGATTATGTTAGCAGACATTTGGAACAAAGTACTCGTATGCTTAGCCATTTAAGTGCTTGTGTAGACAGAAATGTCAATGATCTGAAGCTTCTGAGTAAACATGCCTCTACGATTACTACTCAGGTAGAACAAGTACTTCAAGCTTAGAATGACTTGCTCAATGAATTAAATGACAACTCTGTCAGATTCATTACTAGAGGAGGCAAAATGACTCAGGAACCTTTGTATCCTGAAGGCCATCCTAAGAGAATTGATCAAGATTCTCAAGGAATTAATGCTGATACACCCAATCATCCTAAGGAGAAGAAGAAGGATGATAGAAACCTACATGTCAGTTCACCAAATACTGTCACACCTGAAGAACCAAATGATATTTCTGCGTCTGATGCAGAAACACAATCTGGTGATGAACATGAACCTGGTGACAATATGGACAGTGATGTTCATAATAAGGCTCAACCTAGCAATGATGAGGATGTGGATATTGAAACTACGGTTAATCCTGATAACCCACAACCTAAGAGATACGATAAGAATGACTACACTACTAGGAAGCATGGTAAAGAAAGGGAGCCATGGGTTCAGAGACCTATGCCCTTTCCTCCTAAGCCATCCAAAAAAAAGGATGATGAGGATTTTGAGCGCTTCGTTGAGATGATAAGACCCGTCTTTCTGCAGATGCGGTTAACCGATATGCTCAAAATGTCTCCGTATGCCAAGTACATGAAACATATCATGACTAATAAACGGAAGATACCACATCTTGAGATCTCCACCATGCTTGCCAATTACACTTTCAAAGGTGGAACTCCTAAGAAACTTGGTGATCCCGGAGTGCCCACTATACCTTGTTCCATTAAAGGATACTACGTAAGAACTGCCTTATGTGACCTTGGAGCTGGTGTTAGTGTTATGCCGCTCTCTCTTTATCATAGACTTTAACTGGATAAGTTCAAATCTGTTTGATTTGTATGATAAATCCTACACCATGGATTTGGAGGATTTCAATAGGATTTGCAAGATACCCGATGGGGGTAGTCTTAATGATCGTGCTAAGTCTTCGGTTAGAGATTTTGTCTCCAGTATAACTGTTGGAGAAACTAGAGACATCACGCAAGCTACCATAGGAAGCATTCATTTCCCTGCCTTGCACTACTTTGCCCTCTTCATAGGTAGGTGCATTAACGGCAAGGGTGCACATTGTCACCTATGCGCATCCGACCTTAGTATCCTTAAGAGCGCAATAACAGGTGACAGGAGCTTCAACGTGGGAGCTATAATAGCAAGGAGGCTGAATAATAATGCCATTGAGGGGGATTTCTTTGGTGGAATTTATGCTACACGCTTAGCAAATTTTCTTGGAGTACCCATCCGTTTAGGAGACCCCTCTCCGTACAGCCTACCTTGATCGTGTCGCTCTAATGCGCTACGAGTTCCTTGAGAGGTATGATCAATCCCTCCTATACCGTTTGATATTTAACCGGCAGTGTGTTTTCCATATTACCCTTCCTGCTCCTGCTTTCTTTGACTTTCAGGTAAAACGGAGATACTGCATAACCATAGGAGGGGCAGAGGAGTATGAGAGGGAGGCGACGGCTGCTCGTCTTCGTGAGGCAGCTATTCAGGCAGTGCCTGCATCACTCCCGTATAACACCCATTATGATTTTGGGTTTCGCCAGGACCATCCATGGGAGTAGACCAAGCTAGGCCAAAAGCCTAAGCTTGGGGGAGTATGTGTTCTCACCGACCTTACATTCATGCTTATGCTTTCACTTTGTTCGTCGGTGTTTACACTTTGCCACTGTATTATCTATGCTAGTTTATTTTCGTTTTCTTGTCTTGTGTCGTTTGGAGAAAACCCAAAAAGATTTTCCTTTCTTCTTTTGCTTGTTGGGAGTATTCCCGTGTAAATAGTTTTGTTTTTATTTGGATCAAGGTAGAAGATATTGGTTACAATGTTTAGTGGCTCTTGCATGCATACCTATTTAGCTTTCAAAGAGCCATATTACTTTGTCTTCTCCTTTGTGTTTGCCTGCAGATTCAGCTTAGTCCAATGCACGAGCACTCTTATTATTGTTCACATCATTCGATCGTGCAAGTGAAAGGCAATAATGATGATATATGATGAAGTGACTGAGACTGGAAAAGCTGGTATGAACTCTATCTATTTTGTTTTTGTAAATATGACTAGCTTGTCGTCCCAGATTCAGCTTTATTGTGAGAGAACCATGTGTGCAATGACAACTTAGAGATCATAGTTTCTGATGCCATGCTTAATTAGTTGAGAGCTTATAATGGTTTGTCTTGAATGCCAACATAGATTTTGAGGTGACTATGATGTAGTATGATAGGATGGTATTCTCCTTTGAATGATTCAAGTGGCTTGACTTGGCGCATGTTCATGCATGCAGTTGAAACAAAATCAACATAGCCTCTATGATGTTCGTATTCATGGTGATTTATATCCTGTTCATGCTTGCACTCAATGTTAGTCAAACTCATTACATCTTGATGACTCTTGTCGCTCTCTAGTTGGTCGCTTCCCAGTCTTTTGCTAGCCTTCACTTGTACTAAGCGGAATACTGATTGTGCATCCACTTCCATAAACCCAAAAGTTTTTCCATGAGAGTCCACCATACCTACCTATTTGTGGTATCTACCTGCCGTTCCAAGTAAATTTGCATGTGCCATTCTCTAAACCTTCAAGAAATAATCTGTTTTGCATGCCCGAACCGCTCATGTGGTGACAGGGGGCTATTGGTATCTTCCATGTTTCGCGTGTTATCCTCGACATGTGTTTATTCACTGTCATTCACGAGAAAGGGGCCGGTAAGTGGAATGCCCAGTTCCATGTTTAAATCGAAAACATAATTGTAATACAAGACTCCCCCGGATTGGTGTTAGTATGGACGGTACCCGAGGATTCGGCTAGCCGTGGAGTGTGATTGATTGGTGGTGGGGGAGTTAAAATTTTACTTTTCTGTTTGGGAACCGCCTATAGCTCTAACATCCCAAAATTATAAATTTTGGAATGTTAATATAATTATTAGATTGATTGTTTGTTTGCCTGAGTGATTGAAACTTGTGTGAAATTTGAAACTTTTCGAAACTTTTGAATGAGAGGGAATAAAATGACTTTCCCCTTCTCCGGTGGATTCAAATTCAATCTTTTAAAAGCAAAGAGAGAAGATGACATGACTTCTTCAACTATAAAGAATTTGAACGGAGATATTTGCATTGAATTCTTTTGCATTTCCATTCGTTTTCTTCGTGCAAGAAATGCCGGGAAATACATCCTAGAGAGGAGGAACATGACCCTCAAACCCACGGGCATTTTGAAGGTTATTTGAACCCTAAAACTTAGAGGGTCATTTGAAAATTATTTGCAAAAGAAAATAATTCTTTTAGGCAATTTTGTGAAAATAATTTTTTCTGAAGTTTTTATTTTTGCCATGGAAAAATGCCCATCATTTATATTTTATTTTTCTGATAATTTTAGTATATAAAAAACTCTTTATTCCGAATTGATTTGATTTCCTTTTTATCGTTTTAGTTTCCTAGTTTTAAAAATAGGAAAGAAATCGTTTCTATTAGGAAACTCCAGCTGGCCCATTAAGACCTTTCCTATTTTTGGCCCAAGAAGATCATCTTCTTCCTCCTCTCTCCCTCACGTCACAGGAACTTGCCTTCCATGGACACAGGAATCCCCACCTCCGGGATTCGCGAAGCACCTTCCCTCCCAGCGCCTCCCGTCGCCTCTATAAGAACCCCCATGGCCTCCTCGTTCCATTCCCGTTGAAACCCTCCCCTCTCCTCGCCTCTAGCTCGCGTGCCATCTCGCCGGAGTCGGCACCAGAGAACTCACAGGAGCTCCTCACCGTCGGCCCCCTGCACCCACCCCTCCCTGCCGAGCCCTCCCCACCCCTTCTGCCACCCCTCCTCCACCACCCCACCGCACCACCCCACCCCGTCGCCCCTCCACCTCGCTGCACACCACGACCAGAAAGCAGCCAGTAACTTTTCCCATCGCCAGGAACTCCACCAGTTCGGCCCCTCCCTCCACCTCGCCTCCCTCCCCTCCCTGGAGCCCCTCCACCCTTCGCCCCCCCCCCCCTCCACCACTCCTCCCGCCGGCCACTCCCCCGCCCCCACCGGAGTTGCCCACCCTCGTCGGAGAAGGCTCCTGGTACTCCCAGCCGAGGTAACCTCTCCTCCCTTTTCTTTTTTTTTTACTTGTTCTGTTTTTTTTGTGTTGTGTAGTTTCATCCCTTAGATCTAGATCCTACGGTGTAGATTAGGAGGTACTTACCCCTTCGGTCTTTTAGATAAAACCGATCGGTTTTTCTTTCACTTAAGTTTAGCCGAAGCGAATTAGTTAAATAGCGGCCGTTTGTTAGTTATCCTCGCAGCACTCACTCCTTAGCCAATCAGTGGGCGCCACGTGTCTGTAGCAATTATTCTCTTTTTCTGTCTAGTTCCAAAAAAAACAGAAAAGTTCCAATCTTGTTTAGCCCACAACTTTTGATCCCGAAGTCCAATGATGTTCATTCTTTTTCCAGTAGCTCACAAATTTCCTGTAGGTTTTAAAAACATATAATTTGTCTATGTTTGAAATTTTGAAATATAAGTTAGATCAGATTTAGTTTAAACCTTGTTTTTCCTATTCCAGGAGTTTAAAAATAGCTTTTAATTTGATTCCTTTTGGTGCTGATCACTAGAGATCTTATTTATCATTGGTAAAAATTTCAGATTTGATTGAGTATTGTAGCTCACTTTTTCATGTGAAACAATTTCTGTTTCACCTCTTTTAGGATTACGGCTAATTCCTTTTCTATATTTGTTTTTAAAATATTTTCTTTATTATTTCAGAAATATTATGTTTTGTTTCTGTTAGTTAAACAGTAGTTTTGCAACAAATTTTTATTTTATTTTTCTTTGTTTTCATGAAATCAATTCTAGTTCCTTAGTAACTTGCAATTGGTTTCACCATTGTTTCAAATCCCGTTTGGGAATACTTTCAAAAAGTTTTGTGAAAAATACTTTATTTTTATCTTAGTTAAACTTATATCTTAGTTCCTTGTTATTATTTTTATGTTGGACAAAAACTATTTAGTGTTTGACGTAGTAGAAGACTCCCTAGTCTTATTTGAAGTTTCTTTCGGATTTCCTTTTCGCTCTCTCTTTTGTTTTGATTGCTAGAATGATTGCTAGTATGAGTGCTTATGTGAATGATATGTTTGCTATATAGATTTCATCGGAGAGTGAAGAGTAGTCTATCAAGTTATTTTCTCGAGAAATTCTTCTTCGTCAACATCACCAGGCAAGTCACTTTGATCATACTATCACCTATGTTTTATGCATCGTAGTTCTACCATCCTATGCCCAATTGCATGCTGCTTAGGTACTTGGAAATTTTAGTATAGATTGTAGTATCATGTGGTAGGCACACAACAACCCCGATACTTGGCCCCGGGACGACAAATTTCATATTGCTATGCTTGAGTAGACGGGATTTCGGTTGAGTGCATATCACGAGTGATGCGAGGTTGATTAAATAATCAAGACCGGTCAAGACAAGATTTTCAAGACCTCGGACGCAATGCAACTCTGGGTGAAGGACGGTTGATCGGCTCCCTGGAGAAACCAGTGGATGACCCGGGATGCTGGGGACGGCCATGACATCCTGCGGAAAGCTTCACCCAGGCTCAAAGAGACGGACGGATATTTTCAAGACCCAAGGCTTACCTGCACAGCCACAAGTCATTATGGGCTCTGGCTTGATTGGACAACGCGGCGACTCTGGACAGGCGGTGCTAGCAGATGTAGAAGAACGGTAGGAATGGATGGGCACCGACAGGGATTCAGAGGGACCCGTTGAAAGACCATGTTTTGATCATCCGGTCTTCAAACACCTTGAAGTGCGAGGACATACTCGGAGGCGATCAAATATTGTGGGGAACGTGTGCAAAACTCTGCAGAGTACTCAAACCTAATCGATTAGCCGTGTCCACGGTCATGGACAACTTGAGCCAAAGGAACTGAAGTTATCTGGAATTCTCAACACCTTTAAATATATTTGATGTGGGTAATTATTGACAACTCGGGTACGAGAACTGGTTGGCGGAACCATCTCGTTAACAACCAACATTGTAGTAACATTTTGCTTTTAGCCTTCTCTTGTTGTAGGAGAAAATTTTGCTTTACGCTAAAACTTACAACCCCACCTGCCATATATGCATATAGTATAGATGATTACTTTTCACCCCTCTCTTATGTGACTTGTGGGCATATTCAATATGCTGACCTACATGGCTGCAACGTCTTATGTTGCAGATATTTTTCTTCGACGAGTAAGAGTACGATTCAGGGTTACGGTCTACACTCAACTTGCCGTTGGTGTTTATTGGGACTCCACTCCCTTGACCGCTTCCGTTGAGATATTTAAGGTATATATCAGTTTTACGCTTTTTACATGTGATTGCACTTTGATATATACATTGATGTACTGTGTGTGCCAGCATACTGATCCAGGGATGGCACAGAAACACAAAGGCTTGACTCGTCTTGAGTCGGGTCGCTACGGAAATGGTATCAGAGCACATGTTGACTGTAGGACGAGACCCCTAGAAACTTGAAATTTCTTAGGAAAGGATCTCTCAAAAAATTTATTTTCAAGAATACCTTTTACTTCTCATCTCTTCTGATTTCATCAAATGTTCTCTCTCACCTCAAATAGTTATACAATCCCCTTACCCCTTCGACCTCATGAAGAATCAACGGAGTTCTACTTCAAAGTAAAGAGGATTTCACACGCGTTTGAAGAATTGAAGCTACACCAACAGTAGACTCTCAAGACCCGAAGAACTCAAAGACCCTGAAGTGTCTAAATAATTATATGACCATTAGAAGTCCAAACCCCTTTTATATACCCACGTTAGATACGATGATTTGTGAACCGTCTTTGGTGTGTGTTTTCCGACGGCCACAAATAAAATCTATTCTCAAAAATATATTTTTTGTATTGTGTGTATCTCCCTCCCTCTCTTACCCGTCTCATCCACAAAACCTCAACCCTACCAGATGGAGTTTGAAGCTGGACTTGTACTCTCTGGACCAATGACCCAGCTGGAGGCTGAAATATGGATTCAGAACATGGAGAACCACTTCGGGAGCAACTTGGTCTCAAGGAAGCATGAAGTGGAACACGCTCTTCAGTACTTTACACAAAGTGCTGCTATCTGGTGGAAAATGCATCATGCCATACAAGGATTTAGTGGAGCAGAAAGTTGGGAAGAATTCAAGAAGACTCTGTTAAGATCCCGTCTCATTCAGAAGGGCTATGATAATCTGAAGGAGAAGACTTGTGCATGCAAGATCTGTGGAGAAATAGGACACATCGAGGAAGAACACACGGATGGATGCACTCATTGTGAAGAAAATCACCCAGCTGAGGAGTGCCGAAGTAGTCAGGTGACTTGTTTCTTGTGTGAAGGAACCACCCACTACCCAGCTCAGTGTCACATTTACCCCAAGGTGCAATAGGTTGTCAAGCAGCAGAAAGATGCAGTGAAGGAAACACTCAAGAAGAAGATTCTAGAAGAGCCAGTGATGAACGAAAATATTGAAGACCCTGATGAACAAGGTCTGACCAGATTTTTCTCCAATGCATGCTACTCATGTGGAGAAGAAGGACATTATTCACAGGACTGCACGAAGAGAAGCCAAGAGTATCTGTGAAACTTCCCGACGGAAGAAGTGGAGTTTGATCCACTTGAAATAGAAGAACTGGCCAAAACGAAGGAGTTTGTAAAGAAGAAAAAGTACCCTCGGAAGAACCAAATCTCTGCAGACATGGACCTGAGTCATGTCAGATGTTCCAAGTGTATGAAATTTGGCCACCACAAATACATGTGCTCAGGAAGGAAGCCGGGAATCCAAGGAGCAAAAGCAGAAGCTAAGAAGCCTCGAGACTTGTCAGAAATCATTTTCTTTTGTTGCAAGGAAGCAGGACATTTTGCCAGCGATTGTCCACAAAGGAAGAAAGCTAGAATGGAGTAGTTAAGTTTTGACCATGGCAATAAGTGCAATCCGAAGCACTCTTGTTTTTCATAAGATCATGGAGTGAAATTTTTGTAACAGAAGTCCCTGAGATTGTAATAACATCATGAATAAATGGAATTTACTGTCTCATGATTGCTTATGTTGAAAATGTATGCGTTGTTTCTCTACAAACAAAGATCTCTGAACAATTATGAGGATATGAGAAAATACGGTCTATGCAGGCATGAGTATAATTCATTTAAGTGTGGTAGTAATCGGTAAACCCACAGGATCCATTGAGTAGGAATGTACCATGATTACCAAGGAGACACATACATTCCTCTAAGTACCTATTTACTGACACCTGCAGATGAAAACTCTCTACGAGTCATTCCTCAAGGGCCCAGAAACGATCATGACCCTTACCAGTGATCATGATTACCCGAAAATCCTGAAGGACATGATGAAGCACATTCACCTTGAAGGAGATGCCGTCTACAAAGGCTACCCATTTGTGGAAAATGGAGTGGAACTTTGGTACGTGGAAGTACACCTCCACCATGTGAAAGGAGTTTGTCCAAAGACTATGGGGCAATACTTTTTCATTTCAGGTGTACCACGAGCAACCTTCTTTGATGCTGTTCGTGAAGCTTCCATGGAAGCCATACGTCAGATTGGAGAAATACTTGAAGTAAGACTCCGTCATACCGAGGAATACCTGAGTGAGGTACGTGCGGAAATGATGGAGATGAAGCTCATGACCACCATGATGAAGCAAAAGATGGATGATTTCAAGGAGCACATCGGACAATTCGAGTGGAACTAAAGTACCTCCAAGAGAGGCAGATAAATAAAGTTGGCAGAAATGCTCGACCATACCGAACAATGTGGATGGCATCATTTGTAATAGAGTACTTTTGAATTGGAGTTTTTGATAAGAAATTAAGGATGAAATAAAGGATTGATTATGAAATGGATATGATTTATGGAAGAAGCTATAATGGATCAGCAAACGTTTTCTTAGGAGCATACGAAAACCTGAGAGTTGTGAAGATACGATAGATGTTTCGTTCAGCTTGCAGAACCAATGGATTATCCAAACTTCGTTCGTGGACAAGAGAAATTCTGCAACGCTTGTGAGGATGCCCAAGTGTTAGAATGCGAGATTCGCTAAACCTTATACAGAGAAATGATTTGGGTGCGGAATGGATTGATCACCATGACGACTTACTCTTATCATTTATCTTGCTATTCGGAATGGTAAATCTGAGAGACTTACCCATAGTGAGAGACGACGTTCTTTGAAGCTTTTGTTTAAGCCTTAGAATGGTATGATGAACACCCCAAGTACATGGCATTTGTTGTCACGCATAGGAATTTTACGGTGAGAATGAAACCAAGACCCCTCTCTCTGTAGGATAACCACAAATGGTAGACCACCATGAGAACCATCGATATGTTATTTAGAATTGACCACGAGACGGTCAGTTAAGAAGACCCAGTGTCGGAAGAAGCTTATATCAACGGGAGAGCATCACCAAAGGATTTAATATGAAGATTGTGCGATGTCAGTTGCCAAAACCCCAGAGGATCGTTAAAGCATTTTGAGGGACCAGTATCTCTCATTTTAAGTGTGGTAGCATCCCACCTTGCCGGAGATTGGATTTGTTAGAAGACCCCCAAACCCTAACCTTTCTTTCTAGCCTCTTCGAATCTCGAGGACGAGATTCATTTTAAGTGTGGTAGTTTGTAACATCCCAAATTATAAATTTTGGAATGTTAATATAATTATTAGATTGATTGATTGTTTGTTTGCCTGAGTGATTGAAACTTGTGTGAAATTTGAAAAATTTCGAAACTTTTGAATGAGAGGGAATAAAATGACTTTCCCCTTCTCCGGTGGATTCAAATTCAATCTTTTAAAAGCAAAGAGAGAAGATGACATGACTTCTTCAACTATAAAGAATTTGAACGGAGATATTTGCATTGAATTCTTTTGCATTTCCATTCGTTTTCTTCGTGCAAGAAATGCCGGGAAATACATCCTAGAGAGGAGGAACATGACCCTCAAACCCACGGGCATTTTGAAGGTTATTTGAACCCTAAAACTTAGAGGGTCATTTGAAAATTATTTGCAAAAGAAAATAAACCTTTTAGGCAATTTTGTGAAAATAATTTTTTCTGAAGTTTTTATTTTTGCCGTGGAAAAATGCCCATCATTTATATTTTATTTTTCTGATAATTTTAGTATATAAAAAACTCTTTATTCCGAATTGATTTGATTTCCTTTTTATCGTTTTAGTTTCCTAGTTTTAAAAATAGGAAAGAAATCGTTTCTATTAGGAAACTCCAGCTGGCCCATTAAGACCTTTCCTATTTTTGGCCCAAGAAGATCATCTTCTTCCTCCTCTCTCCCTCACGTCACAGGAACTTGCCTTCCATGGACACAGGAATCCCCACCTCCGGGATTCGCGAAGCACCTTCCCTCCCAGCGCCTCCCGTCGCCTCTATAAGAACCCCCATGGCCTCCTCGTTCCATTCCCGTTGAAACCCTCCCCTCTCCTCGCCTCTAGCTCGCGTGCCATCTCGCCGGAGTCGGCACCAGAGAACTCACAGGAGCTCCTCACCGTCGGCCCCCTGCACCCACCCCTCCCTGCCGAGCCCTCCCCACCCCTTCTGCCACCCCTCCTCCACCACCCCACCGCACCACCCCACCCCGTCGCCCCTCCACCTCGCTGCACACCACGACCAGAAAGCAGCCAGTAACTTTTCCCATCGCCAGGAACTCCACCAGTTCGGCCCCTCCCTCCACCTCGCCTCCCTCCCCTCCCTGGAGCCCCTCCACCCTTCGCCCCCCCCCTCCACCACTCCTCCCGCCGGCCACTCCCCCGCCCCCACCGGAGTTGCCCACCCTCGTCGGAGAAGGCTCCTGGTACTCCCAGCCGAGGTAACCTCTCCTCCCTTTTCTTTTTTTTTTACTTGTTCTGTTTTTTTTGTGTTGTGTAGTTTCATCCCTTAGATCTAGATCCTACGGTGTAGATTAGGAGGTACTTACCCCTTCGGTCTTTTAGATAAAACCGATCGGTTTTTCTTTCACTTAAGTTTAGCCGAAGCGAATTAGTTAAATAGCGGCCGTTTGTTAGTTATCCTCGCAGCACTCACTCCTTAGCCAATCAGTGGGCGCCACGTGTCTGTAGCAATTATTCTCTTTTTCTGTCTAGTTCCAAAAAAAACAGAAAAGTTCCAATCTTGTTTAGCCCACAACTTTTGATCCCGAAGTCCAATGATGTTCATTCTTTTTCCAGTAGCTCACAAATTTCCTGTAGGTTTTAAAAACATATAATTTGTCTATGTTTGAAATTTTGAAATATAAGTTAGATCAGATTTAGTGTAAACCTTGTTTTGCCTATTCCAGGAGTTTAAAAATAGCTTTTAATTTGATTCCTTTTGGTGCTGATCACTAGAGATCTTATTTATCATTGGTAAAAATTTCAGATTTGATTGAGTATTGTAGCTCACTTTTTCATGTGAAACAATTTCTGTTTCACCTCTTTTAGGATTACGGCTAATTCCTTTTCTATATTTGTTTTTAAAATATTTTCTTTATTATTTCAGAAATATTATGTTTTGTTTCTGTTAGTTAAACAGTAGTTTTGCAACAAATTTTTATTTTATTTTTCTTTGTTTTCATGAAATCAATTCTAGTTCCTTAGTAACTTGCAATTGGTTTCACCATTGTTTCAAATCCCGTTTGGGAATACTTTCAAAAAGTTTTGTGAAAAATACTTTATTTTTATCTTAGTTAAACTTATATCTTAGTTCCTTGTTATTATTTTTATGTTGGAAAAAAACTATTTAGTGTTTGACGTAGTAGAAGACTCCCTAGTCTTATTTGAAGTTTCTTTCGGATTTCCTTTTCGCTCTCTCTTTTGTTTTGATTGCTAGAATGATTGCTAGTATGAGTGCTTATGTGAATGATATGTTTGCTATATAGATTTCATCGGAGAGTGAAGAGTAGTCTATCAAGTTATTTTCTCGAGAAATTCTTCTTCGTCAACATCACCAGGCAAGTCACTTTGATCATACTATCACCTATGTTTTATGCATCGTAGTTCTACCATCCTATGCCCAATTGCATGCTGCTTAGGTACTTGGAAATTTTAGTATAGATTGTAGTATCATGTGGTAGGCACACAACAACCCCGATACTTGGCCCCGGGACGACAAATTTCATATTGCTATGCTTGAGTAGACGGGATTTCGGTTGAGTGCATATCACGAGTGATGCGAGGTTGATTAAATAATCAAGACCGGTCAAGACAAGATTTTCAAGACCTCGGACGCAATGCAACTCTGGGTGAAGGACGGTTGATCGGCTCCCTGGAGAAACCAGTGGATGACCCGGGATGCTGGGGACGGCCATGACATCCTGCGGAAAGCTTCACCCAGGCTCAAAGAGACGGACGGATATTTTCAAGACCCAAGGCTTACCTGCACAGCCACAAGTCATTATGGGCTCTGGCTTGATTGGACAACGCGGCGACTCTGGACAGGCGGTGCTAGCAGATGTAGAAGAACGGTAGGAATGGATGGGCACCGACAGGGATTCAGAGGGACCCGTTGAAAGACCATGTTTTGATCATCCGGTCTTCAAACACCTTGAAGTGCGAGGACATACTCGGAGGCGATCAAATATTGTGGGGAACGTGTGCAAAACTCTGCAGAGTACTCAAACCTAATCGATTAGCCGTGTCCACGGTCATGGACAACTTGAGCCAAAGGAACTGAAGTTATCCGGAATTCTCAACACCTTTAAATATATTTGATGTGGGTAATTATTGACAACTCGGGTACGAGAACTGGTTGGCGGAACCATCTCGTTAACAACCAACATTGTAGTAACATTTTGCTTTTAGCCCTCTCTTGTTGTAGGAGAAAAATTTGCTTTACGCTAAAACTTACAACCCCACCTGCCATATATGCATATAGTATAGATGATTACTTTTCACCCCTCTCTTATGTGACTTGCCGGCATATTCAATATGCTGACCTACATTGCTGCAACGTCTTATGTTGCAGATATTTTTCTTCGACGAGTAAGAGTACGATTCGGGGTTACGGTCTACACTCAACTTGCCATTGGTGTTTATTGGGACTCCACTCCCTTGACCACTTCCGCTGAGATATTTAAGGTATATATCAGTTTTACGCTATTTACATGTGATTGCACTTTGATATATACATTGATGTACTGTGTGTGCCAGCATACTGATCAAGGGATGGCACAGAAACACAAAGGCTTGACTCGTCTTGAGTCGGGTCGCTACAATAGCATGAATAGCATGGAAGATATTGGGAACTCTTGGTCATTGTGTTGACAATGAAAGCATGCCACCCAAATTATTATCTCTGTTTTCAAAGCTTGAGCTCTGGCACCTCTGCAAATCAATGATTCCCTTTGTGAAGGGTTTGTCTATTTATGTTCCTGTTGAGTCATCCTCTTCTTATATAAGCACCAATTAGAGAGCACCTCTGTCATTTTTATGCTTTGCTTTTAACTGTGATTGAGTATGACTGTGACTGGATCTTCTTTGCCATGAATTACAATGTTTAGTCAGCACTTGGTCTTTGAAAGTGCTCGGCATTTATGTTTTGCGGTCTCAGAAAGAGCTAGCGAGATACCACCTATCCATATTGTTTCTTGCTTTTTTTGATTGAACTGTTGGTATCTGAAATTCATTATTATTTGCTCGTTAGCTGATTATGCCATTGATATGAATTTACCGTGAGACCTTTGTGTCACTTGCTTATGTGGTTAACTTGTGATCTTGCTGAAATTCTGGTTATGAGTTAGACATAGTTGCAACAACAAGATCAAACAGAGTTTGTCAAAGTTTTTCTTTCTCTTTTAGTTTTGTCAACTGAGTTTCTTGAGGACAAGCAAGGTTTTAAGCTTGGGGGAGTTGATACGTCCCCATCGTATCTACTTTTCCAAACTCTTTTGCCCTTGTTTTAGACTCTAATTTGCATGATTTGAATGGAACTAACCTAGACTGATGCTGTTTTCAGCAGAATTGCCATGGTGTTGTTTTTGTGCAGAAATGAAAGTTCTCAAAACGTCCTGAAAATTTACTGAGAATATTTCTGGAAAATATGAAAAATACCTGGGCAAAGATCCACCCGAGGGGATGGGCCAGTGGGCCATGAACCCTGTAGCCCCCCCCCCCCCCCCGGTGGCGGCTACCAAGCTTGTGGGGCCCACATGGCTCTGCCGCCCCCAAACTCAGCTCTATAAATTCACTTTCGTCCCACAAAAAAATCAGGAGAGAAGATTTCGTCGCATTTGCGATATGGAGGCGCTGCCACATCCTGTTCTTCATCTGGAGGGCACATCTGGAGTCCGTTTTGGGCTCCGGAGAGGGGAAATCATCGCCATCGTCATCATCAACCTTCTTCCCTCTCCAATTCCATGAAGCTCTTCATCGTTCGTGAGTAATCTAATCGTAGGCTCACTAGACGGTGATGAGTAGGATGAGTTCTATCATGTAATCAAGTTAGTTTTGATGGGGATTGATCCCTAGTATCCACTATATTCTGAGATTGATGTTGCTACTACTTTGCCATGCTTAATGCTTGTCACTAGGGCCCGAGTGCCATGATTTCAGATGTGAAATTATTATGTTGTCACCAATATATGTGTGTTTTAGATCCGATCTGGCAAGTTGTAGTTACCTACTCTGTGTTATGACCCGGCAACCCCGGAGTGACAATAACCGGAACCACTCCCGGTGATGACCATAGTTTGAGGAGCTCATGTGTTCACCAAGTGCTAATGCGTTGGTCTGGTTCTTTATTAAAAGGAGAACCTAAATATCCCGTAGTTTCCTTTTGGACCCCGCTGCCACGGGAGGGATGGACAATAGATGTCATGCAAGTTCTTTTCCCTAAGCACATATCATGACACACGGAATGCATGCCTACATCACATTGACGAACGGGAGCTAGGCACATATTTCTCCGTGTTATAACTGTTGCATGATGAATGTCATCCAAACAAATCACCGACCCATTACTTACGAGTTTGTCCCACTGTTGCTACTATTACTTGCTTTGCTCTGCTGTTGTTACCATTGTTGCTGCTACTGTTACTTGTTTTGCTCTGCTACTGTTACTACTGTTGCTGCTGCCGTTACTTGCTTTGCTCTGCTGCTGTTACTTGCTGCTGTTGTTACTTGCTACTTGCTGCTGTTACTACTGCTGTTCCTTGCCACTACTGTCACTTGTTACACTGCTGCTACCTGCTACAATACTTTTTCTCACACCCTTGCCGGGAAAGAATATTTCCCGTCCACAAGGAACTTTTGGCGCCATTGATACGACAGTTAGGAATAGTCTGCCTTGTCACCAGATCGTTTCTGACACCGTTGCTATCATACTACTTTGTTGTTGACACTTTGCTTGCAGATACTAATCTTTCAGGTGTGGTTGAATCTGACGCATTCAGCTACTAATACTTGAGAATATACGTTCGCTTCCCGTCGTGCGAACCAACAAATTTGGGTTGAATATTCTACCGTCGAAAACTACCTCGATCCCACGCGCTGGTGGGCTATTGCTAGACAATTTCTAATTGTTGAGCAATCGAGAACAACATTTTTCTAGCTATTGCCAGGGATTTGCTAACAGCCACCCCCTATGGTCGCGCCGTGCAGGCTTTTGGGGCCCACGTGGCACCGCCACCCCCAAACTCAGCTCTATATCTTCCGTTTCACCTCGAAAAAAATTAAAGAGAAGGTTTCATCGTGTTTTGCGATACGGAGGTGCCGCCACATCCTGTTCTTCATTTGGAGGGCAGATCTGGAGTCCGTTTCGGGCTCCTTAGAGGGGAAATCGTCGTCATCGTCATCATCAACCTTTCTCCATCGCCAATTCCATGATGCTCTTCATCGTTCGTGAGTAATCTCATTGTAGGCTTGCTGGACGGTGATGATATGGATGAGATCTATCATGTAATCGAGTTAGTTCTTGACGGGGATTGATCCCTAGTATCCACTATGTTCTAGATTGATGTTGCTACTACTTGGCTATGCTTAATGCTTGTCACTAGGGCCCGAGTGCCATGATTTTAGATGTGAACCTATTATGTTGTTGCCAATATATGTGTGTTTTGGATCCTATCTTGCAAGTTGTAGTCACCTACTATGTGTTATGACCCGGCAACCCTGGAGTGACAATAGCCGGAACCACTCCCGGAGATGACCATAGTATGAGGAGTTCATGTATTCACCGTGTGTTAATGTGTTGGTCCGGTTCTTTATTAAAAGGAGAACCTTAATATACTGTAGTTTCCATTAGGACCCCGCTGCCATGGGAGGGATGTACAATAGATGTCATGCAAGTTCTTTTCCCTAAGCACGTATGACTACATACGGAATACATGCGTACATTAGATTGATGAACGGGAGCTAGTCACATATCTCTCCGTGTTATAGCTGCTACATGATGAATCACATCCGTCACACTCATCCATCACCGATCCATTGCCTATGAGTCTTTTACTACTGGTCCTCACTATGTTACTTTGCTTAGGCTTGTCCCTTGCTACAAAAGGGATTGGGCCACTTTGCTGGTGATGTTACTTGTTACTTTGTTGTTGCTGCTACTGCTGTTCCTTGCTACTTCGCTGCTACTTGTTGCAAGACTTTTCTGGAGTCGTAGCCGGGGAAGCATTCTCCTTAAGAATAATCCCCCGTCAACGTGCTAGCGCCATTGATACAATAGTTAGGAATAGTCTGTCGTCAACAGATCGTTTCTAGCACCGTTGCTATCATACTACCTTGCTACTGATACTTTGCTTGCAGACACTAATCTTTAAAGTGTGGTTGAATCTGACACATTCAGCTGCTAATACTTGAGAATATTCTTTTGCTTCTCGTCTTGGTGAATCAATAAATTTGGGTTGAATACTCTACCCTCGAAAACTGTTGCGATCCCATACGCTTGTGGGACATCAGCTACGCCGATCCTTCGCATTGTCGTGGACGTCTCACCAGTTGCATGTGCACCACTCATCCACCAACGCCTCCCAACAATCCATCTTATCCGCACACCATCTCGGGGGCACCTATAAGTTATTAGAAAGAATTTTGAGTGCTACGCCTATGAGTCAAATCAAGAAAACTACATACAAGGCCTTAAGAATAGGTAATTACCTTCATGTACTCCTCCTTATTCAGATACTTTCCGCGACACTCCTTCTTCTGCTTCTTAATACCACGCGTGGCATAGTAGTCTCGAATAGCCTGCGGCTGAGCCTCGTGGTGTAAGTTCTATAATAACCGCCTACACTCGGCCTCGAGAACCTTGGCCGCCTCCTCCTCATATCCCTCCTCACACCTATAGAAGGTCTGCAATCAAACGAGACAACACCGATTAGTACAATAATTAGCTATATTTGTTAATTTTAGATTGTGTAAAAGGATAATTTACCCAAAAGCTGTTGATCACCATCTCAGCCCTCGTGTGGCACAAGACACCATCTATAATCACCTCCGACGGGGCCTGCACAGCCTGGTGGTGCTCCTAGGTAAATCCTAGTGTAGGAACCTGACCCTCACATGGCAACGTGACAAACCCTAGGAAATTTGTCCGGCAAAGCACACCAAGGACGTTGTTCGGCTTGAGGACTCCACCAGAGTGTTTCCATCCCCTGCAGTATGATAAGGTCAACTCATTAGATATTTGAAGAAACTTGAAGGCAAAAGCTAAAAAAAGAGTAAATGTACTTACCTATCCCCTTCACGATTAATCACCGGCCTCTGCTCGCGGGTAGCCGGCACGACCGGGAGACGTGTAATACCACGCTTGTACACGGTGGCCCCGTCCTCCTGCATTTCGCCCTCACTATCAGTAGACTAACCCACGTCATTAACAGAACAGCCACCCGGACCCTTGGTCCAATCCGGCACCTCGGTCCGATCCGGCCAGGCACCCAATCCGGACGTCTCCACGTCGACCGAAGGCTGTGTGGGAGGAGTCTCCTGGGACGTAGCCTCAGGAACCAGAGTCTCATGGGCCGAACGCACCTCGACCCGAGGCTAATCCTGGACCGGAGTCTCATGGGCCGAACGCCCGTCCACCTGAGGCTCCTGGACCGGAGTCCCCGTAGCCTCCTCCGCAAACGGGTCCACCATGGTAGTCCTGTGCTCGGGTGAGTGAGATGGTGGTGGTGGCGAGGACGGCGCAACAGTCCGCCTACATCTTCCGCAGCCACCACCTCTCCATGTACCCTTCCCCTTCTTCCCTACCCGACCAGCACCTCTCCCAGTGGGAAATGCCGCCGACAAAGAAGCACCCGCGGGTGGTGTCGTCAGACTGTCTGCCAAGACTCTACGGAGAGATAGGGGTGGAATGGAAGTACCACCCCTCGTGCGGGCCGCCGAAGAAGAACCCGTCGAGCGATTTGGACCCGCGCCCACCATCTTTGAACACTTGCTGACCTACCATGATAAAGATTAAAAGAAATTAGTACAACATAAAAAATTTGGATAACTGACATGAATAATAATATGTACATATATAATTTAAGTTGGGAATCTTAAAAACTAATAATCATCATCAATAAATGCATCATCATCATCACTATCACGCATGTCTTCATGAATGATGTGCTCATCGGGTTCAATGGCATGAAGTTGTGGAAGGCCTTTCTGTAATCGGTCAAGCATTGACAGGTCATTGATACGTCCATTTTGCATCATGCTTTCATGTTGATATTTATCGCTTTTCGGGTTGTTATTACACTTCATGGTACAATACTTATGCCTTTTCTCTCTTATTTTGCAAGGTTTACATGAAGAGGGAGAATGTCGGCAGCTGGAATTCTGGCCTGAAAAAGGAGCAAGTTTGAGATACCTATTCTGCGCAACTCCAAAAGCCGTGAAAATCAACGAGGATTTTTTTAGATTTATAAAAAATACTGGGCCGAAGAAGTACCAGAAGGGCGCCAGCAGGAGGCCACAAGCCTGCTAGGCGCCCCCCTGGCCGCGCCTAGGGGGGCTGTGGGCTCCCACTTGCCCCTCTGGCTCCCCCTTTTTCTACAAGAAGGGTTTTGGTCAGGAAAAAATCAAGAGGAGGATTTTCGGAGGATTCGCCGCCGCTATGAGGCGGAACTTGAGCAGAACCAATCTAGAGCTCCGGCAGGATGATCCTGCCAGGAAAACTTCCCTCCCGGAGGGGGAAATCATCGCCATCATCATCACCAACACTCCTCTCATTGGAGGGGACTCATCACCATCAACATCTTCATCAGAACCATCCCATCTCCAAACCCTAGTGCATCTCTTGTAACCAATCTCCATCTCGCGACTCCGATTGGTACTTGTAAGGTTGCTAGTAGTGTTAATTACTCTTTGTAGTTGATGCTAGTTGGATTACTTGGTGGAAGAGTTTATGTTCAGATATTTTATGCTACTCATTACCACTCTGGTCATGAATATGATTATGCTTTGTGAGTAGTTACTTTTGTTGCTGAAGACACGGGATAAGTCATGCTATAAGTAGTCATGTGAATTTGGTATTCGTTCGATATTTTGATGTGGTGTATGTTGTTTTTCCTCTAGTGGTGTTATGTGAAGGTCGACTACATAACACTTCACCATTATTTAGGCCTAGAGGAAGGCATTGGGAAGTAGTAAGTAGATGATGGGTTGCTAGAGTGACAGAAGCTTAAACCCTAGTTTATGCGTTGCTTCGTAAGGGGCTGATTTGGATCCACTAGTTTAATGCTATGGTTAGACTTTGTCTTAATTCTTCTTTCGTAGTTGCGGATGCTTGCGAGAGGGGTTAATCATAAGTGGGATGTTTTTCCAAGTAAGGGCAGTACCCAAGCGTCGGTCCACCCACATATCAAACTATCAAAGTAGCGAACACGAATCATATGAACATGATGAAAACTAGCTTGACAGAAATTCCCATGTGTCCTCGGGATCGTTTTACCTCCTATAAGACTTTGTCCAGGCTTGTCCCTTGCTACAAAAGGTATTGGGCCACTTTGTTGCACCGTTGTTACTTTTGTTACTTGCTACTTGCTACGAATCATCTTGCCACACAACTACTTGTTACCGATAATTTCAGTGCTTGCAGATATTACCTTGCTGAAAACCACTTCTCAGATCCTTCTGCTCCTCATTGGGTTCGACACTCTTACTTATTGAAAGGACTACGATAGATCCCCTATACTTGTGGGTCATCAAGACTCTTTTCTGGCGCCGTTGCCGGGGAGTGAAGCGCCTTTGGTAAGTAAACATTTATATAGTGTACTGAAATTTATTGTCACTTGTCACTATGGAAACTAATCCTTTGAGGGGCTTGTTCAGGGTATCTTCACCTCGAACAGAAGCTAAAATAATTTCTCCTCAACCTACTGCACCTACTGAAAATATTTTCTATGAATTTCCTTCGGGTATGCTTGAGAAACTGTTGGCTAATCCTTTTATAGGAGATGGAACATCACATCCGGACTTGCATCTAAACTATGTAGATGAAGTTTGTGGTTTATTTAAGCTTGCAGGTTTGCCCGAGGATGAGGTCAAGAAGAAGGTCTTTACCTTATCTTCGAGGGATAAGGCGTTGACATGGTATAGGCTATGTGATGATACTGGATCATGCAACTACAATCAGTTGAAATTCGAATTTCATCAAAAGTTTTATCCTATGCATCTAGTACATCGTGATCGGAATTATATTTATAAACTTTGGCCTCGTGATAGAGAAAGCATCGCTCAAGCTTGGGGGAGGACTAAATCAATGTTATATTCATGCCCCAACCATGAGCTCTCAAGAGAAATTATCATTCAGAACTTCTATGCTCGGCTTTCTCATGATGATCGCACCATGCTTGACACTTCTTGTACCGGTTCTTTTATGAAGAGAGATATTGACTTCAAATGGAATTTATTGGAAAGAATTAAACGCAACTCTAAAGATTGGGAGCTTTATGAAGGTAAGGAGTCAGGTATGAATTTCAAGTTTGATTGCATTAAATCCTTTGTTGAAACGAATACCTTTTGTGATTTTAGCGCTAAGTATGGACTTGACTCTGAGATAGTAGCTTAATTGTGTGAATCATTTGCTACTCATATTGATCTCCCTAAAGAGAAGTGGTTTAAATATCATCCTCCCTTAGAAGTCAATGTAGTTAAACCCAATCCAGTTGAAGAGAAAGTCATTGCCTATAATGATCCTATTGTTCCCAGTGCTTACATTGAGAAACCACATTTCCCTGTTAGGATAAAGGATCATTCTAAAGCTTCAACTGTGATACGTAGGGGCTACATTAGAACACCTACACCCCCTGAGAAAATTAGAGTTGAACCTAGCATTGCTATTATCAAAGATCTCTTGTCCGACAATGTTGATGGTCATGATATTCACTTCTCTGAAGATGCTGCTAGAATTGCTAAACCACACGCTAGAGACAAACATAGGCCTCTTGTTGGCACGCCTGTTGTTTCTGTTAAGATAGGAGATCATTGTTATCATGGTTTATGTGACGTGGGTGCTAGTGTTAGTGCAATACCTCAATCCTTATATCATGAAATTAAAGACGAGATTGCACATGTCGAGATAGAACCCATTGATGTCATTATTCAGCTTGCCAATAGAGATACTATCTGCCCTGTGGGAATTGTTAGGGATGTTGAAGTCTTGTGTGGTAAAACAAAGTATCCTCCTGATTTCCTCGTTCTTGCTACCACACAAGATAGCTTTTGTCCCATCATATTTGGCAGACCCTTCCTCAATACCGTCAATGCTCATATTGACTGTGAGAAGCAAATTGTCACTGTTGGCTTTGAAGGTGTGTCACATGAGTTCAATTTCTCCAAGTTTGGTAGACAACCTCATGAAAAAGAGTTGCCTAGTAAGGATGAAACTATTGCCCTAGCTTCTATTGCCGTGCGTCCTACTAGTCCTTTAGAGCAATACTTGCTTGAGCATGAAAATGATATGCATATGGATGACAGGGATGAGATAGATAGAGTTGTCTTAGAACAATATCCTATCCTTAAGAATAATTTGCATGTTGAACTGCTTGGGGATCCACCCCCACCAAAGGGTGATCCTGTGTTCGAGCTTAAACAGTTGCCTGATACTCTTAAGTATGCTTATCTTGATGAAAAAGAGATTTATCCTGTTATCATTAGTGCTAGCCTCTCAGAGCATGAAGAAAAGAAGTTACTAAAAACTCTGAGAAAGCATTGTGCTGCTATTGGATATACTTTTGATGACCTTAAGGGAATTAGTCCCACTCTATGCCAGCACAAGATTAAAACCGATCCTGAGTCCAAACCAGTTGTTGATCATCAAAGGAGATTAAATCCTAAGATGAAAGAGGTGGTAAGAAAAGAAATATTAAAGCTCCTGGAAGCAGGTATTATCTATCATGTTGCTCATAGTGATTGGGTAAGTCCGGTGCATTGCGTCCCTAAAAAGGGAGGCATTACCATTGTCCCTAATGATAAGGATGAATTGATCCCACTGAGGATTATTACTGGCTATAGGATGGTGATCGATTTTAGGAAATTGAATAAGGCCACTAGGAAAGATCATTACCCTTTGCCTTTTATCGGCCAAATGCTAGAAAGACTGTCTAAACATACACACTTATGCTTTCTAGATGGTTATTCTGGTTTCTCCCAAATACGAGTTGCACAATCTGGTCAGGAAAAAATCGCTTTCACCTGCCCTTTCGGTACCTTTGCTTATAGACGTATGCCTTTTGGCTTATGCAATGCACCTGCTACCTTTCAAAGATGTATGATGGTTATATTCTCTGACTTTTGTGAAAAGATTGTTGAGGTTTTCATGGATGACTTCTCCGTTTATGGGTCTTCTTTTGATCATTGCCTCAGCAACCTTGATCGAGTCTTGCAGAGATGTAAAGACACCAACCTTGTCTTGAATTGGGAGAAGTGCCACTTTATGGTTAATGAAGGCATCATCTTAGGACATAAATTTATGAAAGAGGTATTGAAGTCGATAAGGCTAAGGTTGATGCAATCGAGAAAATGCCATGCCCCACAGATATCAAAGGTATAAGAAGTTTCCTTGGTCATGCTGGTTTCTATAGAAGGTTCATTAAAGACTTCTCTAAGATTTCTAGGCCTCTTACCAATCTCTTGCAAAAGGATATTCCTTTTGTTTTTGACGATGATTGTGAGGAAGCCTTCAAAATACTTAAGAAGGCTTTGATAACTGCACCTATTGTTCAACCACCTGATTGGAACTTACCTTTGGAAATCGTGTGTGATGCTAGTGATTATGATGTTGGTGTTGTCCTAGGGCAAAGAGTTGATAAGAAGTTGAATGTTACTCACTATGCTAGTAAAACTCTAGACAGTGCCCAAAGAAACTATGCTACTACGGAAAAGGAATTTTTGGAAGTCGTGTTTGCATGTGAAAAGTTCAGGTCTTACATAGTTGATTCCAAAGTCACTATTCAAACTGATCATGCTGCTATTAAGTACCTCATGGAGAAGAAAGACGCTAAACCTAGACTTATCAGATGGGTTCTCTTGCTATAAGAATTTGATTTGCATGTTGTCGACACGAAGGGTGCTGATAACCGAGTAGAAGATAACTTGTCTAGGTTGGAGAATGTTCTTGATGACCCACAACCTATTGATGATAGCTTTGTTGATGAGCAATCGAATGTCATCAATACCTCATGTAGTACACCGTGGTATGCTGATTATGCAAACTATACCGTTGCCAAATATATACCACCTAGTTTCACATAGCAGTAAAAGAAGAAATTCTTCTTTGATTTAAGACATTACTTCTGGGATGATCCTCAACTTTATAAGGAAGGAGTAGATGGTGTTATTAGACGTTGTGTACCTGAACATGAACAGGGACAGATCCTACAGAAGTGTCACTCTAAGGCCTACGGAGGACACCATGTGGGAGATAGAACTGCACACAAGGTATTGCAATAAGGTTTCTGTTGGCCCACTCTGTTTAAGGATGGCTGTAAGTTTGTCTTGTCTTGTGACGAATGTCAAAGAATAGGTAATATCGGTAAACATCAGGAAATGCCTATGAATTATTCACTTGTCATTGAACCATTTGATGTTTGGGGCTTTGATTATATGGGATGTTTTCCAAAATACAACGGGTATACTCATATCCTAATTGATGTTGATTACGTCACTAAGTGGGCAGAAGCTATCCCCACTAGTAGTGTTGATCACAACACCTCTATCAGGATGCTTAAAGAAGTTATTTTCCCTAGATTTGGAGTCCCTAGATATCTAATGACCGATGGTGGTTCACATTTCATTCATGGTGCTTTCCGTAAAACGCTTGCTAAGTACGATGTCAACCATAGAATTGCGTCTCCCTATCACCCTCAGTCCAGTGGTCAAGTAGAGCTAAGCAATAGAGAGATTAAACTAATTCTGCAAAAGACTGTCAATGGGTCTAGAAAGAATTTGTCTAAGAAGCTCCATGATGCACTATGGGCTTATAGAACTGCCTATAAGAATCCCATGGGCATGTCTCCGTACAAAATGGTGTACGGTAAAGCATGTCATTTACCTCTTGAGCTAGAGCATAAGGCTTATTGGGAAATCAAAGAGCTCAACTTTGATTTCAAACTTGCTGGTGAGAAGAGGTTATTTGATATTAGCTCGCTTGATGAATGGAGAACTCAGGCATATGAGAATGCCAAGTTGTTCAAAGAAAAGGTTAAGAGGTGACATGATAAAAGGATACAAAAGCGTGAGTTCAATGTAGGTGATTATGTCTTGCTATATAATTCTCGTTTAAGATTTTTTGCAGGCAAGCTTCTCTCTAAATGGGAAGGTCCCTATATTGTTGAGGAAGTATATCGTTCTGGTGCTATCAAGATCAACAACACAGAAGGTAATTGTCCGAGAGTGGTAAATGGGCACATAATCAAGCATTATATCTGAGGTACTCCCATAAATGTTGAAAGCAATATTATCAATACCATAACTCCGGAGGAGTACCTAAGGGATATTTATCAGCCTGTTTCAGACTCCGAAAACGAAGAGGTATGTGATTCGGTTAGTAAACAGACTCCAAAACTTTTCCAGTAGGAATTTTTCTCCGTTTTGGAATTTTTGAAAAAATAGAAAATTTTGAAGTAGTCCGGAAAGCGCACGAGGAGGCGACAAGCCTGCCAGGCTCGGGCCACCCCCTGGTCGCGCCTGGGGGTATTGTGGCCACCTCGTGTGCCTCCCGGACTCCGTTTTCTTGCGGAGTACTCCTTCCGGTCGGAAAAAAAATGATTATATATTCTCCCGTAAGGTCTGACCCTCGTATCGTGCAAATTTTCCTCTGTTTTCGTTTTGAGCCTGTTTTTTGCCATAGATTTAGAGCAAGGATGTCGTCTCAGGATCTATCGAGGAGAACAATTTCCCTCAAGTCTATGAAGAAGTAGATGCTGATCTGAAAAGAGTAAAAGTCACGGAAGCCAAGGGCAAAACTAAGGAGAAGAATCAGGCGTGGGACGAAGTACAATTTGTGTTCAACAAGGAAGAAGTTGAAGAAGTGGATTTCATCCAACCCTACATCCACCTACTGTCTCCATCCTTGATTGAACTTGAGGTTTTGTGAAACAACTCGTGCTCGCAATACTTATCTCACTCGTGAAGTTGTTTTGCTGGAGAAACATATCACAGATCTCCAAGGTATAAATCAAAGATTGATGGGCCTCTTGGAATCAAAGGACAAAACAACTCCACCACCATCACCTCCAAAGGAAGACAACTAAGCATGGGTATGGGCAATACCCTTGGCTTGTGCCAAGCTTGGGGGAGTTGCCCCGGTATCGTATCACCATCACATCTTTTGCCTTTACCCTTGTTTTAGTTTGTTCCTTTTCGGTTTTATCTTTATCTAGTAGAATAAAGGTCCTAGTGTTTTAGGCTTTAGTTTTGCTTTGTGTCACCCTGATGTATTCGAGCTCGTGAGCCATATAATAAAGAGTGTCTTAGTTAAGGGCCTTGCCTCATGTCATGATCAAAATAATGAGAAAAGAACAAAAGCATGAAAGATCATGTAATGATCTTATGGGAAGTGATGGCTTCACATATAAAAAAGAATGTTGATTGAAACTTGTTGAGGGTAGACAAATGTAGACCTTGGTCATTGTTGCAATTAATAGGAAGTGATAAAGAAGGAGAGGTTCACATATAAATTTATCATCTTTGACACTGCTATCCCACAGACAACAGCGCCAGAAGTTGACACGTTGACAGTGGCTCGGCTTGCGTTGGTTCTTCCCTTGAAGAGGAAAGGGTGATGCAGCACGGGAGCAGTAAGTATTTCCCACAGTTTGAGAACCAAGGTATCGATCCAGAAGGAGGGTCTTGTCAAGTCCAGAGTACCTGCGCAAACACAAATAAGCTTGCACCCAACGCTTCAAAGGGGTTTTCAATCCCTTCAATATTGTTTGCAAAGTGAGATCTGAAGGCAGAAAGTGCAACAAAGTAAAAAGTGTAAGGCTGAAAATATGGTGTGGAGTAAACCCTGGGGGGCATAGTGTTCACTAGAGGCTTCTCTCAAAATAGCAAGTATTACGGTGGGTGAACAAATTACAGTCGAGCAATTGATAGAACCGCGCAAAGTCATGACGATATCTAAGGCAATGATCATACATATAGGCATCACGTCCGAGACAAGTAGATCTATACTTTCTGCATCTACTACTATTACTCCACACATCGACCGCTATCCAGCATGCATCTAGTGTATTGAGTTCATGACCAACAGAGCAACGCTTTAAGCAAGATGACATGATGTAGAGGGATAATCTCAAACCAATGATGAAAACCCCATCTTTTTCCCTTGGTGGCAACAACACGATGCGTGCCTCGCTACCCCTTTTGTCACTGGGTGAGGTCACCGCACGGTATGAACCCAAAACCAAGCACTTCTCCCATTCCAAGAATCATAGATCTAGTTGTCCAGACAAAACCCACAACTCGAAGAGAATTACAAGGATATGAAATCATGCATAAGAGAGATCAGAAGAAACTCAAATAAGATTCATAGATAATCTGATCATAAATCGACAATTCATCGGATCTCGAGAAACACACCACAAAAGAAGATTACATCAGATAGATCTCCATGAAGATCATGGAGAACTTTGTATTGAAGATCCAAGAGAGAGAAGAAGCCATCTAGTTACTAGCAATGGACCTGTAGTTGTATGGTGAACTACTCACGCATCATCGGAGAGGTCATGGTGTTGATGAAGAAGCCCTCCGTGTCTGAATCCCCCCTCCGACATGGCACTAGGACGTGCCGCAGATGGGATCTTGCGGAGACAGAAGCTTGCGGCGGTGGAAAAGTGATTGGGATGATCTCCTGATTTTTTCTGGAATTTTTGGGATTATATAGGCGAAAGATCTAGGCCAGGGGACCTTGAGGGGGCCCACAAGCCTGGATGGCGCGCCCCCCTGGCCGCGGGGTGGGGGCTTGTGGGGCCCGTGGGGCTCTTATGGCTTGGCTCCCAAGTTCTCCGGTCTTCTTCCGTTCCAAAAAAATCTTTTTGGGGATTTTCTTCCGTTTGGACTCCGTTTCAAAATCTCCTGTGAAAGGGGTCAAAAACATGGAAAAAAAACAGGAATTGACACTTGGCACTGAGTTAATAAGTTAGTCCCCAAAAATAAATAAAAGGCATGCAAAACATCCAAAGTTTGACAAGATAATAGCATGAAACCATCAAAAATTATAGATACGTTGGAGACGTATCAAGCATCCCCAAGCTTAACTCCTGCTCGTCCTCGAGTAGGGAAGTGATAAAGAATGAATTTTTTATGTGGAATGCTACCTAGCATAGTTGTCCTTTGCAACTTCTTTCACGTGACATGAATGTTCAGATCCGTAAGATTCAAAACAATAGTTTGCTATTGACATGAAAACAGTAATACTTCAAGCAAACTAGCAAAGTAATCATGAACTTTCAAAATAACAAGGCCAAAGAAAGTAATCCCTACAAAATCATATAGTCTGGCTATGCTCCATCATCCTCACACAACTAATGTAAATCATGCACAACCCCGGAATTGGCCAAGTAATTATTTTCGCACTCTTACTTTCTCAAACTTTTTATAACTATCACACAATACATGACCGTGAGCCATGGATATAGCACTATAGGTGGAATAGAGTGTGGTGGTGGTTGTGAGACAAAAAAAGAGGACATGGTCACATTGACTCGGCATATCAGTAGGCTATGGAGATGCCCATTAATACATATCAATGTGAATGAGTAGGGATTGACATACAAGAGATGCACTAGAGCTATAAGTATGTGAAAGCTCAAAAGGAAAACTAGTGGGTGTGCATCCAACTTGCTTGCTCACGAAGACCTAGGGAAATTTTGAGGAGGACCATCATTGGAATATACAAGCCAAGCTATATAATGAAGATTCCCACTAGCATATGGTAGTGACAAAGCAAGAAGCTCTCAATCATGAAGAACATCGTGCTATCATGAAGCACAAGTGTGGAAAAAGATAGTGGCATTGTCCCTTCTCTCTTTTTCTCTGTTTTCGTTTTTTTCATTTGGGCTCTTAGGCCTCTCTTTTTTCTTTTCTTTTCTTTTCTCTTTTTTTTGTTTTTGGGCTCTTTGGCCTCTTATTTATTTATTTATTTCCTCACATGGGACAATGCTCCAATAATGATGATCATCACACTTTTATTTACTCACAGCTCGAAGATCACAATGATGATGACTCCGTAGGAAATGCCTCCGGCAGTGTACCAGGATGTGCAACGATCTAGCATGGTGTATGACATTGAAAACATCTCTCTAGCTATCTTACGATCATGCAATGGCAATACGAGAGTGACGGCGCAAGTCATGAGACGGAACGGTGGGAGTTGCATGGCAATATATCTCGGAATGGCTATGAAATGCCATAGTAGGTAGGTATGGTGGCTGTTTTGAGAAAGGAATTTGGTGTGTTTGTGCACCGGCGAGAATTGCGCGGCACTAGAGAGGCTAGCAATGGTGGAAAGTGAAAGTGCATCTATACCAGGGACTCACATTAGTCATGAAGAACTCACATACTTATTGCGAAAGTTTTTATTAGTAATCGAAACAAAGTGCTAAACGCATACTCCGAGGGGAAGGGTTGGTAGGTGTGAACCATCGTGCGATCCCGACCTCAACACAAAGGATGACAATCAATAGATCAATTATGCTCCGACTTTCTAACATAGCGGTTCACCATACGTGCATGCTACGGGAATCACTAACTTCAACACAAGTATTTCTAGATTCACAACACACTACTAATGTAACTCTTAATATTATTGAAATCTTGTCTCAAAACTAATTGAGAGGAATCAAAACTTCTCTTTCTATTCAATGCACATGAAGACGGAGGTTTTGGTATCCTCTTTGGGTACCTAGCACATGGGACTACTTTCATAGCATAAGCCAACTACCAAATCACGCACCGCCGTGCTCTAAAGATATAAGTGAAGCACAAGAGCAAACGTATCTAGCTCAAAAGATATAAGTGAAGCACTAGAGAAAAAGTATCTAGCTCAAAAGATATAAGTGAAGCACTAGAGCAAAAGTATCTAGCTCAAAAGATATAAGTGAAGCACTAGAGCAAAAGTATCTAGCTCAAAAGATATAAGTGAAGCACTATGAGCATTATAGCAAAATCACAATGAGTGCATGTCTCTCTCTCTCAAAAAGCAGTGCAGCAAGGATGATTGTGACACAACAAAAAGAAAAGACTCCTATGATACAAGACGCTCCAAGCAAAACACATATCATGTGGTGAATAAAAATATAGCTCCAAGTAATGTTACCGATGGATTGAAGACGAAAGAGGGGATGCCTTCCCGGGGCATCCCCAAGCTTAGGATTTTTGGTGTCCTTGAATTTGGCTTGGGATGCCTTGGGCATCCCCAAGCTTGAGCTCTTTCCACTCCTTATCTCTTTGTCCATGAGAACGTCACCCAAAACTTGAAAACTTCACAACACAAAACTTAAACACAAACTTGTGCTAACATTAGTACAAGAAAACAAACTACCACTTCTTTTGGTACTGTAGAAAACTTGAATTCTATCTATATTGATGATGGGCTACTGTATTCTCACTTTTCCATGGCTAGTACTCCCCGATACTAACCATAGTTTCATCAAAACAAGCAACCAACTCAACAAAAACAGAATCTTTCAAAAACAGACCAGTCTGTAGCTATCTGTATACTTCGTATACTTCTGGTACCTCAAATAATCTGAAAAATTACGAAGGCATACGAAAACTGCATATCAATCAGAAGAAAAAAGAATCAACTCAAAAGCTCTTTCTGAATTAAAATGAAAAATCATCTCGTGAGCGAAAAGTTTCTATCTTTTTCCAGTAGGATCAAACAACCATTACCAAGACTAGTCATAAAGGCTTTGCTTGGCTTAAACACAAAAAGAAACACAAAAAACACAATCACAACAGAATTATGAAAGTGTGGACGCAACAAAACAAAAATAAAAAGATAAATTCATTGGGTTGCCTCCCAACAAGCACTATTGTTTAACGCCCTTAGCTAGGCATAAAAGCGATAGAATCACGTAGCGTCGTCTTTGGTGCTCAAACCATAAGTGGCCCTCATCATGGATTCATAAGGCAATCTTATTTTCTTTCTAGGAAAGTGTTCCATGCCCTTCCTTAAAGGAAATTGAAATCTAATATTCGTTTCCTTCATATCGATGATAGCACCAATAGTCCTTAGGAAAGGTCTACCAAGAATAATAGGGCATGTAGGATTGCAATCAATGTCAAGCACAATGAAATCCATGGGTACATAGTTCCTATTTGCAATAATAACAACATCATTGATCCTTATCATGGGTTTCTTGACAGTAAAATCAGCAAGATGCAAATTAAGAGAACACTCTTCAATCTCATTAAAACCCAGAACATCACATAAAGACTTTGGAATCGCAGAAACACTAGCACCCAAATCACACAAAGCATTGCACTCATAGTTTTTGATTTTGATTTTGATGGTAGGTTCCCACTCATCATGAAGCTTTCTAGGGATAGAGACTTCCAATTCTAGTTTCTCTTCAAGAGCTTTTATCATAGCTTCGACGATATGATCGGTAAAGGCTTTGTTTTGGCTATAAGCGTGTGGAGAGTTTAACATGGATTGCATCAAAGAAATGCATTCAATCAAGGAGCAACTATCATAATTGAATTCCTTGAAATCCACGGTAGTAATTTCATTACTACTCAAAGTTTTAACGTCTTCTACTCCACTTTTAATGCTTTTAGCATCAAGGTAGATGGACTCCGAATCATTGGGGCACTTTTCAACCAAAGTGGATTTATATCCAGCCCCATAATCATTAGGTTTGACACAAGAAAACAAAGATTCAATGGGAGTTACACCAAGCACTTTAAGATCTTCGTGATTCTCATCACGAGTTTCGGGTTTAGCAGCCATTTTATTACCTAAAGTAGCTTGCTTATCAGAAATCTGGCCCACTAGCTTTTCAAGACGAGCAAACTGAGAATTTAGTGCAAGGAATTCTTTGTCCATATCATCAACTTCTCTACTCATAAAAGCCAGAAAAGAATTTTGCTCCTTCAGCTCTCTACGGAAGTAACTATTATATTCAAACTGTGTAGACATGAAGCCTTTAACACTAGTTTCAATCTCTTCTACCTTTGCAAAGTGAGCATCAAAATCCCTTAGTGGGGCCATTCGGGTCGTAGCAGGCAAGCACACAAGCAAACAAAGAGCAGGCGAGAAAAAGGGTGAACGAAAAGGCGAACGAGAAAGGCAAATTGGTGAAGTGGGGGAGAGGAAAACGAGAGGCAACTGGCAAACAAAGTTAATGCAAGAGATGAGTTCGCGACACCTACTTGGATGAGTTCTTGACTTGATCTTCCTCCCCGGCAACGGCGCCAAAAATTCGTCTGCTATCCCACAGACAACAGCGCCAGAAGTTGACACGTTGATAGAGGCTGGGCTTGCGTTGGTTCTTCCCTTGAAGAGGAAAGGGTGATGCAGCACAGGAGCAGTAAGTATTTCCCTCAGTTTGAGAACCAAGGTATCGATCCAGAAGGAGGGTCTCGTCAAGTCCAGAGTACCTGCGCAAACACAAACAAGCTTTCCCCCAACGCTTCAAAGGGGTTGTCAATCCCTTCAAGATTGTTTGCAAAGTGGGATCTGAAGGCGAAAAGTGCAATGAAGTAAGAAGTGTAAGGCTTAAAATATGGTGTGGAGTAGACCCTGGGGGCCATAGTGTTCACTAGAGGCTTCTCTCATAATAGCAAGTATTACGGTGGGTGAACAAATTACTGTCGAGCAATTGATAGAACCGCGCAAAGTCATGATGATATCTAAGGCAATGATCATACATATAGGCATCACGTCCGAGACAAGTAGACCGATACTTTCTGCATCTACTACTATTACTCCACACATCGACCGCTATCCAGCATGCATCTAGTGTATTGAGTTCATGACGAACAGAGTAACGCTTTAAGCAAGATGACATGATGTAGAGGGATAATCTCAAACCAATGATGAAAAGCCCATCTTTTTACCCTTGATGGCAACGACATGATGCGTGCCTCGCTACCCCTTCTGTCACTGGGTGAGGTCACTGCACGGTATGAACCCAAAACCAAGCACTTCTCCCATTGCAAGAATCATAGATCTAGTTGGCTAGACAAAACCCACAACTCGAAGAGAATTACAAGGATATGAAATCATGCATAAGAGATATCAGAAGAAACTCAAATAAGATTCATAGATAATCTGATCATAAATCCAAAATTCATCGGATCTCGACAAACACACCGCAAAAGAAGATTACATCGGATAGATCTCCATGAAGATCATGGAGAACTTTGTATTGAATATCCAAGAGAGAGAAGAAGCCATCTAGTTACTAGCTATGGACCTGTAGGTCTATGGTGAACTACTCACGCATCATCGGAGAGGTCATGGTGTTGATGACGAAGCCCTCCGTGTCTGAATCCCCCCTCCGGCAGGGCACCAGGACGTGCCCCAGATGGGATCTTGCGGAGACAAAAGCTTGCGGGGGCGGAAAAGTGATTGCGATGATCTCGTGATTTTTTCTGGAATTTTTGGGATTATATAGGCGAAAGATCTAGGTAAGGGGACCTCCAGGGGGCCCTCAAGCCTGGATGGCGCCCCCCTGGCCGCGGGGTGGGGGCTTGTGGGGCCCCTGGGGCTCTTCTGGCTTGGCTCCCAAGTTCTCCGATCTTCTTCCGTTCCAAAAAAAATCTTTTCGGGGATTTTTTTCCGTTTGGACTCCGTTTCAAAATCACCTCTAAAAGGGGTCAAAAACATGGAAAAAAACAGGAACTGGCACTTGGCACTGAGTTAATAAGTTAGTCCCCAAAAATAAATAAAAGGCATGCAAAACATCCAAAGTTTGACAAGATAATAGCATGAAACCATCAAAAATTATAGATACGTTGGAGACGTATCAGACACCATCTATGATTGTGAACACTCACTAAACTATTACATGCTTAGAAGTAGATGTTGGACAAGGAAGACAACATAATGAATTGTGTTTGCTTGGTTCCGAACAATGTTATATGACTAGAGATCCCTTAGCATGTGACGATTGCTTCCACCTCATTTTAGCCAAACCTCCCGCACCAAGTAGAGATACTACTTGTGCATCCATAAACCTTCAACCCAGTTTTGCCATGAGAGTCCACCATACCTACATATGGATTGAATAAGATCCCTCAAGTAAGTTGTCATCGGTGCAAGCAATAAAAATTTCTCCCTAATATGTATGATCTATTAGTGTGTGGAAAATAAGCTTTGTACGAACCTGTGATGAGGAAGACATAAAAGTGACAGACTGCATAATAAAGTTCTTTATCACAGGAGGCAATATAAAGTGACGTTCCTTCACACTAAGAGGAATCCAAACCTCAAAAGCACATGACAACCTCTGCTTCCCTCTGCGAAGGGCCTATCTTGTACCTTTACTTTTTTCCCTTGAAAGAGTCATGGTGATCTACACCAATTCCTCATTTTGCCTTTTTCTTAGCAAACGTCATATGCTAGGGAAAGATCTATATTCATATGTCAACTTGGATGTAAGTATTCATGATTTATTATTGTTGACATTACCCTTGAGGTAAATAGTTGGGAGGCAAAACTATAAGCACCTATCTTTCTCTGTGTCTGACTGAAACTTTGATCTCATGAGTACCACGTGAGTTGTAGCAATTGTAGAAGACAAAAATTTGATTGGGTATGTGGATTTGCTTTACAAGCTCTTATTTGACTCTTTCCGATGTTGTGATAAATTGCAATTGCTTCATTGACTAAAGGTTATCGGTTGTTAATTCTCGGTAAGGTTCTTGATCCATACTTTACTTTGTGAAGGAATTGTCACTTTAGCATAAGAGTTGATATGATGGTATTGCTGTTTTGATCATGATCATGACGCCTGCATGTTCGTATCTTGTTTTTTCGACACCTCTCTCTCTAAACATGTGGACATATTTATTGATCTTGGCTTTCGCTTGAGTACAAGCGAGGTCTAAGCTTGGGGGACTTGATACCCCCATTTTGCATCATGCTTTCATGTTGATATTTATCACTTTTTGGGCTGTTATAACACTTCACGGTACAATACTTATGCATTTTCTCTCTTATTTTGCAAGAATTACATGAAGAGGAAGAATGCTGGCAGCTGGAATTCTGGCCTGAAAAAGGAGCAAGTTTGAGATACCTATTCTACGCAACTCCAAAAGCCGTCAAAATCAACGAGGATTTTTTTTTGGGATTTATAAAAAATACTGGGCCGAAGAAGTACCAGAGGGGCGCCAGCAGGAGGCCACAAGCCTGCTAGGCGCACGCCCCCCTGGCCGCGCCTAGGGGGCTTGTGGGCTCCCACTTGCCCCTCTGGCTCCCCCCTTTTGCTACAAGAAGGGTTTCGGTCTGGAAAAAATGAAGAGGAGGCTTTTCGGAGGATTCGCCGCCGCCGCGAGGCGGAACTTGAGCAGAACCAATCTAGAGCTCCGCAGGACGATCCTGCCGGGGAAACTTCCCTCCCAAAGGGGGAAATCATCGCCATAGTCATCACCAACACTCCTCTCATCGTAGGGGACTCATCACCATCAACATCTTCATCAACACCGTCTCATCTCCAAACCCTAGTTCATCTCTTGTAACCAATCTCCGTCTCGCGACTCCGATTGGTACTTGTAAGGTTGCTAGTAGTGTTAATTACTCTTTGTAGTTGATGCTAGTTGGATTACTTGGTGGAAGAGTTTATGTTCAGATCTTTGATGCTACTCATTACCGCTCTGGTCATTTATATGATTATGCTTTGTGAGTAGTTACTTTTGTTGCTGAGGACATGGGATAAGTCATGATATAAGTAGTCATGTGAATTTGGTATTCGTTCGATATTTTGATGTGTTGTATGTTGTTTTTCCTCTAGTGGTGTTATGTGAACGTCGACTACATAACACTTCACCATTATTTGGGCCTAGAGGAAGGCATTGGGAAGTAGTAAGTAGATGATGGGTTGCTAGAGTGTCAGAAGCTTAAACCCTAGTTTATGCGTTGCTTCGTAAGGGGCTGATTTGGATCCACTAGTTTAATGCTATGGTTAGACTTTGTCTTAATTCTTCTTTCGTAGTTGCGGATGCTTGCGAGAGGGGTTAATGATAAGTGGGATGTTTTTCCAAGTAAGGGCAGTACCCCAGCGTCGGTCCACCCACATATCAAACTATCAAAGTAGCGAACACGAATCATATGAACATGATGAAAACTAGCTTGACAGAAATTCCCATGTGTCCTCGGGATCGTTTTACCTCCTATAAGACTTTGTCCAGGCTTGTCCCTTGCTACAAAAGGGATTGGGCCACTTTGTTGCACCGTTGTTACTTTTGTTACTTGCTACTTGCTACGAATCATCTTGCCACACAACTACTTGTTACCGATAATTTCAGTGCTTGCAGATATTACCTTGTTGAAAACCACTTGTCAGATCCTTCTGCTCCTCGTTGGGTTCGACACTCTTACTTATCGAAAGGACTACGATAGATCCCCTATACTTGTGGGTCATCAGTCATCCACATTAGTAACCTCTTCTAGTTCCAGCTCTGCTGGTTCCGGCTCAGGGGTGAAGTCGGATTCATTGTCCTTGTCTACTTCGATGTTCTGGGGTGAAGCACGGCGGTTCTTGAAACGTTTCTTGGAAAGACGTGGTTCTTGGAAGAATTCTCCATCATATGTGTCTTGGTTAATGTGAGGTTCATAATAGTGTTCATTTGGGGGAGGTGGTCAAACACGTGGCGGCACTTCATAAACAACATACCAACCTTCCAGATTCTTATCAGTTTGGCATTACCCACGGTAGATAGAAAACTTGGGTCGCTTGTTGAGCCATAATATAGACATTGGGAACATCTAAATGGGTGTTTGGATTAACTTCGACTAGTCCTATATGTTCATGAGTCCTTCTAGTCGGCTTCGGCTCGAACCAATAGCATTTGAAGACTACGACATTCGGTGGGTTTTCACCATAGAATTGAAGTTCATAAATTGCTTCAACTCTTCCATAATACTCGATACCACCTTCGCCGATAGCAGAGACACAACAATTTGTAGATTTCCGGTCGGGCATAGATAGCTCTTTGCCAAGGGTACGAAAGAACGGGCATAGATACCCGTTGATGTTGTATTTCTCAAATGAACGGACCTTATAGTCAAAACCATTAGCGGCTTGTCTCAATTCCGCGTCCATAGACTCTGAATTAGCCCACAAGTTTAATACGAAACGATTGTTGCATTAGCCGCAAGTTAGACCAAGAAATGAAATGGTCCATTATTGATAATTACCGTTTATTTGAACCAAGAGATGAAACCGGGATAGCCGCAGAAGCTCAGACTCTTCGACGGAATCATTTTGGATCACCGCTCCATCCAAGAATTTGGCGACGTATCGGTTGTATGAAATATCCAGGAATAAAAGTAGTTCAAAGGAATTAGAAGTTACACAAAAATGTGACGAGAACTTACTCGATGTACGGCCGCACTTTTGTTAGGTTGTTGAAGATATACAATGAAATGTTCCGCCATTCTTCGACATCCAATGTTATTGGTTTCGAAGCACCGGCTGGTGCGAGCTTCCCTTTGAATAGGCTGAGGTTGGATCGACCTTTTTTAGGGTCTGCATCATTGTATCGAGGCTTCGGATTATGCAAATGATAACTTTTGGCTTCGTAGTGTGCTGTCATAAAGTTTGCCACCTCCTCAGTAATGAATGCCTCAGCCATCGATGCTTCAATTCTATGCTTATTTTTACATTTTGCTCAAAGCGTCTTCTGCATCCTCTCAGTTGCATAGCACCAACGATTTTGCACAGGCCCACCCAATCTTGCCTCAGTCGGTAAATGTAAAATCAAATGATGCATTGGATTAAAGAAGCCCGGTGGAAAGATCTTCTCTAACTTGCACAGCAACTCCGGTGCAAACTCCTCCATGTCATCTACCACGCCAACGACAATTCTTTCGCACAAAGAACACGGAAGAAATAGCTCAGCTCCGCCAGTACTAGCCATTCATCCTCAGGAATAAAGCCATGTAACATCACCGGCATTACCCGCTCAAGCCATATGTGCCAATCATGATCTTGAGACCAAAAAAATTTAATTTTTCAAGATCGCTCCCCTCTTTAGATTCGTTGCATACCCATCGGGGAACATCAAGTGCATTTTGACCCACAAGATAATTTCCCTCATACCTGGCCTTCCAAGATTGAACCAAGCCTTTGGCTTCGACCACTTCTGCTTTCCTTTGCCTTCTCGCATGTTTTGTAACGGTCTATGACATAGTGTCTCTTGATCGACTCTAGCCTTAGTATTATCCTTTGTATTCCCATCTATGTCGAACAATGTACCA
This sequence comes from Hordeum vulgare subsp. vulgare, assembly GCF_904849725.1. Taxonomy (NCBI): domain Eukaryota; kingdom Viridiplantae; phylum Streptophyta; class Magnoliopsida; order Poales; family Poaceae; genus Hordeum; species Hordeum vulgare. The sequence goes on along the minus strand of NC_058522.1, from coordinate 343,023,263 downwards.
AAAATAGCCTCTTCGATATTCTTTTAAGTGTGCATCATGTCGATATTGTGTGGAAGAAGGAGGTCTTTGAAGTAAGGCAGATCCCACAAGCATGGCTTGTGAGTCTAGGCATGTTTTGAATTATACCCTTTGAAATACCCTAGACACTCTGGATCTGGCTCGAGGGTGTTTAACTGATCCAGGATCTGTTGGCCTGTCAACGCAGGTGGTGCCAAGTTTTTGACAACTTTACCTTTGGTAAAGTTCTTCTTGTCTTTTCTGAACTGATGGTTAGGATCCAGGAACTCTCTATGCAAGTCAAAGCAAGAATACTTCTAACCCTCCTGCAACCAATGAAACTGAAGAGCTGCCTTGCATGTGGGCCACGGGAACCTTCCATGCACACACCATCTAGAGAATAGCGCATACGTCGACAAGTCATGCATAGAGTACATGTACCACACATGCATTTTGAAGTTATCTTTCTAGCAGCATCGTATGTCTTGACCCCATTATCCCAAGCTTCATGCAATTCATCCTTAAGCGGCTGCATGTACACATTCATATTCTTCCCCGGATAATTGGGCCCTGGAATTATCAACGTCAAAAATATGTTCTTTCTTTGCATAATCTGCCCGGGGGAGATTGAGTGGAATGACAAATATAGGCCAACAATTGTATTGGGTTTTCATCATGCCGAAGGGATTAAAACCATCTGTGGCGACGCAGACTCGAGGATTCCTTGGATCTGTCGCTTTAGCCTGATGCAATCCATCGAAATGTTTCCACGCTTCCCCATCCGATGTGTGTACCGCCATGTTATTCCCATCCGCACCTAGTTCGGTTCTTTTGCCCATTTTGTGCCATGTCATCTGTCTGGCTGTCTCTTCGAGCATGAAAAGACGTTGAAGCCTTGGTATGATTGGCATACACCAAAGAACACTAACTGCGATTTTGGTCTGCCTCTTCTCACCCATACCGTTGTCTACCACAAGATACCTGCAAGACTCGCAATTGGGACAATAGTCCAAGTGTGCATACTCCTTCCTAAATAAGACACATCCTTTCTCACATGCATCTATATTCTCATAGGGCATCTTAAATACACGAAGTATTTTGTCCGACTGGTACAGGTTTGCAGGCATGACATGGCCTTTGGGTAGAAAGCGTCCTAATAGTGTCATCATCGCGTCGTAGCATTCTCTTCCCAAGTTGAACTGAGCCTTCAGAGCCATTACTTGTGCAATGGCATCCAGGTGACAAAGCTCACTGTGCTCGTGGAGAGGACGTTTTGAAGATTCCAACATTTCATAGAAGGCCTTTGCAGATTCCTCCATCTCATCTTCCGAATCCCGAGCATCATCAAAGTATTGCACCATGTCTTTGATCCTGGTACCATGCTCGTCGGTGCGACGATGAACCACCTCAGCTCTGGTGCGTTGTATAGACTCACCATGAAGTGTCCAAACCGTATAATTAGGCTTAAAACCCCTCCTCTGGAGGTGTTTAATCATTACAGCCTCTGTCCTCTTTTTATAGTTGTCGCATCCAGGACAAGGGCACCAGTTTGTTTCCTGGCCATTTGCAAATGCGGCTTTCACAAACTCCTTGGTTTTTAGAAACCATTCTTTCGTCATCTCTTTCTGACTAGGGTGACCGGTGTACATCCACGTATGATCACTCATCTTGCCTAGCTACTAAGCACACAAGAAATATATTTATATATAATTCAGCATATATATTCACCAGTTAATCAAGTTCGCCAATTTTATTACGTCCATACAACCTACACGCCAATAGGTAAAGATAGGTCCTAATCCCACCCGAGTATGTGTAGATTGGGTTCGTTTTCCCATGCTCTGCTCTCGATCCAACACAAAATTTCAACAGCACCTCCCCATTGTTCTCCTGATACACGTCTCCGCAATAAACAGAGAAGATGTCTATCCGGAGAACAACAGGGAGGCAGTGACGAAATTATGCATCGTATCCGGAACAAAACATATAGGAAAAAAGAACCCAATTTACACATACTCGGGCTGTCCATGGATAATGTTGGACAATTCGGAAGAATCACGGTTATAAATATATGAAAATGCATGCATATTTTTAACTGTAACCCTTTCAAACAGGAGACGCATACTGGTCACGCATACTGATAAATTAATTTAATTACCTATATCTAGCAAGTTTCATCCGAAGACCGACCCATAGCAAATGAAGGGGCGATGAGGAGATGACATTTGTACTCACCCACGAATGCAGGGACGGAGCTCGTAGAACGCACGGGGAGGTCTTCGCACAGCAGACCTCACAGCGACGAGACAACTGTCACATGTAAATCCACCCGATCAACACAAATATGTTGTGTTCATTAATAAAATCGAAAAATATACTACCTAACACAAATATATGACCTAAAAATGAGCCGGAAAGGTTTCGGGCTTTTTGCAAAGGCGAATCCATAAAAGGTGACCCTTGCAAATGGCCCTTAAGTGCTACTTGGAAGAGGGACGAAAATTGTGTGATGGTAATAACTTTTTTGTGATTTCTACTCTTATTCCTTCATATTGTTTGTCATGATAATAAACTTCAGATTTTGTGCCTTTTTTGTTGCAGGTTGAAGCATCAAACCAAGAACATTTGTAGTTCAACAAGTGGAAAAGTGACAAGTATGACAACTCAATCTTGGGTGGCTGATAGGGCAGAGGCTATGTTGAAGAAAGATCCAACCATTGGTGCTGTGAAGATACTGAAAGACTTGCAAGAGGAATATCATGTCACACTTGACTATCACATGGTGTGGAATGGCAAGCAAAGGGAAGCAACTAGCTTATATAGGAGTTGGGAACAAAGTTTTCGGATGTTGCACAACTACAAGGCTGAGATAGAATTGCGGTCTCCGGGGAGTATTGTTGAGATTGATACCACCACAATTGAAGAAGTACATTTCAGCAAGCTATTTATTGCTTTCCAGCCTTGCATAGATGGTTTTGTGAATGGATGTAGGCCATATATTAGCATAGATTCAACTCACTTAACAGGCAAGTGGAATGCTCAGCTAGTTGTAGTCACCTCTTTGGACGATCAAAATTGGATGTTTCCGGTGGCGTATGGCTTTATTGAGTCTGAAAATGGGGACAACTGGGCTTGGTTCATGAATGAAGTGAAGAAGGCAATAAGGGACCCACCGGTATTGGCTGTTTGTACTGATGTTTGCAAGGGTCTTGAAAATGTTGTTAAAAAGGTATTTCCTCAAGCTGAGCAGCGTGAGTGCTTTAGGCATATGTGGCACAATTTTCAAAAATATTTTCATGGTGACATATTTGGACGGTTGTGGCCTGCTGCTAGGGCGTATGGGTCGGATGAATATATCCATCACACGGCTAAGGTGTTTGCAGCATCTGATAAGGTGTTTCCTTACCTTAAGGATTACCACAATCTGCTCTGGATGAGGTGCATGTTCAACCTGGACATCAAGTGTGACTATATAAACAATAATCTTGCCGAGTGCTTTAATGCTTGGGTGCGGGATATCAAGGACTTGCCTATTGTTCAGCTAGCTCACAAGATAACATAGATGATTATGGACCTATTTAGAAAGAGAAGAATGAATGGAGAAATATTTTATGGGAAAATTCTGCCATTTGTCATACACTAATTGTTCAAGCAATGGTGGGAAGGTGGATCAAGGAAGGGGACTTTGAACAAATGCAAAAAATGTGGAGAGGCAGGACATAGAGAAGCTGGTTGTCTTACAAATGGAACAAAGAAAAGGTAAAAAAATACTTGTTTCTGTCTAGTTCTAAAACCATAGTTATTTTACATGAACCTGTTCTAATTGCTTCTTCTCATAGGAAAAGTCAGGGTAAAAAGAATGCATCTCCATGGTTCGATGTCTCGGTTAGCAATGCAGTCCCATCTACACCAACTAAGAGCAACATTGCTTCCACAAGTAGCAGCCCTGGACATTGCTTCGAAATCTCCCAACTAACCTAATAAACCAAGCTAACTAACTAACCTAACTAACCTAATAAACTAAAAAACTAACCTAACTAATTTAACATAAGTAAAAAAAAGGAAAAATAAAATAAAAATAGGGGCGATCGGACGGCGGGGGGCTGGGGCGTCGTGGGCGGCGGGGCCCCGGGGCGGCTGGTGGCGGGGACGATGGGGCGTTGGGGGTGGTGGGGCGCCGGGCCGGCGGGGAGGACGGGCGCGACGGGGGCTGTGCTCCGGCAGTGCGACGGGGGAGGTGGGCGCGTAGGGGGCGCCGGGGCGTCAGGGGCGGTGGGGCGGCGGCGCGACAAGGGCGGTGGGGTGGCGGCGCGATAGGGCTGGTGGGGCAACGACGGTGGTGGCCGTGAGGGTGGCGGCGATGGGTGTCGGGGAAAGAGGGGAGTGGGAGTGGGAGTGTGTGAGTGAGAGAGAGGTGTTGGGTGAGGGTAGGACGGCCGTTGGTACCCGTTAGTGCATTGTCGTCTGCTGGCGGACGGCAAAGAGGCTAGCCTCTTTGTCGTCTGCTTGAGGACTCTTTGCCGTCCACTAGTAGACGGCAAAGAGCTGACTGGTGGCAAAGACCCTCTGTGCCATCTGCCAATTCTTTGTCGTCTTCTTTATGGTAACTGACAGCAAAGACTCTCTTTGCCATCCGCCAGTCGACGGCAAAGATCTGGCAGACGGCAAATAACTGAATTCCAGTAGTGGATGGAGATCATGTCAGTGCTTTGGTGATGGAGATCAAGAAGCACAAGTTCATGGCCATATCATGTCACTTATGATTTGCATGTGATGTTAATCCTATTATGCATCTTATTTTTCTTAGGACGATGGTAGCATTATAAGGTGATCCCTCACTAAAATTTCAAGATAAAATTGTGTTCTCCCCGACTGTGCACCGTTGTGACAGTTCGTCGTTTCGAGACACCATGTGATGATCGGGTGTGATAGACTCTATGTTCACATACAACGGGTGCAAAATAGTTGCACAAACGGAACACTCGGGTTAAACTTGACGAGCCTAGAATCTATAGACATGGCCACGGAACACAAAAGACCAAAAGGTCGAGCATGAATCATATAGTTGATATGATCAACATGGAGATGTTCACCATTGAAACTAAACTCAACTCATGTGATGATCGGACTTGAGTTAGTGAATTTAGATCATGCGACACTCAAATGATTAGAGAGATGTAAATTTGAGTGGGATTTTATTAGTAATACGATTAGCTAAACTCAATTATCTTGAACATAGTCTAAGTAATCATTGCAAAATTTTATGTTGTAGATCAATGGCTCGCACAGTAGCAACCCTGGATTTTAATGCGTTCGTAGAGAAAGCTAAGCTGAAAGATGATGGAAGCAACTTTGTTGACTGGATCTGTAATATGAGGCTTATCCACACGGCTGCTCAAAAGCCATATGTCCTTGATGCGGCGCTAGGTGATGCACCACCCGAAACGGCGACCCAAGATGTTATGAACGCTTGGCAGTCATGTAAGGATGACTACTCATTACTTCAATGTGCAGTTTTGTATGGCACAAAACCGGGACTTCAAAGACGTTGTGAACCTCATGGAGCATATGAGATGTTCCAGGAATTGAAGTTTATCTTTGAGAAGGATGCCCGTATCGAGAGGTATGAAACCTCAGATAAGTTATATGCTTGCAAAATGGAGGAGAATGGGTCTATGAGTGAACACATACTCAAAATATATGGGTACTCTAACCGTCTAGCTAAGCTGGGGATTGCTCTCCCGCAAGAGACTATCACTGACAGAGTTCTTCAGTCACTCCCACCTAGCTATAAGAGCTTCGTGTTGAACTATAACATGCAAGGGATGAATAAGTCACTCGCCGAGCTGTTTGCGATGCTGAAAGTCCCTGAGTCAGAAATCCAGAAAGAACATCAAGTGTTGATGGTCAATAAGACTACTAGTTTCAAGAAAAACAGCAAGCGCAAGAAGGGTAACTCCAAGAAGAGTGGCAAGGTTATTGCCCCTCCGACGAACAAACCCAAGGCTGGACCCAAGCCGGAAACTTAGTGTTATTATTACAAGGGGACTGGTCACTGGAAGCGAAAATGCCCCAAGTATCTGACCGCTAAGAAGGCAGCCATTGCCAAACAAGGTATATTTGATATACATGTTATTGATGTGTACCTCACCAGCTCTTGTAGTAGTGCCTGGGTGATTGATACTGGTTCTGTTGCTCACATTTGCAACTCGAAATAGGAACTGCGGAATAAATGAAGGCTGGCGAAGAATGAAGTGATGATGCGTGTGGGAAATGGTTCCAAGGTCGACGTGATCGCCGTCGGCACGATCTCACTTCAGTTACCACTGGGATTAGTGATGAATCTAAATAAATGTTATTTAGTGCCTGCGTTAATCATGAACATTATATCTGGATCTTGTTTATTGCAAGACGGTTACTCATTTAAGTCAGAGAATAATGGTTGTTCTATTTATATGAGTAATATCTTTTATGGTCATGCACCCAATGTGAGGGGTTTAATCATGTTGAATCTCGATAGTGTTGATACACATATACATAACATTGAGACCAAAAGATGTAGAGTTGATAATGATAGCGCCACTTTCTTGTGGCACTGCCGCTTAGGTCATATTGGTATAAAACGCATGAAGAAACTCCATGCTGATGGACTTTTGGAGTCACTGGATTTTTAATCACTTGACACATGTGAACCATGCCTCATGGGCAAGACGACTAAGACTCTGTTCTCCGGAACAATGAAGCGTGCAAGTGACTTGTTGGAGATCATACATACTAATGTGTGCGGACCGATGAGCATAGAGGCGTGCGGTGGATATCGTTATTTTCTCACCTTCACTGATGATTTGAGTAGATATGGTTATATTTACTTGATGAAGCACAAGTCTGAAACGTTTGAAAAGTTCAAGCAATTTCAGAGTGAAGTTGAAAATCATCGTAACAAGAAGATCAAATTCCTACGGCCTGATCAACGGGGTGAGTATCTGAGTTACGAATTTGTTGCTCACTTAAGATAATGTGGAATTGTTTCATAGTTGACACCGCTGGAACACCATAGCATAATGGTGTGTCCGAACGTTGTAATCGTACTTTATTAGATATGGTGCGTTCTATGATGTCTCTTACCGATTTGTCGTTATCGTTTTGGGGCTATGCATTGGAGACAGCTGCATTCACTTTAAATAGGGCACCTTCAAAATCCGTTGAGACGACACCATATCAAATTCGGTATGGAAAGGAGGCAAAGTTGTCGTTTCTTAAAGCTTGGGGATGTGATGCTTATGTCAAAAAGCTTCATTCTGAAAACCTGGAACCCAAAGAGGAAAAGTACGTATTCATAGGTTACCCAAAAGAGGCACTTGGGTACACCTTCTATCTTAGATCCGAGGGCAAAATGTTTGTCGCTAAGAACGGAGCTTTTCTTGAGAAAGAGTTTCTCTCGAAATAATTGAGTGGGAGGAAGATAGAACTTGATGAGGTTGTAGAACTTTCATGAGGACATGACTACCTTGGATATTATCACAATCATTGCATATGTGTATTTATTTGAGGTGATTTCTGATAAAAGTCATGAAATAATTTATCTATGTTATACGGAACAAAAATACTTCACCTCTTTTTATTTTATGCCTAAATGCAGAACGGCCGAACACTTGTATGAACCACGTGTGATGACAAGGGAAGAGGAAATGGTTGCATGCTATTCAAGAGGTCCTCTCATGTCAAAGGAAATAATTAGTTGTTGTTCAAGAAGTTCTCTCACGTCACTTTTAGCCCAAAAGAAGATAGAGCCCAAGTCTCTCACGTTATGGACTCAGATTCAGACTACACAGACATACCTGTACCAAAACGCCAAGAATTTTTACATCTGGACTCCGAATTGGGTGATTCTTTTCGGGATGCAAAGTATATTTTATGTTATTTGCAGCCCAATTGGAATCACCTTCCAATTCGTCTGGGGCGTGGAGATATCGACCAAACAATCTAACATTGCACCAGAATCCGAGTCAAACTACAAGTCCAAAGGTGTTGCATCACCTCCACTTGGGCCCATGGGCCTTTTACGACCTAGGGTTAGTTTTACAAGTCCAAAGGTGTTGCATCACCTCCAAAGGTGTTAACCTTGGGACGTCCGCCCACATCCTTGGCCGCCACCCCTTGCTCCTATATAAGTAGATCAACCTAGTAGCTTTTTGCTTGGGATTAGTTTAGTTAAAAGTTAGCCATTGCAACTTCGTGTACTTCGTTTGTGTCCAACAACCAGACTAAGACCGCTTTCGGATCCCCACCCTTATCAATACTTCATCTATATTCGCAATATTCAGATTGCAATATCATATTCTTGCTTATTCTTCGATTGCTTACAGGAATAGACCTTCGTGGTCAGGTTGATGGTGCTCCGGCGTGGTCAATAACCTCTTGGAGATTGGTTTACGATTGCTAAGGCGCAACGTCGTACATGTTTGTAGTCGGATCATCAAAGTCGTCTCCACCAAATCTATAGCCACCATCTCATCGAAAGATCGAGACACCCTCACCTATATCAAGTGGTATCAGTTTTCAGGTTATTCGGTGAGAATTTCGAGTTATCCCTAGTTAGATTTATTTTTCTTACCTATTACCCAAAAAACCATAAAAAGAGTTAGATATAGTCATCCTTTATCCAAGCCAATCTGAGCCTTTGCAATTTTCTTTTTAGTGTTGTCATAGTTGAATTATCGGTTGCATCGTCGTGTCAAGTTGCTGGTCTTAGCGTCTAGTCTTTTAGAGTTTCGAGTTCTGTTCACAAGTTGTCACGCTGCCGCCGCACCATCTTCATTGCTTCTGCCATATACCACCACCATGCCGCCGCCATCCCTTCCATTGTCGCCCACCATCATCCATCAATATTCACCACGTGCTCCAATTGTTCATTGTCATTATCATACTTGAGGACATTCGCATTTGTGCTTGATCCAATCTGGATCTTAATTGGTTGTTCGAGAGAAGCGAAAAAATAAGTGAGAGAAAAATAGAGAGAAAAAAGTAAAAAAAAGTGTGAGAAACAAAGAGAGAAGAGAAAAAAATCCAAATTTCGGATCTATCTAGAGTCAATCATGTATGTGAATTCGGATTGGAAACTCTTTTGTGCACTGTTCAGTAAAATAGGTGTATCTTCCTCATACGAAGTTCGTTTTGACTTTTGGAAATATGCCCTAGAGGCAATAATAAAATGGTTATTATCATATTTCCTTGTTCATGATAATCGTCTATTGTTCATGCTATAATTGTATTCACAGGAAACAGTAATACATGTGTGAATAAATAGATCACAATGTGTCCCTAGCAAGCCTCTAACTGGCTAGCTCGTTGATCAATAGATGATCATGATTTCCTGATCATGGGCATTAGATGTCATTGATAACGGGATCACATCATTGGGAGAATGATGTGATGGACAAGACCCAATCCTAAGCATAGCACTAGATCGTATTGTTTGTATGTTAAAGCTTTTCTAATGTCAAGTATCTTTTCCTTCGACCGTGAGATTGTGCAACTCCCAGATATCATAGGAGTGCTTTGGGTGTATCAAACGTCACAACGTAACTGGGTGACTATAAAGGTGCACTACGGGTACCTCTGAAAGTGTCTGTTGGGTTGGTACGAAACGAGATCGGGATTTGTCACTCCATGTGACAGAGAGGTATCTCTGGGCTCACTCGGTAGAACATCATCATGAGATCAATGTGACTAAGGAGTTAGTCACACGATGACGTGCTACGGAACGAGTAAAGAGACTTACCGGTAATGAGATTGAACAAGGTATAGGTATACAGACGATCGAATCTCGGGCAAGTTCTATACCGACGGACAACGGGAATTGTATACGGGATTGATTGAATCCTTGACATCGCGGTTCATCCGATGAGATCTTCATGGAACGTGTCGGATCTACCATGGGTATCCAGATCCCGCTGATGGTTATTGGTCGGAGAACGCTCGGTCATGTCTGCATGCTTCCCGAACCCGTAGGGTCTACACACTTAAGGTTCGATGACGCTAGGGTTATAGGGAAATGTTATACAAGGTTACCGAAAGTTGTTTGGAGTCCCGGATGAGATCCCGGACGTCATGAGGATCTCCGGAATGGTCCGTAGGTAAAGATTGATATATAGGATGGATGGTTTTGGACACCGAAAATGGTCCGTAGCGTACCGGGACCACCGGGACCACCGAAAATGGTCCCGGGGGTCCATCGGGAGGGGCCACCAGGCCCAAGAGGTAGCTGTTGGTGAACGGCGCATGGGAAACAAAAAATTTCCTACGTCGCATGGAAAAGTTGTCTCAAATCAGCCCTAAAACCTCTGTATATATATGTGGGAGGGAGGGGACCTTCCCTTGGGGCTCAAGGAGCCCCAAGGGGGTCGGCCGAGCCAAGGGGGGAAGACTCCCCCCCCCCAAACCGAGTTGGACTTGGTTTGGTGGGTGGGAGTCCTTCCCTTCCTTCCCACCTCCCTTTTTTTCTTTCTCTTTGATTTTTCTTTGTATGGCGCATAGGGCCCTTTTGGGCTGTCCCACCAGCCCACTAAGGGCTGATGCGCCACCCTTATGGCCTATGGGCTTCCCCGGGGTGGGCTGCCCCCCCCCCCCTGGTGAACTCCCGGAACCCATTCGTCATTCCCGGTACATTCCCGGTAACTCCGAAAACCTTCCGGTAATCAAATGAGGTCATCCTATATATCAATCTTCGTTTCCGGACCATTCCGGAAACCCTCGTGGCGTCCGTGATCTCATCCGGGACTCCGAACAACATTCGGTAACCAACCATATAACTCAAATACGCATTAAACAACGTCGAACCTTAAGTGTGCAGACCCTGCGGGTTCGAGAACTATGTAGACATGACCCGAGAGACTCCTCAGTCAATATCCAACAGCGGGACCTGGATGCCCATATTGGATCCTACATATTCTACGAAGATCTTATTGTTTGAACCTCAGTGCCAAGGATTCATATAATCCCGTATGTCATTCCCTTTGTCCTTCGGTATGTTACTTGCCCGAGATTCGATCGTCAGTATCCGCATACCTATTTCAATCTCGTTTACCGGCAAGTCTCTTTACTCGTTCCGTAATACAAGATCCCGCAACTTACACTAAGTTACATTGCTTGCAAGGCTTGTGTGTGATGTTGTATTACCAAGTGGGCCCCGAGATACCTCTCCGTCACACGGAGTGACAAATCCCAGTCTTGATCCATACTAACTCAACTAACACCTTCGGAGATACCTGTAGAGCATCTTTATAGTCACCCAGTTACGTTGCGATGTTTGATACACACAAAGCATTCCTCCGGTGTCAGTGAGTTATATGATCTCATGGTCATAGGAATAAATACTTGACACGCAGAAAACAGTAGCAACAAAATGACACGATCAACATGCTACGTCTATTAGTTTGGGTCTAGTCCATCACGTGATTCTCCTAATGACGTGATCCAGTTATCAAGCAACAACACTTTATTCATAATCAGAAGACACTGACTATCTTTGATCAACTGGCTATCCAAACTAGAGGCTTGCTAGGGACGGTGTTTTGTCTATGTATCCACACATGTAAATGAGTCTTCATTCAATACAATTATAGCATGGATAATAAACGATTATCTTCATACAGGAATTATAATAATAACTACATTTATTATTGCCTCTAGGGCATAATTCCAACAGTAGCATGGGCCAAAAAGGGGAGGGAAACCAGCCCAAAGTGGGCTGGTGCGCCTCCCACAAGAGGCCCAAGGCGCAGGAGGGAGAGAAAGGGGGAAACCCTAGGCGTTTGTGGGCCTAAGGCCCACCTAAGGGGTGCGCCACCCCCTCCCCCTACCCTAGCCGCCGCACCTCCCATCTGGGGGGGCTGCCGCACCACCTAGGGGGGAAACCCTAGGGGTGGCACACCCCTCCTCTCCTCCTATAAATACCTAGGGGTTTGGGGCTGTTCCGCACACGGTTTCTTCTCCTCTCGACGTAGCCCTACTCCCCTCCTTCCTCCTCCTCCCACGGTGCTTGGCGAAGCCCTGCCGGGAGACCTCGTCTCTCCATCGACACCACGCCGTCGTGCTGTCGGAGATCTTCCCCAACCTCTCCCTCCTCCTTGCTGGATCAAGGTGCAGGAGACGTCATCGGGTTGCACGTGCTCCGGAGATCTTCCCCAACCTCTCCCTCCTCCTTGCTGGATCAAGGTGCGGGAGACCTAGGTGTCGTGGTTCGGCACTAGATCGGAATCTCACCGTGATCTGAATCGTCGCGAGTACGACTCCATCAACCGCGTTCTAGCAATGCTTCCTCTTAGCTATCTTCAAAGGTATGAAGATGCACTCACCCCTCTCTCGTTGCTGGTATCTCCATAGGAAGATCTGAATATGCGTAGGAAATGTTTTGAATTTATGCTACGTTACCCCAACAATGGCATCCGAGCTCTACGCGTAGATTCTATGCACGAGTAGAACACAAAAGGTTGTGGGAGATGATTTGTCAATTGCTTGCCGCTACTAGTCTTATTCTTTTCCGGCGGTATTGAGGGATGAAGCGGCCCGGACTGACCTTACACGTACGCTTACATGAGACTGGTTCCACCGACAAACATGCAAACCGTGCATAAAGGTGGCTAGCGAGTGTATGGCTCTCCTACTCTAGTCGGATTAGATTTGATGAAAAGGGTCCTTATGAAGGTTAAATATCTTTGGCATATCATCGTTGTGTCTTTCATGTAGGTAAGAAGGCGTTCTTGCTAGAAACCCAAATCAGCCACGTAAAACTTGCAACAACAATTAGAGGACGTCTAACTTGTTTTTGCAGGGTTTGACATGTGATGTGATATGGCCAAAGTTCTGATGTTGCATGTATGATGTATGAGATGATCATGTTATTGTAATAGGTTTCACGACTTGCATGTCGATGAGTATGACAACCGGCAGGAGCCATAGGAGTTGTCTTAATTTATTGTATGAGATGCAACGCCATGTGCTTACTACTTTTACTTCATTGCTAACGGTTAGCTGTAGTAGTAGTGATAGTAGTAGTTGGCGTGACGACTTCATGGAGACACAATGATGGAGATCATGATGATGGAGATCATGATGATGGAGATCATGGTGTCACGCCGGTGACAATGATGATCATGCGATGCCTAAAGATGGAGATCAAAAAAGCAAAGATGATAATGGCCATATCATGTCACTATATGATTGCATTGTGATGTTTATCATGTTTTTCATCTTATTGCTTAGAACGATGGTAGCATAATAAGATGATCCCTCTTAAAATTTCGAGAACGTATTCCCCTAAGTGTGCACCGTTGCGAAGGATCATTGTCTAGAAGCACCACGTGATGATCGGGTGTGATAGATTCGAACGTTCGCATACAACAGGTGTAAGCGAGATTTACACACGCGAAACACCTAGGTTGACTTGATGAGCTTAGCATGTACAGACATGACCTCGAATACAAGAGACCGAAAGGTCAAACATGAGTCGTATGGTCGAATACGATCAGCATGAAGTTGCTCACCATGATGACGAGTCTGTCTCACGTGATGATCGAGCACGGGTTAGTCAACATGGATCATGTATCACTTAGATGACTAGAGGGATGTCGATTTAAGTGGGAGTTCATACTTAATTTGATTAAATGAACCTAATTGTCATGAACTTAGTCTAAAAGTTGTCTTTATAAATATTGTAGATGGCTAACGTCAACCTCAATTTCAACGCATTCCTAGAGAAAAACAAGCTGAAAGATGATGGTAGCAACTATGCAGACTGGGTTCGCAACTTGAAGCTCATCCTTGAAGCATCTAAAAAGGCTTATGTCCTTGATGCGCCGCTAGGTGACCCTCCCGCTCCCGCAGCAGCCCAAGACATTCTGAACGTCTAGCAAACGCGGAGTGATGACTACTCTCTCGTTAGGTGTGGCATGTTATACAGTTTGTAAACGGGGCTCCAAAGGCGTTTTGAGCAACACGGTGCATACGAGATGTTCCAAGAGCTGAAACTGGTTCTTCAAGCTCATGCCCGTGTCGAGAGATATGAAGTCTCCGACAAGTTCTTTAGCTGTAAGATGGAGGAGAACAGTTCTGTCAGTGAACACATACTCAAAATGTCTGGGTTACACGGTCGTCTGACTTCACTTGGAGTCGAACTTCTGGATGATGCTATAATTGATAGAATCCTCCAGTCTCTCCCACCAAGCTACAAAGGTTTTGTACTGAACTACAACATGTAAGGGATGGAGAAGACCATTCCCGAGTTGTACTCGATGCTCAAGTCTGCAGAAGTAGAAATCAAGAAAGAGCATCAAGTGTTGATGGTCAACAAGACCACCAGTTTCAAGAAGGGCAAGGGTAAAAGAACTTCAAGAAAGACGGCAAAGACGTTGCCGCGCCCGGTAAGCCAGATGCCGGGAAGAAGAAAAAGAATGGACCCAAGCCTGAGACTGAGTGCTTCTATTGCAAGGGAAAAGGTCACTCGTAGCGGAACTGCCCCAAGTACTTAGCGGACAAGAAGGCCGGCAACGTTAAAGGTATATGTGATATACATGTTATTGATGTGTACCTTACCAGCGCTCGTAGTAGCTCATGGGTATTTGATACCGGTGTTGTTGCTCACATTTGCAACTCAAAGCAGGAACTGCGGAATAAGCAGAGACTGGCCAAGGACGAGGTGACGATGCGCGTCGGGAATGGTTCCAAGGTCGATGTGATCGCCGTCGGCACGCTACCTCTACATCTACCATCGGGATTAGTTTTAAACCTTAATAATTGTTATTTAGTACCAGCTTTGAGCATGAATATTATATCAGGGTCTTTCTTAATGCGAGACGGCTGCTCATTTAAGTCAGAGAATAATGGTTGTTCTTTTTGTATGAGTGATATGTTTTATGGTCATGCTCCGCTGCTGAATGGTTTATTCTTCATGAATCTTGATCGTGATGTTACACATATTCATAGTGTGAGTACCAAAAGATGTAAAGTTGATAATGATAGTCTCACATACTTGTGGCACTGCCGCCTTGGTCATATCGGTATTAAGCGCATGAAGAAGCTCCATACTGATGGACTATTAGAGTCTCTTGACTTTGAATCATTTGACACATGCGAACATTGCCTCATGGGCAAGATGACTAAGACTCCATTCTCAGGAATAATGGAGAGAGCGACCGACTTATTGGAAATAATACATACGGATGTGTGTGGTCCAATGAACGTTGAAGCTCGCGGTGGCTATCATTATGTTCTCACTCTCACCGATGATTTGAGTAGGTATGGGTATATCTACTTGATGAAGCACAAATCTGAGACGTTTCAAAAGTTCAAGGAATTTCAAAGTGAGGTTGAGAATCAACGTGACAGAAAAATTAAGTGTCTACGATCTGATCGTGGAGGAGAATATTTGAGTCACGAGTTTGACACACACCTAAGGAAGTGTGGAATCGTTTCACAACTAATGCCGCCTAGCACACTGCAACGCAAAGGAGTGTCTGAACGTCGTAATCGCACTTTATTAGATATGGTACGATCTATGATGTCTCTTACCGACTTACCGCTATCATTTTGGGGATACGCATTAGAAACTGCAGCATTCACTTTAAATAAGGCACCGTCTAAATTCGTTGAGATGACACCGTATGAACTATGGTTTTGCAAGAAACCTAAGTTGTCGTTTCTTAAAGTTTGGGGTTGTGATGTTTATGTGAAGAAACTTCAACCAGAGAAGCTCGTACCCAAAGCGGAGAAATGCGTATTCATATGATACCCTAAGGAAACTATTGGGTATACCTTCTATCTTAGATCCGAAGGTAAAACCTTTGTTGCCAAGAACGGATCCTTTCTAGAGAAAGAGTTTCTCTCGAAAGAAGTAAGTGGGAGGAAAGTAGAACTTGATGAGGTAATTACACCCCCTCTTGAACCGGAGAGTAGCGCAGCGCGGGAAATTGTTCATGTGGCGCCTACACCAACTAAAGAGGAAGTTAATGATAATGATCATGAAGCTTCGGATCAAGTTACTACTGAACCACGAAGGTCCACAAGGGCACGCTCCGCACCAGAGTGGTACAGCAACCTTGTGATGGAAATCATGTTAGACAATGGTGAACCTTCGAACTATGAAGAAGCAATGGCGGGCCCGGATTCCAACAAATGGCTTGAGGCTATGAAATCCGAGATAGGATCCATGTATGAGAACAAAGTATGGACTTTGGTGGACTTGCCCGATGACCGGCGAGCCATAGAAAATAAATGGATCTTCAAGAAGAAGACTGATGCAAACGGTAATGTGACCGTTTATAAAGCTCGACTTGTCGCAAAGGGTTTTCGACAAATTCAAGGAGTTGACTACGAAGAGACTTTCTCTCCCATAGCAAAGCTGAAATCAGTCCGAATCATGTTAGCAATTGCCGCCATTTATGATTATGAAATTTGGCAAATGGACGTCAAAACAGTGTTCCTTAACGGGAATCTTGATGCAACCAGAAGGTTTTGTCGACCCTAAGGGTGCTAACAAAGTGTGCAAGCTCCAGCGCTCCATCTATGGGCTGGTGCAAGCATCTCGGAGTTGGAACATTCGCTTTAATGAGGTCATTAAAGCGTTTGGGTTCATACATGTTTATGGAGAAGCCTGTCTGTACAAGAAAGTGAGTGGGAGCTCTGTAGCTTTCCTCATACTGTATGTGGATGACATATTATTGATGGGGAATAATATAGAGATGTTGGAGAGCATAAAGGCCTATTTGAACAAGAGTTTTTCAATGAAGGACCTTGGAGAAGCTGCATACATATTATGCATCAAGATCTATAGAGATAGATCGAGACACCTCATAGGTCTTTCGCAGAGTACATACCTTGACAAGATATTGAAGAAGTTCAATATGGAAAACTCAAAGAAAGGGTTCTTGCTAGTTTTGCAAGGTATGAGATTGAGTAAGACTCAGTCACCGACCACAGCAGCAGATAGAGAGAAGATGAGTATTGTCCCATATGCTTCAGCCGTAGGCTCTCTAATGTATGCCATGTTGTGTACCAGACCTGATATAAACCTTGCCATAAGTTTGGTAGGGAGGTACCAAAGTGATCCCGGTATGGAACACTGGACAGCGGTCAAGAATATCCTTAATTACATGAAGAGGACTAAGGAGATGTTTCTCGTTTATGGAGGTGACGAAGAGCTCGTCGTAAAGGGTTACGTCGATGCTAGCTTCGACACAGATCCGGATGACTCTAAGTCACAGACCGGATACGTGTATGTTTTGAATGGTGGGGTAGTGAGCTGGTGCAACAGCAAGCAAGAAGTCGTGGCAGCATCTACATGTGAAGCGGAGTACATAGCTGCTTCAGAAGCGGCTCATGAAGGAATTTGGATGAAGGAGCTCATCACCGACCTTGGAGTGGTTCCAAGCGCGTCGGGTCCAATGACACTCTTCTGTGATAACACTGGGCCATTGCCATAGCCAAGGATCCCAGGTTTCACCGGAAGACCAAGCACATCAAACGCCACTACAACTCCATCCACGACCATGTCCAGAGTGGAGTAATAGAGATTTGTAAAGTACATACGGATTTGAATGTTGCAGACCCGTTGACTAAACCTTTTCCTCGAGCAAAACATGATCAACACCATAATGCTATGGGTGTTTGATACATCACAATGTAACTAGATTATTGACTCTAGTGCAAGTGGGAGACTGTTGGAAATATGCCCTAGAGGTAATAATAAAATGGTTATTATCATATTTCCTTGTTCATGATAATCGTCTATTGTTCATGCTATAATTGTATTAACAGGAAGCAGTAATACATGTGTGAATAAATAGATCACAATGTGTCCGTAGCAAGCCTCTAGTCGGCTAGCTCATTGATCAATAGATGATCATGATTTCCTGATCATGGGCATTAGATGTCATTGATAACGGGATCACATCATTGGGAGAATGATGTGATGGACAAGACCCAATCCTAAGCATAGCACTAGATCGTATTGTTCGTATGCTAAAGCTTTTCTAATGTCAAGTGTCTTTTCCTTCGACCATGAGATTGTGCAACTCCCGGATACCGTAGGAGTGCTTTGGGTGTATCAAACGTCACAACATAACTGGGTGACTATAAAGGTGCACTACGGGTACCTCTGAAAGTGTTTGTTGGGTTGGTACGAATCGAGATCGGGATTTGTCACTCCGTGTGACGGAGAGGTATCTCTGGGCCCACTCGGTAGAACATCATCATCAGGTCAATGTGACTAAGGAGTTAGTCACACGATGACGTGCTACGGAACGAGTAAAGAGACTTACCAGTAACGAGATTGAACAAGTTATAGGTATATCGACGATCGAATCTCGCGCAAGTTCTATACCGACAGACAAAGGGAATTGTATACGGGATTGATTGAATCCTTGACATCGTGGTTCATCCGATGAGATCTTCATGGAACGTGTGGGAGCCACCATGGGTATCCAGATCCCGCTGATGGTTATTGGCCGGAGAACGTCTCGGTCATATCTGCATGCTTCCCGAACCCGTAGGGTCTAGACACTTAAGGTTCGATGACGCTAGGGTTATAGGGAAATGTTATACGAGGTTACCGAAAGTTGTTTGGAGTCCCGGATGAGATCCCGGACATCACGAGGAGCTCCGGAATGGTCCAGAGGTAAAGATTGATATATAGGATGGATGGTTTTGGACACCGGAAATGTTTCGGGCGTCATCGGTAGCGTACCGGGACCATCGGGACCACCGGAAATGGTCCCGGGGGTCCACCGGGAGGGGCCATCAGGCCCAAGAGGTAGCATGGGGCAAAAAGGGGAGGGCAACCAGCCCAAAGTGGGCTGGTGCGCCTCCCACAAGAGGCCCAAGGCGCAGGAGGGAGAGAAGGGGGGGAACCCTAGGCGCTGGTGGGCCTAAGGCCCACCTAAGGGGTGCACCACCCCCTCCCTCTGCCCTAGCCGCCGCACCTCCCATCTGGGGGGGCTGCCGCACCACCTAGGGGGGAAACCCTAGGGGTGGCACCCCCCCTCCCCTCCTCCTATAAATACCTAGGGGTTTGGGGCTGTTTCGCACATGGTTTCTTCTCCTCTCGGCGCAGCCCTGCTCCCCTCCTTCCTCCTCCTCCCACGGTGCTTGGCGAAGCCCTGCCGGGAGACCTCGTCTCTCCATCGACACCACGCCGTCGTGCTGCGGAGATCTTCCCCAACCTCTCCCTCCTCCTTGCTGGATCAAGGTGCAGGAGACGTCATCGGGCTGCACGTGTGTTGAACGCGGAGGTGTCGTGGTTCGGCACTAGATCGGAATCTCGCCGCGATCTGAATCGCCGCGAGTACGACTCCATCAACCGCGTTCTAGCAACACTTCCGCTTAGCGATCTTCAAAGGTATGAAGATGCACTCACCCCTCTCTCGTTGCTGGTCTCTCCATAGGAATATCTTAATATGGGTAGGAAATGTTTTGAATTTATGCTACGTTACCCCAACATTGACTCCATGAGCACTCATATTCGAGCTATCGACGAGCCTCATATGAATAGTTCATCAAGAAAGTTCATTATTGTCACCTCCAAATCGGCTTCTAAATAGGACTTTTTGCCCTCCGAATGTTAGGAACACGGTTTGTCAATATTTTTCAGGTTCGTTCCCTATTTTTTTGAGTCCTCGTACGATCTCAGAATTGAGTGGTTCTTTTTGCATTAGAAAGCTTGAGTCAGTGATGTCGTAATATCCTCGTGCCCTCATGCCACTAAGGACACTGTAATCTCCTCATGCCCTCGCACAATGCAAGATGTCATGATTCCACTAAGGGGGCCTTGAGGGCGGTCACTGTACCCGTACAAACAAGGTTGGGACAATCTCCACAACTTAATTGGAGGCT
This sequence comes from Hordeum vulgare subsp. vulgare, assembly GCF_904849725.1. NCBI lineage: Eukaryota > Viridiplantae > Streptophyta > Magnoliopsida > Poales > Poaceae > Hordeum > Hordeum vulgare. Next base: position 343,003,382 of record NC_058522.1, on the reverse strand, counting down.
CCCAACAACACCATGAAGCTTCACCATAATGGAATATGGCTTCGAGGTAACCTCAAATGCTTGGGCAATCTCCACAACCTAATTGGACACCACGACGCTTGTCTGGAGCTTTACACCATAATGATTAAGTTCCAAGGCACCACCAAGCTTCTAGGATACTAAATCATCCACGAAGAACAATCTCTAGGGTACCAAGCACCCAATGGTAATAAGATTCTCAAACTTCACTTCCACGTATCACCGTGGAGGACTCAAACCGATGCAACTAATGTAATGGCAAGAACACACGAAGTGGTCAAGTCCCTCACACTCAAATCCCTCCACAGCAACAAAAGCTATGGAGGAATATGAGAGGAAGAACAAGGAGCTCTCAAAGAACTCCAAGATCAAGATCCAAGGGGTTCCCCTCACATAGAGGAGAATGTGATTGGTGGAAATGTGGATCTAGATCTCCTCTCTCTTTTCCCTCAAGAACTAGCAAGCTCTAAGAAGGTCAACAATGGGGACAAACACGAGCTGGAAGATGGGGAACCATTGGGGAAGAAGATCCCCTTAAATAGGTCCCCACAAATCTGCCCGTTATGTGCAGAATTACACAGGGGTGGTACAATCGGTGACGTAGGTAGTACAACCGCTGAAGCGGTACAACCGCCCAACCACCGCCCAACACGAGCGCTCGACACGGCAAAGTCCCAAGCGGTACAACCGCGTGGAACACTGATTGTACTGGGCTATGTAATATAGCGGTACAACCAGTCCACTACCGCCCAACAACCAGAGCTCAACAGAACCGTGTTCGGTTGAAGCACGGTGCTAGGACGGTTCAACCGTCCAGGGTGCAGGCGGTACAACCGCCCGGGGCAGCCGCACAACCGCTGGAAGAAAACATGAAATACGAGAACTGCCATAACTTCTGCAAATGAGCTCCGAATTAAGCAAACTCAAGCTTGTTGGATTCAGGACGGCAAGAGTTATCCAAGGGCGACTAGAAATCTTAAGAAGAGGCAGTTATGAAAAATGCTAATGATATAGAGATGTGAAACCTCTAGGAATGAAGAACAAACAAAAACTCCAACATCGAAAACATCATATAAGATGCACATGAACTCCGTTTTCAATGAACTCGAGCTTGTCATAAAGATGACCATAAGATCTAGAACTCACAAAGAGAACCACCAAACAACAACCAAGAAAGGTGATGCAAGGATGCAAATGGTTTGAGATCTTAACAAACGATATGATCAAGCTACTCACTTGAGAGCCCCCTTGACAGTACGGCAATTTATCCTAAAATAGAAAAACCTATCAAGGGGAAACCTATACCTTGCACATAGTCCACTTGAGCTAGATTATGACGATCTTGACTTTCTCAAGACAGACCACCTTTCTTGACTGTGTTGACTTGATGAATACTGGTTGATTGCTCCCCATACTCACTATGGGTGAGCCACTCTTCAGCACAACTTCACAAGTCCATTGCCACCACAATGGACAGCAAGCTTCAAGCATGATATCTTTGTGAAGCTCCACTTGAACTTGCACACCGCAAACTTGACGACGATCATCACTTGATGTCATCCTTCATGGATGAAAGAGACCTTCCTCTTGACGCAAGCTCATGGAAACGCACCTAACCCCAAATAAAACTCTCGCAAAGACCATGGGTTAGTACACAAAAGTGTAATGGACAATGCTTACCATACCATGGGATCACTTGATCCCTCTCAGTACATCTTGTACGCTTTGTGCTTTGATCAACTTGATTTACCCTTTGACTTAGTCTTGATCAACCTTGTGTATTTATGACTAATCTTTGGATAAAACCTTGAATACCACCTTGGTCATCATATAAACTCCTTAAAACCAACACATGGACTTCAAGAAGTGCCTATGGACAGATCCTTCGAATATAACTTAAGGCAACCACTAGTCCATAGAGATTATCATCAATTACCAAAACCACATACGGAGAAATATGCTCTAATAGTAGGGATAGAAAGATCAAACGCAAAGATTGACACGGAGATTTTTGGCGTGGTTCTGATAGGTGGTGCTATCGTACGTCCACGTTGATGGAGACTTCAACCCACGGAGGGTAACGACCGCGAGAGTCCGCGGAGGGTTCAACCCACTAAGGGTCCATGGAGAAGCAACCTTGTCTATTCCACCATGGCTTACGTCCACGAAGGACTAGCCTCACTCGAGGTAGATCTTCCCGAAGTAGGCAATCTCCTTGCCCTTACAAACTTCTTGGTTCAACTCCACATGAAGTCGGAGGCTCCCAAGCGACACCTAACCAATCTAGGAGACACCACTCTCCAAAAGGTAATATATGTTGTAGTATGATTAAGTCCTTGCTCTTGTGCTTCAAAAGATAGTCTCTCAACACTCAATCACTCTCTCACATATTTGGATTGGGTGGAAAGAAACTTGGGGAGGCTAGAAATCAAGATTCATATGGTAGGATTAGAATATCTTGATCTCAACACATGAGTAGGTGGCTTTCTCTTAGAAAAATGGATGGGGCAAGTGTTGGTTCGTTCTGAGTGCTTCCTCTTCAAATGAGAGGTTGATGGAGGGGTATATATATAGGCATCTCCAAAAATCCAACCATTACAACATTATTGCCCAACTCGGTTGCACCGACTAGTGCAAAATATGGCAACTTTAGGCTTTTCGGTGAGACCGGTATATGAATATCGGAGGGTCCGGTTTTAGCTGGCCTAGGCAGTTACCAGACACAGTGGCACCGATTTGCAAGACTCGGAATTTTTGACTTTAGCAAATGGCTAACTAGAGAGTTGGTCAATGTTTTTCGGTCAGACCGAAACCAAACTTGGTGGTACCGATATGTTAGGGTTTGGCGTAGGTTCAGTCTAGGGTAAAACTCGGTAGGGCCGATTTGGAAATACTGGTGGCACCGAGTTTGACTTTGGGGTTTGGACAAAATATTTGTGGGAGAATTTCATGAGTATTTTTTATGGCTAATCTCTAAGCACTTGAGCAACCATATCATCATAGACACCTCATCCCCTTTTAATAGTATTGGCTTTCCTATGGACTCAAACGTGATTTCTCAGAAAATATAAAATGTAGAGTCTTGAAGATTGAAGCTTGGCCAATCCTATTCCTTCCTTGGGGTCTCTCCTCACAATCCATCCAATTCACCATTGAACTTTTCCTGAAATATACTAGATAGAATCATTAGTCCAGTGATATATATGTTGTTATTAATTACCAAAACCATCTAGGGAGAAGTTGTGCTTTCATCATGTGATTGTTTGGTCCTTGAATGGTTGACTATGCGCCTGAGATTATTCTAACAAGTGGTATCCCGAGGAAGGTTCGAAGAGGCTCTTGATCTAGAGGACATTAAAAAAGATACATTTGTGATGATACATGTTTGTCACGGTAGGGTCACGTTTTCAGTCATTCATGTACATCTCTCACAATTTTATGACATAATTAAGATAGTCATACATGTGTTGTGGGGGATGTCCATTTCATCCCGAAACTGTCCATTTCCATGATGATAAACGGCGCATCATGCAAATATTTTCGTCAAGGGTGACCGGCACGTTGCAGCCACCATAATGGGTCACCATTAAGCTATCGGGTCAGATTCTCAATCATCAACGGAGCCACGTGACAACACAACCTTGTGACACATGTCGCCCATCCAACTGACGGTATGCTCCTATGAAACACCAACACGTGGCACAATCCAAGAGTGGCCCGTTTAGTTAAAAAAGTCGACCCAGTAAGAGGGCCACAAGATTTAGGTAAAATTAGCGGGACAACCCACTAAAGGCCTGCTTACAGATAGCACAGTTACAACAATTGTTCATACGACCCATAAGGACGGGTGCCAATTCTGCTCGTCATTGGTCCATTGGACATTCGACATCATTGCAGCTCATTGACAATTCGAGTCTGTTAACCTCCATTGTGTCTTTGGGTCCAATTAAAACACAGCTCATTGACAATTTGAGTCCGTTAACCTCCATTGTGTCTTTGGGTCCAATTACAACACAGTGTACCATCCGGTCTTTTAAAGGGCCATGGTATTCCTAGACCCATTTGCAGCTTATTTTTTTTAGCTTGTTAATGACCCTTCTTCCGGCCGGTGTGTCTTTCAGCCTTTTAGTGGCCCGTTGTAGAGTTGGAACCATTTCCAGCCTGGTGTGTCTTTCGGCCTATTAATGATTGGTGATACACTTGGGATCATTTGTGCCCCGACGTGACTTTCGACGTGAGAAAGGTTGCGGTATATTTCAACCCATTTACGACGCTAGTTGGTGCTTTTGGCATGTTAACAACATGTGATAGGGCCTATTAAGGACGAGTACTTTTTTACGTGTTAACGACCCGTTATCTCGTTGATACAATACTTGTTCATCTGCTTTTTGGCTTGTTAAAGGCGTGAGCCATCTTTGGCCTGTTAAAGGCCCGAGTCATTTTTTGACTTGTTAACGACTAATGATATATATGTTCGGGCCAAATATGGCCCAAGGATTGCTCCGGTTCTGTTAACTGTCAATGATATTTTTGGGTAAAATATGGCTCGAGGATTGTTTGGGCATGTTAACAACCCTTTGTTATTATGGATCAGCCATACCTTTCGGTTTGGTAATGTCTCAAACTGATTATGGGCCCATTAAAATCCCATGGACCGTTGTGGCCCGTGCACGGCTCATGATCATTTTTGGCCCAGTTAGGTTGATACATACTACTACCCTTTAGCTGGGTTAAGCCTGATACGCTTTCCAGTCCTTCTACGGCCAGTTAGGCTGCCGGCCCATTTAACGGTCGTTGGCTGCCCGTTAAGAACAAATGTTATATCACACAAAATAAATTACAATCATACAACAGAAGGCAGGTTGACACAAAAAGTTTACAATCCGAGCAAATAAATTACATCATCAGAGTTTAGAAGCACGTTGTGTTTTTTCATCACTACAAGACTTGTATTGCAAACTTATTTACAGTAATAACAGCGAGACAGGCTATGATGAAAGCGCCTAAGAGTTTCTGTTAACGATAATCTACACATCTTCTCAAATACTAGCCACTACTGAAATTTTGTTCTGTGCTGCTGCCCCCCTTTGTCCACGCATAGGCCTCTTGAGCCATACCTCTTAGTCCTCCACGTGTTGATTTTCTGTGTCACATGTGAGAGAAGGTGTTGAAGTGTATATGTGGATTGCCTAGCCTTTTCCACGTGTTGATTTTCCGTGTCACATGTGAGAAAAGGTGTTGAAGTGTATATGTGGATTGCCTAGTGAGAGAAGGTGTTGAAGTGTATATGTGGATTGCCTAGCTTTTTAACAACACTGACCTTTTCGTATTGGTAAGCTAACTAAGGCTTAAAATTCTAGCACACAGAGATACGTATGCTTGCAGTATCTATTCTATATTGTGCTACTGTTTTAATACTATGAAAATATGTGGATCTATCGCCTTTGGAAGTTGAGCTTTGAGATGTTGTAACCAAAGAGGACGGCAAAGAGGACAGGAAATGCTGCCAGGGCCACCGCTGCCAGTGGCAGTAGGTCACGGCGAAAACCAAAGTAATCCCTCATGAATGCAGCAACGGATTTGGTCTCTCCAAATACAACGATCATCCTATCGTCGTGATCTTCGAACTGCGTGGTGAAGAAGACATTGAGCGTCCACGACATTGGGGAGATGTAGTAGAGCCATATCCACCATTTTGGTATTTGCTGCCATATGTTTATGTATTTTTTGTAAGCACCATTATTCTGATCTATAATAGTAATGGTATATATACTTAATACTAGTACTCCCTCCTATCCAAATTAATTGACGCAGCCACTATACGATGTGAGTTAAAGATGGCTTTACTTACAGGCGCAGGCACGATGAACCCGGACATGAGGTTCTGTAGGGTGTAGAACATGGATGCAAGTATGGATGCGACTTGGATGTTGGGGGTGAGGGACACCATCATCATTCCCAGGTAGAGGAAGTAGAGCAGCGTGCACAACATGGTGTACATGAACCAAAAGAACTTTGCCGCTGTCCACTCGTACCCTATCATCGGATATGCTATCACCATGAAGATCACTACCTGCACCAGCACATAAGGTATCTCCATGGCAACCTATCCCAAAAGAAGATAAGTCAATATATGGACATAGCAGTAATATAATCTATCTGAAGCTAGTAATCTTCATGTGATTAATAGGACCTGCGCAAAGGAGTAGGCCCAAGGAGAGTACATCCCTGCAAACCTCTCCCTGTACACAACAGAGCGTTCAACGGAGACAAAAGGCATCACTGATTGGCAGTTGTTGATGCCACTGAACAGAGTGGTTCCATACATGCACCCCAATATGGTGATGAGACCTTGCTGGTCGTTTCTACCCTCAAACAAAACAAGCAACTTCAGTCATATGCTGCCATCATATATACATGCATCAGTTAGATGCATAATTAAGAGATGGCTTACGTACATGTTGTTGATGTTGCCTTTCTGCCAGAATAACACACCGAAGAAAATGCAGGTCACTGTTATGAATACCATCCTCACCAGGTTGTAAGAAGGAGTTCTCCAATACGACAAACACTGCTTCCAGAGGCAAGCTTTGAATTGCTCCCGAAACTTCTGTGGAAACTGGGTTGGGAAATGGAGGTCACTTGTACCGGGAACTGGTATGCTCAAGCGCTTCACTAGCATGTCCTTGTCCCTTTGGTCACGAAATTTACATACTGGTTAGGACGAATATTGCGTTAGCAGATATTTAAGGACTAGATGGTATCTCTGTTAATTATGCTATGGTGGGCCATGCTTATACTACATTCTGATCAAAACTCATTTTTGAGACCCACAAGCCTGATTTTGTTTTTCTCAGGTATTCTGATCAAAACTTACAATTTGTTTCACAAGCAATGTTTCGTCGGATAGTTTATGGTGTAATGATTCTAATTAAGATGGTTAAGGCAGTAGGAACTAGAGCAAACTGAGTTGGTTCTTCGAAATTTACTTACTTGCACATTGATGATTCCCTGTACATTTGTGCAAAATCTACTCCCAGTTGAAGTTCCATAGATGTAGAAGTAATTTCTAGCATCCATGTTGATGGGTTGTAGTTATCCTCTATCCTAACTACCCCAGGTATTGCCTGAAAGAACAAAGAAAATAGTTTCACCAGTTTGTATAACACAGGCAGGTGGTGAACCAGTCTTCTGTGATTAATATTCCTTGCCCCTTCATGTATTATGTAGATTACGAAATCATGAGGACTAGAGAATGGGTTCAGAATAATACTCCCTCTGTACCTAAATAATTGTAGTTAGGGGGGACTAATCTAGTTCTCTCCAACTACAATTTTTTGGGTACAGAGGGAGTACATGATAGAAAAGGATGCAAGCAAAATATAGTTAGATCAGGTAAATGATATGTTTAAATTGACTTGTATACATAAAAATGGATGATACAAATTATATGTACATGTACTTAGTTCTTTTGTGTAAGGACAAGTTAAGATTACTAATTACCTGGAAATACTGGATGACCTCATATGAATGGTGTCCAACTGGCCCAGCATAGATCAACTCTCCACCCCTTTTCATCAGCATCAACTAAATATATATGAGAAGCCAATTAGTAAATACGGTACTTCACTTATATATGGATCTATTTTTGGTTAATGAATTTATGATTAATACTCCCTCCATCCGGAAATACTTGTCGGAGGAATGGGTGTATCTAGATGTATTTTATTTCTAGATACATCCATTATTATTCACTTTTGTGACAAGTAATTTCGGATGGAGGGAGTAAATAATAATGCATCTTACTACTTGGAACTAAGGTCTAGGGTTTATCTGAATTGCCCGCATGATTGCACAATTATGCATTAGAAAATATATATGTATTTTCAGAAATAGAGTTTCCTTAGCTACAAAACTTTGATACTCACGAATAAAAACATATGCAGCTATCATATCAACTTCTACTTAATTGGCACTGCCAAAACACAACCAAGATAGTCTTGACCATGTAACACGATCGCTCGATGAGCTCATGGACAGGATCAAGGATGAGACCAGATGTTGGGCAAGAGCCGGGGCCAAAGGGCTCGGAGTAGTCTTGCCCACATCATGGGATGTTCACTAATCCTCATGTAACGCTGCTGTACTAGCCTCTTAGGAGGATGTAACCCCCCCCCCCCCCCTTTCTTTTCAATACAATGAAACGCAAAGGCTTTTTGCGTTTTCTCGAGGAAAAAAACACAACCAAGATAACTGTTGTACATACTTTTCTCTTTCTCCAATTAATGTGGAAGTTTCTACCCCGTGAACGAACATGTCAGCTTGTTTTAACATCAATTTTAATAATAAAACAGTGATTTCGTTTCATTGTGTAAAAACATTCCGTAATATCACCGTTAGCTTCTCGAAAACTTAAGTTTGAGGTAGGCTCTGTATTGGACTTAATTTGAGGTTCTTTAAGTATCCTGTTAGTATGGCTTGATAACTTTCAGTTCCTGCCGATAAATTGTTAAGGGTTCTATCTAAGGTAGTAACCGATTTTATTCCATGGCTACTCCCAATTATGTCAGTAAGGCAAACCAATGCTTCAGAGTTCGATAGCACTTGGTTACTTCATGTTTGATGATTTAATCAAAACTAATTTCTGACATTCTTATCCAATACATCACCTTATACCTGGAAAATTACCATTTCTCTTAATAAAAAACTTATTTCTTGATGCCTAGAGAGAGAATCTTGGAGAGGGATATGTATGTAAAGTAGTTACCTCATCAAATGCCTCAAATATATTGATACTTGGTTGGTGAATGGTGCACACAACCGTTCGGCCTGTGTCTGCAACATTCTTCACTGCACGCATGACAATAGCAGCGGCCCTTGCATCCAAGCCTGACGTTGGCTCGTCCATAAATATGATTGAGGGGTTAGACACGAGCTCGACTGCAATCGTGAGCCGTTTCCTTTGCTCTGTTGATAGCCCATTTACCCCAGGTATTCCGACCAAAGAATCTCTAATTTCGTCCAACTCAATTGTTTCAAGAACTTCGTTGACAAATTCCTGCAAGGGAAAGTAATACGGGTGAGCTCACATTTTCTTCTCGACTGTTCCTACCACCTATGAGGCTAGGATACAAGAATGCAAACCCTGTGCACTACACTTTTATTCTTTTCATACAGATTTGTGTATTTGTACGTTAGAGATATTGAATTCATGCTCCAACTAATTACTCCAGAAGTCCGAACTGATGGAGTGAGGTGGGCAATCTATTTTCAACACTGCCCCTCACGTCTAGGCTCCTCTAGGCCTTAGTCGTGGGGTCGATGTAGGCTACAAATATATTTTTTAGTACTGAATTGGCAAGGTCTTGAACTTGAGACCTCTTGGCTCTAATACCATACTGTATTTTCAACAAGAGAGATAAATATAGCTCACGGTTCTTATTTTTGCATCAACTTCTGGTGGAAGGCGTAACCAGGCTGAATATGCAACCGATTCACCCACTGTGATTTGTGGGGAATGGACATCAGTTTGTTCACAGTAGCCTGATATCCTAGCAAAAGTCTGCTGAATTTTAGGATACCCTCCTATTCTTATATCCCCTTCAATAACACCGCCAGTTTTCCTTCCAGCAAGAACATCAAGGAGTGTTGTTTTTCCCGCTCCAGTAACCCCCATGAGTGCCGAGAGAACCCCTGGCTGGAATGCTCCCGTGATATTGTGGAGTAGCTGTAGTTTCTTTTCCATGTAACCGTGCTCCCTCATTTCCTGCAATGAAGAAATACTTAGTTATTAGTGATCAACCCTTGGTATGGCTCTAAGTTCTCCGGTCATGTTTTCGAAGATGTTCTAGTTATATTTGAATTACCGCAGGGGTGTCTACATAGTAGTTGACATCCTGGAATGATATTATAAGGGGCGTGAAAGGCAATGCCATCCTCCCTGCACAAAATTCACTTATTGAAGTCAAATAAAGAAAAAGATTATATTCCATCGACGGTATTGCGTGGTGTAGAATTCAACTAACCAGTCCTATTAGGTGCCAAAGTCGCTGCTTGTAACTTAGGCATCCTATTTTCCGCATTGTTATCTTGGTCTCTTCCATCAAATGTGGTAAGCTTATTGCGAGAGATAATAGCTCGAGAAGTTCCTGGAACTGAGAGGCTCATAGGAGGTCAGAGTGGTGGCATATCTAACCAGAACAGACAGCACTTGTGAATGGAACTATTTTTGCTTCATTTACAATGTTTTTTTTACTTCTCCGGCATATGCTTGATTGAGTTCACAATTCATGTGACACTGTTACACTGAAAATTATAGTATTTAAGTTGTCTAGCTTAATGCAATGCAATTTCGGCCATGTCGCACTTACCCTTTTTAATGGTCAAACCTATGGCAAAGACTACATTGAACAACAAAGTAAACCCAAGCAATGCTCCAACTGAGATCCAGTAAAAATAGCTGGAGAAGTCTAGCCCTTGATCCATTAGGATCCTCCTTCCGAGTGCTACACCAGATACCTTGATCTATATCAACATACAAATTTTAGTATCTTCTGATATTACATGTTTCTACAATTAATTCATTCTTGGTATGCCAAAGTGTACCTCCAACCATCTTTGTGACAAAAACTCATTTCCAGTTAAGCCTATTTCACCATACGACAATGGAGAAAGCCAAAATCCCCACTTCAGCCAATTAGGCAGAAATGCTGTAGCAATTCGGCACCGAAAATGTTAGCAATGTGTTTCATAGTTGAGGACAACCTACTTTTGCAAGACATTCAGACTCGTCTCTTGTTAGGAATATGAAATGGGAGTGTTTTTTTGTGTGGGAAGAAAATAAGGGAGTGTCTTACAGCGAGGGATTATGAAACCCCCAAACAGAAGGGTGGCTAGAAATGCCATCGTACCACCGACTGAACCAGCCACCATTGTTTGACAGTATGAGGCGACACATCGAAACATTGATAATGTTACTGTGTGGATGAGGAAGAGGACGAGGAGCTGACAGAAAAATCTAAACACAAGAATCGTGCATGTTACCACAAAGCAAGTATTGCAGCTGAAAAACCTAAGTTTCACGGAAAGAAAGTCTAAAAGAAAAGTAAATATAGTGTTAGATAAGGAATTTTCATGTTTGATTATAGTACACCAGATCACAGCAAAACCATTATAAACTATGTTGTATTTTGGACTATTTTCACTGGCAAGAATCTTTTATTTTTCACTGGGTGATTATACTCCACATCTGAATGACTTGCATTGGGTGAATGTTAATAATTCCTCAATGGAAATGTTGTCGTAGTTGAATTAGTGCTCCCATCGCACTAGGTAATTAGTTTCTACAACAGAATTATAACTTTACCTGGATGCTTCTGGGGTATAGCCAATCAGGTAGTAGGATATTGTTGTCCAAGCTATTGACTCAACTAAAGAGACTGGAATCTTTAGGATAAAAGATGGTATTGCATAAGCCCATGCAGGATAGAAGTAGTCGTCTCTCTGTTTGTAGAAGACCGGCAATCTGTTAATTGCCATGGCCAGCTCAGGGAATCCATTCACCATCAGCAGCAGGAGCGCATAGAAGAGTGAACCAAGGTAATAGTTAGCATGAATTCTGTCAACACCCATACGTGTGCGCAGAAATACTGTCCCAGTAATAACAGCAAGTAATCCAAGCTGCAGCGCAGAAATATGTATGTTAGTTTATGGTGGGCATGTTGAGTGAAGTCAAACATGACATAGCTGTAAATTCCATCGATTTTTATAATAAAATTTGTAACCAAAAACACTATAGCTGTGGTACACGAGCATTTGAAGTCCTGAAATTGCACACTGAGTAGGAACTGAATGTAGAATAAGATGCTGACATACTGGGAAAGTTCCTGCTGTAGACTTCTAAATGGTCCGAGAGTTCAATATTCTCAGTGTGTAGAAGAAAGTACTGCAAGATGTCTACAAGTCCATGTACCCCGTGTTAAGCGCATAGTCCCTAATGGCCTAATCTTACAATATTTCGCATTTGAACACAACTAGAGCTACATACGACATCGATCTTTACCTTTATTGTCTACTCCCTCGGTTCCAAATTATTTGAAGTTCTAGCTTTGTCCTAAATCAAACTTCTATGTGGTACGATATATTTTATGATGAATCTACTGAAACTAATTTGGTTGCTTTTGGTATATTTTCATATAGGCTGGGTTGAACTTAAAGAAGTTTGAATTACGATCAACCTAAAACTTCAAATTATTTGGAACCGAGGAGGTTAATTTCTTCTAGGTTTTGCTATATTTCGATCGGTAACTAATACTGAGCATAATGCATGTAATTTGAGGATTGTGCATTTACAGACTAGAACCCATTTTACACTCATAAACACCTAGCATATCACATTCGAGATATCACAGTAAAACTAGGCACAAAATTTCCATGCATCAATAACCATTTTTTCCAAAAGATAGCTTCAACTTGCTTACCTGAATGGACTTTGATATGTAGAGGAAGGCATTCCTTTTCATAAGAAGGAGCTCCCGTGCAAAACATGCCTTGAGTAGATCACACTTGGATAATGAGTAGATACTGAAGGACAGGGCATTCTTATGTCCTTTAGATTCGTCATATGGCTTCGAAAGCTCCCCAGCAAGATTCTGACCACTTTGTGATGCTTTGAACTTATCACGGAATTGATCAACTGTAACAAAATTATATCCTTCTTCGGTGCGGCTCCAGTATTGTTGCTGATCTTTTTTTGACGAGACCTATGTAATAAATAAGTTGTTAAGAGTGGACTAAGAAAGAGTACAAATAAGCATGACAAACTCAGATTATCGTAAGCTATACCCAACTACTTCATATTAACAATGTTTACTTTCATTGAATTCACATCAAAACTATAGGTATAAACCTTGCACTTTGTTAGATGATAAGATGAAACGTGCTTACATAATCTCCTAGATGCTATTGATGCTTATTTTGACATGAGCAACTCCGTTTACGTAAATTAGTATTTTGCTAAATACCTCTTGAAGGAAGTCAGCGCTCCCTTTTCTTTCGGGACATTTAAAGCCACATGATTCAAAGAAAGTCATAATGTAGCCCTTAGGGCCATGGTAAACGATTTGTCCTTCAGCCATCAAGATAATATCATCAAAAAGTTCGTAAGTCTCCGGTGCTGGTTGAAGGAGTGAGACCAGTATGGTAGACTCTGATATATGAGCTAGCTGTTGGAGACAAGAAACAATTTGGAAGGTGGTAGAGCTGTCCAGCCCAGTTGATATTTCATCCATGAAGAGCACTTTTGATGGTCCTACTATCATCTCTCCTGCTTGTAAGACAGTTTAGAAGTGAAAAAAAAAGCATCCAATATTGAATAATTTACACTATTATTTATCCTACATGGACCAAAATTGAGGTTGGGATTACATAAACTGGATATAACACATTACTAGCTACTCCCTCCGTTCCTAAATACAAGTCTTTCTAGAGGTTTCACTAATAAACTACATACGGATGTATGTAGACATATTTAAAAGTATAGATTCATTCATTTTGCTTCGTATGTAGACATTTTTTTTTAAATCTCTTAAAAAACTTATATTTAGGAACGGAGGGAGTACATTCTAAAAAGTAGAGAAAAATCATGCTAGGTTGGTTCGTTCAGGCTTGTGTGTTTTCATCACAACAGAAATTTATGGTTTACCATACTCCTGCTGTTACCTTTGCTGTGGCGACCGACGAGAGCTTCATATTAGTTCATGGTAATAATAAAGTACAATAAGCACCGACAAAATCAATTAAACACCAGAAAAGGTGTGTACCTTCCCAATATGCAGTTAAGGAATTTTAGTCAATGAATTGCACAGTTATTTATTTATTTACTTATCTTGCAAAAATATTATTTACAAGATTATAGTTGAGATAATAAAACCATCCTGAAAATAATATATGTATTGCAAATTCACCTGTGGTTAGTCTTTTCTTCTCACCACCTGAAATACCTCTTCTCATGGCATCTCCAACTAGTACATCAGCACATATGTCAAGTCCCATTATCTGTGAGGCAAGAATAGATTATGCACATGAAAAACTTTGTGCACTAGAACCAGTGAATTCTTCTTTGAACATTGTTTACCTTCATAATGTAGTCTGTTTGCATGCTTCTTTCTAAACCTTCCACGGATATTGCCTATAAAGAAAGGCACATCAATTGTAATTGCTGCAGCTAAACTGAAGTGGTCTGTACACACATGATATGATTTTTTTTAAGAATCAATAGGAAAGAATACCACTGAAAAATTATGATGGCACTTGGCAGAAAGATGGTGTTTTCATGTTTGATCCAATATTATCAGAGAAAGGGGTTCCAATGGGCACACTCAGAAATGTTACAGCATTACAGCAAAATAGATCGGTATTTACCTTCATGTACGTATCTATGTTGGGGTCAGGGGTGATCCCAGCCTCCTTCTCCCTTCTAATGACTTCCTTCATGATATCTATTTTGTACAAGAAATTGAGAGCACTTGGTTTAGTAGATAGAATGGGTAATTTGCTTCGGTTGGTTAGTTGCCTGCTGTCCAAATTATTTACCGAGGTCCCCAGATAAAAAAAATATCACCTGCTCTGCTGCCAACGCCCTGGAATCTTGCAGAGAAGTCGAGCGTCTCCCTGACAGTCATCTCAGGGACATGAAGATCGTACTGACCAATGTAAGCTGCTGTCTTCTCTGGAACAAAATCTTGCAGCTTGACACCATTGTAGTCAATTTCTCCTGTTACCTACGCACTCACACATGCATAGTATGTGAGTCAAGGAAGTACTTAAATTAAATTAGGCATGCAGGCGGACGCGCCCGTGAAGCCTGCGAGCATCCGCATCAATCAATTTTCATTAGCACGGTTTATATTAAAGTAGCAGTGATTAGCTTAGTTTTTTGCTTCGCGGACGCGTCCGCTTGCATCCCTAACTGAAAGACACTGCACACAGTGTTTTCTCTGTTTTCTGTGTGCAATTTCAGACCATTATATGATTGACCAGGTACATGTGTCGATGGAAAAAAGAGTGGGGATACCTTGAGGTTTTTGTTGAGCTTTCCAGCAAGTGCTAGCAAAAGGGTGGTTTTGCCACAGCCTGGGGGTCCAAGGAGAAGGGTCATCCTGCATGTACACACAGATTGGTGTTGCATTTGCATACTGATGACGAGGAAGGAAGGAAAGAGGGAATGACGATCAGCAAGTACATGAATCTCACCTGGAAGGTTTGAGGATGCCGGTAACATCTTTGAGGATGTGGATCCTTTCTTGGTTACGGTTGAAGCCGAGCATGGTGGTGAGCAGCTGCAGATGGCAATGGAGGCATTTGAGCGAGCAGGTGGCGAGTCGATCGAGTAATAATACTTAGTACAGAAGAGAAGAGCGGCGAGGTGAAGGAATGAATCACGTACCGAGAGCGTGGAGACGGCGGAGTTGAGGAGCGTGGGGAGTGGCTTGCCATCGACGACCTGGCACTCGGCGTCGACGCGCAGGTTCCGCCACCGCACCTCGACCGTGGGCTGGCGCACGCCGACCCTGTCCATCCTGCGGCGCTGGTGCCGGAGCAGGCGGAGGTTGTCCTTATGGATGTCGGAGATGAGAGTGTGCACCAGCTCCCGCCGGTCCGCCGCCCCCAGCCGGCGCACGTCCACCGGCTCCAGCGGACGAGCGCCGTCAGCATTGGCACTTGCATGGAGAGGGAGCGAGGTGTGGAGCCTGTCCCAGGTGGGCAGCCGCTCGATGGCCGCCCACTTGAGCTCGACCTCCTCGTCGTGGTGTTGCGCTCTCGTGGACAAGGAGGAGGCGGAGGAGAGCGCCTCCCGCAACGACGACGACGACGGCGGCAGCTGCAGCCTGCCGCTCGCAGTCGCAGCCGACGCCTTCTTCTCCGGATCACCCGCTGCTATGCCATCTTGTCCTCGCTCCTCCTCGTCCATCTCCACCTTGCTCATCGATCACCCCCTCCTGGCTGCCTCGATCTAGCGCGGTTTCCTCGCCACCAGCCCACCACCCTGCTCCCTCGCCACCACCTTGCTGATGGACCAGCCAATCGGACAATATATTCTCTCTTTTTTCAATTAAAAAAACCGCTTGACCGGATGCCGTTGACTCTGCACAACCCGAGATTTCTGCAAGTTATAAATGCATTGATCTCTGCAGCTCTGCTTTGTCCACAAGGACAAGCCAGCTACAGCGAGCACATGACTGACAATAAAAATATGAATATATCGATTAACTCAACGCCAAGGAGCCGAGCCTCCCGCGATTAGTTTACTCGATGATGAGTACTCCAGTATAGTAGTATCCCGCATCTATACGATTCTTCATCCATCGCGCGCGTGCCTCTCCTAGTGCACTGGTTGTCTTGTCCTAACTTCTCGGTGACGTGCACCTCATGTTGGCCGACCGATATGACATTCCACTCCCGCGGCTTTCCGTCTCTCTCTCATTCAAGAAGAAAGAAGGAAAAGGAAGCTCCACCACATCATGTATGCTTGCACTACATATATCAAAAGTTAAATTAAAAGCATAGTGAGCGAACGCCAGCTCCGCTGTTCTGCGTGGGCGACGTGATGCCTAGAGAAGTGAGATTGATAAGTGTACACGCCAAAAAGACAATCATGATGACATCATTAGATCAGAAGCCGGTTTTAGAAGAAAAAAGGCTCGGTTGTTTTCTTTGCAAATCAATACTTGTAATCTTCAACGGCAACCCATAATTGTTTTTCATGCATCCGTCCGAGAACAGGGTACCAGCCAGTGAACACGGATACGGGAAGCCGCCATCTGACGCTATTTACATACATTTCAAATACTTCATGGGCCAACCGGATAAAATTCATGCAAAGGATTTTATATAAATATGACGGATTTCATATAAACATGATTGTATGATGATGGAATTGTACGATGTATTGATCAGGTGCAACTGCACGTATATATGATATACAAGGTGGGCCACGACCTCAACTATACAAAACTAGGAGATGAACCAAATACACAATATGCACATAAAACATATACTCAACACCCCCGGCAGTCGAAGCGTCGCCGTTGCTGACGTAATGACTGGAGCGGAACTCCTCGAAAGACGTCGTGGGCAAGCCTTTCGTCATGATATCTGCAAATTGTTGGGACGTGGGAACGTGTAGAACACAATCGTGGCCAAGAGTGACCCGATTTCGAACAAAATGAATATCAAGCTTAGTGTGCTTGGTGCGATGATGATGGACCGGGTTGGCGGAGAGGTTGACCATCGAGACGCTGTCGCAGTAGACCACTGTCGCCTTGGTGACCGGGCACGAGAGCTCAAGAAGAAGCTAACGAAGCAAGGAACACTCGGCGACAACATTCGCCACGACGCCATACTCCGCCTCAGCGCTGGACGTGGAGACCGTAGGTTGTCGCTTGGACGAGAACGAGATGAGTGATGGTCCAAGGAAAATACAGTAACCCAAAGTGGATCGCCGTGTGTCGGGGCAGCCGGCCCAGTCAGCGTCGATGTAGGCGGCGATGTTGGTGGAGGCGGAGGCGAACAACATGATGCCCAAGTTGTTGGAAATATGCCCTAGAGGCAATAATAAATTAGTTATTATTATATTTCTTAGTTCATGATAATCGTTTATTATCCATGCTATAATTGTATTGATTGGAAACACAATACTTGTGTGGATACATAGACAAAACACTGTCCCTAGTAAGCCTCTAGTTGACTAGCTCGTTGATCAAAGATGGTCAAGGTTTCCTGGCCATAGGCAAGTGTTGTCACTTGGTAACGGGATCACATCATTAGGAGAATCATGTGATGGACTAGACCCAAACTAATAGACGTAGCATGTTGATCGTGTCATTTTGTTGCTACTGTTTTCTGCGTGTCAAGTATTTGTTCCTATGACCATGAGATCATATAACTCACGGACACCGGAGGAATGCTTTGTGTGTATCAAACGTCGCAACGTAACTGGGTGACTATAAAGATGCTCTACAGGTATCTCCGAAGGTGTTCGTTGAGTTAGTATAGATCGAGACTGGGATTTGTCACTCCGTGTGACGGAGAGGTATCTCGGGGCCCACTCGGTAATACAACATCACACACAAGCCTTGCAAGCAATGTAGCTTAGTGTAAGTTGCGGGATCTTGTATTACGGAACGAGTAAAGAGACTTGCCGGTAAACGAGATTGAAATAGGTATACGGATACTGACGATCGAATCTCGGGCAAGTAACATACCGAAGGACAAAGGGAATGACATACGGGATTATATGAATCCTTGGCACTGAGGTTCAAACGATAAGATCTTCGTAGAATATGTAGGATCCAATATGGGCATCCAGGTCCCGCTATTGGATATTGACCGAGGAGTCTCTCGGGTCATGTCTACATAGTTCTCGAACCCGCAGGGTCTGCACACTTAAGGTTCGACGTTGTTTTATGCGTATTTGAGTTATATGGTTGGTTACCGAATGTTGTTCGGAGTCCCGGATGAGATCACGGACGTCACGAGGGTTTCCGGAATGGTCCGGAAACGAAGATTGATATATAGGATGACCTCATTTGGTTACCGGAAGGTTTTCGTGCATTACCGGAAAAGTTTCGGGCTCATCGGTAGTGTACCGGGAGTGCCGGGAGGGGTGCCGGGGACCATCGGGAGGGGTGTCACGCTCCAAGGGGTCTCATGGGCTATGGGAAGACATAAACCAGCCCCTAGTGGGCTGGAATAAGTTCCCACTAAGGCCCATAAGGTTTGAGAAGGAAAAAACACAAGGTGGAAAGAGTTTCCAAGTGGGAAGGTGGAATCCTACTCCAAGTAGGATTGGAGTAGGACTCCTCCACCTCCAATTTCGGCCAAACCTTTAGGTTTTGAGGCTGCCTCCTCCCCTCCCTCCCACCTATATATACGGAGGTTTTAGGGCTGATTTGAGACGACTTTTCCACGACAGCCCGACCACATACCTCCACAGTTTTTCCTCTAGATCGCGTTTCTGCGAAGCTCGGGCGGAGCCCTGCTGAGACAAGGTCATCACCAACCTCCGGAGCGCCGTCACGCTGCCGGAGAACTCTTCTACCTCTCCGTCTCTCTTGCTGGATCAAGAAGGCCGAGATCATCGTCGAGCTGTACGTGTGCTGAACGCGGAGGTGCCGTCCGTTCGGTACTAGATCGTGGGACTGATCGCGGGATTGTTCGCGGGGCAGATCGAGGGACGTGAGGACGTTCCACTACATCAACCGCGTTCTCTAACGCTTCTGCTGTACGGTCTACAAGGGTACGTAGATCACTCATCCCCTCTCGTAGATGGACATCACCATGATAGGTCTTCGTGTGCGTAGGAAATTTTTTGTTTCCCATGCGACGTTCCCCAACACAAGTCCATGGAGCCATGAACGTAGCGAAGGATCCGCTTGACAGCGGCCCAATGTACATCCCTAGGAGCATGCATGTGAAGACAGAGCTGCTGGACGGCGTACTGGATCTTTGGTGGTGTCAGAGTGAAGTATTGCAGAGCGCCAACAATAGAGCGATAGCTCGCAAATCCAAAGCAGGAGCATGATCAGTGGCGGAGAGCTTGGCCTTCATGTCGACAGGCGTGGCCGCGGGTTTGCAATTAAGCATCCTAGCATGGTCAAGAAGCTCATGAGCATACTTCCGCTGATGAAGGGAGAAGCCATCAGGACGGCGCACCACCTCAACATCGAGGAAGTAGTGCAAAGGACCCAAGTCCTTGATGATGAATTCAAGTGAAGATGGCCAGTGAGCCAACTGAGAAGGCCAGGCGTGCACGCTGTCAGAATGATGTCGTCGACGTAGAGAAGCAGATATGCAGTGTCGGCACCCTGGTGATAAACAAACATCGAGGCATCGGAGCGTGTATAGTGAAACCCGAGTTGATGAAGAAACGCCGCAATGCGTTGGTACCAGGCGCGAGGAGCTTGCTTGAGCCCGTATAACGAGCACGAGAGCAGACACACATGATCTAGAGACATTGGATCAACAAACCTCGTAGGCTGCTAATAGAAAACCTTCTCCTGAAGGTGACCGTGGAGGAAGGCATTGGAGACGTCCATCTGGTGTAAGGCCAGGCACGAGAGACTGCAAGCTGGAGGACGGTGCGAATCGTGCCGGGCTTGACGACCGGAGCGAAGGTGTGGGTGAAGTCGACACCAGCACGCTGGCGGAAGTCGCGAACAACCCAACGCGCCTTTTAGCGATCGAGGGTACTGTTGGAAATATGCCCTAGAGGCAATAATGAATTAGTTATTATTATATTTCTTTGTTCATGATAATCGTTTATTATCCATGCTATAATTGTATTGATTGGAAACACAAATACATGTGTGGATACATAAACAAAACACTATTCCTAGTAAGCCTCTAGTTGACTAGCTCGTTGATCAAAGATGGTCAAGGTTTCCTGGCCATAGACAAGTGTTGTCGCTTGATAACGGGATCACATCATTAGGAGAATCATGTGATGGACTAGACCCAAACTATGAACGTAGCATGTTGATCGTGTCATTTTGTTGCTATTGTTTTTTGTGTGTCAAGTATTTATTCCTATGACCATGAGATCATATAACTCAGTGGCACCAATGGAATACCTTGTGTGTATCAAACGTCGCAACGTAACTGGGCGACTATAAAGGTGCTCTACAGGTATCTCCGAAGGTGTCCGTTGAGTTAGTATGGATCAAGACTGGGATTTGTCACTCCGTGTGACGGAGAGGTATCTCGTGGCCCACTCGATAATACAACATCACACACAAGTCTTACAAGCAATGTGACTAAGTGTAAGTCACAGGATCTTGTATTACGGAACAAGTAAAGAGACTTGCCGGTAACGAGATTGAAATAGGTATGCGGATACCAATGATCGAATCTCGGGCAAGTAACATGCCGAAGGACAGAGGGAATGACATACGGGATTATATGAATCCTTGGCACTAAGGTTCAACCGATAAGATCTTCGGAGAATATGTAGGATCCAATATGGGCATCCAGGTCCCGCTATTGGATATTGACCGAGGAGTGCCTCGGGTCATGTCTACATAGTTCTCGAACCCACAGGCTCTGCACACTTAAGGTTCGATGATGTTTTAGTATAAGTTGAGTTATATGTATGGTTACTGAATGTTGTTCGGAGCCCGGATGAGATGACGGACGTCACGAGGGTTTCCGGAATGGTCCGGAGACGAAGATTGATATATAGGATGGTTTCATTTGGTCACCGAAAAGTTTCGGGCATTACCGACAGTGTACTGATGTCAGCTATGCTTCCCTTGCAACGGCGCCAGAAATTGTCGTGTTGACGGCACCAGGAATCCTTCAGCTGCGGCTACGCCTTAAGGGACTTCCTAGGCAAGTATGCAAAGGATTTCCCCCGTGGCCTTGGAGCCTTGCGTTGGTGTTCCCTCGAAGCGGAAAGGGTGATGTAGCACAGCGGTGGTAAGTATTTCCCTCAGTTTGAGAACCAAGGTATCAATCCAGTGGAGGAGTATCACAAGATACTGCACAAACACAAAAGCTTGCTCCCAACGCTATAAAGGGGTTGTCAATCCCTTATAGATTGTTTGCCAAGTGAGAACTGAAAGCAACAAAGTAACAAAGCAAAGTAAAAGCGGAGATGTAAACGATGGATGTGAATAGACCCGGGGGTCGTAGTGTTTACTAGTGGCTTCTCTCATGAAAGCAAGTAGACGGTGGGTGAACAAATTACTGTCGAGCAATTGATAGAACTGCAGAAAGTCGTGACGATATCTATGCAATGATTATTTCTATAGGCATCACGTCCAAAACAAGTAGACCGATACTGTGTGCATCTACTACTGTTACTCCACACGTCGACCGCTATCCAGCATGCATCTAGTGTATTAAGTCCATAAGAACAGAGTAACGCCTTAAGCAAGATGACATGATGTAGATGGATAATCTCAAACCAATGATAAAAACCCCATATTTTTACCCTTGATGGCAACTACTTGATGTGTGCCTTGCTGCCCCTACTGTCACTGGGAAAGGTCACCACATGGCAGAACCCAAAACCAAGCACTTCTCCCATTGCAAGAATCATAGATCTAGTTGGCCAAACAAAACCCAACACTCGGAGAGACTTACAAGGATATCAAATCATGCATATAAGAAATCAGCAAAGACTCAAATATATATCATAGATAATCTGACCACAATTCCACAATTCGTCAGATCTCGACAAACACACCGCCAAAGAAGATTACATTGGATAGATCTCCATGAAGATCATGGAGAACTTTGTATTGAAGATCCAACAGAGAGAAGAAGCCATCTAGCTACTAACTACGGACCCGTAGGTCTGAAGTGAACTACTCACGAGTCATTGGAGGGGCGATGATGATGATGATGAAGAAGCCCTCCAACTCCAAAGTCCCCTCCGGCAGGGTGCTAGGAAGGGTCTCCAGATGAGATCTCGCGGAAACGGAAGCTTGCGGCGGCGGAAAAGTATTTTCGAGGCTCCCCTGATTTTTTGCGGAATATTTGGGAATTTATAGGCCAAAGACCTAGGTCAAGGGGCGGCCAGGGAGGCCACAAGCCTGCCCACCGCTGCCTCCCCCCTGGTGGCGGAGTGGGGGCTTGTGGGCTCCCTGGAGCCCACCTTGCTTGGCCCAAAGGCCCCCTGATCTTCTTCCGTTCGGGAAAAAATCATTTCAGGGTTTTTCTTCCGTTTGGACTCCGTTCCAAAATCAGATCTGAAAAGAGTCAAAAACACGGAAAAAACAGAAACTGGCACTTGGCACTGAATTAATAAGTTAGTCCCAAAAAAGATATAAAAGGTACATAAAACAACCAAAGAAGACAAGATAATAGCGTGAAACCATCAAAAATTATAGATACGTTTGAGACGTATCAAGCATCCCCAAGCTTAACTCCTGCTCGTGCTCGAGTAGGGAAGTGATAAGAATGAATTTTTGATGCTTTCATGCTACCTAGCATAGGTGTCCTTTGTAATTCCTCTTATGTGACGTGAATGTTCAGATCCATTAGATTCAAAACAATAGTTTGCTATTGACGTGGAAACAATAATAATTCAAGCAAACTAGCAAAGTAATCATGAACTTTCAAAATAACAAGGCCAAAAGAAAGTTATCCCTACAAAAGCATATAGTGTGGCTATGCTCTATCATCATTGCACAATAATTTAAATCATGCACAACCCCGGTATTGGCCAAGTAATTGTTTCACACCTTTACTTTCTCAAACCTTTTCAACTCTCACGCAATACATGAGCGTGAGCCATGGTTATAGCACTATAGATGGTGTGGAATGTGGTGGAGGTTGCAAGACAAAAAAGAAGAAGATAGTCACATTAACTAGGCATATCAATAAGCTGTGGAGATGCTCATCAATAGATATCAATGTGAATGAGTAGGGATTGCCATACAAATGATGCACTAGAGCTATGAGTATGTGAAAGCTCTTAAAGAAAACTAGTGGGTGTGCATCCAACTTGCTTGCTCACGAAGACCTAAGGCAATTTTGAGGAAGCCTATCACAGGAATATACAAGCCAAGTTATATAATGAAAAATTCCCACTAGCTATATGGTGGTGACAAAACGAGAGACTCTCAATCATGAAGATCATGGTGCTTAATATGCACAAGTGTGGAAAAGGGTGGTAGCATTGTCCCTTCTCTCTTTTTCTCTATTTTTTTTAATTTTGGTGGGCTCTTTGGCCTCTTTTTTTTTGGTGGGCTTCTTTGGCCTCTTTTATTTCCTCACATGGGATAATGCTCCATTAATGATGATCATCACACTTTCAACTCAAAACTTAGAGTAACGATGACTCTATATGGAATGCCTTCGGTAGTGTACCGTGGCAATGATCTAGCATGGCATAGACATCAATGGAAACATCATGCTAGCTATCTTACGGTCATGCAATGGCAATGTAGACGTGGTGGCACATGTCATGGTGGTAGTTGCATGGCAATATATCTCGGAATGACTTTGAAAAAGCCATAGTAAGTAGGTATGGTGGCTGTTTTGAGGGAGGCTAATGGTGGGTTTTGTGCACCGGCGAAAGTTGCATGGCACTAAGAAGATAGTGATGGTGGAAGGTGAAAGTGCATATAAACCATGGACTCAACATTAGTCATGAAGAACTCATATACTTGTTGCAAAAGTTTTATTAGTAATCGACAAAGCATTCAACGCATACTCCTAGGGGAAGGGTTGGTAGGTATAAACCATCGCGCGATCCCGACCGCCACGCAAAGGATGACAATCAATAGACTAATCATGCTCAGATTTCATCACATAGCGGTTCACCATACGTGCATGCTACGGGAATCACTAACTTCAACACAAGTATTTCTAGATCCACAACACCTTACTAGCATGACTTCAATATTACCGTAACCACAACTCAAAACTAATTGAGATGAATCAAACTTCTCTAACTATTCAATGCACATGAAGGTGGAAGTTTTCGTATACCTTTGGATAACTACCCCTTTTGAGACTACTTTCAAAGCATAGATCAACTACCAAGCCACGCACCGCTGTGCTCTAAAATATATAAGTGAAGCACACAGAGCAAAAGTGTCTAGCTCAAAATATATAAGTGAAGCACATGTGAGCTGAATTGTCTACCAAAAGATATAAGTGAAGCTCGACAAAATCACGGTGTGTGCATGTCTCTCTCTCTAGGTGTGCAGCAAGGATAATTGTGACACAACAAAAATAAAAGACTCCTACGATACAAGACGCTCCAAGCAAAAACACATAACATGTGGTGAATAAAAATATAGCCCCAAGTAACGTTACCGATGGATTGAAGACGAGAGAGGGGATGCCTTCCCGGGGCATCCCCAAGCTTAGGCTTTTACGACATCCTTGAATCTCTTGGGGTTCCTTGGGCATCCCCAAGCTTGAGCTCTTGCCACTCTTTATCTCTTTGTCCATAAGAACTTCACCCAAAACTTGAAAACTTCACAACACGAAACTTAAACAGAAACTCGTGATAACATTAGTACAAGAAAGAAAACCACCACTTCCTTAGGTACTGTAGCAAACTTAAATTCTACTTGTGCTGATGTTGGGTTACTGTACTTTCAATCTTCCATGGCTAATACCCCCCGATACTATCCATAGTTTCATCAAAATAAGCAACCAACACAACAAAAACAGAATCTGTTAACAACAGACCAGTCTGTAGCAATCTGTATATTTCGTATACCTCTGTACTTCAAAAATTCTGAAAAATTACGACAGTCTGAAGAATTTGCGTAGCAATCAGAAGCAAAAAGAATCAACTCAAAATCTCTTACAAAAAAGAAAAAAAGAACATTCTTTTCGTGAGCAGAAAGTTCATGTCTTTTCCAGCATGACCAAACGATCATCCCCAAGACTAATCATAACGGTTTTGCTTGGCACAAATGCCAAAAGAAACACAAAAACACAAACATAACAGAATTATGAAAGTGTGGAAAACACAAAACAGAAAGAAAAATGATAGATTCGTTGGGTTGCCTCCCAACAAGCGCTTTTGTTTAACGCCCTTAGCTAGGCATTCAATGATGCTCTCACAAAAGACAAGAATTGAAGCACAACGAGAGCATCCTAAAGCATGTGAAAATCACATCTAAGTCTAACATACTTCCTATGCATAGGCATTTTATAGGAAAACAAATTGTCAAGACAACCAATAGCTGCCATATGCAAGGAAGAAGAAAAAGACAAGAGCAATCTCAACATCACGAGAGGTGATTTGGTAACATGAAGGTTTCTACCACAATATTTTCCTCTCTCATAGCAATTACATGTGGGATCATATTCAAATTCAACAATATAGCTATCCCATAGGATATTCTTTTCATGATCCACATGCATGCAAAGTTGACGCTCTCCAAAAATAGTGGAATTATCATCAAATAAAGTCATGACTTCTCCAATCCCACTTTCAGTATTGTTGCAAATATCATATTCATCATGTGGTTTGAACAAATTTTCAAGATCATAAGAAAGATCATCACCCCAATCATGATTATTGCAACAAGTAGTGGACATAGCAAAGCTAGCATCCCCAAGCTTAGGGTTTTGCATATTTTTAGCATGATTTTCACTAATAGGATTTATAGTGAAACCATTGCAATCATGCTTTTCATTCAAGGAGCCCTCGTGAATCACTTCATGAATTTCTTCCTCACAATTTTCAGATTCACGCATCTTAAGCAAAACTCCATAGAAATAGTCAATTGTCCTCAACTCACTAGCAATTCGTTCAACAATATTGGGTCTCTTAAAGAGACTAGCTAGTGGATGAGGATCCATATCAATAGATTTTCAGCAAGCGAAGATGCAAGCATATTGAAGGCACATGGCACACAAGCGAGCGAGAAAACCGGCAAAGGGAAACGACAAAGGAAAAAAGAAAACGGCGAAGGAGAAAGGAAAATGAAAACGGCAAATGTGAAGTGGGGGAGAGGAAAACGAGAGGCAACTGGCAACAAAAGTAACTGCAAGAGAAGAGTTTGTGAGACCTACTTGGATAGATCTTGATTTCTCCTCCCCGGCAACGGCGCCAGAAATAGGCACGTTGTCGGGAAATTATCTTGACGTGCTCCTCCCCGGCAACGGCGCCAGAAATACTTCTGATGTCAGTTGTGCTTCCCTTGCAATGGCGCCAGAAATACTTCTGATGTCAGTTGTGCTTCCCTTGCAACGGCGCCAGAAATTGTCGTGTTGACGGCACCAGGAATCCTTCAGCTGCGGCTACGCCTTAAGGGACTTCCTAGGCAAGTATGCAAAGGATTTCCCCCGTGGCCTTGGAGCCTTGCGTTGGTGTTCCCTCGAAGCGGAAAGGGTGATGTAGCACAGCGGTGGTAAGTATTTCCCTCAGTTTGAGAACCAAGGTATCAATCCAGTGGAGGAGTATCACAAGATCCTGCACAAACACAAAAGCTTGCTCCCAACGCTATAAAGGGGTTGTCAATCCCTTATAGATTGTTTGCCAAGTGAGAACTGAAAGCAACAAAGTAACAAAGCAAAGTAAAAGCGGAGATGTAAACGATGGATGTGAATAGACCCGGGGGCCGTAGTGTTTACTAGTGGCCTCTCTCATGAAAGCAAGTAGATGGTGGGTGAACAAATTACTGTCGAGCAATTGATAGAACAACGCAAAGTCGTGACGATATCTATGCAATGATTATTTCTATAGGCATCACGTCCAAAACAAGTAGACCGATACTGTCTGCATCTACTATTATTACTCCACACGTCGACCGCTATCCAGCATGCATCTAGTGTATTAAGTCCATAAGAACAGAGTAACGCCTTAAGCAAGATGACATGATGTAGAGGGATAATCTCAAACCAATGATAAAACCCCCATCTTTTTACCCTTGATGGCAACTACTTGATGTGTGCCTTGCTGCCCCTATTGTCACTGGGAAAGGTCACCACATGGCAGAACCCAAAACCAAGCACTTCTCCCATTGCAAGAATCATAGATCTAGTTGGCCAAACAAAACCCAAGACTCGGAGAGACTTACAAGGATATCAAATCATGCATATAAGAAATCGGGAAAGACTCAAATATATATCATAGATAATCTGATCACAATTCCACAATTCATCGGATCTCGACAAACACACCGCCAAACAAGATTACATCCGATAGATCTCCATGAAGATCATGGACAACTTTGTATTGAAGATCCAAGAGAGAGAAGAAGCCATCTAGCTACTAACTACGGACCCGTAGGTCTGAAGTGAACTACTCACGAGTCATTGGAGGGGCGATGATGATGATGAAGAAGCCCTCCAACTCCAAAGTCCCCTTCGACAGGGTGCCGGGAAGGGTCTCCAGATGAGATCTCGCGGAAACGAAAGCTTGCGGCGGCAGAAAAGTATTTTCGAGGCTCCCCTGATTTTTTGCGAAATATTTGGGAATTTATAGGCCAAAGACCTAGGTCAGGGGCGGCCAGGGAGGCCACAAGCCTGCCCACCGCCGCCTCCCCCTGGTGGCGGAGTGGGGGCTTGTGAGCTCCCTGGAGCCCACCTGGCTTGGCCCAAAGGCCCCCTGATCTTCTTCCGTTCGGGAAAAAAATCATTTCAGGGTTTTTCTTCCGTTTGGACTCCGTTACAAAATCAGATCTGAAAAGAGTCAAAAACACAGAAAAAACAGGAACTGGCACTTGGCACTGAATTAATAAGTTAGTCCCAAAAAATATATAAAAGGTACATAAAACAACCAAGGAAGACAAGATAACAGCATGAAACCATTAAAAATTATAGATACGTTTGAGACGTATCATGTACCGGGAGTGACGAATGGGTTTCGGGTGTTTACCGGGAGGGGCCCACCTACCCAGGAGTGAGCCCAAGGCCCTAGGGTGGTGTTGGGGAACGTCGCATGGGAAACAAAAATTTTCCTACGCGCACGAAGACCTATCATGGTGATGTCCATCTACGAGAGGGGATGAGTGATCTACGTACCCTTGTAGACCGTACAGCAGAAGCGTTAGAGAACGCAGTTGACGTAGTGGAACGTCCTCATGTCCCTCGATCCGCCCCGCGAACAATCCCGCGATCAGTCCCATGATCTAGTACCGAACGGACGGCACCTCCGCGTTCAGCACACGCACAACTCGACGATGATCTCGGCCTTCTTGATCCAGCAAGAGAGACGGAGAGGTAGAAGAGTTCTCCGGCAGCGTGACGGCGCACCGGAGGTTGGTGATGACCTTGTCTCAGCAGGGCTCCGCCCGAGCTCCGCAGAAACGCGATCTAGAGGAAAAACCGTGGAGGTATGTGGTCGGGCTGCCGTGGAAAAGTCGTCTCAAATCAGCCCTAATACCTCCGTATATATAGGTGGGAGGGAGGGGGCCTTGCCTTGGGGCTCAAGGAGCCCCAAGGGGGTCGGCCGAGCCAAGGGGGAAGGCTCCCCCCCCCAAACCGAGTTGGACTTGGTTTGGTGGGTGGGAGTCCTTCCCTTCCTTCCCACCTCCCTTTTTTTTTTCTTTTCTCTTTGATTTTCTCTTCTTGGCGCATAGGGCCCTTTTGGGCTGTCCCACCAGCCCACTAAGGGCTGGTGTGCCAACCTCAAGGCCTATGGGCTTCCCCGGGGTGGGTTGCCCCCCCGGTGAACTCCCGGAACCCATTCGTCATTCCCGATACATTCCCGGTAACTCCGAAAACCTTCCGGTAATCAAATGAGGTCATCCTATATATCAATCTTCGTTTCCGGACCATTCCGGAAACCCTCGTGACGTCCGTGATCTCATCCGGGACTCCGAACAACATTCGGTAACCAACCATATAACTCAAATACGCATAAAACAACGTCGAACCTTAAGTGTGCAGACCCTGCGGGTTCGAGAACTATGCAGACATGACCCGAGAGACTCCTCGGTCAATATCCAATAGCGGGACCTGGATGCCCATATTGGATCCTACATATTCTACGAAGATCTTATCGTTTGAACCTTAGTGCCAAGGATTCATATAATCCCGTATGTCATTCCCTTTGTCCTCCGGTATGTTACTTGCCCGAGATTCGATCGTCAGTATCCACATACCTATTTCAATCTCGTTTACCGGCAAGTCTCTTTACTCGTTTCGTAATACAAGATCCCGCAACTTACACTAAGTTACATTGCTTGCAAGGCTTGTGTGTGATGTTGTTTTACCGAGTGGGCCCCGAGATACCTCTCCGTCACACGGAGTGAGAAATCCCAGTCTTGATCCATACTAACTCAACTAACACCTTCGGAGATACCTCTGGAGCATCTTTATAGTCACCCAGTAACGTTGCGACGTTTGATACACACAAAGCATTCCTCCGGTGTCAGTGAGTTATATGATCTCATGGTCATAGGAATAAATACTTGACACGCAAAAAACAGTAGCAACAAAATGACACGATCAACATGCTACGTCTATTAGTTTGGGTCCAGTCCATCACGTGATTCTCCTAATGACGTGATCCAGTTATCAAGCAACAACACCTTGTTCATAATCAGAAGACACTGACTATCTTTGATCAACTGGCTAGCCAACTAGAGTCTTGCTAGGGACGGTGTTTTGTCTATGTATCCACACATGTAAATGAGTCTTCATTCAATACAATTATAGCATGGATAATAAACGATTATCTTGATACATGAATTATAATAATAACTATATTTATTATTGCCTCTAGGGCATAATTCCAACAGTCTCCCACTTGCACTAGATTCAATAATCTAGCCCTCACATCATCATGTGAATTACATTGTAATAAATCTAACACCCATACAGTTCTGGTGTTGATCATGCTTTGGCCGTGGAAGAGGTTTAGTCAGCGGGTCTGCTACATTCAGATCCGTGTGCACTTTGCATATATTTACGTCCTCTCCCTCGACGTAGTCGCGGATGAGGTTGAAGCATCGTTTGATGTGTCTGGACTTCTTGTGAAACCGTGGTTCCTTTGCTAAGGCAATGGCACCCGTGTTGTCACAGAACAAGGTTATTGGATTCAGTGCGCTTGGCACCACTCCAAGATCCGTCATGAATTGCTTCATCCAGACACCCTCCTTAGCCGCCTCCGAGGCAGCCATGTACTCCGCTTCACATGTAGAATCTGCTACAACGCTTTGCTTGGAACTGCACCAGCTTACCGCACCCCCATTAAGAATAAATACGTATCCGGTTTGCGACTTAGAGTCGTCCGGATCTGTGTCAAAGCTTGCATCGACGTAACCTTTTACGGCGAGCTCTTCGTCACCTCCATACACGAGAAACATCTCCTTAGTCCTTTTCAGGTACTTCAGAATATTCTTGACCGCTGTCCAGTGATCCACTCCTGGATTACTCTGGAACCTACCTGCCATACTTATGGCCAGGCTAACATCTAGTCTAGTGCACGGCATTGCATACATGATAGAACCTATGGCTGAAGCATAGGGGACGGAGCGCATATGCTCTCTATCTTCATTAGTTGCTGGGCACTGAGTCTTACTCAATCTTGTACCTTGTAAAACTGGCAAGAACCCTTTCTTGGACTGTTCCATTTTGAACCTTTTCAAAACTTTATCAAGGTATGTGCTTTGTGAAAGTCCTATCAGGCGTTTTGATCTATCCCTATAGATCTTAATGCCTAGAATGTAAGCAGCTTCTCCTAGGTCCTTCATAGAGAAACTCTTATTTAAGTAATCCTTTATGCTCTCTAAAAACTCCACGTTGTTTCCAATCAGCAATATGTCATCCACATATAATATTAGAAACGCCACAGAGCTCCCACTCACTTTCTTGTAAATACAAGATTCTCCAACCACTTGTATAAACCCAAATGCTTTGATCACCTCATCAAAGCGTTTGTTCCAACTCCGAGATGCTTGCACCAGTCCATAAATGGATCGCTGGAGCTTGCACACCTTGTTAGCATTCTTAGGATCGAAAAAACCTTCGGGTTGCATCATATACAACTCTTCCTTAAGGAAACAGTTAAGGAACGCCGTTTTGACATCCATCTGCCAGATTTCATAATCGAAAAGTGCAGCTATTGCTAACATGATTCTGACGGACTTAAGCATCGCTACGGGTAAGAATGTCTCATCGTAGTCAACTCCTTGAACTTGTGAAAAACCCTTTGCCACAAGTCGAGCTTTATAAATGGTCACATTGCCGTCAGCGTCCGTCTTCCTCTTAAAGATCCATTTGTTCTGAATAGCCTTGCGGCCCTCAGGTAGTACCTCCAAAGTCCACACTTTGTTCTCATACATGGATCCTATCTCGGACTTCATGGCTTCTAGCCATTTGTTGGAATCTGGGCCCACCATTGCTTCTTCATAATTTGTAGGTTCATTGTTGTCTAACAACATGATTGACAAGACGGGATTACCGTACCACTCTGGAGCAGCACGTGATCTCGTCGACCTGCGTGGTTCAACAGAAACTTGAACTGGAGTTTCATGATCATCATCATTAACTTCCTCCTCAACCGGCGTCGCATCGACAGAGGTTTCCCCTTGCCCTGCGCCACCATCTAGAGGGATGAGAGGTTCGACAACCTCGTCAAGTTCTATCTTCCTCCCACTCAATTCTCTCGAGAGAAACTCCTTCTCGAGAAAAGCTCCGTTTTTAGCAACAAACACTTTGCCCTCGGATTTGAGATAGAAGGTGTACCCAACTGTCTCTTTTGGGTAACCTATGAAGACACCCTTTTCCGCTTTGGGTTCCAGCTTTTCAGGCTGAAGCTTTTTGACATAAGCATCACATCCCCAAACTTTAAGAAACGACAACTTTGGCCTTTTGCCATACCACAGTTCATATGGTGTCGTCTCAACGGATTTTGATGGTGCCCTATTTAAAGTGAATGCAGCTGTTTCTAATGCATAACCCCAAAATGATAACGGCAAATCAGTAAGAGACATCATAGATCGCACCATCTCTAATAGAGTACGATTACGACGTTCGGACACACCATTACGCTGTGGTGTTCCAGGCGGTGTTAACTGTGAAACAATTCCACATTGTCTTAAGTGAGCACCAAACTCGAAACTCAGATATTCACCCCCACGATCAGACTGTAGGAACTTGATCTTCTTGTTACGATGATTTTCCACTTCACTCTGAAATTGCTTGAACTTTTCAAATGTTTCAGACTTGTGCTTCATCAAGTAGACATAACCATATCTACTCAAATCGTCAGTGAAGGTGAGAAAATAATGATATCCGCCGCGTGCCTCCACGCTCATCGGACCACACACATCGGTATGTATGATTTCCAACAAGTCACTTGCACGCTCCATTGTTCCAGAGAACGGAGTCTTAGTCATCTTGCCCATGAGGCATGGTTCGCATGTGTCAAGTGAATCAAAGTCAAGTAACTCCAAAAGTCCATCAGCATGGAGTTTCTTCATGCGCTTTACACCAATATGACCTAAGCGGCAGTGCCACAAAAATATGGTGCTATCATTGTTAACTCTAACTCTTTTGGTCTCAATGTTATGTATATGCGTATCGCTATCAAGATTCAATATGAACAATCCTCTCACATTCGGTGCATGACCATAAAAGATGTTACTCATAGAAATAGAACAACCATTATTCTCTGACTTAAAAGAGTAACCGTCTCGCAATAAACAAGATCCAGATATAATGTTCATGCTCAACGCAGGCACTAAATAACAATGATTTAAGTTCATCACTAATACTGATGGTAACTGAAGTGAAACTGTGCCGACGGCGATTGCATCAACCTTGGAACCATTTCCCACGCACATCGTCACTTCATCTTTCGCCAGCCTTCGTCTATTCCGTAGTTCCTGTTTCGAGTTGCAAATATGAGCAACAGAACCGGTATCGAATACCCAGGCACTACTACGAGAGCCGGTTAAGTACACATCAATAACATGTATATCAAATATACCTGATTTTTCTTTGGCCGCCTTCTTATCTGCCAGATACTTGGGGCAATTACGCTTCCAGTGACCCATACCCTTGCAATAGTAACACTCCGTTTCAGGCTTAGGTCCAGCTTTGGGTTTCTTCGTCGGATTGGCAACAGGCTTGCCGCTCTTCTTTGAATTGCCCTTCTTGCCTTTGCCGTTTCTCTTGAAACTAGTGGTCTTATTCAGCATCAACACTTGATGCTCTTTACGGAGTTCAGACTCTGCGACTTTCAGCATCTCAAACAACTCGCCGGGAGACTTGTTCATCCCTTGCATGTTGTAGTTCAACACAAAGCCTTTATAGCTTGGCGGCAGTGATTGAAGGATTCTGTCAGTGATAGCCTCTTGCGGGAGTTCAATCCCCAGCTCAGCTAGACGGTTTGAGTATCCAGACATTTTGAGCACATGTTCACTGACAGACGAGTTTTCCTCCATCTTGCAAGCATAGAATTTATCGGAGGTCTCATACCTCTCGATCCGGGCGTTCTTCTGAAAGATAAACTTCAACTCTTGGAACATCTCAAATGCTCCATGACGCTCAAAGCGACGTTGAAGTCCCGGTTCTAAGCCATACAAGACTGCACATTGAACTATTGAGTAGTCCTCCTTACGTGCTAACCAAGCGTTCTTAACATCCTGATCAGCCGTAGCGGGTGGTTCATCTCCTAGCGCAGCATTAAGGACATAGTCCTTCTTCCCAGCTTGTAAGATTAGCTTAAGATTACGAGCCCAGTCTACAAAGTTGCTTCCATCATCTTTCAACTTAGCTTTCTCTAGGAACGTATTAAAATTCAGGATGACTGTCGCGTGAGCCATGATTTACAACACAAATATATTCAAAGTGGACTTAGACTATGTTCAAGATAATTAGAGTTTAACTTAATCAAATTATTCGCTAAACTCCCACTCAAAAAGTACATCTCTCTAGTCATTTGAGTGGTTCATGATCCACTTACACTAGCTCAAGTCCGATCATCACGTGAGTTGAGTATAGTTTCAGTGGTAAGCATCCCTATGCTAATCATATCATCTATATGATTCATGATCGACCTTTCGGTCTCATGTGTTCCGAGGCCATGTCTGCACATGCTAGGCTCGTCAAGCTTAACCCGAGTGTTCCGCGTGCGCAACTGTTTTGCACCCGTTGTATGTGAACGTTGAGTCTATCACACCCGATCATCACGTGGTGTCTCGAAATGACGAACTGTAGCAACGGTGCACAGTCGGGGAGAACACAATTTCGTCTTGAAATTTTAGTGAGAGATCACCTCATAATGCTACCGTCGTTCTAGGCAAAATAAGGTGCATAAAAGGATTAACATCACATGCAATTCATAAGTGACATGATATGGCCATCATCACGTGCTTCTTGATCTCCATCACCAAAGCACTGGCACGATCTTCTTGTCACCGGCGCCACACCATGATCTCCATCAACGTGTTGCCATCGGGGTTGTCGTGCTACTCATGCTATTACTACTAAAGCTACATCCTAGCAAAATAGTAAACGCATCTGCAAGCATAAACGTTAGTATAAAGACAACCCTATGGCTCTTGCCGGTTGCCGTACCATCGACGTGCAAGTCGATATTTTCTATTACAACATGATCATCTCATACATCCAATATATCACATCACATCGTTGGCCATATCACATCACAAGCATACCCTGCAAAAACAAGTTAGACGTCCTCTAATTTTGTTGTTGCAAGTTTTACGTGGTGACCACGGGTATCTAGTAGGATCGCATCTTACTTACGAAACACCACAACGGAGATATATGAGTTGCTATTTAACCTCATCCAAGGACCTCCTCGGTCAAATCCGATTCAACTAAAGTTGGAGAAACTAACACTTGCCAGTCATCTTTGAGCAACGGGGTTACTCGTAGCGATGAAACCAGTCTCTCGTAAGCGTACGAGTAATGTCGGGCCAAGCCGCTTCAATCCAACAATACCGCGGAATCAAGAAAAGACTAAGGAGGGCAGCAAAACGCACATCACCGCCCAAAAAAACTTTTGTGTTCTACTCGAGAAGACATCTACGCATGAACCTAGCTCATGATGCCACTGTTGGGGAACGTCGCATGGGAAACAAAAATTTTCCTACGCGCACGAAGACCTATCATGGTGATGTCCATCTACGAGAGGGGATGAGTGATCTACGTACCCTTGTAGACCGTACAGCAGAAGCGTTAGAGAACGAGGTTGACGTAGTGGAACGTCCTCATGTCCCTCGATCCGCCCCGCGAACAATCCCGCGATCAGTCCCATGATCTAGTACCGAACGGACGGCACCTCCGCGTTCAGCACACGTACAACTCGACGATGATCTCGGCCTTCTTGATCCAGCAAGAGAGACGGAGAGGTAGAAGAGTTCTCCGGCAGCGTGACGGCGCACCGGAGGTTGGTGATGACCTTGTCTCAGCAGGGCTCCGCCCGAGCTCCGCAGAAACGCGATCTAGAGGAAAAACCGTGGAGGTATGTGGTCGGGCTGCCGTGGAAAAGTCGTCTCAAATCAGCCCTAATACCTCCGTATATATAGGTGGGAGGGAGGGGGCCTTGCCTTGGGGCTCAAGGAGCCCCAAGGGGGTCGGCCGAGCCAAGGGGGAAGGCTCCCCCCCCCCAAACCGAGTTGGACTTGGTTTGGTGGGTGGGAGTCCTTCCCTTCCTTCCCACCTCCCTTTTTTTTTCTCTTTGATTTTCTCTTCTTGGCGCATAGGGCCCTTTTGGGCTGTCCCACCAGCCCACTAAGGGCTGGTGTGCCAACCTCAAGGCCTATGGGCTTCCCCGGGGTGGGTTGCCCCCCCGGTGAACTCCCGGAACCCATTCGTCATTCCCGATACATTCCCGGTAACTCCGAAAACCTTCCGGTAATCAAATGAGGTCATCCTATATATCAATCTTCGTTTCCGGACCATTCCGGAAACCCTCGTGACGTCCGTGATCTCATCCGGGACTCCGAACAACATTCGGTAACCAACCATATAACTCAAATACGCATAAAACAACGTCGAACCTTAAGTGTGCAGACCCTGCGGGTTCGAGAACTATGCAGACATGACCCGAGAGACTCCTCGGTCAATATCCAATAGCGGGACCTGGATGCCCATATTGGATCCTACATATTCTACGAAGATCTTATCGTTTGAACCTTAGTGCCAAGGATTCATATAATCCCGTATGTCATTCCCTTTGTCCTCCGGTATGTTACTTGCCCGAGATTCGATCGTCAGTATCCACATACCTATTTCAATCTCGTTTACCGGCAAGTCTCTTTACTCGTTTCGTAATACAAGATCCCGCAACTTACACTAAGTTACATTGCTTGCAAGGCTTGTGTGTGATGTTGTTTTACCGAGTGGGCCCCGAGATACCTCTCCGTCACACGGAGTGAGAAATCCCAGTCTTGATCCATACTAACTCAACTAACACCTTCGGAGATACCTCTGGAGCATCTTTATAGTCACCCAGTAACGTTGCGACGTTTGATACACACAAAGCATTCCTCCGGTGTCAGTGAGTTATATGATCTCATGGTCATAGGAATAAATACTTGACACGCAAAAAACAGTAGCAACAAAATGACACGATCAACATGCTACGTCTATTAGTTTGGGTCCAGTCCATCACGTGATTCTCCTAATGACGTGATCCAGTTATCAAGCAACAACACCTTGTTCATAATCAGAAGACACTGACTATCTTTGATCAACTGGCTAGCCAACTAGAGTCTTGCTAGGAACGGTGTTTTGTCTATGTATCCACACATGTAAATGAGTCTTCATTCAATACAATTATAGCATGGATAATAAACGATTATCTTGATACATGAATTATAATAATAACTATATTTATTATTGCCTCTAGGGCATAATTCCAACAGTCTCCCACTTGCACTAGATTCAATAATCTAGCCCTCACATCATCATGTGAATTACATTGTAATAAATCTAACACCCATACAGTTCTGGTGTTGATCATGCTTTGGCCGTGGAAGAGGTTTAGTCAGCGGGTCTGCTACATTCAGATCCGTGTGCACTTTGCATATATTTACGTCCTCTCCCTCGACGTAGTCGCGGATGAGGTTGAAGCATCGTTTGATGTGTCTGGACTTCTTGTGAAACCGTGGTTCCTTTGCTAAGGCAATGGCACCCGTGTTGTCACAGAACAAGGTTATTGGATTCAGTGCGCTTGGCACCACTCCAAGATCCGTCATGAATTGCTTCATCCAGACACCCTCCTTAGCCGCCTCCGAGGCAGCCATGTACTCCGCTTCACATGTAGAATCTGCTACAACGCTTTGCTTGGAACTGCACCAGCTTACCGCACCCCCATTAAGAATAAATACGTATCCGGTTTGCGACTTAGAGTCGTCCGGATCTGTGTCAAAGCTTGCATCGACGTAACCTTTTACGGCGAGCTCTTCGTCACCTCCATACACGAGAAACATCTCCTTAGTCCTTTTCAGGTACTTCAGAATATTCTTGACCGCTGTCCAGTGATCCACTCCTGGATTACTCTGGAACCTACCTGCCATACTTATGGCCAGGTTAACATCTGGTCTAGTGCACGGCATTGCATACATGATAGAACCTATGGCTGAAGCATAGGGGACGGAGCGCATATGCTCTCTATCTTCATTAGTTGCTGGGCACTGAGTCTTACTCAATCTTGTACCTTGTAAAACTGGCAAGAACCCTTTCTTGGACTGTTCCATTTTGAACCTTTTCAAAACTTTATCAAGGTATGTGCTTTGTGAAAGTCCTATCAGGCGTTTTGATCTATCCCTATAGATCTTAATGCCTAGAATGTAAGCAGCTTCTCCTAGGTCCTTCATAGAGAAACTCTTATTTAAGTAATCCTTTATGCTCTCTAAAAACTCCACGTTGTTTCCAATCAGCAATATGTCATCCACATATAATATTAGAAACGCCACAGAGCTCCCACTCACTTTCTTGTAAATACAAGATTCTCCAACCACTTGTATAAACCCAAATGCTTTGATCACCTCATCAAAGCGTTTGTTCCAACTCCGAGATGCTTGCACCAGTCCATAAATGGATCGCTGGAGCTTGCACACCTTGTTAGCATTCTTAGGATCGAAAAAACCTTCGGGTTGCATCATATACAACTCTTCCTTAAGGAAACAGTTAAGGAACGCCGTTTTGACATCCATCTGCCAGATTTCATAATCGAAAAGTGCAGCTATTGCTAACATGATTCTGACGGACTTAAGCATCGCTACGGGTAAGAATGTCTCATCGTAGTCAACTCCTTGAACTTGTGAAAAACCCTTTGCCACAAGTCGAGCTTTATAAATGGTCACATTGCCGTCAGCGTCCGTCTTCCTCTTAAAGATCCATTTGTTCTGAATAGCCTTGCGGCCCTCAGGTAGTACCTCCAAAGTCCACACTTTGTTCTCATACATGGATCCTATCTCGGACTTCATGGCTTCTAGCCATTTGTTGGAATCTGGGCCCACCATTGCTTCTTCATAATTTGTAGGTTCATTGTTGTCTAACAACATGATTGACAAGACGGGATTACCGTACCACTCTGGAGCAGCACGTGATCTCGTCGACCTGCGTGGTTCAACAGAAACTTGAACTGGAGTTTCATGATCATCATCATTAACTTCCTCCTCAACCGGCGTCGCATCGACAGAGGTTTCCCCTTGCCCTGCGCCACCATCTAGAGGGATGAGAGGTTCGACAACCTCGTCAAGTTCTATCTTCCTCCCACTCAATTCTCTCGAGAGAAACTCCTTCTCGAGAAAAGCTCCGTTTTTAGCAACAAACACTTTGCCCTCGGATTTGAGATAGAAGGTGTACCCAACTGTCTCTTTTGGGTAACCTATGAAGACACCCTTTTCCGCTTTGGGTTCCAGCTTTTCAGGCTGAAGCTTTTTGACATAAGCATCACATCCCCAAACTTTAAGAAACGACAACTTTGGCCTTTTGCCATACCACAGTTCATATGGTGTCGTCTCAACGGATTTTGATGGTGCCCTATTTAAAGTGAATGCAGCTGTTTCTAATGCATAACCCCAAAATGATAACGGCAAATCAGTAAGAGACATCATAGATCGCACCATCTCTAATAGAGTACGATTACGACGTTCGGACACACCATTACGCTGTGGTGTTCCAGGCGGTGTTAACTGTGAAACAATTCCACATTGTCTTAAGTGAGCACCAAACTCGAAACTCAGATATTCACCCCCACGATCAGACTGTAGGAACTTGATCTTCTTGTTACGATGATTTTCCACTTCACTCTGAAATTGCTTGAACTTTTCAAATGTTTCAGACTTGTGCTTCATCAAGTAGACATAACCATATCTACTCAAATCGTCAGTGAAGGTGAGAAAATAATGATATCCGCCGCGTGCCTCCACGCTCATCGGACCACACACATCGGTATGTATGATTTCCAACAAGTCACTTGCACGCTCCATTGTTCCAGAGAACGGAGTCTTAGTCATCTTGCCCATGAGGCATGGTTCGCATGTGTCAAGTGAATCAAAGTCAAGTAACTCCAAAAGTCCATCAGCATGGAGTTTCTTCATGCGCTTTACACCAATATGACCTAAGCGGCAGTGCCACAAAAATATGGTGCTATCATTGTTAACTCTAACTCTTTTGGTCTCAATGTTATGTATATGCGTATCGCTATCAAGATTCAATATGAACAATCCTCTCACATTCGGTGCATGACCATAAAAGATGTTACTCATAGAAATAGAACAACCATTATTCTCTGACTTAAAAGAGTAACCGTCTCGCAATAAACAAGATCCAGATATAATGTTCATGCTCAACGCAGGCACTAAATAACAATGATTTAAGTTCATCACTAATACTGATGGTAACTGAAGTGAAACTGTGCCGACGGCGATTGCATCAACCTTGGAACCATTTCCCACGCACATCGTCACTTCATCTTTCGCCAGCCTTCGTCTATTCCGTAGTTCCTGTTTCGAGTTGCAAATATGAGCAACAGAACCGGTATCGAATACCCAGGCACTACTACGAGAGCCGGTTAAGTACACATCAATAACATGTATATCAAATATACCTGATTTTTCTTTGGCCGCCTTCTTATCTGCCAGATACTTGGGGCAATTACGCTTCCAGTGACCCATACCCTTGCAATAGTAACACTCCGTTTCAGGCTTAGGTCCAGCTTTGGGTTTCTTCGTCGGATTGGCAACAGGCTTGCCGCTCTTCTTTGAATTGCCCTTCTTGCCTTTGCCGTTTCTCTTGAAACTAGTGGTCTTATTCAGCATCAACACTTGATGCTCTTTACGGAGTTCAGACTCTGCGACTTTCAGCATCTCAAACAACTCGCCGGGAGACTTGTTCATCCCTTGCATGTTGTAGTTCAACACAAAGCCTTTATAGCTTGGCGGCAGTGATTGAAGGATTCTGTCAGTGATAGCCTCTTGCGGGAGTTCAATCCCCAGCTCAGCTAGACGGTTTGAGTATCCAGACATTTTGAGCACATGTTCACTGACAGACGAGTTTTCCTCCATCTTGCAAGCATAGAATTTATCGGAGGTCTCATACCTCTCGATCCGGGCGTTCTTCTGAAAGATAAACTTCAACTCTTGGAACATCTCAAATGCTCCATGACGCTCAAAGCGACGTTGAAGTCCCGGTTCTAAGCCATACAAGACTGCACATTGAACTATTGAGTAGTCCTCCTTACGTGCTAACCAAGCGTTCTTAACATCCTGATCAGCCGTAGCGGGTGGTTCATCTCCTAGCGCAGCATTAAGGACATAGTCCTTCTTCCCAGCTTGTAAGATTAGCTTAAGATTACGAGCCCAGTCTACAAAGTTGCTTCCATCATCTTTCAACTTAGCTTTCTCTAGGAACGTATTAAAATTCAGGATGACTGTCGCGTGAGCCATGATTTACAACACAAATATATTCAAAGTGGACTTAGACTATGTTCAAGATAATTAGAGTTTAACTTAATCAAATTATTCGCTAAACTCCCACTCAAAAAGTACATCTCTCTAGTCATTTGAGTGGTTCATGATCCACTTACACTAGCTCAAGTCCGATCATCACGTGAGTTGAGTATAGTTTCAGTGGTAAGCATCCCTATGCTAATCATATCATCTATATGATTCATGATCGACCTTTCGGTCTCATGTGTTCCGAGGCCATGTCTGCACATGCTAGGCTCGTCAAGCTTAACCCGAGTGTTCCGCGTGCGCAACTGTTTTGCACCCGTTGTATGTGAACGTTGAGTCTATCACACCCGATCATCACGTGGTGTCTCGAAATGACGAACTGTAGCAACGGTGCACAGTCGGGGAGAACACAATTTCGTCTTGAAATTTTAGTGAGAGATCACCTCATAATGCTACCGTCGTTCTAGGCAAAATAAGGTGCATAAAAGGATTAACATCACATGCAATTCATAAGTGACATGATATGGCCATCATCACGTGCTTCTTGATCTCCATCACCAAAGCACTGGCACGATCTTCTTGTCACCGGCGCCACACCATGATCTCCATCAACGTGTTGCCATCGGGGTTGTCGTGCTACTCATGCTATTACTACTAAAGCTACATCCTAGCAAAATAGTAAACGCATCTGCAAGCATAAACGTTAGTATAAAGACAACCCTATGGCTCTTGCCGGTTGCCGTACCATCGACGTGCAAGTCGATATTTTCTATTACAACATGATCATCTCATACATCCAATATATCACATCACATCGTTGGCCATATCACATCACAAGCATACCCTGCAAAAACAAGTTAGACGTCCTCTAATTTTGTTGTTGCAAGTTTTACGTGGTGACCACGGGTATCTAGTAGGATCGCATCTTACTTACGAAACACCACAACGGAGATATATGAGTTGCTATTTAACCTCATCCAAGGACCTCCTCGGTCAAATCCGATTCAACTAAAGTTGGAGAAACTAACACTTGCCAGTCATCTTTGAGCAACGGGGTTACTCGTAGCGATGAAACCAGTCTCTCGTAAGCGTACGAGTAATGTCGGTCCAAGCCGCTTCAATCCAACAATACCGCGGAATCAAGAAAAGACTAAGGAGGGCAGCAAAACGCACATCACCGCCCAAAAAAACTTTTGTGTTCTACTCGAGAAGACATCTACGCATGAACCTAGCTCATGATGCCACTGTTGGGGAACGTCGCATGGGAAACAAAAAATTTCCTACGCGCACGAAGACCTATCATGGTGATGTCCATCTACGAGAGGGGATGAGTGATCTACGTACCCTTGTAGACCGTACAGCAGAAGCATTAGAGAACGCGGTTGATGTAGTGGAACGTCCTCACGTCCCTCGATCCGCCCGGCGAACAATCCCGCGATCAGTCCCATGATCTAGTACCGAACAGACGGCACCTCCGCGTTCAGCACACGTACAACTCGACGATGATCTCGGCCTTCTTGATCCAGCAAGAGAGACGGAGAGGTAGAAGAGTTCTCCGGCAGCGTGACGGCGCTCCGGAGGTTGGTGATGACCTTGTCTCAGCAGGGCTCCGCCCGAGCTCCGCAGAAACGCGATCTAGAGGAAAAACCGTGGAGATATGTGGTCGGGATGCCGTGGAAAAGTCGTCTCAAATCAGCCCTAATACCTCCGTATATATAGGTGGGAGGGAGGGGGCCTTGCCTTGGGGCTCAAGGAGCCCCAAGGGGGTCAGCCGAGCCAAGGGGGGAAGGCTCCCCCCCCCAAACCGAGTTGGACTTGGTTTGGTGGGTGGGAGTCCTTCCCTTCCTTCCCACCTCCCTTTTTTTTCTTTTCTCTTTGGTTTTCTCTTCTTGGCGCATAGGGCCCTTTTGGGCTGTCCCACCAGCCCACTAAGGGCTGGTGTGCCACCCTCAAGGCCTATGGGCTTCCCCGGGGTGCGTTGCCCCCCCGGTGAACTCCCGGAACCCATTCGTCATTCCCGGTAACTCTGAAAACCTTCCGGTAATCAAATGAGGTCATCCTATATATCAATCTTCGTTTCCGGACCATTCCGGAAACCCTCGTGATGTCCGTGATCTCATCCGGGACTCCGAACAACATTCGGTAACCAACCATATAACTCAAATACGCATAAAACAACGTCGAACCTTAAGTGTGCAGACCTTGCGGGTTCGAGAACTATGCAGACATGACCCGAGAGACTCCTCGGTCAATATCCAATAGCGGGACCTAGATGCCCATATTGGATCCTACATATTCTACGAAGATCTTATCGTTTGAACCTCAGTGCCAAGGATTCATATAATCCCGTATGTCATTCCCTTTGTCCTTCGGTATGTTACTTGCCCGAGATT
Source organism: Hordeum vulgare subsp. vulgare (assembly GCF_904849725.1). NCBI lineage: Eukaryota > Viridiplantae > Streptophyta > Magnoliopsida > Poales > Poaceae > Hordeum > Hordeum vulgare. The sequence continues at coordinate 342,959,608 of NC_058522.1, read as the reverse complement.
CGATCGTCAGTATCCACATACCTATTTCAAACTTGTTTACCGGCAAGTCTCTTTACTCGTTCCGTAATACAAGATCCCGCAACTTACACTAAGTTACATTGCTTGCAAGGCTTGTGTGTGATGTTGTTTTACCGAGTGGGCCCCGAGATACCTCTCCGTCACACGGAGTGACAAATCCCAGTCTTGATCCATACTAACTCAACTAACACCTTCGGAGATACGTGTAGAGCATCTTTATAGTCACCCAGTAACGTTGCGACGTTTGATACACACAAAGCATTCCTCCGGTGTCAGTGAGTTATATGATCTCATGGTCATAGGAATAAATACTTGACACGCAGAAAACAGTAGCAACAAAATGACACGATCAACATGCTACGTCTATTAGTTTGGGTCCAGTCCATCACGTGATTCTCCTAATGACGTGATCCAGTTATCAAGCAACAACACCTTGTTCATAATCAGAAGACACTGACTATCTTTGATCAACTGGCTAGCCAACTAGAGGCTTGCTAGGGACGGTGTTTTGTCTATGTATCCACACATGTAAATGAGTCTTCATTCAATACAATTATAGCATGGATAATAAACGATTATCTTGATACAGGAATTATAATAATAACTATATTTATTATTGCCTCTAGGGCATAATTCCAACAGGTGGTGCACCAAGTCCTTAGTGGGCTGGTGGAGTCAGCCCAAGAGGGCTATGGCGCCACATGTAAAAATACCAAAGGAAAAGAAGAAGAAGAAAAGGAAAGAGGGAGGTGGGAAGGAAGAGGAGGACTCCTCCTTCCCAAACCGAATTGGAGGAGGAGTCCTCCTCCTCCCTGGCGGCCGGCGCACCCTTGGGGCCCTTGTGCCGCAAGGCTAGACCCTCCCCTCCTCCTATATATATTGGTGGTTTAGGTCTTTTTGAGACACAACTTTACCACGTGCAACTCTAGCCTATTCCACATAGTTTTACCTCTAGGTCGGATTTCTGCAGAGCTCGGCGGGCCCCTACACGAGTAGATCATCACCACCACCGGAGCGTCGTCACGCTGCCGGAGAACTCATCTACTTCTCCGTCTTGCTTGCTGGATCAAGAAGGCCGAGATCATCATCGAGTTGTAGGTGTGCTGAACGCCGAGGTGTCGTCCGTTCGGCACTAGATCGGAACGGGTCGTTGGACGGATCGCAAGGCGGTTCGTGGGACGGATCGTGGGACGGTTCGAAGGATGTGAAGACGTTCTACTACATCAACCATGTTTATTAACGCTTCCTGCTGAGCGATCTACAAGGGTATGTAGATCTAATCTCCACTCGTAGATGGACATCATCATGATAGGTCTTCATGTGCGTAGGAAATTTTTTGTTTCCCATGCAACGTTCCCCAACAGTGGCATCATGATCTAGGTTCATGCGTAGATGTTATCTCAAGTAGAACACAAAAGGTTTTGTGGACGGTGATGTTCGATTTGCTGCCCTCCTTAGTCTTTTCTTGATTCAGCGGTATTGTTGGATTGAAGCGGCCCGGACCAACATAACTCGTACGCTTACGAGAGACTGGTTTCATCGATTGACATGCAACCTCATTGCATAAACATGACTGGCGGGTGTCTGTTTCTTCAACTTTAGTTGAATTGGTTTGGACCGAGGCGGTCCTTGGAGAGGTTAAATAGCAATTTGCACATCTCCGTTGTGGTTTAGGCGTAAGTAAGATGTGATCATACTAGATACCCATAGCAGCCACATAAAACATGCAACAACAAATTAGAGGACGTCCAACTTGTTTTTGCAGGGTATGTTTGTGATATGATACGGCCAATGACGTGATGTGATATATTGGATGTATGATATGATCATGTTGTAATAGTTAATATCGACTTGCACGTCGATGCTACGGCAATCGACAGGAGCCATAGGGTTGTGTTTAAACTAACGTTTGTGTTTGCAGATGTGTTTACTATATTGCTAGGTCGTAGCTTTAGTAGTAATATCATAGATAACATGACAACCTCGATGGCGACACATTGATGGAGATCATGATGATGGAGATCATGGTGTGGCGCCGGTGAAAAGAAGATCATGTCTGTGCTTAAGTGATGGAGATCAAGAAGCACAAGATGATGGCCATATCATGTCACTTATGAATTGCATGTGATGTTAATCCTTTTATGCACCTTATTTTTCTTAGAACGACGTTAGCATTATAAGGTGATCTCTCACTAAAATTTCAAGATGAAATTGTGTTCTCCCCGATTGTGCACCGTTGTGACAGTTCGTTGTTTTGAGACACCACGTGATGATCGGGTGTGATAGACTCAACGTTCACATACAATGGGTGCAAAACAGTTGCACACGCGGAACACTCGGGTTAAACTTTATGAGCCTAGCATGTGCAGACATGGCCTCGGAACACATGAGACCGAAAGGTCGAGCATGAATCGTATAGTTGATATGATTAGCATAGAGATGCTTACCACTGAAACTTTTCTCAACTCACGTGATGATCGGACTTGAGTTAGTGGATTTGGATCATGTACCACTCAAATGACTAGAGAGATGTACTTTTTGAGTGGGAGTTTATTAAGTAGTTTGATTAGGTAAACTCTAATTATCATGAACGTAGTCAAAAGGTCTTTGCGAATTATGATGTAGCTTGCGCTATAGCTCTAATGTTTTTTATATGTTCCTAGAGAAAATTTAGTTGAAAGATGATAGTAGAAACTTTGCGGACTGAGTCCGTAAAACTGAGGATTGTGCTCATTGCTGCGCAGAAGGCTTATGTCCTTAATGCACCACTCGGTCTGCTGCACCTCTAACATCATTTGTGGATGTTGCGAACATGTGACATACACATTTTTTATGACTACGTGATAGTTCAGTGCGTAATACTTAATGTCTTAGAAGCAAGGCGTCGAAGACGTTTTGAAACGTCATGGAACATAAGAGATGTTCTAAGAGAAGAAATTGAGATTTCATGCTCGTGCCCTTGTTGAGAGGTATGAGACCTCCTACAAAATTCTTTGTCTACAAAGTAAAGGAGACAAGCTGAAATCGTTGAGCATGTTCTCAAATTGTCTGAGTACAACAATCGCTTGAATCAAGTGGGAGTTAATCTTCCAAATGAGATAGTGATGGTTCTCCAAAGTCACTGACACTAAGCTGCTAGAGCTTCGTGATGAACTATAACATATCAAGGATAGATATGATGATCCTTGAGCGGTTCGCAATGTTTGACACTAAGAAAGTAGAAATCAAGAAGGAGCATCAATTCTTGATGGTTAGTAAAACCACTAGTTTCAAGAAGGGCAAGGGCTAGAAGGGATACTTCATGAAACGGCAAACCAGTTGCTGAACGATCACTTAGACGGAGCTACCCTAGATACTTGGTAGATGAGAAGGTTGTCGAAGTCAACAGAAGTATATTTGATATACATGATACTGATGTGTACTTTACTAGTACTCCTAGTAGCACGAGGGTATTAGATACCGGTTCGATTACTAAGTGATTAGCATCTCGAAATAAAAGCTACGGAATAAACGAAGACTAGCTAAAGGCGAGGTGATGATGAGTGTTGGAAGTGTTTCCAAGGTTGATGTCATCAAACATCGCACACTCCCTCTACCATCGAGATTGGTGTTAAACCTAAATAATTGTTATTTGGTGTTTGCGTTGAGCATGAACATGATTGGATCGTGTTTATTGCAATACGATTATTCATTTAAAGAGAATAATGGTTATTTTATTTGCTTGAATAATTACCTTGAATGGTTTATTGAATCTCGATCGTAGTGTTACACATGTTCATAATATTTGTGCCAAAATATACAAAGTAATAATGATAGTACCACTTACTTGTGGCACTGCCGCTTGAGTCATGTTGGTGTAAAATGCATAAAGAAGCTCCATGCTGATGGATCTTTGTACTCACTCATTTTTGAAACGTTTGAGACATGCAAACCATACATGTTGGTATAAACACATGAAGAAACTCCATGCAGATGGATCGTTTGGACTCACTTGAGTTTGAATTACTTGAGACATGCAAAATCATACCACATGGAACAAGAAAGTAACTTGTTGGATGCAATACATTTTTGATGTGTGCAGTCCAATGAGTGCCGAGGCACGCAGTGGAAATCGTTATGTTCTTACTTCGCTGATGATTTGAGTAGATACAGGAGTATTTACTTGATGAATCACAAGTCTGAAAAATTGAAAAGTTCAAAGCTATTTCAGAGTGAAGATCGTCGTGACAAGAGGATAAACTGTCTACGATATGATCATAGAGATGAATATCTGAGTTGCGAGATTTTGGTACACAGCTAAGACAATGTGGACATTGTTTCGCAATTCATGCCACCTAGAACACCATAGTGTGATGGTGTGTCCGAACGTCATAGCCGCGCCCTATTGGATATAGCGCATACTGTGATGTCTCTTATCGAATTACCACTATCGTTTATGGGTTATGCATTAGATACAACTGCATTCACTTTAAATACGGCACCGCGTATTTCCGTTGAGATGACACAGTATAGACTATGGTTTGGAGAAACCTAAGTTGTCATTTCTTAAAAGTTTGGGGTTGCGATGCTTATGTGAAAAGAAGTTTCGGTCTGATAAGCTCGAACCCAAAGCAGATAAATGCATCTTCATAGGATATCCAAAACAGTTGGGTACATCTCCTATCTCAGATCCGAAAGCGAAGTGTTTGTTTCTAGAAATGGGTCCTTTCTCGAGGAAAGGTTTCTCTCGAAAGAATTGAGTGGGAGGGTGGTGGAACTAGATGAGGTTAGTGAACCGTCACTTCAACCAGTGTGTAGCAGGGCGCATAAGTTGTGTCCCGTGGCGCCTGATACGTCCATTTTGCATCATGCTTTCATGTTGATATTTATCGCTTTTTGGGCTGTTATTACACTTCACGGTACAATACTTATGCCTTTTCTCTCTTATTTTGCAAGGTTTACATGAAGAGGGAGAATGCCGACAGTTGGAATTCTGTCCTGAAAAGAGAGCAAGTTTGAGATACCTATTCTGCGCAACTCCAAAAACCGTGAAAATCAACGAGGATTTATATTGGAATTTATAAAAAATACTGGGCCGAAGAAGTACCACAGGGGCGCCAGCAGGAGGCCACAAGCCTGCTAGGCGCGGTTTACCCCCCGGCCGCGCCTAGGGGGCTTGTGAGCTCCCTGGTGGCCCTTTGGCCCCCCTCTTTTGCTATAAAGAGGGTTTCGTTTTGAAAAAAATCAAGAGGAGGCTTTCGGGAGGAATCGCTGCCGCCACGAGGCGGAACTTGAGCAGAACCAATCTAGAGCTCCGGCAAGGTCGTCCTGCCGGGGAAACTTCCCTACCAGAGGGGGAAATCGTCGCCATCGTCATCACCAACACTCCTCTCATCAGAGGGGACTCATCACCATCAACATATTCATCAGCACCATCTCATCTCCAAACCCTAGTTCATATCTTGTAACCAATCTCCGTCTCGCGACTCCGACTGGTACTTGTAAGGTTGCTAGTAGTGTTAATTACTCTTTGTAGTTGATGCTAGTTGGATTACTTGGTGGAAGATTATATGTTTAGATCTTTGATGCTACTCATTATGTCTCTGGTCATGAATATGATTATGCTTTGTGAGTAGTCACTTTTGTTCCTGAGGACATGGGATAAGTCATGCTATAAGTAGTCATGTGAATTTGGTATTCGTTCGATATTTTGATGTGTTGTATGTTGTCTCTCGTCTAGTGGTGTTATGTGAATGTCGACTACATAACACTTCACCATTATTTAGGCCTAGAGGAAGGCATTGGGAAGTAGTAAGTAGATGATGGGTTGCTAGAGTGACAGAAGCTTAAACCCTAGTTTATGCGTTGCTTCATAAGAGGCTGATTTGGATCCACTAGTTTAATGTTATGGTTAGACTTTGTCTTAATTCTTCTTTCGTAGTTGCAGATTCTTGCGAGAGGGGTTAATCATAAGTGGGATGCTTGTCCAAGTAAGGGCAGTAGCCAAGCACCGGTCCACCCACATATCAAACTATCAAAGTAGCGAGCGTGAATCATATGAACATGATGAAAACTAGCTTGACAGAAATTCCCGTGTGTCCTAGGGAGCGTTTTACCTCCTATAAGAGTTTCTCCAGGCTTTTCCCTTGCTACAAAAGGGATTGGGTCACTTTGCTTCACCTTTGTTATCGTTGTTACTTTCTACTTGCTACGAATCATCTTACCACACAACTACTAGTTATCGATAATTTCAGTGCTTGCAGAGATTACCTTGCTGAAAACCACTTGTCAGATCCTTCTGCTCCTCGTTGGGTTCGACACTCTTACTTATTGAAAGGACTACGATAGATCCCCTATACTTGTGGGTCATCAGGACTCTTTTCTGGCGCCGTTGCCGGGGAGTGAAGTGCCTTTGGTAAGTGGAATTTGGTAAGGAAACATTTATATAGTGTGCTAAAATTTATTGCCACTTGTCACTATGGAAACTAATCCTTTGAGGAGCTTGTTCGGGGTATCTTCACCTCGAATGGAAGCACAAGGAGTTTCTCCTCAACCTGCTGCACCTACTGAAAATATTTGCTATGAATTGCCTTCAGGTATGCCTTTTACAGGAGATGGAACATCACATCCCGACTTGCATCTAATTTATGTAGATGAAGTTTGTGGTTTATTTAAGATTGCAGGTTTGCCCGAGGATGAGGTCAAGAAGAAGGTCTTTCCCTTATCTTTGAGGGATAAAGCATTGACATGGTATAGGCTATGTGATGATACTGGATCATGGAGCTACAACTGATTGAAATTGGAATTTCATCAAAAGTTTTATCCTATGCATCTAGTACATCGTGATCGGAATTATATTTATAATTTTTGGTCTCGTGAAAGCATCACTCAAGCTTGGGAGAGGCTTAAATCAATGTTATATTCATGCCCCAACCATGAGCTCTTGAGAGAAATTATCATTCAGAACTTCTATGCTCGGCTTTCTCATGATGATCGCACCATGCTTGACTCTTCTTGTACCGGTTCTTTTATGAAGAGAGATATTGACTTCAAATGGAATTTATTGGAAAGAATTAAACACAACTCTGAAGATTGGGAGCTTGATGAAGGTAAGGAGTCAGGTATGAATTTCAAGTTTGATTGCGTTAAATCCTTTGTTGAAACAAATACTTTTTGTGATTTTAGCGCTAAGTATGGACTTGACTCTGAGATAGTAGCTTCATTGTGTGAATCATTCGCTGCTCATATCGATCTCCCCAAACAGAAGTGGTTTAAATATCATCCTCCCTTAGAAGTCAATGTAGTTAAACCCAATCCAGTTGAAGAGAAAGTCATTGCCTATAATGATCCTATTGTTCCCAGTGCTTACATTGAGAAACCACCTTTCCCTGTTAGAATAAAGGATCATTCTAAAGCTTCAACTGTGATACGTAGGGGCTACATTAGAACATCTACACCCCCTGAGCAAATTAGAGTTGAACCTAGCATTGCTATTATCAAAGATCTTCTGTCCGACAATGTCGAGGGCCATGATATTCAGTTCTGTGAAGATGCTGCTAGAATTGCTAAACCTCATGCTAGAGACAAACATAGGCTTGTTGTTGGCACGCCTGTTGTTTCTGTTAAGATAGGAGATCATTATTATCATGGTCTATGTGATATGGGTGCTAGTTTTAGTGCAATACCTCGATCCTTATATGATGAAATCAAAGACTAGATTGCACCTATCGAGATAGAACCCATTGATGTCACTATTCAGCTTGCCAATAGAGATACTATCTACCCTTTGGGAATTGTTTGAGATGTTGAAGTCTTGTGTGGTAAAACAAAGTATCCTGCTAATTTCCTCGTTCTTGCTACCACACAAGATAGCTTTTGTCCCCTCATATTTGGCAGACCTTTCCTCAATACTGTCAATGCTCATATTGACTATGAGAAGCAAACTGTCACTGTTGGCTTTGGAGGTGTGTCACATGAGTTCAATTTCTCCAAGTTTGGTAGACAACCTCATGAAAAAGAGTTGCCTAGTAAGGATGAAATTATTTCCCTAGCTTCTATTGTTGTGCCTCCTACTAATCCTTTAGAGCAATACTTGCTTGAGCATGAAAATGATATGCATATGGATGAAAGGGATGAGATAGATAGAGTTATCTTTGAACAATATCCTATCCTTAAGAATAATTTGCCTGTTGAACTGCTTGGAGAACCACCCCCACCAAAGGGCGATCCTGTGTTCGAGCTTAAACAGTTGCCTGATACTCTTAAGTATGCTTATCTTGATGAAAAAGAGATATATCCTGTTATAATTAGTGCTAGCCTCTCAGAGCATGAAGAAAAGAAGTTACTAAAAACTCTGAGGAAGCACCGTGATGCTATTGGATATACTCTTGATGATCTTAAGGGCATTAGTCCCACTCTATGCCAACACAAGATTAAAACCGATCCTGATTCCAAACCAGTTGCCGATCATTGACGGAGATTAAATCCCAAGATGAAAGAGGTAGTAAGAAAAGAAATACTAAAGCTCCTGGAAGCAGGTATTATCTATCCTGTTGCTCATAGTGATTGGGTAAGTCCGGTGCATTGCGTCCCTAAGAAGGGAGGTATTACCGTTGTCCCTAATGATAAGGATGAATTGATCCCACAGAGGATTATTACTGGCTATAGAATGGTGATCGATTTTAGGAAATTGAATAAAGCCACTAGGAAAGATCATTACCCTTTGCCTTTTATCGACCAAATGCTAGAAAGACTGTCTAAACATACACACTTCTGCTTTCTAGATGGTTATTCTGGTTTCTCCCAAATACCAGTTGCACAATCTGATCAGGAGAAAACCACTTTCACCTGCCCTTTCGGTACCTTTGCTTATAGACGTATGCCTTTTAGCTTATGTAATGCACCTGGCACCTTTCAAATATGTATGATGGCTATATTCTCTGACTTTTGTGAAAATATTGTTGAGGTTTTCATGGATTACTTCTCCGTTTACGGGTCTTCTTTTGATGATTGCCTCAGCAACCTTGATCGAGTCTTGCAGAGATGTAAAGATACCAATCTTGTCTTGAACTGGGAGAAGTGCCACTTTATGGTTAATGAAGGCATCGTCTTAGGACGTAAAATTTCTGAAAGAGGTATTGAAGTCGATAAGGCTAAGGTTGATGGATTGAGAAAATGCCATGCCCCACAGATATCAAAGGTGTACGAAGTTTCCTTGGTCATGTTGGTTTCTATAGAAGGTTCATTAAAGACTTCTCTAAGATTTCTAGGCCTCTTACCAATCTCTTGCAAAAGGATATTCCTTTTGTTTTTGACGATGATTGTGAGGAAGCCTTCGAAATACTTAAGAAGGCCTTGATAACTGCGCCCATTGTTCAACCACCTGATTGGAACTTACCTTTTGAAATCATGTGTGATGCTAGTGATTATGTTGTTGGTGCTGTCCTAGGACAAAGAGTTGATAAGAAGTTGAATGTTATTCACTATGCTAGTAAAACTCTAGACAGTGCCCAAAGAAACTATGCTACTACTAAAAAGGATTTTTTAGCAGTCGTGTTTGCATGTGAAAAGTTCAGATCTTACATAGTTGATTCCAAAGTCACTATTCACACTGATCACGCTGCTATTAAGTACCTCATGGAGAAGAAAGATGCTAAACCTAGACTTATCAGATGGGTTTCTTGCTGCAAGAATTTGATTTGCATGTTGTCGACAGGAAGGGTGCTGAGAACCCAGTAGCAGATAACTTGTCTAGGTTGGAGAATGTTCTTGATGACCCACAACCTATTGATGATAGCTTTCCTGATGAGCAATTGAATGTCATCAATACTTCATGTAGTACACCGTGGTATGCTGATTATGCAAACTATATCGTTGCCAAATATATACCACCTAGTTTCTGTTGGGGAACGTCGCATGGGAAACAAAAAATTTCCTACGCGCACGAAGACCTATCATGGTGATGTCCATCTACGAGAGGGGATGAGTGATCTACGTACCCTCATAGACTGTAAATCAGAAGCGTTAGAGAACGCGGTTGATGTAGTGGAACATCCTCACTTCCCTCGATCCGCCCCGCGAACAATCCCGCGATCAGTCCCACGATCTAGTACCGAACGGACGGCACCTCCGCGTTCAGCACACGTACAGCTCGACGATGATCTCGGCCTTCTTGATCCAGCAAGAGAGACGGAGAGGTAGAAGAGTTCTCTAGCAGTGTGACGGCGCTCCGGAGGTTGGTGATGACCTTGTCTCAGCAGGGCTCCGCCCGAGCTTCGCAGAAACGCGATCTAGAGGAAAAACCGTGGAGGTATGTGGTCGGGCTGCCGTGGAAAAGTCGTCTCAAATCAGCCCTAAAACCTCCGTATATATAGGTGGGAGGGAGGGGACCTTGCGTTGGGGCTCAAGGAGCCCCAAGGGGGTCGGCCGAGTCCAAGGGGGAGGACTCCCCCCCCCCCAAACCGAGTTGGACTTGGTTTGGTGGGAGGGAGTCCCCCTTCCTTCCCACCTCCTCCCTTTTTTTTTTCTTTCTCTCTTGATTTTCTTCTCCTTGGCGCATAGACCCTCTTGGGCTGTCCCACCAGCCCACTAAGGGCTGGTGTGCCACCCTCAAGGCCTATGGGCTTCCCCGGGGTGGATTGCCCCCCCGGTGAACTCCCGGAACCCATTCGTCATTCCCGGCACATTCCCGGTAACTCCGAAAACCTTCCGGTAATCAAATGAGGTCATCCTATATATCAATCTTCGTTTCCGGACCGTTCCGGAAACCCTCGTGACGTCCGTGATCTCATCCGGGACTCCAAACAACATTCGGTAACCAACCATATAACTCAAATACGCATAAAACAACGTCGAACCTTAAGTGTGCAGACCCTGCGGGTTCGAGAACTATGTAGACATGACCCGAGAGACTCCTCGGTCAATATCCAATAGCGGGACCTGGATGCCCATATTGGATCCTACATATTCTACGAAGATCTTATCGTTTGAACCTCAGTGCCAAGGATTCATATAATCCTGTATCTCATTCCCTTTGTCCTTCGGTATGTTACTTGCCCGAGATTCGATCGTCAGTATCCGTATACCTATTTCAATCTCGTTTACCGGCAAGTCTCTTTACTCGTTCCGTAATACAAAATCCCGCAACTTACACTAAGTTACATTGCTTGGAAGGCTTGTGTTTGATGTTGTATTACCGAGTGGGCCCCGAGATACCTCTCCGTCACACGGAGTGACAAATCCCAGTCTTGATCCATACTAACTCAACTAACACCTTCGGAGATACCTGTAGAGCACCTTTATAGTCACCCAGTTACGTTGCGACGTTTGATACACACAAAGCATTCCTCCGGTGTCAGTGAGTTATATGATCTCATGGTCATAGGAATAAATACTTGACACGCAGAAAACAGAAGCAACAAAATGACATGATCAACATGCTACGTCTATTAGTTTGGGTCTAGTCCATCACGTGATTCTCCTAATGACGTGATCCAGTTATCAAGCAACAACACCTTGTTCATAATCAGAAGACACTGACTATCATCGATCAACTGGCTAGCCAACTAGAGGCATGCTAGGGACGGTGTTTTGTCTATGTATCCACACATGTAAATGAGTCTTCATTCAATGCAATTATAGCATGGATAATAAACGATTATCTTGATACAGGAATTATAATAATAACTATATTTATTATTGCCTCTAGGGCATAATTCCAACAGTCTCCCACTTGCACTAGAGTCAATAATCTAGCCCTCACATCACTATGTGAATTACATTGTAATAAATCTAACACCCATACAGTTCTGGTGTCGATCATGTTTTGGCCGTGGAAGAGGTTTAGTCAGCGGGTCTGCTACATTCAGATCCGTGTGCACTTTGCATATATTTACGTCCTCTTCCTCGACGTAGTCGCGGATGAGGTTGAAGCATCGTTTGATGTGTCTGGTCTTCTTGTGAAACCGTGGTTCCTTTGCTAAGGCAATGGCACCCGTGTTGTCACAGAACAAGGTTATTGGATCCAGTGCGCTTGGCACCACTCCAAGATTCGTCATGAACAGCTTCATCCAGACACCCTCCTTAGCCGCTTCCGAGGCAGCCATGTACTCCGCTTCACATGTAGAATCTGCTACGACGCTTTGCTTGGAACTGCACCAGCTTACTGCACCCCCATTAAGAATAAATACGTATCCGGTTTGCGACTTAGAGTTGTCCGGATCTGTGTCAAAGCTTGCATCGACGTAACCTTTTACGGCGAGCTCTTCGTCACCTCCATATACGAGAAACATCTCCTTAGTACTTTTCAGGTACTTCAGGATATTCTTGACCGCTGTCGAGTGATCCACTCCTGGATTACTCTGGAACCTACCTGCCATACTTATGGCCAGGCTAACATCCGGTCTAGTGCACAGCATCGCATACATGATAGAACCTATGGCTGAAGCATAGGGGACGGAGCGCATATGCTCTCTATCTTCATCAGTTGCTGGGCACTGAGTCTTACTCACTCTCGTACCTTGTAAAACCGGCAAGAACCCTTTCTTAGACTGTTCCATTTCGAACCTCTTCAAAACTTTATCAAGGTATGTGCTTTGTGAAAGTCCTATCAGGCGTTTTGATCTATGCCTATAGATCTTAATGCCTTGAATGTAAGCAGCTTCTCCTAGGTCCTTCATAGAGAAACTTTTATTCAAGTAACCTTTTATGTTCTCTAAGAACTCCACGTTGTTTCCAATCAGCAATATGTCATCCACATATAATATTAGAAACGCCACAGAGCTCCCACTCACTTTCTTGTAAATACAAGATTCTCCAACCACTTGTATAAACCCAAATGCTTTGATCACCTCATCAAAGCGTTTGTTCCAACTCCGAGATGCTTGCACCAGTCCATAAATGGATCGCTGGAGCTTGCACACTTTGTTAGCATTCTTAGGATCGACAAAACCGTCGGGTTGTATCATATACAACTCTTCGTTAAGGAAACCGTTAAGGAACGCCGTTTTGACATCCATCTGCCAGATTTCATAATCGAAAAATGCAGCTATTGCTAACATGATTCTGACGGATTTAAGCATCGCTACGGGTGAGAAAGTCTCATCGTAGTCAACTCCTGGAACTTGTGAAAAACCCTTTGCCACAAGTCGAGCTTTATAAACGGTCACATTACCGTCAGCGTCCGTCTTTTTCTTAAAGATCCATTTGTTCTGAATAGCCTTGCGGCCCTCAGGTAGTATCTCCAAAGTCCACACTTTGTTCTCATACATGGATCCTATCTCGGATTTCATGGCTTCTAGCCATTTGTTGGAATCTGGGCCCACCATTGCTTCTTCATAATTTGTAGGTTCATTGTTGTCTAACAACATGATTGACAAGACGGGATTACCATACCACTCAGGAGCAGCACGTGATCTCGTCGACCTGCGTGGTTCAACAGAAACTTGAACTGGAGTTTCATGATCATCATCATTAACTTCCTCCTCAACCGGCGTCGCAACGACAGAGGTTTCCCCTTGCCCTGCGCCACCATCCAGAGGGATGAGAGGTTCGACAACCTCGTCAAGTTCTATCTTCCTCCCACTCAATTCTCTCGAGAGAAACTCCTTCTCGAGAAAAGCTCCGTTCTTAGCAACAAATACTTTGCCCTCGGATTTGAGATAGAAGGTGTACCCAACTGTCTCTTTTGGGTAACCTATGAAGACGCACTTTTCCGCTTTGGGTTCCAGCTTTTCAGGCTGAAGCTTTTTGACATAAGCATCACATCCCCAAACTTCAAGAAACGACAACTTTGGCCTTTTGCCATACCACAGTTCGTATGGCGTCGTCTCAACGGATTTTGATGGTGCCCTATTTAAAGTGAATGGAGCTGTTTCTAATGCATAACCCCAAAACGATAACGGCAAATCAGTAGGAGACATCATAGATCGCACCATCTCTAATAAAGTACGATTACGACGTTCGGACACACCATTACGCTGTGGTGTTCCAGGCGGTGTTAACTGTGAAACAATTCCACATTGTCTTAAGTGATCACCAAACTCGAAACTCAGATATTCACCCCCACGATCAGACCGTAGAAACTTGATCTTCTTGTTACGATGATTTTCCACTTCACTCTGAAATTGCTTGAACTTTTCAAATGTTTCAGACTTGTGCTTCATCAAGTAGACATAACCATATCTACTCAAATCGTCAGTGAAGGTGAGAAAATAACGATATCCGCCACGTGCCTCCACGCTCATCGGACCACACACATCGGTATGTATGATTTCCAACAAGTCACTTGCACGCTCCATTGTTCCGGAGAACGGAGTCTTAGTCATCTTGCCCATGAGGCATGGTTCGCACGTGTCAAGTGAATCAAAGTCAAGTGACTCTAAAAGTCCATCAGCATGGAGTTTCTTCATGCGCTTTACACCAATATGACCTAAGCGGCAGTGCCACAAAAATATGGCGCTATCATTGTTTACTCTAACTCTTTTGGTCTCAATGTTATGTATATGCGTATCGCTATCAAGATTCAATATGAACAATCCTCTCACATTCGGTGCATGACCATAAAAGATGTTACTCATAGAAATAGAACAACCATTATTCTCTGACTTAAAAGAGTAACCGTCTCGCAATAAACAAGATCCAGATATAATGTTCATGCTCAACGCAGGCACTAAATAACAATGATTTAAGTTCATCACTAATCCCGATGGTAGCTGAAGTGACACTGTGCCGACGGCGATTGCATCAACCTTGGAACCATTTCCTACGCGCATCGTCACTTCATCTTTCGCCAGCCTTCGTCTATTCCGCAGTTCCTGTTTCGAGTTGCAAATATGAGCAACAGAACCGGTATCGAATACCCAGGCACTACTACGAGAGCCGGTTAAGTACACATCAATAACATGTATATCAAATATACCTGATTTTTCTTTGCCCGCCTTCTTATCTGCCAGATACTTGGGGCAATTGCGCTTCTAGTGACCCATACCCTTGCAATAGTAACACTCCGTTTCAGGCTTAGGTCCAGCTTTGGGTTTCTTCGGCGGATTGGCAACAGGCTTGCCGCTCTTCTTCGAATTGCCCTTCTTGCCTTTGCCGTTTCTCTTGAAACTAGTGGTCTTATTCACTATCAACACTTGATGCTCTTTACGGAGTTCAGACTCTGCGACTTTCAGCATCGCAAACAACTCACCGGGAGACTTGTTCATCCCTTGCATGTTGTAGTTCAACACAAAGCCTTTATAGCTTGGCGGCAGTGATTGAAGGATTCTGTCAGTGATAGCCTCTTGCGGGAGTTCAATCCCCAGCTCAGCTAGACGGTTTGAGTACCCAGACATTTTGAGCACATGTTCACTGACAGACGAGTTTTCCTCCATCTTGCAAGCATAGAATTTATCGGAGGTCTCACACCTCTCGATCCGGGCGTTCTTCTGAAAGATAAACTTCAACTCCTGGAACATCTCAAATGCTCCATGACGCTCAAAGCGACGTTGAAGTCCCGGTTCTAAGCCATACAAGACTGCACATTGAACTATTGAGTAGTCCTCCTTACGTGCTAACCAAGCGTTCTTAACATCCTGATCAGCCGTAGCGGGTGGTTCATCTCCTAGCGCAGCATTAAGGACATAATCCTTCTTCCCAGCTTGTAAGATTAGCTTAAGATTACGAGCCCAGTCTACAAAGTTGCTTCCATCATCTTTCAACTTAGCTTTCTTTAGGAACGTATTAAAATTCAGGATGACTGTCGCGTGAGCCATGATCTACAATACAAATATATTCAAAGTGGACTTAGACTATGTTCAAGATAATTAGAGTTTAACTTAATCAAATTATATGCTAAACTCCCACTCAAAAAGTACATCTCTCTAGTCATTTGAGTGGTTCATGATCCACTTACACTATCCCAAGTCCAATCATCACGTGAGTTGAGTATAGTTTCAGTGGTAAGCATCCCTATGCTAATCATATCATCTATATGATTCATGATCGATCTTTCGGTCTCATGTGTTCCGAGGCCATGTCTGCACATGCTAGGCTCGTCAAGCTTAACCCGAGTGTTCCGCGTGCGCAACTGTTTTGCACCCGTTGTATGTGAACGTTGAGTCTATCACACCCGATCATCACGTGGTGTCTCGAAACGACGAACTGTAGCAACGGTGCACAGTCGGGGAGAACACAATTTCGTCTTGAAATTTTAGTGAGAGATCACCTCATAATGCTACCGTCGTTCTAAGCAAAATAAGGTGCATAAAAGGATTAACATCACATGCAATTCATAAGTGACATGATATGGCCATCATCACGTGCTTCTTGATCTCCATCACCAAACCACTGGCACGATCTTCTTGTCACCGGCGCCACACCATGATCATCCATCAACGTGTTGCCATCGGGGTTGTCGTGCTACTCATGCTATTACTACTAAAGCTACATCCTAGCAAAATAGTAAACGCATCTGCAAGCACAAACGTTAGTATAAAGACAACACTATGGCTCCTGCCGGTTGCCATACCATCGACGTGCAAGTCGATATTTCTATTACAACATGATCATCTCATACATCCAATATATCACATCACATCGTTGGCCATATCACATCACAAGCATACCCTACAAAAACAAGTTAGACGTCCTCTAATTTTGTTGTTGCATGTTTTACGTGGTGACCAAGGGTATCTAGTAGGATCGCATCTTACTTACGCAAACACCACAACAGAGATATATGAGTTGCTATTTAACCTCATCCAAGGACCTCCTCGGTCAAATCCGATTCAACTAAAGTTGGAGAAACCGACACTTGCCAGTCATCTTTGAGCAAAGGGGGTTACTCGTAACGATGAAACCAGTCTCTCGTAAGCGTACGAGTAATGTCGGTCCAAGCCGCTTCAATCCAACAATACCGCGGAATCAAGAAAAGACTAAGGAGGGAAGCAAAACGCACATCACCGCCCACAAAAACTTTGGTGATCTACTCGAGAAGACATCTACGCATGAACCTAGCTCATGATGCCACTGTTGGGGAACGTCGCATGGGAAACAAAAAATTTCCTACGCGCACGAAGACCTATCATGGTGATGTCCATCTACGAGAGGGGATGAGTGATCTATGTACCCTCGTAGACCGTACAGTAGAAGCGTTAGAGAACGCGATTGATGTAGTGGAACGTCCTCACGTCCCTCGATCCGCCCCGCGAACAATCCCGCGATCAGTCCCACGATCTAGTACCGAACGGACGGCACCTCCGCGTTCAGCACACGTACAGCTCGACGATGATCTCGGCCTTCTTGATCCAGCAAGAGAGACGGAGAGGTAGAAGAGTTCTCCAGCAGCGTGACGGAGCTCCGGAGGTTGGTGATGACCTTGTCTCAGCAGGGCTCCGCCCGAGCTCTGCAGAAACGCGATCTAGAGGAAAAACCGTGGAGGTATGTGGTCGGGCTGCCGTGGAAAAGTCGTCTCAAATCAGCCCTAAAACCTCCGTATATATAGGTGGGAGGGAGGGGACCTTGCCTTGGGGCTCAAGGAGCCCCAAGGGGGTCGGCCGATTCCAAGGGGGAGGACTCTCCCCCCCCCAAACCGAGTTGGACTTGGTTTGGTGGGAGGGAGTCCCCCTTCCTTCCCACCTCCTCCCTTTTTTTTCTTTCTCTCTTGATTTTCTTCTCCTTGGCGCATAGACCCTCTTGGGCTGTCCCACCAGCCCACTAAGGGCTGGTGTGCCACCCTCAAGGCCTATGGGCTTCCCCGGGGTGGGTTGCCCCCCCGGTGAACTCCCGGAACCCATTCGTCATTCCCGGCACATTCCCGGTAACTCCGAAAACCTTCCGGTAATCAAATGAGGTCATCCTATATATCAATCTTTGTTTCCGGACCATTCCGGAAACCCTCGTGACGTCCGTGATCTCATCCGGGACTCCGAACAACATTCGGTAACCAACCATATAACTCAAATACGCATAAAACAACGTCGAACCTTAAGTGTGCAGACCCTGCGGGTTCGAGAACTATGTAGACATGACCCGAGAGACTCCTCGGTCAATATCCAATAGCGGGACCTGGATGCCCATATTGGATCCTACATATTCTACGAAGATCTTATCATTTGAACCTCAGTGCCAAGGATTCATATAATCATGTATGTCATTCCCTTTGTCCTTCGGTATGTTACTTGCCCGAGATTCGATCGTCAGTATCCGTATACCTATTTCAATCTCGTTTACCGGCAAGTCTCTTTACTCGTTCCGTAATACAAAATCCCGAAACTTACACTAAGTTACATTGCTTGCAAGGCTTGTGTTTGATGTTGTATTACCGAGTGGGCCCCGAGATACCTCTCCGTCACACGGAGTGACAAATCCCAGTCTTGATCCATACTAACTCAACTAACACCTTCGGAGATACCTGTAGAGCACCTTT
Source organism: Hordeum vulgare subsp. vulgare (assembly GCF_904849725.1). Lineage (NCBI taxonomy): Eukaryota > Viridiplantae > Streptophyta > Magnoliopsida > Poales > Poaceae > Hordeum > Hordeum vulgare. Next base: position 342,941,202 of record NC_058522.1, on the reverse strand, counting down.
ATAGTCACCCAGTTACGTTGCGACGTTTGATACACACAAAGCATTCCTCCGGTGTCAGTGAGTTATATGATCTCATGGTCATAGGAATAAATACTTGACACGCAGAAAACAGTAGCAACAAAATGACACGATCAACATGCTACGTCTATTAGTTTGGGTCTAGTCCATCACGTGATTCTCCTAATGACGTGATCCAGTTATCAAGCAACAACACCTTGTTCATAATCAGAAGACACTGACTATCATCGATCAACTGGCTAGCCAACTAGAGGCATGCTAGGGACGGTGTTTTGTCTATGTATCCACACATGTAAATGAGTCTTCATTCAATACAATTATAGCATGGATAATAAACGATTATCTTGATACAGGAATTATAATAATAACTATATTTATTATTGCCTCTAGGGCATAATTCCAACAGTCTCCCACTTGCACTAGAGTCAATAATCCAGCCCTCACATCACTATGTGAATTACATTGTAATAAATCTAACACCCATACAGTTCTGGTGTCGATCATGTTTTGGCCGTGGAAGAGGTTTAGTCAGCGGGTCTGCTACATTCAGATCCGTGTGCACTTTGCATATATTTACGTCCTCTTCCTCGACATAGTCGCGGATGAGGTTGAAGCGTCGTTCGGTGTGTCTGGTCTTCTTGTGAAACCGTGGTTCCTTTGCTAAGGCAATGGCACCCGTGTTGTCACAGAACAAGGTTATTGGATTCAGTGCGCTTGGCACCACTCCAAGATCCGTCATGAACTGCTTCATCCAGACACCCTCCTTAGCCGCCTCCGAGGCAGCCATGTACTCCGCTTCACATGTAGAATCTGCTACGACGCTTTGCTTGGAACTGCACCAGCTTACTGCACCCCTATTAAGAATAAATACGTATCCGGTTTGCGACTTAGAGGAGGCGACAAGCATGCCAGGCGCGGGCCACCCCCTGGCCACGCCTAGGGGGCTTGTGACCACCTCGTGTGCCTCCCAGACTCCGTTTTCTTGCGGAGTACTCCTTCTGGTCGGAAAAAATCATTATATGTTTTCCGGAAAGGTCTGACCCTCGTATCACACAATTTTCCTCTGTTTTCGTTTCGAGCCTATTTCTGCCGCAGATTTAGAGCAAGATGTCGTCTCAGGAATCTGTAGGGGAGAACGATCTCCCTCAAGTCTATGAAGAAGTAAATGCTGATCTGAAAAGAATGGAGGTCATGGAGGCAAAGGAAAGGCTACCTAAAGAAACTAAGGGCAAAAGTAAGGAGGAGAATCCGGCGTTGGACGAAGGGCAATTTGTGCTCAACAAGGAAGAAGTTGAGGAAGAGGACTTTCTTCAACCATACCTCCACCTTTTACCTCCATCCTTGATCGAGCTCTTGAGGTTATGTGAAATAACTCGTGTTCGTAATACTTATCTCATCGTGAAGTTGTTTTGCTGGAGAAACATATCACAGAGCTCCAAGGTATAAATCAAATATCGATGGCCCTCTTGGAATCAAAAGACAAAACAACTCCACCACCATCACCTCCAAAGGAAGACAACTAAGCATGGGTATGGGCAATCCCCTTGGCTTGTGCCAAGCTTGGGGGAGTTGCCCCAGTATTGTATCACCATCACATCTTTTGCCTTTACCTTCTCTTAGTTCGATCCTTTTTGGTTTTATCTTTCTCTAGTAGAATAAAGTTCTTAGTGTTTTAGGCTTGAGTTTTGCTTTGTGTCACCCCCGATGTATTCGAGTTCGTGAGTCATATAATAAAGAGTGTTTTAGTTAAGGGCCTTGCCTCATTCCATGATCAAGAGAATGAGAAAAGAACAAAAGCATAAAAGATCATGTAATGATCTTATGGGAAGTGATGGCTTCACATATAAAAAGAATGTTGATTGAAACTTGTTGAGGGTGGACAAACGTAGACCTTGGTCATTGTTGCAATTAATAGGAAGTGATAAAGAAGGAGAGGTTCACATATGAATATATCATCTTTGACACCATCTATGATTGTGAACACTCACTAAAATATTACATTCTTAGAAGTAGATGTTGGACAAGGAAGACAACATAATGAATTGTGTTTGCTTAGTTCCGAACAATGTTATATGACTAGAGATCCCTTAGCATGTGACGATTGCTTCCACCTCATATCAGCCAGAACTTCCGCACTAAGTAGAGATACTACTTGTGCATCCATAAACCTTCAACCCAGTTTTGCCATGAGAGTCCACCATACCTACCTATGGATTGAATAAGATCCCTCAAGTAAGTTGTCGTCGGTGCAAGCAATAAAAATTGCTCCCTAAATATGTATGATCTATTAGTGTGTGGAAAATAAGCGTTGTACGAACCTGTGATGAGGAAGACATAAAGGCGACAGACTGCATAATAAAGTTCTTTATCATAGGAGGCAATATTAAGTGACGTTCCTTCACACTAAGAGGTCGCACATCCAAACCTCAAAAGCGCATGACAACCTCTGCTTCCCTCTGCGAAGGGCCTATCTTGTATCTTTACTTTTTTGCCCTTGAAAGAGTCATGGTGATCTACACCAATTCCTTATTTCACCTTTTTCTTGGCTAACGTCATATGCTAGGGAAAGATCTACATTCATATGTCAACTTGGAAGTAAGTATTCATGAATTATTATTGTTGACATTACCCTTGAGGTAAGTAGTTGGGAGGCAAAACTATAAGTCCCTATCTTTCTCTGTGTCCAACTGAAACTCTGATCTCATGAGTACCACTGAGTTATAGCAATTGTAGAAAACGAAAAGATGATTGAGTATGTGGATTTGCTTTACAATCTCTTATATGTGTCTTTCCGATGTTATGATAAATTGCAATTGCTTCAATGACTAAAGGCTATCGTTTGTTAATTCTCATTAAGCTTCTTGATCCTTACTTTACGTTGTGAAGGAATTGTCACTTTAGCATAAGAGATTATATGATGATATTGCTGTTCTAATTATGTTCATGATGCCTGCATGCCTGTATTTTGTTTTGTCAACATATATCTCTCTCTAAACATGTGGGCATATTTATTGATCTCAGCTTTCGCTTGAGGACAAGCGAGGTCTAAGCTTGGGGGAGTTGATACGTCCATTTTGCATCATGCTTTCATGTTGATATTTATCGCTTTTTGGGCTGTTATTACACTTCATGGTACAATACTTATGCCTTTTCTCTCTTATTTTGCAAGGTTTACATGAAGAGGGAGAATGCCGGCAGGTGGAATTCTGGCCTGAAAAGGGAGCAAGTTTGAGATACCTATTCTACGCAACTCCAAAAGTCGTGAAAATCAACGAGGATTTATTTTGGAATTTATAAAAAATACTGGGTCGAAGAAGTACCAGAGGGGCGCCAACAGGAGGCCACAAGCCTGCTAGGCGCGGCCTACCCCCTCGCCGCGCCTAGGGGGCTTGTGAGCTCCTTACTGGCCCTCTGGCCCCCCTCTTTTGCTATAAGGAGGGTTTCGTTCCGGAAAAAATCAAGAGGAGGCTTTCGGGAGGAATAGCCGATGCCACGAGGCGGAACTTGAGCAGAACCAATCTAGAGCTCCGGCACGGTCGTCCTGCCGAGGAAACTTCCCTCCCGGAGGGGGAAATCGTCGCCATCGTCATCACCAACACTCCTCTCATCGGAGGGGACTCATCACCATCAACATCTTCGTCAGCACCATCTCATCTCCAAACCCTAGTTCATCTCTTGTAACCAATCTCCGCCTCGCGACTCCGATTGGTACTTGTAAGGTTGCTAGTAGTGTTAATTACTCTTTGTAGTTTATGCTAGTTGGATTAGTTGGTGGAAGATTATATGTTCAGATCTTTGATGCTACTCATTATGTCTCTGGTCATGAATATGATTATGCTTTGTGAGTAGTCACTTTTGTTCCTGAGGACATGGGATAAGTCATGCTATAAGTAGTCATGTGAATTTGGTATTCGTTCGATATTTTGATGTGTTGTATGTTGTCTCTCCTCTAGTGGTGTTATGTGAACGTCGACTACATAACACTTCACCATTATTTGGGCCTAGAGGAAGGCATTGGGAAGTAGTAAGTAGATGATGGGTTGCTAGAGTGACAAAAGCTTAGACCCTAGTTTATGTGTTGCTTCGTAAGGGGCTGATTTGGATCCACTAGTTTAATGCTATGGTTAGACTTTGTCTTAATTCTTCTTTCGTAGTTGCGGATGCTTGCGAGAGGGGTTAATCATAAGTGGGATGCTTGTCCAAGTAAGGGCAGTACCCAAGCATCGGTCCACCCACATATCAAACTATCTAAGTAGCGAACGCGAATCATATGAACATGATGAAAACTAGCTTGACAGAAATTCCCATGTGTCCTCAGGAGCGTTTGACCTCCTATAAGAGTTTCTCCAGGGTTGTCCCTTGCTATAAAAGGGATTGGGCCACTTTGCTGCACCTTTGTTATCGTTGTTACTTGCTACTTGCTACAAATCATCTTACCACACAACTACTTGTTACCGATAATTTCAGTGCTTGCAAAGATTACCTTGCTGAAAACCACTTGTCAGATCCTTCCGCTCCTCGTTGGGTTCGACACTCTTACTTATCAAAAGGACTACGATAGATCCCCTATACTTGTGGGTCATCAGCGCCTACACCGATTGAAGTGGAAACTGATGATGGTGATCATTGAGCTTCGGATCAAGTTACTACAAACCTCGTAGGTCGACAAGGTCGCGTTCTACTACAGAGTGGTACGGTAACCTTGTCTTGGAGGTCATGTTGTTGAACAACAATGAACCTACGAGCTATGGAGAAGCGATGGTGGGCCTCGATTCCGACAAATGGCTGGAGGCCATGAAATCCGAGAGAGGAACCATGTATGAAAACAAAGTGTAGACTTTAGAAGAACTACTTGATGGTTGTAGGACTGTTAAGTAAAGATGGATCTTTAAAAGGAAGACAGACGATGATGGTGAAAAGTCACCATTAAGAAAAGCTCGACTTATCGCAAAGATGTTTCCGACAAGTTCAAAGAGTTGACTATGATGAGACTTTCTCACTCATAGGTATGCTAAAAGTCTGTTGGAATTATGTTAGCAGTTGCTGCATTATTTATGAAATATTGCACATAGGATGTCAAAACATTGTTTCCTCGACGGTTTCCTTGAGCAAAGGTTGTATGTGATACAACCAGAAGGTTTTGTCGATCCTAAGGATGCTAACAAGTATGCAAGCTCCAGTGATCCTTCTATGGACTAGTGCAAGCATCTCGGAGTTGGAATATACGCTTTGATAAGATGATCAAAGCTTTTGGGTTTACAAGGTTTATGAGAAACTAGTATTTCCAAAGAAGTGCGTGGGAGCACTATAGAATTTCTGATAAGTATATGTGGTTGACATATTGTAGATCGGAAGTAATTTAGAATTTCTGTGAAGCATAAAGGGTTGTTTAAAAGGAGTTTTTCAAAGGAAAACCTGGATAGAGCTACTTGAACATTGAGCATCAAGATCTATAGAGATAGATCAAAACACTTAATATAACTTTCAATGAAATGCATGCCTTGACAAGTTTTCGAAGGAGTTCAAAATAGATCAGCAAAGAAGGATGTCTTGGTTGTGTTGTAAGGTGTGAATTTGAGTAAGACTCAAAGCTCGACCACGGCAGAAGAAAGAGAAAGGACGAAGGTTGTCCCCTATGCCTTAGCCGTAGGCTCTAAAGTATGGCAAGCTGTGTGCCGTGATACGTCTCCAACTTATCTATAATTTTTGATGGTTCCATGCTATTAACTTGTCAAACTTTGGATGTTTTGTATGCCTTTTATATCTTTTTTGGGACTAACTTATTAACTCACTGCCAAGTGCCAGTTCCTTTTTTCCATGTTTTTGACCCTTTTCAGAGGAGGATTTTAAATGGAGTCCAAACGGAACGAAACTTCCAAAAAGATTTTTTCCGAAATAGAAGAAGATCGGGAAGCTTGAGAACCAAGGCAGGGGGTCTCCAGGGACCCCACAAGCCCCCTAGCCGCGGCCAGGGGGGCACGCGCCTCCCAGGCTTATGGGCTCCCTGGGCCTCCCCTGCCCTAGGTATTTCGCCTATATATTCCCATAAATTCCAGAAAAAATCAAGAGACCATCGAAAGTACTTTTCCGCCGCCACAAGCTTCTATCTCCGAAAGATCCCATCCGGGGCATTTTCTGGTGCCCTGCCGGAGGGGGGATTCGGATACGGAGGGCTTCTTCATCAACACCATGACCTCTCCGATGATGCGTGAGTAGTTCACCATAGACCTACGGGTCCATAGCTAGTAGCTAGATGGCTTCTTCTCTCTCTTGGATCTTCTATACAAAGTCCTCCATGATCTTCATGGAGATCTATTCGATGTAATCTTCTTTTGCGGTGTGTTTGTCGAGATCCGATGAATTGTGGATTTATGATCAGATTATCTATGAATCTTATTTGAGTTTCTTCTGATCTCTCTTATGCATGACTTCATATCCTTGTAATTCTCTTCGAGTTGTGGGTTTTGTTTGGCCAACTAGATCTATGATTCTTGCAATGGGAGAAGTGCTTGGTTTTGGGTTCATACCATGCGATGACCTCACCTAGTGATAGAAGGGGTAGCGAGGCACGCATCGTGTTGTTGCCATCAAGGGTAAAAATATGGGGTTTTCATCATTGGTTTGAGATTATCCCTCTATATCATGTCATCTTGCTTAAAGCGTTACTCTGTTCGTCATGAACTCAATACACTAGATACAAGCTGGATAACGGTCGATGTGTGGAGTAATAGTAGTAGATGCAGAAAGTATCGGTCTACTTGTTTTGGGCGTGATGCCTATATGTATGATCATTGCCTTAGATATCGTCATGACTTTGCGCGGTTCTATCAATTGCTCGACAGTAATTTGTTCACCCACCATAATATTTGCTATTTTGTGAGAAGCCTCTAGTGAACACTATGGCCCCAAGGTCTACTCCACACCATATTTTCAGCCTTACTCTTTTACTTCGTTGCACTTTCCGTCTTCAGATCTCACTTTGCAATCAATCTTGAAGGGATTGACAACCCCTTTATAGCGTTGGGTGCAAGCTCATTTGTGTTTGCGCAGGTACTCTGGACTTGACGAGATTCTCCTACTGGATTGATACCTTGGTTCTCAAACTGAGGGAAATACTTACTCCTCCTGTGCTGCACCACCCTTTCCTCTTCAAGGGAAAAACCAACGCAAGCCCAACCTCCGTCAACGTGTCAATCTTTGGCACTCTTGTCTGTTGCCGCAGCAGAAGAATTTCCAGCACCGTTGCGGGGGAGGATCAAGTCAAGAACTCATCCAAGTAAGTGTCGCAAACTCATCTCTTGCATTTACTTTTTTGCCTCTCGTTTTCCTCTCCCCCACTTCTGAAAAAACAAAAATTTACAAAAAGATTTGCCTTTTTTGTTTGCCTTTTCGTTCGCCCTTTTCTCTCGATTGCTCTTTGTTCGCTTGTGTGCTTGCTTGTGAAAGCGCGTTATATCGACTAGAGGGGGGTGAATAGGAGATTTTTAGAATTTCATCACTGAGGAAATTCCTTTTGAGGAAATTCCTCAGTGATGACTAACTTACAGCGGAAACAGTAAAGGATCAGACGTGCAAACGTTCACAACAGCAGTATTTCAGAGTGAAGAATGTGAAAACAGATTGCACAGTAAGCAGGCACGCAGAATACAGATGATGATTAACTATCATGAAGAATTTGGGGTTGAGGAAATTCAGAGAAAGTCTTCAACAAATTCTTCAAATAGTCACAGTGAAAGTCATCAACACACAATACAAGGAAAGTAAAGAGTTGAGGAATTAGAACCCGTTTCTCAGTGAAGACAGTTGTTGATGACCCAGTTCCAACTGCTGTGACAGTTGTACATCTGGTTTGGAGCGGCTTGGTATTGAAACCAAAGGACACCCAGTCCCGGGACACACAATCCCTACCGTATTCTCCTTGAGCTAAGGACACACAGTCCTCGCCCAACACTCTTGGTAAGTCTTCAGGGCAGACTTCCAAACCCTCACAAACTTGGTCACCCGGCGATCCACAATTGACTGCTGGAAACCTCTAGACCATGACGCCTAACCGTCTGGAGGATGCACAGTCCTCAAAGGTAAAATGCTTCAGTCCCACACAGGAACAACTTCTTTAGTGATGCTCAATCACTAGGTTTGGTTTGTGGTTTCGGTGGGTGGTGTATTTCCTCACTGATGAATTACTCTCGAAGACTCTAAGGAATTGGGTTGCTCTTATGACAAGTGTCAGTTTCTAACGGAGCAGCCAACCAGCTAGTGGTTGTGAGGGGTGGCTATTTATAGCCTGGGAGCATCCCGACATGATTTGACACTAATGCCCTTAAATAATATGACCGTTGGAGTGGATAAGACCAGTGACTTGGCGTGGTTATCGAAACGGTCAGAACCCTCAACTATGAGAGTCCTCATGTCACTCATATTCCTCACTTGAGGCTTTTGGTAGGATTAGGCTTGGGTTGAGCATCATGAGGAAATTCATTCCATAGTGTAACTTCGACCCCCTTTAACAGTACGGTGTTCCTATTACTCAAATGCGAAGAAAGTAAAACAGAAAGTGTAAATCCTCATGCTTCAAATTCTTCAGAATGATTTTCTTCAGGAACCACCGGACTTCTCAATATCAATATCTTCATGAGGAATATCAATTTCATCGCAGATTCCTCGCGATTCATTTCTCCAGCTTCAGACCAATTTCTTCAACTGAAGACATATATTTTTAGGGGTCGATATTCTTCAAATATCTCAAACTCCTCAATGACTTATAGATCATGTGTATACTCACAAACACATTAGATACTTAACCTATAAGTCTTCAAACCACCAAAATCACTAAGGGGCACTAGATGCACTTACAATCTCCCCCTTTTTGGTGGCTGATGACAATTAGGTTAAGTCTTCAACAGGGATCAATAACATGAAGTGTAAATACTCATTTGAGGAATTTGAAAACAAGATTCAGAGAGACTCCCCCTGAAGATGTGCATACCTTGAGGATTTTGTTTTTATAGCATATGCACATTGATGATTTATATCATGGAGATCTCCCCCTAAGTCTTGTAAATCATGCATATATGTAACATATCATATGAAGAAAATGAAGATGCATGATGACAAATGGTATCTGACGAATTTCAGCATGCGTGCATTAAAACTTGAAGAATAAGCATGCGAAGAAAAACGTTCAAAAGCGTCAGAGTACCATCGGGCTTAAGTTACAACTCATTACATAAAAACTTCAGAAGAGCCAAGAGTTTGTAACTTAAATATAGTTTATAAGCCCCAAAAATACCCCGCTTGAAGACTAACTCTCGAGTTTCTCCCCCTTTGTCATCAAGTGACAAAAAGGGACAAACTGAGGACTAACGCCCGTGAAGACTTCATTTCTTGGCGGTTGAGGAAGAGCCGTGATGCTTCTTGGGAGTAGTCTTCTTCCTTGGGCCAGTTGTAGTGTCAAGCTGTTCTTCATCAGATTCAGCAGTGCGGAATGAAGAAAAGGAGCTGTCTTCATGGTCTGGCACTGGAATGGGCCTGAACTTCTTCTTGGGAGGCCACGACCAGTCAAAGTCTCGCTCAAAGTCCATTTCTTCAAGCTCAGTCTGAGTCTTCATATGTGCAAGTGTAGCCCAGGTGCGATCGAAAACCTCATGCAGATAGTGATGTTTAATCTTCACAGAGTTATGTGTTTCAGTGAGGGTTTTCACAATGGCACCAAACTAGCGTTTGACCCATTTGTGGTTGCGATCCACCTTCTGGTGAATACTGAGGAGGAGCTCTCTGGTATTCAACACGCAAGGAGGAACGGGGCTTGCTGGACGAGTCTCAGTATCGTCCCATGAAGAATAAGCTTCGGGCTCTCTGAACTGGCCATTAAGGGGCCTACTGCCTTCTTCAATCACAGATTTTACTTTTCCTTCAATGGGCTCGAAAGTCTTCTTGTTGACTCTGATAGGAGGCATATAACCAACATGGTTTTGACAATCAGCGTGAAAGTTGATGCCTGTCCTTGTCCTGATGAATCTCATGATCCATGGGGCATATATCTTGTGATCAAAGGGGCACATGGCATTGTCGGCCAAAGTCCTCAAGAAGAAATCATGGATATTGATAGGAATACCGTGAATGATGTTGAAGAGGATATTCTTCATGAGGCCTACAACATCTTCTTCATCGTCATGGCCTTTGATCGGTGCGAGCACACTGCAGAGGATTCTGTAGACAGACCGGGGTGTGTACTTCAGCTCGTGGACAAGGAAGGTTGTTCTTGAAGATATGCCTGCAGCCAAAGGCTTCATGAGGACTTCCATCATTCCATTTGGCAGCTCACGCTCACCATAAAGCTTCACAGCCCCATCTGAGGGAATTGGTACGGGCAGTTCTCTGAGGAGTTTAGAAGCAGGAGCCTTGTAGTGAGTGTTTTGTGACATCCAGTCAAACACCCAAGTGTTGATGTCTTCAGGGTTGCCAAATATGTGAAGAATGGCATAGAACTGAAGAATAAGCTCGTTGTTCCAGTCTGATATGTCTGAGCACATTGGGAGCAAACCTGCATCATGGAGTACAGTGAGGACTGGCTCGAGGCAAGGTATTCCTTCAAGATCAACATGAGGAATATGTCTGTGCTGGAATATCTTGTTGCGTCCACAGGGCACAGAGGCATAGTAGTTCATCTGAGTCCTTGTGCAAAACTTCAGATGCCTCATTTTAGGCTTGTCATAAGGGTTCTCTCCGATGAAGTACATGCGTTCTTCAAAGAAATTTTCTTTCTGAAACTTTGGACACTTGGAGAATGGCTGACGTTGAACTGGCTGAAGATTTTGCTGAGGAATAGGGGGGAGACAACAATATCAGTGTCTGGGTTGAGCACAATGAATGCATTGTCTTGGGCGGGTACATTTTCTTCAGCATTTTCCCCAGGTTGAGGAATTTCATCAGCTGGTACTTCATGGTGAGGAGATGATGCTTGCTCTGGCTGAGATTCAGGCTGAGGAATTTCTGCTTCTTTCTCAGTTGGAGGAGTTGGATCTGCCTGTTCCTCATCTTGAGGAGTCTTCTCAGAGTGTTGAATTTCGTCAGCATGAGGATTTTCAGCTTGTTTTTCCTCAGCTGGCTTTGTGGCAGAAGCAGTTTCATCAGCTGGTGCAGCTGATGCTTGAGCAGTTTCTGTCTGAGGAATAAGAGGTTGAGGACTGTCGTCAATCTGAATTTCCTCATCAGTGTGTTCCTCAGGGGTGACATCCTTCATTTCCTCATCTGCCTTCGTAGTTGGGTCATCAATGACGACCATCTCATAGGAAGGGGAGACATTGAGAGGCACCCGGTCTAGAGGAGCAGTTTCTTCAATTTCTTTGAGGCGCTTTGCCTCTGTCTCTTCTACTGCTGAGGAGGCTTTTCTCTTCTTGGCTTCCTTTACAGCATCCCTTGTTTTCTTCACGTCTGATGCAGACGGAATTATCTTCTTCACCTTTGAAGATTTTGGTGAAGGTGTTCTCTCTTCAGTTTCTTCAGCTGGTATTGACGAACCAGCTGGAACAGAGTCATCAGCCTGCTTTGATGAAGCAGCTGGATCAGGAGCAGTCTCATCAGTGGCAGCAATTTCATCAGTTGGAGTTTCCGTGATGATTTCTTCAATGGCCGGTTCATCAACACGGCGCTCTTGGTGTACTTCCTCAGCTTGAGGAGTTTCCTCCTCATGAGGAGATGCATCTGCTGGCTCCTCAACCAAGGGCTGAGGAGTTGGTGCTGGGGGTGCGGTTCTCTTGTTGTAGTCATCAACAGCACTAGTGGCCAGCTTGATGAAATTGCTCTTGAGGCTTTTGCGATCTAACAGTTTGGCGTACTTGTCAGTCAATTTCTGCAGCTCTGCCTGTGTTGTCACCAGTGCATCAGGAGTCAGTTTGAGGAGATTCTTCCTGAGGAATTTCTCCTTTTTGATCTTTGCAACCTTTGCCTGCCTGGCCTGCTGTTCTTTCCGCTTGGCTTCATTTATGAAAGTAGCCACCATGTGGCTGATGCCAGGGGGAAGCTTCAAATCATCAATAGGAGTGTTTGGGTCCTCATACCAGATATTGATGTAGTCAAGAAGGACCTTGGGGTCCATGGCCAGAGGAATAGCACTGCCTGATGCTTGAGCTACTCTTTCTTGCTTGTTTCTGATGATGGCTTGCAGGGTTTCATCATCATTATCATCACTTCCCTCTGATGCAGACGGGACTGCGATGGTTTTGCTGGGGCTAGGCAGAGGTGCACATTCAGCAGTTGCTAAAGTCTTCACAGGAGGTGTTGAAGACTTTGTCTCTGAGCTGGTAGCAGCTGGGAGTGAGGAGCTTGAGAAGGCGGTCGTAGGCTTCACGACTTGCTTCTGTACTGGTCTCTCTTGAGGCTTTGGAGGTGGAGCTGAGGATTTTAGTGCTGAGGAGATTGGTACTGAGAGTTTTGGCGCTGATGGTTTTGGTGTTGAGGGTTTTGGTAATGAGGGTTTTGTGACAGAAGCCTGAGCAGACTTCTCTTGAGGCTTTGGATCCCTTGGCTTTGATAACACAGACTGCATTTGAGGAATTTCTGAGCCTGAGGTTTCTACAGCTGAGAAATTAGCAGCACCTGAGGCAGCACCTGAGGATTCATTAAATTTCCTCACTGCAGCTTCTGCCTACTTCTTGAGCTTAGCCAGATGCTTTTCCTTTTCATCTAGAGAGTCATCAATGGTCTTGAGGCTTGAGGGATGTGCTACTTGATGATCCTCAAGTGGGGCCCTTCTGCAGGTGGCTTCAAAGCGAATTTCTTCGCATATTTGGGAGTCACAAACCTGTACTCCCTCCATTCCTTCGCCCATCGGCGTTCAATCTTCTGCAGCCGTATCTTTTTCTTGGCCATTGTCTCATTTTCATCAGGCGTACAATAGTCCAATTAAATGTCCTCAGGGATATCAGCAGCTGTGTTTTGCTCAAGTTTCTTTCCTCCCTTCTGTTTTCTGTCTTCCTCCATTTTCCTCAGTGGAGGATTTTGCTGATGATTTTGAACTCTTGAGGATTCTGATGAGCCTTGAAGAGTTTCTTCCAGAAACACTGCAAATGAGTTAATGTGATGAGAACTGAGAGATTCATCAGCTGACATGTGTGTACATGTGAACAGAGTATAGTTGCGAGGAATTTGGAGAGGTCATATGCGTTCTCAGATTTGAAGAAAATGAAAAAGTTTGACAGTTTGAGGAATATAACCAGTGGTTGAGGAATTTGCCTAAGCATACTGTTCTTGGGTTCCAGAGTTGTACAGATCCGAAAATTCGCACAATTGAGAAATCTCGTGATAATCTTAGATGCTTAGTATAGTTCATCAATGATTGTGGTGATAGGTAGTGTTTGAAGAATCAAGTGTGCATCGTATCTTGAGGAGAAACAGATTTCACATAGAGGATGTAAAATTTTAGATCTAACTTGCTATAAAAATGGGATATATTTACCCTGGAATGTGCGCACGAAGAACACAGAAAGTTTTGTGTGGAGAGGCTCTTCGTTCGAGTGTCCAATGCACCCTAACTCGGCGACACAGGACGTCTACGACGGCGGCGGACGAAGATGGTCCGACTCCGGCGTGGTTCTGGCAACGAAGAAGTCGAGGCAGTGAAGCTCTTCCTCACCGGCGACGAGACTACCTGCGGTGGCGCTAGGGTTTGGTGGACTGTGCTGTGGCAGGAGAGCGATGAGGCGAAGAAGAGGATGCCGAGGGGGATAAGGACATATTTATAGCCAAAAGTTGCTGTTGGCGCGAGAATGTCGGACCAAATAGCCCCTGCCTCTACGTCTCCGCAGGACACGTGTAGCTCCCATACGATGTGGTGGAGATAGTGGAGATCGTGGTTATCCGATCGTGGGAAGTGGGGGTTCAGTTACTGTGTCTTTAAAGAAACATTTTTTGAAGATTTGAGGATTTTCGTTACAAAATAATCAGCTGACAAGGACGCAGTGAGGATTTTGAACAAAGTTTCAAATAGAACGCATATGAAGAATTGAATAGACTTGATAAGTATAGCATAGAGGGAAAGTAGGGTCTGATCGCATTCACTTAGCAGAAACATCAACTTGAAGAAATAGCAATAAGTGAATGCTGTTGAGGACTAGAAATCACAGTCTATCTAGTCAAATGAAAGTCATCAAGTGTCTTTGAAGATTTTTGTAATAAATCATCACAATGAAGAACAACTGTTTTGAAGAAAAACGCATTGTGAGGAAATTGATCTTTTGAAGAAAATTATCTTGAGGAATTTCACATTGGTCGGTGGCGTTACCCACCATATAAGAATGTTGATTACAGACGCCGCGTACAATTGTCGTAGGGCCCTGAGAATCAATTTCTTCGTTAATTTCTTCACATTCAGAGTGACATTCTTCATCAGTTGAAGAAAATCGATTCATCATGTGTTGCACATCTAAGTCATCAACTTTGCATAAGTGTTAGGATGTGTGCATGTTTTTACAAAACATTTGAAGATTCTAAGATATTTAGCTCACACCGCAACCTGCAAAACCTTTTCTCATCCAAGGGCTTAGTGAAGATATCTGCCAGTTGATCATCAGTCTTCACATGGTCGATGAGGATATTGCCCTTGAGGACATGGTCCCGAAGAAAATGATGACGAATCTGGATGTGCTTGGTCTTCGGGTGCTGTACTGGGTTGTATGCAATCTTGATAGCACTCTCATTGTCACAGTAGAGAGGTACATTCTTCATGTTGATGCCGTAGTCCTTGAGGGTTTGCTTCATCCATAGCAATTGAGCACAGCAAGAACCAACAGCAATGTACTCAGCTTCAGCAGTGGAGAGTGATACGCAATTCTGCTTCTTTGAGGACCAGCAAACTAGTGATCTTCCGAGCAAATGGCATGTGCCAGAAGTTGACTTGCGATCCACACGGTCACCAGCATAGTCTGAATCAGAATACCCTACCAAATGAAGATTGGATCCCTTGGGGTACCATAATCCTAGTGTTGGTGTGTGAGCTAAGTATCGAAGAATATGTTTCAAGCCTTATGGTGTGATTCCTTCGGTTTTGCTTGAAAACGTGCCCACATGCAAACACTAAGCATTATATCTGGCCTAGATGCACATAGATACAATAAGGAGCCAATCATAGAACTGTATACCCGCTGATCGAAATCTTTACCATTTTCATCAGTGCCAAGGTGGCCGTTGGTAGGCATCGGAGTCTTGGCACCTTTGCATTCGTGCATGTCGAATTTCCTCAGAACATCCTTGAGGTATTTCTCCTGTGATTTGAAGATTCCATTGCTTTGTTGACGAATTTGAAGACCTGAGAAGAATTTTAGCTCCCCCATCATGGACATATGATATTCTTCACTCATCATGTAGGCAAATTCATCACTGTATCTTTTGTCAATACAACCAAATATAATATCATCGACATATATTTGGCATACAAACAGCTCATTATCATAGGATTTTGTGAAAAGAGTTGGATCGAGTGAACCAGGTTTGAAGCCTTTCTTCATGAGGAATTCCTTCAATGTATCATACCATGCCCGAGGGGCTTGCTTGAGGCCATACAGAGCCTTTTTGAGTCTGAAGACTTTGTGTGGATTCTTTGGATCCTCAAAACCTGGAGGCTGAGCAACATATACTTCTTCCTCAAGCTTACCATTGAGGAATGCACTTTTCACATCCATTTGATATAAGGTGATGTTATGATGATTAGCATAAGCAAGTAATATTTGAATAGCTTCAAGTCTAGCAACTGGTGCAAAAGTTTCATCGAAATCTATTCCTTCAACCTGGGTGTAGCCTTGGGCTACAAGTCGTGCCTTGTTCCTCACCACTTGACCGTCCTCATCTTGCTTGTTTCGGAAAATCCACTTGGTGCTTATGATGTTGTGCTTGCGAGGATCTGGTCATTTGACGAGCTCCCGTACGTCATTCAGCTTGAATTGAAGAAGTTCGTCTTGCATAGCTTGGATCCACTCCAGTTCCAGAAAAGCCTCAGCAACTTTTGAGGGTTCTGTGATGGATACAAAGGAAAAGTGCCCACAAAAGTTAACTAAGTGTGAAGCTTTTGAGCGAGTGAGAGGACCTGGTGCGTTGATGCCATTGAGGATTTTGTCAAGTTCTACTTCGTTTGCAATCCTCAGATGAGCTGGTTGAGGATTTTGTCTGGGCTGAGGAAGTGATGCTGATGAAATTTCCTCAGGAGCATCTTCTTGGTTTTTATCAGCGATGGGGATCGTTTCTTCATGAATTTCCTCAGTTGGGACAATGTCTTCAGTAGGCTTGAGCTTTATTGCTTCCTCAGGAGACAACTTATCTGGATCAGAAGGCAATTGCTCTCTTTGCGAGCCATTAGTTTCATCGAACCGCACATCTACAGTCTCAACAACTTTGTTGTGATAGTTGTTGAAGACTCTGTAAGTGTGCGAGTCCTTTCCATAACCGAGCATAAAATCTTCATGTGCCTTAGGTGCAAATTTTGAGCTATGGTGAGGATCTCTAATCCAGCATTTTGCACCGAAGACTTTGAAATAACTTACATTGGGTTTCTTGTCAGTGAGGAGTTCATATGAGGTTTTCTTGAGGAATTTGTGAAGATATACCCTGTTGATGATATGACATGCAGTGTTGATTGCTTCAGGCCAAAAACGACGAGGAGTCTAATATTCTTCAAGCATAGTTCTAACCATTTCAACCAGAGTCCTGTTCTTCCTTTCGACGACACCATTCTGGTGAGGAGTATAAGGAGCAGACAATTCGTGAGTAATACCAAGTTCATCAAGATAATCATCAAGACTAGTGTTTTTGAACTCGGTTCCATTATCACTCCTGATATGTTTGATCTTGATGCCAAAGTTCGTCGAGGCCCTTGAAGAAAATCGTTTGAAGATTTCCTGCACTTCAGTTTTATACACTATGATATGCACCCAGGTATATCTGGAATAATCATCAACTATGACAAAGCCACATAAAGATGCTGCATTGGTTAGTGTGGCATAGTGAGTAGGTCCAAATAAATCCATATGAAGCAATTCGAATGGACGTGTAGTGGTCATGATGGTTTTAGAGGGATGCTTGGATCTGGTCATTTTCCCAGATTCACAAGCACCGCAGAGATGATCCTTGAGGAATTTTACTGATTCGATGCCGATGACATGCTTCTTCTTCGCGAGTGTGTGCAAATTCCTCATGCCTGCATGACCTAGTCTTCGGTGCCACAACCATCCTTCTGAGGTTTTTGCTAGTAAGCAAGTGGTTGGTTGAGGACCTGTAGAAAAATCAACAATGTAAAAATCCCCTCTTCTTACACCTTCGAAGACTTTGGATCTATCAGATTCCATGATGACTACACATCTATATCTACCAAAGATGACAATCATATCAAGATCACAAAGCATCGAGACTGACATGAGGTTAAAACCAAGGGATTCAACAAGCATCACTTTGTCCATGTGCCTATCCTTGGAAATAGCCACTTTGCCAAGTCCCAATACCTTGCTTTTACCTTTGTCAGCATATGTGATTTGCTTCAGAGGTGATGGAGTTAGTGGCATATTCATCAGTAAGCTTTTATCACCAGTCATGTGATGTGTGCAGCCACTATCAAGAACCCACTCAGTATTCTTGGGTTTGTCATCCTGCAGATGAATTAGTATAGCTTACCATCTCATATGCTTCATATTTGAAGAATATGATACTAATTTCATCAGATCAGTAATTTCATCATAACAGAAATGTAAGGACGTGTGAAATATTTCTATTTCATCAATCATTAGCTTGCGTCCTATCAAGCATTTCTTCAGGTCTCTAGAAAATTTTTCAGATGATAATTTTCATCTGGAGACCTGACCTGCAGAAGTGATTAGTTCGATTTCTTCACTACCCACATCTGAAGGGGTGGCAAAGCGTTCATCATCCTGCGAGCACCATATGAGAAAGGTGGCATTGAAGCTAATGCACTACTCTTAACAGTAGGGGGATTAAAGTACTCATATGAATATGCAGAGAACTGGTTTGAGGATTTATGAACATAATGATTTGAGGAGTAACGCTCATATTCATATTCCTTGTAGTTTCCCTCCGTGTTAGATGCATAAGCACGGGTACGAGCATAGTTTTGACAAGTTGAGGATTTTGATCCTCTTGAAGACTTTGGTCCTCCTGAGGAATTTGATCTGGGGTTCAGATTCTTCAGTGGTGGTGTCATGAGGACATTCACCTGAAGATTTTCAAGACAGCTTTTGAGAACCCAGATTTTCCTCAGAGGAGGGCCATTCCTGGAGTTAGTTCCAACATATCGAGCAAATACTTCACCAGATTGATTTTTGAACAGTTTATAGTTGGAATCAAATGACTCATCCGAGGAATAGGATAATTCACATGAAAAACCAGTTAGATTAGATGGATCAAAAGGAGGCCTAGTAGCAGCAACCCATGAGGTTTTGAGATACTGCTCAGGTTTCCAATAAGATCCATCAGCATTTAATTTCCTCTCAAAGGCAATTCCTTCTTTCCTCGGGTTCCTGTTCAAGATCTGCTTTTTGAGCACATCACAAAGGGTTTGATGTCCTTTGAGGCTTTTGTACATTCCTATCACGTACAATTCCTTCAACCCTGCATTTTCATCAGTAACATTTGTGTTTTCCTCAAGTGAGGAAATAGACACAACAGGTGCAGTTGAAGAATTTGTAGCAATGGTAGCATTTGATGATTCTGGTGAGGAATTAGAAGTTTCGCGTTCAATGCATTTAAGACATGGAGGAATAAATTCAACTTGACTAGCGCTGATCTATTGAGCTAGTAATGAATCATTTTCCATACGAAGATCATCATGAGACATCCTCAGCTTCTCAAGATCAAGCTTCCTTTGAAGAAATTCATAGGAAAGCTTCTCATGATCAGTGAGGAGTGTATCATAACGATCCTGAAGATTATCAAATCTAGACTGAAGACTTTTCATGTCATCAGTGAGGATTTGGGTAAGGTTCATTTCATCATTCAACAGATCATCACTTTTGTCTAGCAGTTTCTGAAGCTTTTCCAGAGCAGTTTGTTGTTTAGTGGCAATGATAGCAAGTTTACTGTAACTGGGTTTCTTATAATCATTAGGTTCATAGTCACTTGAATCAGAGGAGGAGGCATTATTTGATACCTTTGAACCTTTTGCCATGAAGCAATAGGTTGGAGCGAAGTCATCAGCATAGTCATCAATATGGATGGTGCAATCATTTTCTTCAAGATTGAAGATTGACTTGCTGGCGAAAGTGGTTGCTAGTGCAAGACTAGCCCGTCCAGATTCTGAGTCTTCTCCAGAACCCTCTTCTTCATCACATTCCTCTGATTCTGCCTCGGAGTCCATTTCCTTGCCAATAAGTGCCCGAGCCTTTCTGAAACTAGTCTTCTTGTGTGATGAGGGCTTTGAAGATGAGGATTTTGAAGATTTCTTCTTCTTCTTCGAGTCATCAGAACTGTCATCCTTGTATTTCTTCTTCTTTGATTCCTTTCCCCAACGGGGACAATCAGCAATGTAATGACCTGATTTCTTGCACTTGTGACAGGTTCGTTTCTTGTAGTCCTGAGATGAAGATTCTGATTTCCTCATGTCTCTTCTTGAAGATTTATCGAACTGACCACGTCGTGTATATCTCTGGAATTTCCTCACGAGCATTGCAAGCTCATGTCCTAATTCTTCAGGGTCACAAATGCTGTCATCTGTGTCTTCTTCTTCAGATGAGGAAATTGCTCTAGCCTTCAGTGCACGTGGTCTGGAATAGCTTTCTCCATATAGATCTCTCTTTTCTTCTAGCTGGAATTCATGAGTATTTAGCCTTTCAAGTATATCAGCTGGATCCAGCATCTTGTAGTCTGGTCTTTCTTGAATCATCAGAACTAAAGTGTCAAATGAAGAATCCAAAGATCTCGGCGGTTTCTTCACAACTTCGTGATCAGTGATGTCTCGAGCTCCCAGTGCTTGCAGTTCATTTGATATGTCAGTGAGGCGATCAAAGGTGTCTTGGCAGCTTTCATTGTCATGTCTCTTGAAGCGATTGAAGAGATTGCGAAGAATATCAACACGAGAGTCACGCTGGGTTGATACTCCTTCATTTACCTTGCACAGTCTCTCCCAGATCAGTGTTGCAGAGCCCAAAGCACTTACTTTTCCAAACTGGCCTGGGCTCAGATGGCCACAGATGATGTTCTTCGCTTGAGAATCGAGTTGCTTGAATTTCTTCACATCAGCCGCAGTGACACTGGCAGAGATGATGGGGACGCCATTTTCCACAATATACCAGAGATCATTATCAATAGCTTGTAGATGCATTTGCATTTTGTTCTTCCAGAAGGGAAAGTTCTTTCCTTCGTAGGTAGGACATGCTGCAGTCACCTTAAACATGCCTGCGGTCGACATAACTAAAACTCCAGGTGGTTAAACCAAAATCACACAAAACAAGGGAGTACCTTGCTCTCATACCAATTGAAAGCGCGTTATATCGACTAGAGGGGGGTGAATAGGAGATTTTTAGAATTTCATCACTGAGGAAATTCCTTTTGAGGAAATTCCTCACTGATGACTAACTTACAGCGGAAACAGTAAAGGATCAGACGTGCAAACGTTCACAACAGGAGTATTTCAGAGTGAAGAATGTGAAAACAGATTGCACAGTAAGCAGGCACGCAGAATACAGATGATGATTAACTATCATGAAGAATTTGGGGTTGAGGAAATTAAGAGAAAGTCTTCAGCAAATTCTTCAAACAGTCACAGTGAAAGTCATCAACACACAATACAAGGAAAGTAAAGAGTTGAGGAATTAGAACCCGTTTCTCAGTGAAGACACTTGTTGATGACCCAGTTCCAACTGTTGTGACAGTTGTACATCTGGTTTGGAGCGGCTTGGTATTGAAACCAAAGGACACACAGTCCCTACCGTATTCTCCTTGAGCTAAGGACACACAGTCCTCGCCCAACACTCTTGGTAAGTCTTCAGGGCAGACTTCCAAACCCTCACAAACTTGGTCACCCGGCGATCCACAATTGACTGCTGGAAAGCTCTAGACCATGACGCCTAACCGTCTGGAGGATGCACAGTCCTCAAAGGTAAAAGGCTTCAGTCCCACACAGGAACAACTTCTTCAGTGATGCTCAATCACTAGGTTTGGTTTGTGGTTTCGGTGGGTGGTGTATTTCCTCACTGATGAATTACTCTCAAAGACTCTGAGGAATTGGGTTGCTCTTTTGACAAGTGTCAATTTCTAACGGAGGAACCAACGAGCTAGTGGTTGTGAGGGGTGGCTATTTATAGCCTGGGAGCATCCCGACATGATTTGACACTAATGCCCTTAAATAATATGACCGTTGGAGTGGATAAGACCAGTGACTTGGCGTGGTTATCGAAACGGTCAGAACCCTCAACTGTGAGAGTCCTCATGTCACTCATATTCCTCACTTGAGGCTTTTGGTAGGATTAGGCTTGGGTTGAGCATCATGAGGAAATTCATTCCATAGTGTAACTTCGACCCCCTTTAACAGTACGGTGTTCCTATTACTCAAATGCGAAGAAAGTAAAACAGAAAGTGTAAATCTTCATGCTTCAAATTCTTCAGAATGATTTTCTTCAGGAACCACCGGACTTCTCAATATCAGTATCTTCATGAGGAATATCAATTTCATCGCAAATTCCTCGCGATTCATTTCTTCAGCTTCAGACCAATTTCTTCAACTGAAGACATATATTTTTAGGGGTCGATATTCTTCAAATATCTCAAACTCCTCAATGACTTATAGATCCTGTGTATACTCACAAACACATTAGATACTTAACCTATAAGTCTTCAAACCACCAAAATCACTAAGGGGCACTAGATGCACTTACAGCTTGCTGGCTGAGGTCACGATGACTGAAAACACCAAACTTTGTGACTTCTCGAATTCTAATAATAATGATTTTATTAGTACTCCGATTGCTCCCGTCACTAGTGCGGAGTCATACGAAATCAATGCCGCTTTGCTGAATCTTGTTATGAAAGAGCAATTCTCCGGCCTTCCTAGTGAAGATGTTGCATCCCATCTTAACACCTTCAGTGAGCTTTGCGATATGCAAAAGAAGAAAGATGTGGATAATGATGTGATTTAATTGAAGCTTTTTCCTGTCTCGTTGCGAGATCGAGCAAAAACTTGGTTTTCGTCTTTGCCCAAAAATAGTATCGATTCTTGGGATAAGTGCAAAGATGCTTATATATCCAAGAATTTTCCGCCGGCTAAGATTATCTCTCTTTGTAATGATATCATGAATTTTAAGCAACTTGATCATGAACATGTTGCACAATCTTGGGAGAGAATGAAATTGATGATTAGAAATTGTCCCGCTCATGGCTTGAGTCTTTGGATGATTATACAAATCTTCTACGCTGGCTTGAATTTCGCTTCTAGAAATATCTTGGACTCCGCCTCAGGTGGAACGTTCATGGAAATCACGTTAGGAGAAGCCACAAAACTCCTAGAAAATATCATGACGAACTACTCTCATTGGCACACTGAAAGGTCACCTACTAGTAAGAAGGTACACGTTATAGAAGAAATTAACTCGTTGAGTGCTAAGATGGATGAGTTAATGAATTTGGTTGCTAGTAGAAGTGCTCCTTTAGATCCTAATGATATGCCTTTGTCTTCCTTGATTTAGAGTAGCAATGCTAGCTTGGACGTTAATTTTGTTGGTAGGAATAATTTTGGCAACACCAATGCTTTTAGAGGAAACTATGTTCCTAGGCCTTTTCCTAGTAACTCCTCTAATAACTTTGGCAACTCCTACAACAACACTCATGGAAATTACAATAGATTACCCTCTAATCTAGAGAGTAATATCAAAGAGTTTATCAACTCACAAAAGATTTTCAATGCGTCCATAGAGGAAAAACTACTCAAAATTGACGATTTGGCTAAGAGCGTTGATAGAATGTCTAGTGATATTGATGCTTTGAAAGTTAGATGTGCTCCTCCCAATATCAATATGGATGAAACTTTGAAATCTATGCGTGTTTCCATGAGTGAGAGCAAAGAAAGAACCGCCCAAATTCGTGCTAGACATGAATGGCTTAAAAAGGCGTGTTCTCCTGATAAGAATCACGAAGATCTTAAAGTGCTTGGTGTGACTCCCATTGAATCTTTGTTTTATTGTGTCAAACCCAATGATGATGGGGCTGGATATGAATCCACTTTGGTTGAAAAACGCCCCAATGATTCGGAGTCCATCTATCTTGATGCTAAAAGCATTGAAAGTGGAGTAAAAGATACTAAAACTTTGAGTAGTAATGAAATTACTACTATGGATTTCAAGGAATTAAATTATGATAGTTGCTCCTTGATTGAATGCATTTCCTTGATGCAATCCATGCTAAACACTCCACACGCTTATAGCCAAAACAAGGCCTTTACCGATCATATCGTCGAAGCCATGATAAAATCTCTTGAAGAGAAACTTGAATTGGAAGTCTCTATCCCTAGAAAGCTTCATGATGAGTGGGAACCTACTATCAAAATCAAAATCAAAAACTATGAATGCAATGCTTTGTGTGATTTGGGTGCTAGTGTTTCCGCGATTCCAAAGTCTTTATGTGATGTTCTGGGTTTTAATGAGATTGAAGAGTGTTCTCTTATTTTGCATCTTGCGGATTCTATTGTCAAGAAACCCATGGGAAGGATCAATGATGTTCTTATTATTGCAAATAGGAACTATGTACCCGTGGATTTCATTGTGCTTGACATTGATTGCAATCCTACATGCCCTATTATTCTTGGTAGACCTTTCTTAAGGACTATCGGTGCTATCATCGATATGAAGGAAGGGAATATTATATTTCAATTTCCTTTAAAGAAGGGCATGGAGCACTTTCCTAGAAAGAAAATAATATTTCCTTATGAATCCATGATGAGGGCTACTTATGGTTTGAGCACCAAAGACGACGATACGTGATTCTATCGCTTTTATGCCTAGCTAAGGGCGTTAAACAATAGCGCTTGTTGGGAGGAAACCCAATGAATTTATCTTTTTCTTTCTGTTTTGTTATGTCCACACCATCATAATTCTGTTGTGATTGTGTTTTTTGTGTTTCTTTTTGTGTTTGAGCCAATCAAAACCTTTATGACTAGTCTCGGTGATGGTTTATTGATCCTGCTGGAAAAAGACAGAAACTTTTCGCTCACGAGATGATTTTTCATTTTTACTCAGAAAGAGATTTTGAGTTGATTCTTTTTGCTGCTGGTTGATATACCGTTTGCCCAGGCAGTCGTAATTGTTTAGAATTTTTAAGGTACCAGAAGTAGACGAAGTATACATATTGCTACAGAATGGTCTGTTTTTGACATATTCTGTTTTTGTTGAGTTGTTTGCTTGTTTTGATGAAACTATGGATAGTATCGGGGGTACTAGCCATAGAAAAGTGAGAATACAATAGCCGAAGACCAATATAAATAGAAATCAAGATTGCTACAGTACCTAAAGGGGTGGTAGTTTGTTTTCTTGTGCTAATGATATCACGAGTTTCTGTTTAAGTTTTGTGTTGTGAAGTTTTCAAGTTTTGGGTGATGTTCTCATGGACAAAGAGATAAGGAGTGGAAAGATCTCAAGTTTGGGGATGCCCAAGGCATCCCAAGCCAAATTCAAGGACACCAAAAAACCTAAGCTTGGGGATGCCCCGGGATGGCATCCCCTCTTTCGTCTTCAATCCATCGGTAACATTACTTAGAGCTATATTTTTATTCACCACATGATATGTGTTTTGCTTGGAGCGTCTTGTATCGTAGGAGTCTTTTCTTTTTGTTGTGTCACAATCATCCTTGCTGCACACCTTTTGAGAGAGACATGCACTCATCGTGATTTTGCTAGAATGCTCATCGTGCTTCACTTATATCTTTTGAGCTAGATAATTTTGCTCTATGTGCTTCACTTAGATCTTTTAGAGCACGGCGGTGCGTGACTTGGTAGTTGGCTTATGCTATGAAAGTAGTCCCAAAGGTGATAGGTACCCAAAGAGGATACAAAAATCTCCATCTTCATGTGCATTGAGTAGAAAGAGAAGTCTTGATTCCTCTCAATTAGTTTTGAGACGTGGATTTGGTAATATTAAGAGTTATGTTAGTAGGGTGTTGTGAATCTAGAAATACTTGTGTTGAAGTTAGTGATTCCCGTAGCATGCAAGTATGGTGAACCTCTATGTTAGGAAGTCGGAGCATAATTGATCTATTGATTGTCATCCTTTGTGTTGAGGTCGGGATCGCGCGATGGTTAACACCTACCAACCCTTCCCCTAGGAATATGTGTTTAGCACTTTGTTTCGATTACTAATAAAAACTTTCGCAACAAGTATGTGAGTTCTTCATGACTAATGTGAGCCAATGGTATAGATGCACTTTCACCTTCCGGCATTGCTAGCCTCTCTAGTGCCGCCCAATTTTCGCCGGTGCACAAACCCACCATATGCCTTCCTCAAAACAGCCACCATACCTACCTACTATGGCATTTTCATAGCCATTCCAAGATATATTTCCATGCAACTCCCACCGTTTCGTCTCATGACTTGTGACGTCACTCTCATATTGCCATTGCATGATCATAAGATAGCTAGCGAGATGTTTCAACGTCATACACCAAGCTAGATCGTTGCACATCCCGGTACACTGCCGGAGGCATTTCCTATAGAGTCGTCATCGTTCTAAGCTTTGAGTTGTGAGTAAATAAAAGTGTGATGATCATCATTATTAGAGCATTGTCCCATGTGAGGAAATAAAAAAAAATAGGCCAAAGAGCCCCCAAAAAAGAGAAGAGAGAAAAAGAGAGAAGGGACAATGCTACTATATTTTTCCACACTTGTGCTTCATAATAGCACCATGTTCTTCATGATTGAGAGCTTCTTGCTTTGTCACCAACATATGCTAGTGGGAATCTTTACTATATAACTTGGCTTGTATATTCCAATGATGGGCTTCCTCAAATTGCCCTAGGTCTTTGTGAGCAAGCAAGTTGGATGCACCCCCACTAGTTCTCCTTTTGAGCTTTCACATACTTATAGCTCTAGTGCATCCTTTGTATGGCAATCCCTACTCATTCACATTGATATCTATTAATGGGCATCTCCATAGCCCTTTGATATGCTGAGTCAATGTGACCATCTCCTCCTTTTTGTCTCACAACCACCACCACACTCTATTCCACCTATAGTGCTATATCCATGGCTCACGCTCATGTATTGCGTGATAATTATAAAAAGTTTGAGAAAGTAAGAGTGCGAAAACAATTACTTGGCCAATACCGGGGTTGTGCATGATTTACATTAGTTGTGTGAGGATGATGGAGCATAGCCAAACTATATGATTCTATAGGGATAACTTTCCTTGGCCTTGTTATTTTCAAAGTTCATGATTACCTTGCTAGTTTGCTTGAAGTATTATTGTTTTCATGTCAATAGCAAACTATGGTTTTGAATCTTACGGATCTGAACATTCATGTCACATGAAAGAAGTTACAAAGTACAACTATGCTAGGTAGCATTTCCACATCAAAATTTCAGTCTTTATCACTTCCCTACTCGAGGACGAGCAGGAGTTAAGCTTGGGGATGCTTGATACGTCTCCAACGTATCTATAGTTTTTGATGGTTCCATGCTATTATCTTGTCAAACTTTGGATGTTTTGTATGCCTTTTATATCTTTTTTGGGACTAAATTATTAACTCAGTGCCAAGTGCGAGTTCTTTTTTTCCATGTTTTTGACCCTTTTCAGAGGAGGATTTTAAACGGAGTCCAAACGGAACGAAACTTGCAAAAAGATTTTTTCCGAAACAGAAGAAGATCGGGAAGCTTGAGAACCAAGACAGGGGGTCTCCAGGGACCCCACAAGCCCCCTAGCCGCGGCCAGGGGGCCCGCACCTCCCAGGCTTGTGGGATCCCTCGGCCTCCCCTGCCCTAAGTATTTCGCCTATATATTCCCATAAATTCCAGAAAAAATCAAGAGATCATCGACAGTACTTTTCCGCCGCCGCAAGCTTCTGTCTCCGCAAGATCCCATCTGGGGCACGTTTTGGTTCCCTGCCGGAGGAGGGATTTGGATACGGAGGGCTTCTTCATCAACACCATGACCTCTTCGATGATGCGTGAGTAGTTCACCATAGACCTACGGGTCCATAGCTAGTAGCTAGATGGCTTCTTCTCTCTCTCTTGGATCTTCAATACAAAGTTCTCCATGATCTTCATGGAGATCTATCCGATGTAATCTTATTTTGCGGTGTGTTTGTCGAGATCCGATGAAATGTGGATTTAAGATCAGATTATCTATGAATCTTATTTGAGTTTCTTCTGATCTCTCTTATGCATGATTTCATATCCTTGTAATTCTCTTCGAGTTGTGGGTTTTGTTTGGCCAACTAGATCTATGATTCTTGCAATGGGAGAAGTGCTTGGTTTTGGGTTCATACCGTGCGGTGACCTCACCCAGTGACAGAAGGGGTAGCGAGGCACCCATCGTGTTGTTGCCATCAAGGGTAAAAATATGGGGTTTTCATCATTGGTTTGAGATTATCCCTCTACATCATGTCATCTTGCTTAAAGCGTTACTCTGTTCGTCATGAACTCAATACACTAGATGCATGTTGGATAGCGGTCGATGTGTGGAGTAATAGTAGTAGATGCAGAAAGTATCGGTCTACTTGTCTCGGACGTGATGGATATATGTATGATCATTGCCTTAGATATCGTCATGACTTTGCGCGGTTCTATCAATTGCTCGACAGTAATTTGTTCACCCACCGTAATATTTGCTATTTTGAGAGAAGCCTGTAGTGAACACTATGGCCCCCGGGTCTACTCCACACCATATTTTCAGCCTTACTATTTTACTTCGTTGTACTTGCCGCCTTCAGATCTCACTTTGCAATCAATCTTGAAGGGATTGACAACCCCTTTATAGCGTTGGGTGCAAGCTCGTTTGTGTTTGCGCAGGTACTCTGGACTTGACGAGATTCTCCTACTGGATTGATACCTTGGTTCTCAAACTTAGGGAAATACTTACTGCTCCTGTGCTGCACCACCCTTTCCTCTTCAAGGGAAAAACCAACGCAAGCCCAGCCTCCGTCAACGTGTCAATCTCTGGCAGTGTTGTCTATTGCCGCAGCATACCGCACCTGATGTGTGCCTTGCCATGAGTCTGTCAAGGGGTACAAAAGGTGATCCAGGAATGAATCACTAAAACAACGGTCAAAGTTATCCTTAGTAACAAGTGGGCTAAGGAATTTTTCTCGAATATGGAGGTGATTAAAGAGTTCGTCGTAAAGGATTACGTCGATGCAAGCTTTGACACTAATCCGAATAACTCTGAGTAGTAAAACGGATTCGTATGGTAGAGTAGCTATTTGGAGTATTTCCGAATATCATGTAGTAGAAACATCTATAAGATGACATAAATATTTGTAAAGCACACACGGGTCAGAAAGATTCAGAACCGTTGACTAAAACCTCTCTCACGAGCAAGACGTGATCAAACCCCACAACTGTATGGGTGTTGGATTCGTTAAAATCACATGGTGATGTGAACTAGATTATTGACTCTAGTGCAAGTGGGAGACTGTTGGAAATATGCCCTAGAGGCAATAATAAATTAGTTATTATTATATTTCTTTGTTCATGATAATCGTTTATTATTGATAACCCTCAAGTATAGGGGGTCGCAATAGTTTTCGAGGGTAGAGTATTCAACCCAAATTTATTGATTCGGCTCAAGGGGAAGCGAAAGAATATTCTCAAGTATTAGCAGTTGAGTTGTCAATTCAACCACACCTGAAAGATTTAGTGTCTGCAGCAAAGTATCAGTAGCAAGGTAGTACGATAGCAGCAGTAGCAACAGTAACAAGTAACAGCAAAGTAACAGCAGTAGCAACAGAGTAACAGCAGCAGGGACCAGTAGTAAAAGACTCGTAGGCATTGGATCGGTGATGGATGATTATGCCGGATGTGATTCATCATGTAACAACTATAACACGGAGAGATATGTAACTAGCTCCCGTTCGTCAATCTAATGTAGGCATGTATTCCGTATGTAGTCATACGTACTTAGGGAAAAGAACTTGCATGACATCTATTGTCCATCCCTCCCGTGGCAGCGGGGTCCTAATGGAAACTACGAGATATTAAGGTTCTCCTTTGAATAAAGAACTGGACCAACGCATTAATACTTGGTGAATACATGAACTCCTCATACTATGATCATCTCCGGGAGTGGTTCTGGCTATTGTCACTCCGGGGTTGCCGGGTCATAACACATAGTAGGTGACTACAACTTGCAAGATATGATCTAAAACACACATATATTGGCGACAACATAATATGTTCAGATCTGAAATCATGGCACTCGGGCCCTAGTGACAAGCATTAAGCATGGCAAAGTAGTAGCAACATCAATCTCAGAACATAGTGGATACTAAGGATCAATCCCCGTCAAAACTAACTCGATTACATGATAGATCTCATCCAACTCATCACCGTCCAGCAAACCTACGATGAGATTATTCATGAACGGTGAAGAGCATCATGGAATTGGCAATGGAGGAAGGTTGGTGATGACGATGGCGACGATTTCCCCTCTCCGGAGCCCAGAACGGACTCCAGATCTGCCCTCCAGATGAAGAACATGAGGTGGCGGCGCCTCCGTATCGTAAAACGCGATGAATCCTTCTCCCTGATTTTTTTCCGGCCGAAACGGAATATATAGAGCTGAGATTGGAGGCGGTGGAGCTCTGTGGGCCCCACAAGCCTGCCAGGCGCGACCAGGGGGTGGCCCTGCCTGGTGGGCTTGTGGCCCACTGGCTCACCTCCTCCGGTGGATCTTTGCGCACGTATTTTTCATTAATTCCAGAAAAATTCTCCGTAAATTTTCAGGTCATTCCGAGAACGTTTATTTCTACACAAAAACAACACCTTGGCAATTCTGCTGAAAACAGCGTTAGTCCGGGTTAGTTCCATTCAAATCATGCAAATTAGAGTCCAAAACAAGGGCAAAAGAGTTCGGAAAAGTAGGTACGACGGAGACGTATCAACTCCATCAAGCTTAAAGCCTTGCTTATCCTCAAGCAATTCAGTTGACAAAGTGAAAGAGACAAAAGAAAAACTTTCACGAACTCTGTTTGATCTTGTTGTTGCAACTATGTCTAACTCATAACCAGAATTTCAGCAAGATCACAAGCAAACCACATAAGAAAATGACATCTAGGTCTCACGATAAACTCATATCAATGGCATAATCAACTAGCGAGCAAATAATAATAAGTTTCAAACGTCAACACTTCAATCAAAACAATCATGAAGGAGTACGAATAGATGGTATCTCGCTAGCTCTTGCTGAGACCGCAAAACATAAATGTAGAGCACCTTCAAAGACCAAGGGCTGACTAAACATTGTAACTCATGGCAAAGAAGATCCAGTCACAGTCTTACTCAACACAGTTAAAAGCAAAGCATAAAAACGACAAAGGTGCTCTCTAATTGGTGCTTTTATAAGAGGAGGATGACTCAAAGGAACATAAATAGACAGACCCTTCGCGGAGGGAAGCATTGATTTGCAGAGGTGCCAGAGCTCAAGCTTTGAAAACAGAGATAATAATATCGGGTGGCCTGCTTTCATTGTCAACGCAATGACTAAGAGTTCTCAACATCTTCCACGCTACACATGCTATAGGCGGTTCCCAAACAGAAAAGTGAAGTTTTTACTCCCCCACCACCAATCAATCACACTCCACGTCTAGCCGAAT
This sequence comes from Hordeum vulgare subsp. vulgare, assembly GCF_904849725.1. NCBI lineage: Eukaryota > Viridiplantae > Streptophyta > Magnoliopsida > Poales > Poaceae > Hordeum > Hordeum vulgare. The sequence goes on along the minus strand of NC_058522.1, from coordinate 342,910,402 downwards.
CCTCGGGTGCCGTCCATACCAACATCAATCCAGGGGGAGTTTTGTTTGCAATTATCTTTTCGATTTGAGCGTGGACCTAGGAATTGCAATTACCGACCCCTTTCTCGTGAATGATAGTGAATAAACACATATCGAGGATAACACGCCTAGCATGGAAGATACCGATAGCCCCCTGTCACCACATGAGCGGTTCGGGCAAGCAAAACAGAATATTTCTTAAAGGTTTAGAGAGTGGCACATGCAAATTTACTTGGAACGGCAGGTAGATACCGCATATAGGTAGGTATGGTGGACTCATATGGAACAACTTTGGGTTTATGGAAGTGGATGCACAAGCAGTATTCCCGCTTAGTACAAGTGAAGGCTAGCAAAAGACTGGGAAGCGACCAACTAGAGAGCGACAACAGTCATCAAAATGCATTGAGATTAACTAAGCATTGAGTGCAAGCATGAGTAGGACATAAATCACCATGAACATGAACATCATAGAGGCTATGTTAATTTTGTTTCAACTACATGCATGAACATGCGCCAAGTCAAGCCACTTGAATCATTGAAAGGAGCATACCATCCTATCATACTACAACACAGTCATCTCAAAATTCATGTGGGCATCCAAGACAAACCATTATAAGCTCCTAGCTAAGTAAGCATGGCATAAGCAACTATGATCTCTAAGTTGTCATTGCAAACATGTTTCTCTCACAACAAAGTTGAATCAGGCACAATGAGCTAGTCATATTTACGAATACAAAATAGATCGAGTTCATACCAGCTTTTCCAGGCTCAGTCACTTCATCATATATCGGCATTATTGCCTTTCACTTGCACGACCGAATGATGTGAACAATAATAATAGTGCTCGTGCATTGGACTACGTTGGAATCTGCAGGCAAACACAAAGGAGAAGACAAAGTAATATGGCTCTTTAACAGGTAAAAAAATATGCATGCGAGAGCCACTAAACATTGTAACCATGATCTTCTACCTTGACCCAAAGAAGAATAAAACTATTTACACGGGAAAGCTCCCAACAAGCAAAGGAAGAAAAAGAAAATATTTTTGGGTTTTTCTCAAACTAGACACACACGAAAAGAAAACGAGAAAAGGAAAATAAACTAGCATGGATGATACAGTGGCAAAGTGTGAACACCGACAAACAAAGTGAAAGCATAAGCAAGAATGTAAAGTCGGTGAGAAACACGTACTCCCCAATCTTAGGCTTTTGGCCTAAGTTGGTCTACTCCCATGGAGGAAAAAACCAGCTCCAGGATACTCCGGAGTGGACTGAGGATGCCACTGATGTGTGAGCTCCTCCGGCTCCCACTGATAAACTGGCATCTGGTACTTGACTGGTGGCTCGGGCACGGGCACCTATGGTTGGGCTAAGCCCCAATATGCGTAAATGTCCGAGGGCATAATAATGTACCTGCCTGCATGAAGATTGAACAAAGAAGGAGCAGACAAAGTAATAGTCTCACGAGTACCCTGACGAAATACGAGGTTATAAATCATCCTTCTATTTATATCTCTATCAAGAAAGTCATGGCGAACCATGCTATCGTAATCTAGATATCTCTCGGGAAGAAGAATCTCGTCTTCCTCCTCCAGTCTAATAGGTATCTCAAAGTGTTTAGCAAGACAAGTAGCATAGATACCTCCATAGAAAATGCCCTTAGAATGGTTCGTGTTCAACCGTTGAGCTACTATGGCGCCCAAGCTATAAGTTTTATCATTATAAAGGGCTTCGCGCAAGACCGCAAGATCTAGGGAACTAAGTGACCCAGCTTTCCCACGACCAATCAAACATTTTCCCCCAAAAGTTAGAAGTACCGAAGCACGGGAAAATGTATGCTAGCAGCTCTAGCGCAAGACACTCTTCTCTCCTCTTCTACAGCAATTGTATCGATGAAAGCTTCCAAGTCTCGTGGACGAGGTTCATGAATATTCCCAACATATGGTAATTTGCAGACATTGCAAAAATCCTGGAGTGACATGCGCTGGGGGATATCATAAAGTTTGAACTCAACCATAGGAGGATTCTTCCTTGGATAGAAGTTAAAGCTTTGTACGAAGATATTAGTGAGGAGGAGGTATTGCAGACACTTATCTTCAACGAAGGCGGTAAGGCCTGCGTTCTCCACCAAGTGATAAAAGTCCTCATAAATTCCAGCGGCGCGTAAGAACACGTCGCTTGGCCACTCGCACGCTCGAACTTCCGCGACTCGATGGACCAGATACTTGGGCTTCTTCTCACTTCCATCATCCTTGGGGTCACGGCTTGAAGAGCCTCTTAAGAACCTCCTCATCTTTTCCCTTTTCTATCTCTAAAAATTTCTGAAATTTTTAGTGACTCTAAGGAAAAGTGAACAAGGCTCAACTAAACTCGTAGCAACTACTCCAAAAAGTGCCTAGAGGCCATATTACGCATCAAAATCACTTGGGACCAGCTAAAATTAGCATGCAAGCTCAAGAACATGGTCACCAAGGCAGCAAAAATACGCGAAGTATAAGGCACTAGAGCAAAAACTAATTGGACCAATGGAGGAGTCACTTACCAAGGAGTAATTTCCCCAAAACAGTTCGGAGAATGATGCTTTGAGCAAAGAGATCGAAAATCCCAGCAAGAGGAGCAAGAGCATGGGTTTGAGCGGCGAAACAATTTTTTCTCGAGGTAGGAGAAGCAGATGAGAGCAAGAATGAGTGGAGGGGGTGCACGTGGGCCCCACAAGCCAGGGAGGCGCGGCCAGGGGGTGCCCACGCCTGAGGGGCTTGTGGCCCACTGGTGCAGCCCCCACACAAGCTCTTTGTCTCAGAATTTTTCAAAAATTCCAGAAAAAATCATACTGGATTTTCAGGACGTCCGGAGAACTTTTATTTTCAGGGTACTTTTCTACTAGACGCTAAAACAGAAAACAGGGAAAACTAAACTAAACCTATCATTTTTCTTCTAAGCAACCGAAGGTGAAAGCTTGGAACACAGTTTTGTGACTCCTCGATTCATCCATCTCATGGTCATCGAAAGAAATCCGTCGATGAGGTTGATCAAGTCTCCTTGGCAAACTTTTTTGAATCACAAAAGAGAACGGAGAATTTCCGAATAGTCACTAGGTCACCTCAATGGGGATGTGTATTTCCCCAACAAGCAAATCATACTTCATCTTAACACGAGGTATAGGGCATTTAAAGCTCCCAATAAGAATCGATGAAGTTTTTTCGATAGCATTGATGCAATGTACTCGATATTGTTTCTTCGGAAAGTGCACCGTATGCTCATTACCGTTGACATGGAAAGTGACATTGCCTTTGTTGCAATCTATAACAGCCCCTGCAGTGTTTAAAAAGGATCTTCCGAGGATGACAGCCATGGCATCGTCCTCGCGAATATCCAAGATAACAAAGTCTGTTAAGATAGTGACGTTGACAACCATAACGGGCACATCCTCAAAAATGCCGATAGGGAAAGAAGTTGATTTGTTGGTCATTTGCAGAGAGATTTCAGTGAGCGTCAACTTATCCAGTTCAAGTCTACGATAAAGAGAGAGAGGCATAACACTAACACCGGCTCCAAGGTCGCATAAAGCAGTTCTAACGTAGTTACCTTTAATGGAGCAAGGTATAGTGGGCACACCGGGATCACCTAGTTTCTTAGGAGTTCCACCCTTGAAGGTATAATTAGCAAGCATGATGGAAATCTCAACCTCAGGTATCCTCCTCTTATTAGTCACAATATCCTTCATGTACTTAGCATATGGAGACATTTTGAGCATATCTGTCAAACGCATTTGCAGAAAGACAGGTCTAATCATTTCAATAAAGCGCTCAAAATCCTCATCATCCTTTTTCTTGGATGGTTTAGGAGGAAAGGGCATGGGTTTCTGAACCCATGGTCCCCTTTCTTTACCATGCTTCCTAGCATTGAAGTCATTCTTATCGTATCTCTTATTCTTAGGCTGTGGGTTATCAAGATCAACAGGTTCAATCTCCACATCCTTTTCATTGCTAGGTTGAGCATCTTCATGAACATCACTATTGATATTATCATTAGGCTCATGTTCATCACCAGATTGTGTCTCGGCATCATAAACAGAGACATCGTTTGGACTCTCAGGTGTAGCAGCAACAGGGTTGCTAGCGTGCAGGTTCCTATCATCTTTCTTCTTCTTTCTAGGATGACTAGGTGCATCAGTGCTAACTCCTTGAGAATCTTGTTCAATTCTCTTAGGATGACCCTCAGGATACAAAGGTTCCTGGGTCATTCTACCGCCTCTAGTAACGACTCTAATGGAATTGTCATTCAACTCATTGAGCAAGTCATTCTGAGCTTTAAGTACTTGTTCTACTTGAGTAGTAACGATAGAGGCATGTTTACTCAAAAGCTTAAGATCATTGACATTTCTATCCACACAAGCACTTAAATGACTAAGCATACGAGCATTCTGTTCCAATTGTCTGCTAACATAATCATTGAAACTCTGTTGTTTGGCAACAAAGTTATGAAATTCATCCAGGCATAAGCTAGCAAGTTTATCAAAAGGAATATCACTCTCATCAAACCTACGCAGAGAATTTACTTCTACTACATGTATCGGGTTATCGAGACCATGGATCTCTTTAATAGGTGGTAGATTTTTGACATCTTCAGATTTAATGCCTTTCTCTCGCATAGATTTCTTAGCTTCTTGCATATCTTCAGGACTGAGGAATAGAATACCTCTTTTCTTTGGAGTTGGCTTAGTAGGTGGTTCGGGAATAGTCCAAGCATTCTCATTGCACAAGATGTTATTCAATAGGATCTCAGCTTGTTCTACAGTTCGTTCCCTAAAAACACAACCGTCACAACTATCTAGGTGGTCTCTGGAAGCATCGGTAAGTTCATTATAGAAGATATCAAGTATTTCATTCTTCTCAAGAGGGTCATTAGGCAAAGCATTAAGTAGCTGGACGAGCCTCCCCCAAGCTTGTGGGAGACTCTCATCTTCAGCTTGAGCAAAGTTGTATATTTCCTGCAAGGCAGCTTGCTTCTTATGGGCAGGGAAATATTTTTCAGAGAAGTAGTAGACCATATCCTGGGGGCTACGCACACAACCAGGAGCAAGAGAAGTGAACCAAGTGTTAGCATCATCCTTTAGCGAGAAAGGAAACAACTTGAGGATATAGTAGTGGCGGATCTTTTCCTCACTAGTGAATAGGGTGGCTATATCGTGCAGTTTGGTAAGATGGGCTACAACCATTTCAGACTCATAACCGTGAAAAGGATCAGATTTGACCAGAGTGATTAACTCAGGGTCGACAGAGAATTCATAATCCTTATCGGTCACAAAGATAGGCGAAGTAGTAAACTTCGGGTCGTATTTCATCCTAGCATTCAGAGATTTTTCTTTCCACTTGAGAAGCAATTTCTCAACATCATAGCTATCCTTACACGCAAGAAATCCTCAGCTATCTCTCTCTCCATAACATAACGCTCAGGCATAACAGGCAATTCAGGTCTAGGAGAGCTAGTTCTAGCAGGCAAAATAGCAGGTTCTACTTCAATAGTATCAGCAGTTTCAGAAGTATCATCACATCTAGGAGCAACTCTACCAATTTGTGCATCAAGGAATGCACCTAGTGGTAAAGCAGTATCAAGCATAACATCATCAGGCAAAGCAGTATCAAGCATAGCATCATCAGGCAAAGCAGTATCAAGCATGGCATCATCAGGCAAAGCAGTATCAAGCATAGCATCATCATAAGCATCATGGGCAGCAGGAGTAGCATCATCAAGCACAGGCGACATATCAACATTTCTAGCAGGAGGCGATGTCGCAAACTTACTCATAACTTAAGGTGAATCAAGTGCAGAGCTAGACGGCAGTTCCTTACCTGTCCTCGTAGTGCAGGGCAAGATTTCAGTTCTTGGATCTTTCGGATTCCTCATAGTGATCAGCAGACGTCAACCCCAAGTGACTCAGAGAATATAGTTGTGCTTCCCCGGCAACGACGCCAGAAAAATGTCTTGATAACCCTCAAGTATAGGGGATCACAACAGTTTTTGAGGGTAGAGTATTCAACCCAAATTTATTGATTCGACTCAAGGGAAAGCGAAAGAATATTCTCAAGTATTAGCAGTTGAGTTGTCAATTCAACCACACCTAAAAGATTTAGTGTCTGCCGCAAAGTATCAGTAGCAAGGTAGTATGATAGCGGCAGTAGCAACAGTAACCAGTAGCAGCAAAGTAACAGCAGTAGCAACAGAGTAACAGCAGCAGGGACCAGTAGTAAAAGACTCGTAGGCATTGGATCGGTGATGGATGATTATGCCGGATGTGATTCATCATGTAACAGCTATAACACGGAGAGATATGTAACTAGCTCCCGTTCGTCAATCTAATGTAGGCATGTATTTCGTATGTAGTCATACGTGCTTAGGGAAAAGAACTTGCATGACATCTATTGTCCATCCCTCCCGTGGCAGCGGGGTCCTAATGGAAACTACGGGATATTAAGGTTCTCCTTTTAATAAAGAACCGGACCAACGCATTAACACTTGGTGAATACATGAACTCCTCATACTATGGTCATCTCCGGGAGTGGTTCCGGCTATTGTCACTCCGGGGTTGCCGGGTCATAACACATAGTAGGTGACTACAACTTGCAATATAGGATCTAAAACACACATATATTGGCAACAACATAATAGGTTCAGATCTGAAATCATGGCACTCGGGCCCTAGTGACAAGCATTAAGCATGGCAAAGTAGTAGCAACATCAATAGAGTGACGAGGTTGGGATGACCCAGACGAGCGTGCCAGAGGTCGACGCCGGTGGAGAGAGCAACTAGAGCGGTGATGGTGGAGGAATTCGGGTGGACCGAATAGAGACCCTCATCAGGGCTATCACACCAGTGGAGTACCATCCTGGTTTGAGCGTCGTTGACACAAAAATCAAACTGGTCAAAAGCAACAGCCAGGGGATTTTCACGAGCAAGAGGACGAACGGAAAAAAGATTTTTAATGAGGTCGGGTGAAACAAGAATGTTAGATAAAGACAATGGCATGGAAGTATAGGGAAACGAAGTGTGCCCGATATGAGTGATCAGGAGGGTGGAGCCGTCACCGACAGTGATATGGGTGGTGTTGTTGACGGAAGAGAAGGAGGTAAGATTACCAGTATTCGCGAACATGTGAGTAGTAGCCCGAGTGTCCATGTACCAATCACCGCCACCGGTATAGATGTTGGGCGAAGGCGCGTTGTGCAGCGCAACGAGGAGCGACGAATCCCACAGTGCTGGAGGCAGCGCGGCTGACGGTGAAGGAGGCGCCATGGGAAAGTTGTAGGCGTCGGTGATCTTGAAAGGACGTGGATGTCGCCTAGAGGGGGTGAATAGGCGCTTTAAAATAATTACAGTTTAGGCTTGAACAAATGCGAAATAAAACTAACGTTTAATTTGTCAAGCAAAAAGCCTAAAACAACTAGGCTCACCTATGTACACCAACAACTTATGCTAAGCAAGATAAACACCTAAGTGACAGCAAGATATATGACAAGAAACAATATGGATATCACAAAGTAAAGTGCATAAGTAAAGGGTTTGGGTAAGAGATAACCGAGGCATACGAAGACGAGATGTATCCCGAAGTTCACACCCTTGCGGATGCTAATCTCCGTTTGGAGCTGTGTGGAGGCACAATGCTCCCCACGATGCCACTAAGGCCATCGTAATCTCCTCACGCCCTTGCACAATGCAAGTTGCCGTGATTCCACTAAGGGGCCCTTGAGGACGGTCACCGAACCCGTACAAACAAGGTTGGGGCAATCTCCACAACTTAATTGGAGGCTCCCAACAACACCACGAAGCTTCACCACAATGGCATATGGCTTTGAGGTGACCACAAATGCTTGGGGGAATCTCCACAACTTAATTGGAGACCCCGACGCTTGCCCGGAGCTTTACACTACAATGATTGAGCTCCGAGGCACCACCAAGCTTCTAGGGGTACCAAGCACCCAAAAGTAATAAGCTTCTCAACTTCTCACTTCCACGTATCACCGTGGAGAACTCAAAACGATGCAACTAATGCAATGACAAGAACACACGAAGTGTTCAAGTACCTCACACTCAAATCCCTCCACAACAACAAAAGCTATGGAGAAATATGAGAGGAAGAACAAGGAGCTCACAAAGAACTCCAAGATCAAGATCCAAGGGGTTCCCCTCACATAGAGGAGAAAGTGATTGATGGAGATGTGGATCTAGATCTCCTCTCTCTTTCCCTCAAGAACTAGCAAGAATCATTGGAGGGATTGAGAGTTAGCAAGCCCTAAGAAGGTCAACAATGGGGGAAGAACACGAGTTCAACAGATAGATCAGGTCCAATGGGGAAGAAGACTTCCTTTATATAGTGGGGGAAAGAATCCAACCGTTACCCCCACTCACAGCTCGACCGGAGCGGTACGACCGCCCGGGAGCGGTAGTAAGAAACTACTATCGCTCCAGGAGCGGTACTACTGCTGGCACCACGAGCGGTACTACCGCTGGATACTGAAACTGCTATAACTTTCGCATACAAACTCCGAATCGAGCAAACTCAAGCTTGTTGAATTCACGGCGACAAGAGCTATCCAAGAGCGACATCTATGAATGAAGAACCGGCAAAAACTTCCAACATCAAAAACATCATAGAAGATGCATATGGACTCCGTTTTTGAGGAACTCGAGCTTGTCATGAAGATGACCATAAGCTCTAAAACTCACAAAGAGAAACACCAAACAAGTACCAAGAAATATGATGCAAGGATGCAAATGGTTTGAGCTCTCAACAAACGATACGATCAAGCTACTCACTTGAGAGCCGCCCTTGACAGTACGACAATCTATCCTAAAATAGAAAACCTATCAAGGGCAAACCTATACCTTGCACTTAGTCCTCTTGAGCTAGATGATGATGATCTTGGCTTCCACAAGATGGACCACCTTTGTTGATTGCCTTGGTTTGACGAAGAATAGTTGATTGCTCCTCCATACTCACTATGAGTGAGCCACTCTTCAGCACATCTTCACAAGTCCATTGCCACTACAATGGACAACAAGCTTCAAGCATGATATCTTCGTGATGCTCCACTTGAACTTGCACACCGTAATCTTGATGACGATCACCACTTGATGTCATCCTTCATAGGTTGAATGAGATCTTCCTCTTGACGCAAACCCATGGAGACACACCTAACCCCACATAGAACTCTCACAAGGACCATGGGTTAGTACACACAAGAATTATGGACACTGCTTACCATACCATGGGATCACTTGATCCTTCTCGGTACATCTTGTACGCTTTGTGTGTTGATCATCTTGATTTACTCTCTGCTCAGTATTGATCAACCTTGTGTCTTTATGACCAATCTTTGGATAATACCTTGAATACTACCTTGGTCATCATATAAACTCCTTGAAACCAACAGATGGACTTCAAGAAGTGACTATGGACAAATCCTTCGAATATAACTTAAGGAAACCATTAGTCCATAGGGATTGTCATCAATTACCAAAACCACATGTAGAGAAATATTCTCTAACAGAGTTGCGATGGTGGAGGAGCATACCCGGTGTACCACTACAGCGCAGCGAAATACGCGTGATGCACAGGATGTCGCGCCATGGGGAACGACGGCGCCGGGGCCCGAGGGACCGACATCGACCATGCGTGCATGACACCCATCTAGGGGTTGTAGCCATCGACCCAGGGCGGGGTGGGCTGCTGCTGTTGCGGTTGCGGACGAAGGGCGCCACCCGCCCGCTACTGCTGTTGTCAACGATCGCCGCGTCGGCGGCGCCGGCGGCGCCCGTTGGTGGGTGCAGGAGCGCGTCGTAGGACGCCTGCGGCAGGGGCAATAACGGCGGTTGCTGCGAGGGTGCGGGGGCCCGCTGCTGTTGGGGAGCTAACGGTAGTGGAGGAGGGCCATCGCGGGTGGTGCCGGCGATGAGAGAGGCGTGCATGGCCCGGCTCTCACCTGCTTCATTCGTCGTTCCTCTAGCCGGAGATAGGGCATGAACTTGGCGAAGGAGGGCTTGGTGATGAGGTAGAGGTTGGCCGCGACGTTGCCGAAGCCCTCGTTGAGGCCGACGGTGAGCGTATTGAGAAGGGTATCATCATAAATTATCGCACCAATGTCGCGGAGCTCGTCTGCAAGAGTCTTGAGTCGGAGATAGTAGTCATCGACGGAGGAGTTGTCCTGGTGGCACCCAAAGAACTCTTGTTGCAGAAACACGCGATGTTGAAGGCGATTGTCGGTGAAGAGCCCGTTCAGCTTGGTCAAGACGGCGCATGCATCATCACCGTCGTGCACGACCGTATGAAAGAGGTCGGGCGAGATGGTGAGGAAGAACCAACGGATGAGCATGGCATCGATGGCGGACCACTCGTTATGGTCGGGCACGGGGCTGGAGTCGACGGTGCCATCCACGTGGTCGAGGAGGTTGTACTCCCGGAACACAAGGGAGAAGTAGGTCTTCCAAGCATAGTAGGAGGAGTCGGTGTGGGCAAGACGGACAGGAACCCGCTCGTGGATGTTGAGGTTGTGGATGTCAGCGACGTCAGGCGGGTTGGCGTTGGCGAACGGGTTGGAGCCGGTCGTGTACGACATGAAGTGGGCGGCGGTGGCGTAGGAGAGGCGCGGTGGCGGCGATAGAGGAGGTGGTGGCGATGGCACGAGGGATGTGCCTCGGCAGCAGGGGAGGCATGGCGGCAGCGGCGTCGTGAACTGGAGAGAGGCACGACGACGACGGCAGGTGGATAGGCGGCGGCGACGCGATCTAGAGAGAGGCGCGGCGGCGGCGGTGGGGAGATGCGGTGGCGGCAGTGTGACTGGGAGGAGGCATGGCGACGACAACGGGTGGAGCGGCGGCGGCGACACGAGAAGAGCGCGACGGCGGGCGGAAGCTAGGGTTGAAAACCTAAAAACTGATACCATGTATGATGATGGAATTGCACGATGCATTGATTAGGTGCAACTGCACGTATATATGATGTATAAGGTGGGCCATGACCTCAACTATACAAAACTAGGACATGGGCCAAATACACAATATGCACATAACACATATACTCAACAATGACAAATTTCATACAAACATTTTAAATACTTTGTGGACCAACCTCTACATGTGGCCGTCGGTTGCGGCACAACAACGACGGTCTTGGCGGACGTGTTGGTCGGGTTCCAGCCGACTTCGATGGCTGGACGTTGTCGAGTGGCATGGATGGGCTTCCCAACGAGCAGGGGACGTTCTTTGGGGACCCTCTTGCCGGTGGACGGGCATGAGTTGGTGGCCTTGCATGGATCTTCTTCGACCGCCACGGTGGGGCAACCCGGAAGGTGTCCGGTGGGGATGTTGGTGGAAGGGATGGGCAACGCCGATGCTAGGGCTGACCATCACCGTCACGGGGGTGTGTCGGCCATGGATGCGTCCGCTCCCCCTCTTCCCTATTCCCCTTCCATTTGCGTGTGGCGACAGCTCCAACGAAGTTCAAGGCGGGACATAGGTTGCGGTTTCGTTTGTCGTGGGCGTCCCCTCGAACCAAAGCTGGTCTTTGGCCGGTGTTGGGGATGTCTAAATATCGGGCGGCGGGAGGCACGACGTTCATGGGCGAAACATGCGTCTCAGGTGCGGGCGAGTAGCCATGGCCATCTTGGTGGCTTGGTATATCACCTGTCCATCCCTTGTTCTCGCCGATGGTGGCAGCGTCGGTTGATGTCGTATCCTTACACCTTACCGAAGGTTCCGTCACTGCATTCCCACTCCTTTCGTCTTGCTCCGGGTGAAAACTTGATATACGACATCGGGCGATGACGACTATGTGTAGTCGCTTCGTTGTGGTCCGCCTCACCTCTCCGTTGTCGATTGTCCATGGTGGACGTCTTCGTCGGCTCCTAGCATTCTTCTTCGCACATTTGTAGATTGCTTGGTTGTCGGTGGGATGGTGTATCGGTGCCCGACACCTTTGTATCTTGCTTTGGGTATGTGTGTCGTGTGTGGTGGTGGCTTGTGTTTGTATAGGTGCCTCGGTTGTAATGCGGTGATGGTTGCTTTTATATATAAAGCAGGAGGAAATCCTTTTTGATCTTTTCATTCAAAGACATAACATACGAAAGTGGTGTTTTTGAGCTCGAGCTCATTTGAGCTCGACGAACAGTAAAATCCGGAAAAAGAATCGAATAATTATGATTTTTTTTGTGTGGAAACATTGATAAAAGTTTTACGTGCTTCCAAAAATTCATACTAAAATCATATTTCTGGAAATCGTGGCAAACAAATAAACTGATGCTCCAAATGTGTTATTTCCGAAAGCATTTTTGATTGTTGATTTTTTTAACACGACCTCCACGAATGTCTTTTAAAGATGAAAATTTTTAATCATAAAAAACTTTTGTCAATGTTTGCACAAGAAAATCATAAATTTCAAATGATTTTTCATTTTTTTGATTTTATTGTTTATCCCGAGTTCAAATGAGTTCGGAAGCAGAAGAGGACTTTCCATAATATATGAAAAATCGAAAGCCAAGAGAAAAATGAGATTGCGTGCCCCGCCCCTACATGCTACAAATCTCCTCCCACTGTTGGTGCAAGTATTAAAAATTACTCCCTCCATTCCTATTTTTTTTAAGATTTCATTAGGAGACTATATAAAAAGCAAAATGAGTGAATCTATACATTAAAATATGTCTACATACTCCCTCTGTTTCTTTTTTTACTTTGCATATAAGATTTGGTCAAAGTCAAGCTAAACAAAGTTTGACCGAATTTATATAAAAAAATATCAACTTCCACAATGCAAAAGTTATACATTATGAAAGTTAAATTGGTGATGCATCTAATAATATTAATTTCATATTGTAAATATTAATATATTTTTCTATAAAGTTAGTCAAACTTTGTAGAGGTTGACTTTGATCAAATCTTATATGCAAAATAAAAAGAAACGAATGGAGTGCATCTGTATGTAGTCTTTTGATAAAACATCTAATATGACTTATATTTAAGAATGGAGGGAGTACACATTCACGTCCTACTGCGCCTACAACCGTTGTAGACATGTGCACGGTCTTCAAGTTAATTGTTACTCCCTTCATTCCACAATGTAATGCGCTCGTCGCAATCGTTATCGACGATTAAATTTATGATCAAACTTAGATCCTAAAAAAACGGAGATGTATTACATTTGAAATGGAGGGAGTATAGTAAACCACTATTCCAAGAAAACTCATTTTGAAACAAGTGGACACCATGTAAACATGACGATGACAGCGGTCGTTCGCTAAGCAGTGACGCATGCACGCACGTGAACTTGCGAGTGTCAACAGCGAGCGCAGAAGAAGGCGTTTACTTGTCATCATAATCAACACTTTTATTCACATATACGCCCATGCTTCCCAGAGGACTTTGCAAGCAGCATCATGCACCGGGAAATAAGTTTTTTTCGGTGATAAAATAATACATATGGTATCTTCAGAGATCGGCAGAGTCTGCTACTGATCAACTAAACATTTAACAAGAGACTGATGTCACATATCTACATTGGGACTGGGTGCAAGTACTTCAGGCTTGCTGAATTGCAGGCAGGCAGATGTCATCCAAACGTCTTCTCGCTGCTGTAGCACATGTAGAGGAAGCCATCCTCCTTGTCCTTGTACGAATCATACACGCTGCCCATCAGGTTACCTGCGAAAAATTGCTCGACAGATTTACACATGGATATGCGCGACACCACCCTGGCGACATGAATTAAAAGCTCACCTGTTTGGGGCAAGGTGTTGCTCACAAACACGAAAAGCGCCGTTCCTGGAGACAGATGTAACCTGGAGCGCAGGATGAAAATGAACTGCCCAACTGGCATGTCGCATGGAACCAGGTACCTGCAATCGCAAACAAGCAATCATCAATGCTTGCGCAATATAAAGGAACAAACATCATGCCTGGTCTGAGATACGCTTACTTCCTCTTTTCCATCTCTGGAAGGTTACTCCTCGAAAACCTTTCAACAATCACCTGCAAATGCAAACATGAGCATAATGTTGGAGCAACATATAGGCAGACAGACACATCTGGTTAAGAGAAACAACACAGAGGGAAATGCACGGCTTTTTTGTCAGAATCTATAAGTTGCTTGAATCCTGTCAGTTTGAGTAAATCTCTGGTGAGTACAATGACTCGTGGGTTGGGTGAAAAATAGTGACTCTGTTGTACTTCTCCAGATTCATCATCTCAAAGCATATTTAGTATTAAATAAAAATACATTTGCACAAACAGGTTGATTGAAGCGACCACACAGACAAAAAGGAAAGCATACAATGTCACCAAACATGACAAAAACCTTGACAAACAAAGAAGACGTCCTGATATCAAATTTCCATGCACAGATAGACTCTTCTGACAGCAAGAAAACACATAAAAAGAGCACAAACCAAGGTTTTTTTACTGATCGATATTTTTTCTATCGGAGGGTTAACGGTAGGCCTGGTTACCGACTGTTACAGGGAATCTCAACCCTATATTTGCAGGCAAAATAGAGGACGATTCAGTGGTCAGTTGGAATCGTCTCTATCACCTAGGTCATGGGTTCGAGAGGGTGTTTGGTTGGGCTTCCAGCCAGCTTCCGGCTTTCGGCTTTTAAGCCAAAAGCTCCTATTTAGGGGCTTCCGGCTGCAGCTGTGGCTTTCATCCTTGTCACAGCCGCAACCGAAAGCCACAGTTGCAGATGGAAGCCCCTAAATAGGAGCTTTTGGCTTTGAAGCCGGAGGCCGGAAGCTGGCTGGAATCCCAACCAAACACCCCACGAATCCTCCCAGTGGCAGCTCATTATTCATTTTTACCTCAACATAATTGATGTAGTTTCGAACGTTCAAATTCAAATTCAACCAAATGCGAGGAGCTCAACGGCCGCGTGCCGCAGCGTGCTCGTCTCCGCGCCCTCCTCGCGGCCACGCGCTTCCCGGTGGAGTTTGTGACGCCGACTTGCATCCCTGCGGCCTTCTCCGGTTTCGGGCGCGTCCTGGAGATTGACCCCCCCGCGCTGGCCGGCGTTGAGCTGGCCACCATCCGCGCGGTGGTTCTGCTGGAGTGCTCCAGGAATATCCCCTGTGATGTTAGGCCTTGGGGTGGCCCGTGGGAGACTCGGGTCATCTCCATTGAGCTGGCGGCAATTTGGCCCATGGCTCGCTCTTTCGGTGCGGATGGCGGTACATCCCGTTCTTCCGTCAACCGCCCCCACCTTTCCCCCACAACAGGCCCGCTGGGGAGCGTCGCCGCGCTGCTGACCCTTCCGTTCCCGCTCTCCGTCGGGTTGGAGGGGGAGTGGGTGGCGGTGGCGGCAACGCCCTCGACTCCGTCCTACGGGTCCTTGGTGCTCCTCCCCTCCCCATCCCCCGCGGGACGTTCTCGACCTGGGCTGGCACCTGGCGCGGGCAGGCCGTGATCGTCGGGGAGCTCGGTCCCGTCTTCGCGCTCCTCGGCAGGCCGTGATCGTCAGGGAGCTTGGTCCCGTCTTCGCGCTCCTCGGTGCGGATCGGCTGAGCTTGTGATGGACGTGCCCTGCATGGCGGGTGCGGAGGTGGACCCCCCTGCATGGGCGAGGCCCGCTCCCCTGTCGTGGCCGGTCTCTCTCCACTCATGGGGGAAGGGGTGGGGCGTCGTAGCGCCCGCCTCGCCCTGGCTGACACAGGGGAATTCGTTGAGATTGCGGACAAAGCGGTTAAACGCCGAGCTCTCAAGGATGTGCTGGTCGGCTGCTTGCCCCGCCTCCAAGCCAAGGCTGCGAGGGATCGTGTCATCGATGCGGTGGTCAGACCGCCATCGTCCGCCACCGTGGCTGGTCTTCGTGCGGCGGCTGCTCTCAAGGCTGCTGCGGTGTCAGCGCCGTCTCATGATTAGTATCTCTATTAGGCTCGCCCGGGGCTGTGCCCTGGCCCCCTATATCCTCCCGTCTCCCGTTTACCTCATGATTAGTATCTCTATTAGGCTCGCCCGGGGCTGTGTCGTGGCCCCCTATATCCTCCCATCTCCCGTTTACCCCGCCAATGTGGGTGGCCCTGTTTCTTACTTCGTGTCGTGTGTGTGTGTGTTTGTATCGCTGCCCAGGTGTTCAGTGGTTTCCATGGTTAATCCCGTCCAAAGTCTCTCTTTCCCGTGCTGGAATGTGCAAGGCCTCGACGACGACGACAAATGTGGCCTCGTCCGTGACGACGTCGTCACCGCGGCCCCCTCAGTTGCCTGTCTCCAAGAATCCAAACTGGCCTCTCTCGATGGGGGTAAACCTTGTTCTTTTCTCCCTGTCTCCCTCTCTGAGTTTGTGACCAAGGACGCGGATGGTTCTAGGGAGGGCATCGTTACTGCTCGGGACCTGCGCCTCCTGTCCCTTGTCAGTGTCATCAGGTCTCGCTTTTCGCTCTCCACGTCGCTGATGTCAACCGTCTCTGATATTGCTTTTACGATCACTAATGTGTACGCCCCCGTGGACCATTCCCTCACCTCTGAGTTCGTCGACGACATGCTCGCTCTCGCTCCTTCCATGACCGGGGCATGGTTGGTCATTGGCGACTTCAATCTCATCTGCCTTCCGCGGGAGAAGAACAATGACAGGTTTGACGCTGGGCGGGCGTCTGTGTTTAACGCCATAATAAACACCCTGGCCTGGTTCAAGCTCCCGCTCTCGGATCGTTTGTTTACCTGGACGAACAAACGTGACCCCCTTACTCTCGCACGGATCGATCATGCGTTCTTTGATGCGGAATGGGACTCTCTTTTCCTGGACTCCTCGCTCTGTTCGCGTCCCAGGACCATGTCGGACCAAGTCCCCCAGGCCACAAGTCCGACTGGAACGAGTTCTCCTGTCCTTGGGTCTCCGCCACACTCACCAGTTGCTTGTTTCGTCGCTCACGTTGTTAGCTGCAATTCTCATCAATTTTGAGGTGTGGTGACTAGTGATATGAGATATGACTTCGTAGCTCGGGAGTTGCTCTTTGCATGGCAACCACCTTAATATTTGTTCCACACGATGCCGAACAAATTAGCTTACCATGGGAAAACAAACTGATAAACAAATTGTCAAAAACATAAAATGTGTCCAGATTTGGCATAACCAACTTTACTAATAAGGAAATCAAAAGTGAAAATACCTATGATGCTACCAACATTGGTCGGTGTAAGGTAATTGCATTAACTCAATCAAATCAAATCGTTCCAGCTATATGTCGGACACGGGCAATCAAATTGAATCAAATCTTTTACATCGTCCCCGTTGGTGGGTGTAAGACAATTGCATTAAGTCAACCAAATAAAACCGTTCCAGCTATATGCCTGACACGGGCAATCAAAACAAATCAAATCTTACCAGACTTGGGATGTCCACTAATTTTTCTGTCATTGCCCTGTAATCTGCCTCCTAGGAGGATTATACCAAACACTTTCTCTCTAATGAAATGAAACACATAAGTCTTTCGCGTTTTCTCAAAAAAATCAAATCAAATCTTTTGCATCAACACAATCAAATGAAATGAAATCAAACCCTGCATTAGAATATGGTGGGTGTAAGGTATATGTCGCCACTATTGGTGTTGAACCACTAGAATATGTGTGTTGCCGGCAATTAGGTGCTTCATGGATTTGCAGTTCTCAAATTTGGTGCTCCATGAAAAATCCAAACACCCTGGTTCTAGATTTCAAGTTGAACACTTAAGCTTGCGGTTTACACAGGCTCCAACACACTCCCTGAGGCCTTGTTCGGTTCCTCCAAAATTGAAGAGGTTTGGAGGGGATTGGAAGGGATTAAATCCCCTACAAGTCAAATTCCACCTCAATCCCCTCCTCGGTGGGATTAACCGAACAAGCGCTGACTCAGCACTGAAATTGAGCACAACTTAAAATCTTGACAAGTAAAAGCTAATTTGGTACTACAATTATTTCCATACCCCCCCCCCCCCCCCCCCCCCCGAACTGTCAAGCTTATCCTGAGCCGGACCACACTATGCACAGGAGGCAACGAAGTACAGTTCAATTCAATTCAATCAATCAAAGAGGCCGGCCGTGAATCTAGTATGCCCGGGCCTCCGGAACCCTATTCCTAAACAGTACTGTAGCAGGTAGTAGTACATTAAGTTTTGGGGGCGGCGAAATAGAGAGAGAGAGCGAGCGAGAGACACATACGGGGATCCTGCCGGGGTACTTGGCGATCATGGCGGCCGACTCATTCGCCCTCTCCTCTGCATCCATCCACCAGCAAATTCAGCGGCCAAACGAGACCAGACTTACAATAATTCAGGAAGAATCAGGTAGCATGCTTACCCAGGGTGAACTCCTTCTTGAAGGATTTCATCCTCCTCCTCCTTGCTGCTTCTTGCGGACTCGGTTGCTGCTACTGATGCTCCCTATTTGATTGCGGATAGATCGATTGTCGTTGCTTCTTGTTTGGTTTGTTGCCAATGGCGAAGCTGGTCAAGTTATCCCTTCCCTCCCCCTCGGAAACAGGAAGAAGAAGATGACACGATACATACGCTGCTAGAAGCCCAGCCCGGCCCGTCTGGAACCGACGGTGGCAGATCGGCCCGGCCCAATGCAGACTGGACTTCTTCTTCTCTCTTGACAATTAATTATCTCTGCCGTGGGACTCCCCTCTGCCGTCTCCTCCCAAGACCCCACTCTCCTCCTCCACCGCCGCCGCCGCCGCCGCAGCCGCCGTGCGAATCTATCTCGAGGGAGGGGGAGATGGCGGACGCACTGGACATGTCCCTCGACGACCTCATCTCCAAGAACAAGTCCTCCTCCCAGCGCGGCCGCGGCCGCCGCAACCAGGCCTCGGGCTCGGGCTCGGGCTCGGGCTCGGGCTCGGCGCCCGGAGGACCCGCACCCGCCGGCCGCCGCTTCCAGGCTCGCGCCGCCACCCGCGCTGCCGCCGCGCCCTACCACCAATTCAACTTCCAGCACCAGGTATGCTGAACTCCTCCTCCTCCTAATTCGGAGATCTGGAGCTCACTCAATCTAAACTTGCCTTTTGTTTTCCCGGGGTGGGTGAGCACAGCCGCCGCCGGCTGCTTTAGCATATGCTGCCCAGCAGGCCCATGCCTATGCCCATGCCCAGACGATGGCCTTGGTGGCGCCGCCGTCCGGGGTCGAAACGGGCACCAAGCTATACATCTCCAACCTCGACTACAACGTCTCCAACGAGGACATCAAGGTAAAGCCACTAGGCCCTCCTACTCCTAGAACCCTAGGAATAGCAGTCTCTGTTCTCCTGTGCGTGTTACCATCTCAGCATGCCTTCAACCTGGTTTCCACACAGTAGTAACCCACGGCTTCATCCTAACCAACTCAAGAATGTCATTTTCGAATAATATCTATGGAATCCAAGTTTCCATTCTTCATATTGTTCTTTTACTGTCCGACCATACCACGGTGCTGCATTAGGAGCAGACAAGGCTCCGAATTATTTAGCTCCACACCTTCAGTGCAACCAGGGAATCTCTTTATTCATGTCTCATCTGCAACATGCTGCTTAATTTTCTCAGGAACTCTTTGCTGAGGTGGGCGATCTCAAGCGGTACTCCATTAACTACGACAAGAGTGGAAGGTCAAAGGTATTTAGCCCCTGCGCATCTCAACTTCGTTGCGGTATCTGCCTTTGAACACATTTCACTTTGTTTGAGTGCTCACAGATCACCTAATTACTGCAACTCCATTTGCCAGGGTACTGCAGAGGTTATATTTTCAAGGAAATCGGATGCTCTAGCTGCTCTAAAGAGGTACAACAATGTGCAGCTTGACGGCAAACCCATGAAAATTGAGGTCATTGGAACAAATATTGAGGCGCCACCAGCACCTGCTATTTTTACTTTGAATACCCCAACGATAGGAAACTTCAATATTCCTTCCTACAGGTCAGTAGTTACCTGCTAAAATTGTTACCTGTCTTTCTCAAAATTACGGTCAAGCTAAAACTCTCGTCTAAGCACAATCCTTAATCATTATCGTCTGGGTTGATAAGTGTTTGCACAATTAGGCAGCAGCTGCCACTGGCTGTTAAAGGTTCATTAGCATGGTTGGCATTCATGTATTGTGTAGTTAGTGACTAACTCAGCGTGTCGTTAGTTGGAGAATTTGTGGCACTGGACCGTCTTCATCGGCCAAAGTGCAAGCAAGGCATGAATTACCTTTGCTTGCCTCATTTCAAGAAAATCTTGTATGTTGTAGCACTTCTAATGCATTACTGTGTCATGATGTTCAGCATTGTTTTGTTTATTTGCCCAAGTTGCTATCTGAGGGCTGAAGCAAGCGAAACTAGTCAACATGAGCAGTGACTTTGAGAAGCAAGGGTATGTGTTGATCCTTGTTGCCTTGGGAGCTTAAAATGAGTGTGTGTGTGTGTGTGTGTGTGTGCACCAGGACATGGGTCAGGGCCAAAACATGATCGAAGCGAGAGCAAGCAGACCCTACCCATAGGGAGAACCGATTAGGAATGTTTGCCTTGCCCATGGCAGCAAGGATTTTTTAGCTCCCCCTAAATTCCTAACCTTGCCAATTTCTTGCGCTAGCAAATGAACCAAACATGCTTGTCACGAAGATTGTACTTGCTATTAAAGATTCTCACAAGTATGAGTCAAAACAAAGTTAGTTCTGTTAATCACCATGTTCAAATTGTCATATATGCATTTATCGTGTTGCGCTAATTCTTTTGGAAGATTTTGAGCAAGTGACCCATCTAGTGGTACTGGAAATTTGCAGTGGACGTGGAAGGGGTGGTGATAGTGGTCGAGGATGGCCTCGGGGCAGAGGTGGATTCGGCGGGCGTGGTGCTGTTGGGCGTGGTCGAGGACGAGGTGATGTTGGTCGTGGGCGAGGGAGGGGAGGGCGTGGCAGCCAGCCAGTTTCTGCCAATGATCTAGACGCAGACTTGGACAAGTACCACTCAGAGGCGATGCAGACCAGCTAAATGGCTTCGGCCCTGCCGCGCCTGCATCCCGCACAGCCATTAGCTTTGTGTAGGACTAGATGCGGTCATGTGTTTTATTACTCCATCCATTCCTAAATATAAGTCTTTCTAGAGATTTCACTAAGTGACTACATACGAAGCAAAATGAATGAATCTACGCTCTTACATCCATATGTAGTCCCCTAGTGTAATCTTTAAAAAGACTTGTATTTAGGAACGGAGAGAGTAGATTGTAATTTGTGAGACAAATGAAGCGTCTGTCTTTGTTGTTTGATGATCAAGGTGGTGCGTTCCATTGTAACTCTAGTTTCTGTTCCTCTGACTTGTAGCAGCTGAGACGGTTGGACTAAGATGACATTTTTATAAAGGGTGATCACAAGTGTTACATTTGCTGTCTGTTGATGGTAGTAGATGAGTGTTTGTTTTTTCTTTGAACAATGCAGTGCATTGATAGTAAGATGTAATGGACATAGTACATTAGTACTCCGTACAAGGTAGGCAGTATCAGCGACTAGGTTGGAGGCTGAGGTTGAGCATGTGAGCCTCCAACTGCTGCGCCTCCTTCATCATCTCCCCCATGCAAAACCCAATCGAGCCCAGGCAAACTGCAGCCAACTGCTCTTCTTCCTGCTGCTGCTGCTGCTGTGACAGTGCCTCCCTCGCATGGCCGAGGAAGGACTTGACCACCGCCATGTCCTCGCAGAAGGTTCCTTTGCCGCCCTCAAGGTCGACGTCCTCCTCCTCCAGCAGTGCCTCCAGGGACGCGGAGAGGGCGCTGTGGAAGCGCTTCATGTCCGCGCCTAGCTGCCGGCTGCCGCCGGCGGTGCCGACGAGGACGGCTCGGGCGTGCTGGTAGAGCCCAATCAGCTGCGCGATCCTGCTCAGGCTGCCATGAACCTTATCGTAGCAGCTGGTCGGGAACGGCGCCAGCCACAGAAAATTGGGCTCGCTGCCCGCCTCCGCCGCGTACTTCTTCAGCAGCGCCACCTGCTCCAGCAACGTCTTATGCTGCTGCTGCTGCTGCTGCTTCGCTGACGACGTGGGTGCCAGTCCAACGACGCAGTCCTGTAGCGCGGCGATGCAGCGGTGGAGCTGTGCCCTGGCCCTGGCGGTCGGCCTGGCCTTGCGCTGGAACACTAGGTCTGTCGCGACGGTGCAGGACAGGCCGATGAAGGTCTCCACGAGCCTGGTGACTGTGAAGGCCATGGGCGCCTCGTCGTACCTCCGTCCCACGATGATGATGCCTGACAGCGCCGCCGCGACGCCGCCCGCGGGGCCGTATGCGCGGCTGCGCTTGAGGAAGGTGGCGAGCACGATCCAGGGGAGGAGGGCCAGGAAGCGGAGCTCCATGAGATGCGGCTGCTGCGAGAGGAGGCAGCCCAGCACGCCGTAGACGGAGCCGATGGCGGTACCGTGCGCGCGGGCGATGGCCACGGCCCACGTGGAGTCGCGGCCGGCGGTCATGGTGGTGGCGACGATGAGGCCGGACCAGAAGCCGTGGTCGTTGTTGAAGAGGAGGCCGAGAAGGACGGCGAGGCCCAGCGACACGGCGCACTTGGCCGCCGTCATCACCCTCTCCCATTCCAGCCCCCACCTCAGCCACACGCTTTTCTTCTTCTCCTGCTTGTTCTTGGACGTCGTCTCCATGGCGCCAGTCTTGTTTGACGCCTCGTGTTCTTGCAACTGGTCGTCTTCTTCTCCGCTGCTGGCCTGTACTTCTTCGTCATCCTCTTCTTCGGACATGTAGAAGGCGTCGTCATCGGTTGATTCGTCGGCTGCTGTCGCCGCCGGGGTTACCTTGCAGGTGGTAGTCTTGGTCTGATCCGGATGGGAGGAGGCCAACTGCTGCAGGGTGCCACGACGGAGGAGATGCATGGAGAAGAGGAAGAGGAAGGGAGACAGCTCCTCGTGCCTCTCCGGCAACAACGTCGTCATCCTGTCAGTAATCAACATCAATGGCGATTGTTTGTTGATGGTGGTCTTTGTCATGGCGCCGCTGGTGGTGGTACTGCAGTGGTGGTGGCGATGTGTAGTGAGCATGGAGAGGCGTATCTGGTCTCTCATATGCTCCAACCAGCTGCTGCATATCATAGGGCTGGTGCCGGCGATGGCAGTGCTGGTGAGCGCAATCTCCATTCCCTTGATGGGCATCTCGATGCGGCCGTGATCTACCACCGGCTGCTGCGGCATCCACCGCCTCAGGACTGCCGGCACTCGCTCCCACTGCAAATCTCCCTGCACGCGTAATCCAAGTTTAGCTCATCGTACGTATATTATACGAATTAAAGTATTATAAGCTGATCACGTATAGAAGTATGATTGATTCTACTGCTTAATTATAATGTATTGAGACCAAAGTCATACTGTACTCGTTTTCTGACGAGGACTCCAGTGGTACGTGCTGCTAGTAAGTAGCGGTAGCACTAGCGCTGCATTCTAGTGCTGGTCTACTTTTGGCATCTAGCAAGCTCTTTGGGTAGCTAAGCATGCACCAAACTGACGCAAGCAGGAATTTAACATTAGATATGAATGAATCTATGATACGCGTGACATGCACGACCACTTTGTTAAAAGAAAGATTTGTACTTATTCTCATGCACGATCGTTAAATTAAATTTACCTTGACGGCGGCCATGCGGCGGAGGAGGGCGGCGCTTGCTGACGCGAGACGGTTGGCCTGTGACATGCACGCTGCCATGCACCATCGCCGCCGTCTTCCAGAGGCCCCGGCTGTTTCATGATCGTCATCCGCACAGGCGGTGCCGTCGTCGTTGGCGGTGAGGAGGAAGGCGTCGACGAGCACCCTCACCCTCTCCGCGGCGGCCTCCATGTACGCCCTGCTCTTGTCCTCCACCTCCCGGGTGGCCAGCCGCGGGCAAGGCAGCAGCACCGCCAGCAAGGCGGCCGCCACCCCGAGCGCCGTGCACAGCACCACGTTGGCGGGGTGCTCCAGCACCAGCTCGTGGCTCGTGCGGTCTCCTCGCCTGAACTTGGCCACGTAGATGATGATGATCTGCCCCAGCGCGATCCGCTTGGCCACGGGGCCCGGCGACTCCGGCAGCGCCACCGCGAACGTGCTCAGCGCCACCACGGCCGACGTGGCCAGCACCGACTCGGCGGTGCCCGTGCGGTGCGCCAGCCATAGCGCCAGGACGGAAGGGACGGCGCCCATGACGGTGGCGTGGAGCGCGCTGGCCGCGGCGCGCAGGGCGGTGCCCACGGTGGCGTCCGTGACGATGATGACGGTCACGACGTAGGAGAAGGCGGGGAAGGTGAGGTGCCGCCTGAGGGCCGGCGGCGCGTAGACGGACACGACGCCCACGATGGTGCAGGCCAGGGCGGCGCGGAGGCCAGACGCCAGGGACGGGCGCCAGCGCCGGCTCGTGCTGGTCCACATGGACGACGGCGCGCTCACGTTGTTGTTGTTGTTGGTTGCGGCCATGCCCATGGTCGACTCGATCACGCGCGCACAGTGCATGCCAAGGGAGGAGACGACAGATGGAGAGCTTGGTGGGTAGTACATGTACGCATGTGCTTATATATATAGCTAGTTAGCTACCGCATGAGGTCGTCATTGTATACTGCCTGGGCTGCAAAGTAGGCGCTTGGTGCTAGTGGCCATTCTGGTTGCTCCACTGCTTTTCACCACGTATAGACGTCAGCCATGGATGTGACATGCATGCTGCGTATACAAAGACACATCACACATGCATGGATGATACTGTGATGTCAAAATATCGGAATTGGTTTGCTTTTATATATACTCCTGCCCTTTTTAAATATAAGTTTTTTTTAGAGATTTTATTAGAAAACTACATACAAAATAAAATGAATGAATCTATATTTTAAAATATGGCTATAACTCTATATACTAAAATTTTAAAAAAACTTATATTTAAAAACGAAGGAAGTAGTTATTAGATAGAGAGAGCGAGTGGATGCTCTTAGTTAACTTATATCCAATCCCCTCTCATCTTGAGAGTCTCTTAGATTCGCAGACCTACAAAACCGCATATATATATATATATATATATATATATATATATATATATATATATATATATATATATATATATATATATATATATATATATATATATATATATATATATATATATAGAAGAAGCTAGGATCATAATAAGAACAACCAAATCAAAATCAAATCACAGACATGAGTGAAACAAACATGTTGTTGCAGGTGCTCATCAAGTTTTTGATGCGCGTTGCAATTCTATGAAAAAGTCTGTGTAGACTATAGACTTTTTGTGCTTTTTTCTGTGAAACTGGATCATAAAATTAGTTGACACGACCTCTATGTATGCACAAAAAACATAAAATGGGTTTGAAGAAAAATATATATATTTCATTTTCCATTTATTCGGTTAGTTTTTCTTAACTAAAATGAAATTATTAACTAAAAGGCAAATGCAAATAAAATAGGAGGAACTATCCTCAAAATTAATAGGCAGACGAGAGGCTCCAACCTGGCCCGGCTAACAAACCAACCCGTACTACTGGACCAAGCGGTAAGACTCGAGGCCTTTCTGAAAAATGCTACTCTTTTTTACTTGCCAAATTGATTATATAGTGCTGCAGACGAAGACGAAAAATATCTAAAACTGAGATAAAAAGATAATGTTCTCGCTTTTTTCTCCTTGCTCACCTTTGAATCAATAGGATGGACATGTGCCACCAAAAGAAAACCTTTCCACCTAATAATGAATCGAGGGAGCCCTCGATTGTAGGATCGAAGGGGCGTCTTAATTACTTACCAGAATATAATTCTATAGGTACTAGAAGATGCCTTCAAGTTGCAGCAGAATTTCTTTTTGGAAACCATGGCAAAAGATGGATCCGTCCAGCTGGGCCACCTCGGAAAGGTGGCGTCTAATGAGGTTACCTATTAAAGACAGGGCCATGGACTTACTATCGAGGATCCATCTAGAGTCTCACACAATCATTAAAGTTCTAGGGCTATAGGTGCAGTTGAAGTCTTACTCGGACAAACAAAGTCATTCGGATAACCTCCAGTTAGTCGGATGCACACCAGCACTCGGACCAAGACGAGACATGGACAGCGAAGAGATTGCAACGAACAAGGGACTTAACCTCTCACATAAAGCATAGTGAAGTCTTACGTTATCAGTAATGTCGTAGTTAGAGCTGTTGTTATCAGTGACTTCTGTAGTTAATGTCATTTAATGCCCTTATGGCACGCCGCGGGCCTAACTCTATATAACTGCCCCGATGCTCTTAGAAAAGGGTTAAGCATCCTGTGTATTCACACCCCTATAAGAAACACTAAGCCCTTGGGCTCGAGACATAGGATCTTTACCATTTTCGAGTGGGGCCTGAACTTGTACACCCCGAGTGTTACACTTGCGCCGTAGCTAGGACCCGCCCCTCCATTCGTATCGATGGTACTATTCTCAGGCTCGTTCCCTCAACACTTGGCGCCCACCGTGGGGCTGCGCGTCTAGCAAGTTTCGGCGTAGTTGAAGATTCAGTTCTTCTGGTCATCATGATGACACTCGGTGGCAAGATCTTTTTTGGTTCACTTAGCTGCATAACCAACGATTCGGCATGGCTGGAAGATTTGTCGCTGGACACCGATGCGTTGCCCGCCCACGGCGCATCGCACTTCAGCGTGGCAATGCACAGAGTCTGTCTCCGGCAACCGTCGATGATGTACCTTTCGGCACACCCTCGTCCTGTCACGGTTCGTCGCAAGCGCTTCGGGCGCTCATGTCTGCAACGTTGGAGCAAGCACGTTGTGGCTCTTCAAGCCACGATGGGACATGTGGCCATGCTCGACTCCGACGAGACGACCCTTAGCCTATTCCCTTCTTCGGGCGATGATTCTTTTGACGAGTCCGATTGCGAGAGCAGTGGAGATGTTGCAAAAATCCCGATAACCAACATGAACAGGGAAGGAGCTCCTGGTTTCTCCACGGGTAACTCCCGCGGGTGTGACGGGGGTGATCGCCACGACGTCAACTCCGACCTCTACGTTCCCCAACCACTCACTCGGGAGCAACAGGAGGAGCTGAGGTGGAGAATGAGCACACCCTGCTCACCCCATCACCGGGAATAGCCCGGAGGAGATGGCCGTGGAGAACGCATGTCAAGCCACTCTGGTTGAGCATGAGAGACTCGAGCGGCTCAAGAAGTCACTCGACGACCGCGCGACGAGAGATCAACCCAACTCCAGTCGCAACCGCAGGTAGTTGTTCCCGAACGGCCGCCAGCGTAACATCCAGGTGATGCATACGCCGCTGCAGAACCTGGCCACGACCACTTGAATCGCTGATTCCATTCAGCCGAGTGACTATGCGGCTGGGGAGGGCATTCGACAGGTCTAGGCTTTGCTCAAGACCGCCTTGCAGCAGAACTCTGTGATGCCCCAATCATAACACCGCTTCGATGCCCCAATCGCAACACTGCATTCACAGCTGGTTCGTCCTGCCAGACAGGATGCAGTCGGCTCATAGCTCTCAAGCACCTGAAAGGCACCGAAGAACCCCTCCTCCTCCGAGAGGTCAGTATGGGGATTGGACACACGATGATCAGATCTGTAGGCAGACACCTCTCTTGGGAGTGGTTCACTCGGACACCGATCCTATGACCGCATGCCAAGCCCCAATCGGCGCAGGGGCTACAGAGATGGCGACTGTCGCGCTCCCTCACTGAATGTGAGGTCCATCATCGCCCAAGGCATGGTCGACCGAGCGTGAGCCAACCGGGAGCACCCGGGCGGACGAGGCATCTCTGGCCTCGAGTGCTTCGGCAGGCACACCCGTGAGTCACAGATCCCCACCAACTACAGGTTGGCTACAAGGATCAACAAGTTTAACGACGAGTCCAAGCTGGAAACTTGGCTTGAGGGTTACCGAGTGGCCGTACAGAACGACGGCGGTGACGACTTCGTCGCAATGAAACACCTACCCCTCATGTTGGAGGGGCCAGAGAGGGCATGGCTGAACCAACTGCCCGCCAGCAGTATCCACGGTTGTGATGACTTAGTCCGAGTGTTTGTCAAAACATTCGAGGGCACTTACAAGCGCCCGGGCGGTCTAACTGAGCTGCACCACTGCTTCCAGAAAAGCAATGAAACTCTCCGCAAGTACATCCAACGATGGACGACACTTCACAACAAAGTGGAAAATGTGACTAAGCACCAAGTCGTGTGCGCCTTCAAGGCAGTCACTCGATACAAGGAGTTCATCTTGAAGTTCGGCCGGGCTAGGGATTTGTCCCTTAGTCGGCCCATAGAGATCACCAATCGGTACGTGAGCGGCGAGGAAGAAGATCGCCTCCGTAGTGGCAAGGGCCGAGCGAGCAATGCAACTCACTTAGGGGGTAATGCAGGGAAAAAGAAGAAACGAAAGGCCAATGCATCGAGTAAGGCTGAAGTCACTGCTTTTCTAAGGAAAGACCAAGGCAAGCCCAAGCAAAAGAAAAAGAAGGATTGGACGGCCAAAAAGAAGACTGAAGCCAAGAATGACCCCTTGGATCAGCTGTGCCAAATCCATACCAAGAGGGACGACGATGGCAACCCAATCTACCCCAAGCACACCGCTCGAGATTGTCGCCTGCTTCAGCAGGAGATGGGCAGAGAACGTGTAGGAACCATAGTATTTCTAGAGGGGGGGGGTGATTAGACTACTTGACAAAATAAGAACATATCCTTTTCCCAATTTTTGTTGTGGGCCAGTTTTAGCAATTATGACTAGTCAAGTTCACCCTACACATGCATATCTAAGAGTATAGAAGCAGAAAGTAAATACATGCAAATGTAATGTAGAGGTAGGGAAGGAAGATCAAACACAAAGGTTGATACGACGATTTTTAGCGTGGTTCCGATAGGTGGCGCTATCGTACGTCCACGTTAGTGGAGACTTCAACCCACGAAGGGTAACGACTATGAGATTCCATGGAGGGCTCCATCCACAAGGGGTCCATGAAGAAGCAGCCTTGTATATTCCACCATGGCTTCCGTCCACACATGACTAGCCTCACTCATGATAGATCTTCACGAAGTAGGCGATCTCCTTGCCCATACAAACTTCTTGGTTCAACTCCACAACATGAAGTAGGAGGCTCTCAAGCGACACCTAACCAATCTAGGAGGCACGACCCTCCAAAAGATAATAGATGCAGTAGAACGACGAACTCCTTGTTCTTGTGCTTCAATAGATAGTCTCCTCAACACTCAATCATTCTCTCACAGATTTGGCATGGGTAGGAGAGATTGATTTTGTGGAAATCAAGTTAGGGTGGCTAGAGATCAAGTTTAAAATGGTTGGATTGGAATCTCTTGATCTCAACACATGAGTAGATGTCTCTCTCTCAAAAAATGGATATGGCAAGTGTGTGTGTGTGTGTGTATTCTGAGTGCTTCCTCTACGAGTGAAGGGAGGTGGAGGGGTATATGTAGGCATCCCCCAAAATCTAACTGTTACAACATTATTACCCAACTCGGTGACACTAAAAAGAATCTCGGTGGTATTGAGTTGCACTAAATGTGGCAACTTTTGGATTCTCGGTGAGACCGATATACGAATCTTGGTGGTATTGATAAGATGACCTAGGGAAATTTCCAAATCTCGGTGGTACCGATTTCAATCTTGGAAATTCTGATTCTTGAAATTGAGACAACAAAAAGTTAGTCACTGTCTTTCGGTGGCACCGATGTGAAAATTGGTGGTACCAAGAGATTAGGGTTTGGCAAAGGATCTGTCACTCGGAAAATCAATAGGGCCGAGTGGGAAAACTTGGTGGCACCAATTTTGCTATTTTGGCTTGGGACAGAGATATTTGTGGGAGAATGAGTGAATATTTTTTGTGGCTATCTCTAAGCACTTGAGCAACCAATTCATCAAAATACCTCACCCCCTTTTAATAGTATTGGCTTTCCTATGGACTCAAAAGTGATTTTCTCACAAATGTAAAATGTAGAGTCCTTTTTCTTGAAGCTTGACCCAATCCTATTCCTTTCCTAGCATCAAGGGGCTTCTCCTCACAATCCTTTAGGGCACGTTTGGTTCCCCGCATCGAGCCCAACCAGGCCCGCGCGGGAAGGAAGATACCTGTTTGGTTGCTTGGTTTCACTTTTGGGCCTGCATCGTACGCTTCTCAAAGCAGCCCATAGTGTTGGGTAACGTAGCATAAATTCAAAAAATTTCCTACGCATATTCAGATCTTCCTATGGAGAGACCAGCAACGAGAGAGGGGTAAGATCATCTTCATACCTTTGAAGATCGCTGAGCGGAAGCGTTACTAGAACACGGTTGATGGAGTCGTACTCGCGGCGATTCAGATCGCGGTGTGATTCCGATCTAGTGCCGAACTACGACACCTCCGTGTTCAACACACGTGCAGCCCGGTGACGCCTCCCGCACCTTGATCCAGCAAGGAGGAGGGAGAGGTTGGGGAAGAACTCCAGCAGCACGACGGCGTGGTGTCGATGGAGAAACGAGGTCCCCCGGCTGGGCTTCGCCAAGCACCGGCACAGAGGAGGAGAAAGAAGGGCAGGGCTGCGCCGAGGGAGAGGCAAAAGTCTGTCCTCCAATGGCCAAAAGTGCCCACTATATATAGGGGGAGGGAGGGGCTGCGCCCCCTTGAGGGTTTCCCTCTCCTTGGGGGGGGGGGCAGCCCTAGATGGGGGCTGGTGCGGCGGCCAAGGGGGGGAGGAGGGGTGACGCACCCCTCTGGTGGGCCTTAGGCCCACCTGCGCTAGGGTTTGCCCCCCTCTTCCTGCGCCATGGGATAAGTGGGAGGGCGCACCAGCCCACCTAGGGGCTGGTTCCCTCCCCCACTTGGCCCATCTAGCCTCCCGGGGTCGTTGCCCCCCTTCGGTGGACCCCCGGGGCCACCTCCGGTGGTCCCGGTGGTCCCGGTACGTTACCGGTGATGCCCGAAACACTTCCGGTGTCCGAAACCATCCGTCCTATATATCAATCTTTACCTCCGGACCATTCCGGAGCTCCTGGTGACGTCCGGGATCTCATCTGGGACTCCGAGCAACTTTCGATAACCACATATAATAATTCCCTATAACCCTAGCGTCATCGAACCTTAAGTGTGTAGACCCTACGGGTTCGGGAGACACGCAGACATGACCAAGACACCTCTCCGGCCAATAACCATCATCGGGGTCTGGATACCCATGGTGGCTCCCACTTGCTCCACGATGATCTCATCGGATGAACCACGATGTCAAGGATTCAATCAATCCCGTATACAATTCCCTTTGTTTGTCGATATAGAACTTGCCCAAGATTCAATCGTCGGTATACCTATACCTTGTTCAATCTCGTTACTGGTAAGTCTCTTTACTCGTTCCGTAGCACGTCATCGTGTGACTAACTCCTTAGTCACATTGAGCTCATGATGATGTTCTACCGAGTGGGCCTAGAGATACCTCTCTGTCACACGGAGTGACAAATCCCGATCTCGATTCGTACCAGCCCAACATATACTTTCGGAGGTACCTGTAGTGCACCTTTATAGTCACACAGTTACATTGTGACGTTTGATACACCCAAAGCACTCCTACAGTATCCAGGAGTTGCACAATCTCACGGTCGAAGGAAAAGATACTTGACATTAGAAAAGCTTTAGCATACGAACAATACGATCTAGTGCTATGCTTAGGATTGGGTCTTGTCCATCACGTCATTCTCCCAATGATGTGATCCCGTTATCAATGACATCTAATGCCCATGATCAGGAAACCATGACCATCTATTGACAAACGAGCTAGCCAACTAGAGGCTTGCTAGGGACACATTGTGATCTATTTATTCACACATGTATTACTGTTTCCTGTTAATACAATTATAACATGAACAATAGACGATTATCATGAACAAGGAAATATGATAATAACCATTTTCTTATTGCCTCTAGGGCATATTTCCAACAGTCTCCCACTTGCACTAGAGTCAATAATGTAGTTACATTGTGATGTATCGAACACCCATAGCATTATGGTGTTGATCAGGTTTTGCTCGTGGAAGAGGTTTAGTCAACGGGTCTGCAATATTCAGATCCGTGTGTACTTTACAAATATCTATTACTCCACTCTCGACATGGTCCTGGATGGAGTTGTAGCGGCGTTTGATGTGCTTCGTCTTCCGGTGAAACCTGGGCTCCTTGGCTATGGCAATGGCCCCAGTGTTATCACAGAAGAGTGTCATTGGACCCGCCACGCTTGGAACCACTCCAAGGTCGGTGATGAGCTCCTTCATCCAAATTCCTTCATGAGCCGCTTCTGAAGAGCTATGTACTCCGCTTCACATGTAGATGCTGCCATGACTTCTTGCTTGCTGCTGCACCAGCTCACTGCCCCACCATTCAAAACATATACGTATCCGGTCTGTGACTTAGAGTCATCCGGATCTGTGTCGAAGCTAGCATCGACGTAAGGATATTCTTGACCGCTGTCCAATGTTCCATACCGGGATCACTTTGGTACCTCCCTATCAAACTTATGGCAAGGTTTATATCAGGTCTGGTACACAACATGGCATACATAAGAGAGCCTACGGCTGAAGCGTAGGGGACAGAACTCATCTTCTCTCTGTCTGCTGTCGTGGTCTATGACTGAGTCTTACTCAATCTCATACCTTGCAAAACTAGCAAGAACCCTTTCTTTGAGTTTTCCATATTAAACTTCTTCAATATCTTGTCAAGGTATGTACTTCGCGAAAGACCTATGAGGCGTCTCGATCTTTCTCTATAGATCTTGATGCCTAATATGTATGCAGCTTTTCCAAGGTCCTTCATTGAAAAACTGTTGTTCAAATAGGCTTTATGCTCTCCAACATTTCTGTATTGTTCCCCATCAATAATATGTCATCCACATACAGTATGAGGAAAGCTACAGAGCTCCCACTCACTTTCTTGTATAGACAGGCTTCTCCGTAAACCTGTATGAACCCAAATGCTTTAATCACCTCATTAAAGCGAATGTTCCAACTCCGAGATGCTTGCACCAGCCCATAGATGGAGCGCTGGAGCTTGCACACTTTGTTAGCACCCTTAGGGTCGACAAAACCTTCTGGTTGCATCATATACTGGTTGCATCATATACAACTCTTCCTTAAGGTTCCTGTTAAGGAACGCTATTTTGACGTCCATTTGCCAAATTTCATAATCATAAAAGGTGGCAATTGCTAACATGATTCGGACTGATTCCAGCTTCGCTACAGGAGAGAAAGTCTCTTCGTAGTCAACTCCTTGAATTTGTTGAAAACCCTTTGCGACAAGTCGAGCTTTATAAACGGTTACATTACCGTATGCATCAGTCTTCTTCTTGAAGATCCATTTATTTTCTATGGCTCGCATGTCATCGGGCAAGTCCACCAAAGTCCAAACTTTATTCTCATACATGGATCCTATCTCGGATTTCATAGCTTCAAGCCATTTGTTGGAATCCGGGCCCGCCATTGCTTCTTCATAGTTCGAAGGTTCACCGTTGTCTAACAACATGATATCCATCACAGGGTTGCCGTACCACTATGGTGCGGATCGTGCCCTCGTGGACCTTCGCGGTTCAGTAGTAACTTGATCTGAAGCTTCATGATCATTATCATTAACTTCCTATTCAGTTGGTGTAGGCGCCACAAGAACAACTTCCCGCGCTGCGCTACTATCCTGTTCGAGAGGGGGTGTAATTACCTCATCAAGTTCTACCTTCCTCCCACTTACTTCTTTCGAGAGAAACTCTTTCTCTAGAAAGGATCCGTTCTTGGCAACAAAGGTTTTACCTTCGTATCTAAGATAGAAGGTATACCCAATAGTTTCCTTAGGGTATCCTATGAATACGCATTTCTCCGCTTTGGGTTCGAGCTTTTCTGGTTGAAGTTTCTTCACATAAGCATCGCAGCCCCAAACTTTAAGAAACAACAACTTAGGTTTCTTGCCAAACCATAGTTCATACGGTGTCGTCTCAACGGATTTAGACGGTGCCCTATTTGAAGTGAATGCTGAAGTTTCTAATGCGTATCCCCAAAATGATAGCGGTAAGTCGGTAAGAGACATCATAGATCGTACCATATCTAATAAAGTGCGATTACCATGTTTAGACACTCCGTTGCGTTGCGGTGTGCCACGCGGCGTCAGTTGTGAAACGATTCCACACTTCCTTAGGTGTGTGCCAAACTCGTTACTCAAATATTCTCCTCCACGATCAGATCGTAGACACTTAATTTTTCTATCACGTTGATTCTCGACCTCACTCTGAAATTCCTTGAACTTTTCAAATGTCTCAGATTTGTGCTTCATCAAGTAGATATACCCATACCTACTCAAATCATCGGTGAGAGTGAGAACATAATGATAGCCACCGCGAGCTTCAACGTTCATTGGACCACACACATCAGTATGTATTATTTCTAATAAGTCAGTTGCTCTCTCCATTATTCCTGAGAATGGAGTCTTAGTCATCTTGCCCATGAGGCACGGTTCGCATGTGTCAAATGATTCAAAATCAAGAGACTCTAATAATCCATTAGTATGGAGCTTCTTCATCCGATTAACGCCGATATGACCAAGGCGGCAGTGCCACAAGTATGTGGGACTATCATTATCAACTTTACATATTTTGGTACTCACACTATGAATATACGTAACATCACGATCTAGATTCATCAAGAATAAACCATTCACCAGCGGAGCATGACCATAATACATATCACTCATATACATAGAACAACCATTATTCTCTGACTTAAATGAGTAGCCGTCTCGCATTAAGCAAGAACCTCATACAATGTTCATGCTTATAGCTGGTACTAAATAACAATTATTAAGGTTTAAAACTAATCCCGACGATAGATGTAGAGGTAGCGTGCCGACGGCGATCACATCGACCTTGGAGCCATTCCCGACGCGCATCGTCACCTCGTCCTTTGCCAGTCTCCGCTTATTCCGCAGTTCCTGCTTTGAGTTGCAAATGTGAGCAACAACACTGGTATCAAATACCTAGGAGCTACTATGAGCGCTTGTAAGGTACACATCAATAACATGTATATCACGTATACTTTTAACGTTGTCGGCCTTCTTGTCCGCTAAGTATTTGGGACAATTCCATTTCCAGTGACCCTTTCCCTTGCAATAGAAGCACTCAGTCTCAGGCTTGGGTCCATTCTTTTTCTTCTTCCCGGCATCTGGCTTACCGAGCGCGGCAACGGCTTTGCCATCTTTCTTTAAGTTTTTCTTACCCTTGCCCTTCTTGAAACTAGTGGTCTTGTTGACCATCAACACTTGATGCTCTTTCTTGATTTCTACTTCTGCAGACTTGAGCATCGAGTACAACTCGGGAATGGTCTTCTCCATCCCTTGCCTGTTGTAGTTCAGCACAAAACCTTTGTAGCTTGGTGGGAGAGATTGGAGGATTCTGTCAATTATAGCATCATCCGGAAGTTCGACTCCAAGTGAAGTCAGACGACCGTGTAACCCAGCATTTTGAGTATGTGCTCACTGACAGAACTGTTCTCCTCCATCTTACAGCTAAAGAACTTGTCGGAGACTTCATATCTCTCAACACGGGCATGAGCTTGAAAAACTAGCTTCAGCTCTTGGAACATCTCATATGCACCGTGTTGCTCAAAACGCCTTTGGAGCCCCGTTTCTAAACTGTATAACATGCCACACCTAACGAGAGAGTAGTCATCACTCCGCGTTTGCCAGACGTTCAGAATGTCCTGGGCTGCTGCGGGAGCGGGAGGGTCACCTAGCGGCGCATCAAGGACATACGCCTTTTTAGCTGCTTCAAGGATGAGCTTCAAGTTGCGAACCCAGTCCGCATAGTTGCTACCATCATCTTTCAGCTTGTTTTTCTCTAGGAATGCGTTGAAATTGAGGTTGACGTTGGCCATCTACAATATTTATAAAGACAACTTTTAGACTAAGTTCATGACAATTAAGTTCATTTAATAAAATTAAGTATGAACTCCCACTTAAATCGACATCCCTCTAGTCATCTAAGTGATACATGATCCATGTTGACTAACCCGTGTCCGATCATCACGTGAAACGGACTAGTCACCATGGTGAGCAACTTCATGTTGATCGTATTCAACCATACGACTCATGTTCGACCTTTCGGTCTCTTGTATTCGAGGTCATGTCTGTAGATGCTAAGCTCGTCGAGTCAACCTAGGTGTTTCGCGTGTGTAAATCTGGCTTACACACGTTGTATGCGAACGTTAGAATCTATCACACCCGATCATCACGTGGTGCTTCGAGACAACGATCCTTCGCAACGGTGCATACTTAGGGGAATACGTTCTCGAAATTTTAAGAGGGATCATCTTATTATGCTACCGTCGTTCTAAGCAATAAGATGAAAAACATGATAAACATCACAATGCAATCATATAGTGACATGATATGGCCATCATCATCTTTGCTCTTTCGATCTGCATCTTCAGGCATCGCATGATCATCATCGTCACCGGCGTGACACCATGATCTTCATCATCGTGTCTCCGTGAAGTCGTTACGCCAACTACTACTATCACTACTACTATAGCTAACAGTTAGGAATGAAGTGAAAGTAGTAAGCACATGGCGTTGCATCTCATACAATAAATTAAGAAAACTCCCATGGCTCCTGCCGGTTGTCATACTCATCGACATGCAAGTCGTGAAACCTATTACAATAACATGATCATCTCATACATCATACATGCAACATCACAACTTTGGCCATATCACATCACATGTCAAACCCTGGAAAAACAAGTTAGACGTCCTCTAATTGTTGTTGCAAGTTTTAGGTGGCTGATTTGGGTTTCTAGCAAGAATGCTTTCTTACCTACGTGACAGCCACAACGATGATATGCCAAAGCTATTTACCCTTCGTAAGGACCCTTTTCATCAAATCCAATCCGACTAGAGTGAGAGAGACAGACACCCGCTAGCCACCTTTATGCACGGTGTGCATGTCTGTCGGTGGAACCAGTCTCGCGTAAGCGTACGTGTAAGGTCGGTCCGGGCCGCTTCATCCGCGATACCGCCGGAAAAGAATAAGACTAGTAGCGCCAAGCAATTGACAAATCAGCGCCCACAACCTTTTGTGTTCTACTCGTGCATAGAATCTACGCATAGAAAACCTGGCTCGGATGCCACTGTTGGGTAACGTAGCATAAATTCAAAATTTTTCCTACGCATATTCAGATCTTCCTATGGAGAGACCAGCAATGAGAGAGGGATAAGAGCATCTTCATACCTTTGAAGATCGCTGAGCGGAAACTGTCGTGGTTTTGTCACGGCAGATGTCCTCGTGAAAGGACTTAGTACTGGAGCCATCGCACCTTGGTGGCGACTCAAAGGGGTTAAGCGGGAGAGACACGGCGATTTACCCAGGTTCGGCCCGTCGACAAGAGGTAATAGCCTACGTCCTGCTTTGTGTGTATTGATGTGGATTCGATTACAAGGAAGGCGTAACTCGCCCTAACCTAGCACTCGATGATTTCTAACCTAACCTCTCCCCCTCCAGACTCGCCTTTATATATAGGTCGAAGCCTTAGGGTTTACAAGAGTCCCTTCCTCTTTACAAATCGTGACCATCGCGGTCTCTAAGTCGCCGTCTTGCAAAACTCAGAGTCCTTCCGTAAATCATAACCAACCTGCAACTTGGAACCGCCCAGGCTGATGCCCAACTAGCCATGAAGGATGAATCGCCTTAACAGTAACCCGGCCCATATTCGGCGGGTCACTTAACAGGCAATATCCCCAACATTAGGCCCCAAATTGACTTGAATCTTCATGCCAATGCTTCCATTTTAGTCGGAGGCGATTCACTCCTCTGTGTTCCTCCGTACACCAGAAATCTTAACTCGCCAGCTGGTACCGGACAAAGTCTCTGAGTCGCCAACGTATTTCCCATCAGTGCTTTCCTTAGCCCTCGATTCTCGGAAACTCCAACGCAATCCCAACGGATCTTTTGGTGCGTCATTATCCCGAAATTTTCGGGCGCCATCATAGCGAATCTTTCCTTCCTCGACGGTTCCCGCTCATAGCGCCTCGATCTCCGCGCCCGTCCTGATAAATAGGCGGAAGGGACAGGGCTGACACCGGCCACCTACCAGTCCCATCAATCCCTTCACCATCATCTCAGCGAGAAGAAAACGCTCCGCATCCCGAAGGCTTCGCCGCCGGCCGCGAACTCCACCTCCGTCCGAAGAACTCCAAGGCTGCCCGCAGGCCGTTGCCGTC
This sequence comes from Hordeum vulgare subsp. vulgare, assembly GCF_904849725.1. Taxonomy (NCBI): domain Eukaryota; kingdom Viridiplantae; phylum Streptophyta; class Magnoliopsida; order Poales; family Poaceae; genus Hordeum; species Hordeum vulgare. Next base: position 342,872,209 of record NC_058522.1, on the reverse strand, counting down.
CGAGAAGCTCCGGCACCGCCCGCAAACCGTCGCCGTCGCCAGGCTCCATCGTCACCAATCTTCTTCGACCAAGATCTTCAGGTTAGGCCACTGCTTCCTTCTTTAAGGGTAGATTTAGATCTTGTTCTTGCCGCCGCCATTGCCATAGCTCCGAAGCTCTATGTTCGCCACCATCTTAACTGTTGAACTGATTAGTCCGAGCGCCATTAGGGCACCTAGTGTTTCGGACAATGCTATCCATCTGTGCCCTTGCGAGTTTTCGCAACAGACTAGTCTTTTTAAACATGAGGCACCATCCTGATCACACACCGTTCATGTTTTAGCCACGTCCGTAAGCTTTTATATCTGTTGGATAGATCCATTCCTCTTTCACTGTTTGCAAAAAACTGTTTGGAAACCTCGTCCTTCCCTTAGCGTTTCGGAAAGAATAAAATTTACCACCCACAGTAGCATTGCTTCTGAGAATAGCCCTGCTCCGATAGGTCGCCACATCAGTCCAACCCGGCCTTCCAATCCGGCGGGTTAAGCAGAAGCTAGTCCCAACTCACATAATAAATGCTCGAGACACGTAATACCATTTTCTTGCCTATTTGTAGCATGGGTGCCGTTTTCAAGAGCGATTGGCTCCCCACCAAAGTTGACGATGCTGTTTTGGCGAATTACGTGAAAGCGGGCTGCTTGGATCCTCAAGACGTCATTGGATGGCGCACCGGGTTAGGAGAAGACCTACCCAACCCTAAGGAAGGAGAGATAGTAGTTTTTGTGGAACACTTAGAACGGGGTTTTAAACCGCCCGGATCTAAATTCCTTAGGGACGCCCTGAATTTTATGAACGTCCGACTCCAGGATTTGGGACCCAATTCCATAAGCAACCTGAGTCAATTCCAAGTCCTTTGCGAAGCCTATTTGCGGATCGAGCCTTCCGTCCCTCTGTTTTGGTACTTCTTCCACTTGAATCGCCAGACGGAATTCCACAATGGCCCCAGTTTGGAACTCGGCGGGGTCAACGTCCAACGTCGCAGGGACAGTCCGTTCCCAGCACTCACTATGCCTAGCCATCCCAAAGGCTGGGGTGAATCTTGGTTCTACTGCAAGGAAACATCCCCTGCCGGTGAAAACAAACTTCAGGGTTACAGGCCAAGCCGCCTCCCAGTCAACTTCAAGCTCCCTGACAAGCTCACTGAGGAAGAAGAGTCGGAATTCGTCCCAATCCTGTCCGAACTGAGATCCTTGACGAACAACGGTCTCACCGGGGTTGACTTGATTCGCTGCTGGGTCGAATGGCGGATCCTTCCTCTGAGCCGCCGAGACGGCCTGATGTGCGACTTTGACGGTACTCTGGATCATCCCCAATGCTACTTCCACACAGCATTAACGGAAAAAGACATAGTCACCATCATCAGGAAGCTGACCGGCGAACCCGCAGCGAAATGCGGCCAAATCGGCCTTAAGCCCTTCAGCAAGATTAACCCGGCACCCAAGGTAACCAAAGCTAACTCGCCCTCAACTTTTATTTCATCTGATTTACTGTCATCACGACTTCATGCCATATCCCCTTCCAGAAAGGCGACAAGTTCTGGTCTAGGAGACCTAAGAAACAAGCCATGAAAAGTGCTAAGCCGCCTTCCAAGAAAAACAAAGGCAAAGGCAAATTGGCTGCGGCCGAGCCATCTGAAGTCGACGAATCTCAAGCTGGCGACGCACTCTCAGAGGTACCAATCCGTCCTCATTTTCACTCACCACTCATCACCTTTTTAACTTTTACTTATCTCTCACTCCTTTTATAACAGAATGAAGATAACGAGAGCCAGGAAGACTCTGTCGAGGTAATTTCCGTCTCTTCCGATTCATCTCCTTCTCCACCTAAGCCGGCCCGGCGAATATGTGGGAAAATACCTCTCTCACATCCAAATGCCCATTTGGACCCAAATTTCTTACTGAAGAAAACGCAGCACGCCTCAAAACGGAAAACGCGAAGTCATTCTGGCGACCTGACACCTGGCTTGCCAACAAGGAACAAAAGAAAACCAAGCGAGGTACCTCCTTTTCTTATTTGAGCAACCATTGTTCGTGCTGCTTTGGATCACAGTCCTAATCCGCCAGTATTATCAATGTACCAATTCAGCAGGATTCTCCCCCCACTTCTGGCGACTCAGTGATGTCGACCCTTCCACCAATGATCCGAGTCCCGGGGTAAGTTCCTTGTCCTGATCCTTGAGAATAATACTCTTTTTAATATTTTTTTAACACGCCTATCTCTGGTTTATTAGGGCGCAAGCCAAAAAGAGGAAGACCAGTGGATCAAACCCTGACGCCACTCCTGAACCTCCAAGGAAAACTACTCCGACTCAAGAGGATCCGAGTCAAAACGAGCCGATAATTCAAGCAAACCCTCCTGAGTCGCCCAAAGGATCAACGGATGTCCCTAGATCACCGGTCGTAATGGCGACAACTGATGACCCAGATGCTGTGGTCATTACTGGTTTTGGTTTCTCCAAGCCGGCAGATACAATCCTCTCCAAACATACAGCATCCCCTTTTCCATCAATTCTCGAGTCTGGGCCTTCCAAGGCGAAACTTTCTGACTATGCAGGTCTGGAGTTTAAAGAACTCTGTTCTGGCTTCGCAAGTCGCCTGGAAGCGAGTTACGAGATGGAAAAGAATCTGCTGAAGATGTTAAATAACAAACATGAGGTAAAATTTTATACTCTATATTATTCTTAGCAACCCCCAAGGGCCGGGTCATCAGTAAAATGATGAGCCGGGTCTTTTAAAAGCTTCGCGACCAGTAACCCCCAAGTGCCGGGTCATCAGTAAAATGATGAGCCGGGTCTTGATTTCTGTATAATTTCCCTTGAGAAATTATACATTAGCCCCCAAGTGTCAGGGGTATTGCCTTGCAATAATTCTGAGACTTGTCTCTGTTTTTAAATTTTGAACAGGAAAGCCTTACCCAGACCGAACTGGTCCTGGGCGACTTAAGGAAAAACTTGGCTGACCAACAAGATGCCCGAGCTCAGTCGGAAGACAAATATAAGCTGGCTCTGGTTGAACTGGAAAAGCTCAAAGTCAAGTTGGAAAGAACTCAGGCTGACCACAGCGCGGTTTTGACGAGAGCCGAAAAAGCAGAAGCAAAGCTGGCAACTGTGCAGCAGGAGCTATCCGGCTTAAAGCGCCATATTTCCAACATGACACAAGCCATCTTTGGTAAGCTTTACCTAACTCTCCAATCTTATCCTCTTCCTTGGGCGAACCCCTTAATGTTTAACTTACCGGTTTTTTTAATCACAGGCTCGAGAGTCGCCAATCTGCAAGACGACAGCGTGTTGATGCTGAAGGCGATCTATACACTGACGGAACAACTGTACACAGGCAGTGTGCTGACCGTCAAAGCTGTGATCGGTGCAAAGGAGCCCATAACTTCTATCAAGAAGGTGCTTGGATATCTATCCACACCGCCTCCCCAGATCGGCGAGTTAACTCGTTCAGCCGCCCGAAAGGGTGTCCTGACGGCTCTGAGTCGCTGCCTGGCGTATGCTCCAGAAATTAATTTGGAAGAAGTAGCTGTCGGCTTCCCTCAGCTTAAAGATGACGGCTTGGAGTTCGTGGAAGAAGACTACCAGAAGGTTGTCAAGGATTCTCGACTGGCCGCGACTCAACTCGCCGCCAGCCTTGACTTGACAAAATATCAGGCGGCTTACGATGACAAGAATAAGAAGATCAGCCCGCCAAACTTCGTGTGACCAACCTTATCCCTCGGCGACCCAAGAATCCCTTTGACTGGGAAACAGACCTGGCATCAATCTTGACCGATGAAGACGATTTTGCCTCTTTGTCCAGATGCAATTGGGTCTTGGGCGATTTACAAATCGAAGCTGGTCAGAGCTCACGCCAGAACTTAGCGGAATAGGTTTTCCTTGAATTTGGCCCAAGAGCCATGTAATAGTCAGTACTATCTTTTGATGACATCTTCTGCAAAAAAAAACCCTTATACCGTTTTTGAGGCGGTTTAAAATATTTGGTTAACCTTTATCAGAATCGCCTGAAATGCTCAACCCGCCAAGGATGAAAACCTTGAGCACATTATCTGTGAAAATAAAAGAATCACAAACAGTTTCAACGAGTAAGCAGTGAGGATAAAAATTTCCAAAGTCAAATCATAACACGAGCAATTTTGTTGGCTCATACGATCGCGACAGGGGGGGGGGGCGAGTCAGAAAGCTCGTGCACCTACCCTTAATGCAGGTTTCGTCGGCTCATAAGGTCGCGACAGGGGGAGGCGAGTCAGAAAGCTCGTGCACCCACCCTTAATGCAGGTTTCGTCGGCTCATACGGTCGTGACAGGGGGAGGCGAGTCAGAAAGCTCGTGCACCCACCCTTAATGCAAGTTTCGTCGGCTCATACGGTCGCGACAGGGGGAGGCGAGTCAGAAAGCTCGTGCACCCACCCTTAATGTAGGTTTCGTCGGCTCATAAGGTCGCGACAGGGGGAGGCGAGTCAGAAAGCTCGTGCACCCACCCTTAATGCAGGTTTCGTCGGCTCATACGGTCGCGACAGGGAGAAGCGAGTCAGAAAGCTCGTGCACCCACCCTTAATGCAGGTTTCGTCGGCTCATACGGTTGCGACAGGGGGAGGCGAGTCAGAAAGCTCGTGCACCCACCCTTAATGCAGGTTTCGTCGGCTCATACGGTCGCGACAGGGGGAGGCGAGTCAGAAAGCTCGTGCACCCACCCTTAATGCAGGTTTCGTCGGCTCATACGGTCGCGACAGGGGGAGGCGAGTCAGAAAGCCCGTGCACCCACCCTTAATGCAGGTTTCGTCGGCTCATACGGTCGCGACAGGGGGAGGCGAGTCAGAAAGCTCGTGCACCCACCCTTAATGCATGTTCTGTCGGCTCATAAGGTCGCAACAGGATGTCATGAAATTGCTCTTTCTTTAAAGAAGAAGCCCCCCGAGTCAGGGAAACATTATATTATTCCATAATGAAAAACTGAAAAACTTACAAAGCATGGAGTTTTAAGAACTCAAGTGTAATAAGGCCGCAAATGGGCAATATTCCAAGCGCGAGTTGACTCAGCCCCCGTAGTTGGTCGATCAGACCGAAGATCCATCAAGTAGTAAGAACCATTGCGGAGGTTCTTGCTGACAATGAAAGGTCCCTCCCAAGGGGGCGGAAGTTTGTGCATGCCTGCCCGATCTTGTATCAGTCGAAGTACCAAATCGCCTTCCTGGAAGGTCCGACTCTTCACCCGGCGACTATGATAACGCCGCAGATCTTGCTGATAGATCGCCGAACGAGCCGCTGCTAAGTCACGTGCTTCTTCCAAGGCGTCCAAAGAGTCCTGACGCGCCAGCTCGTTGTCCTGCTCCACATATGCGGCGACTCTAAGAGAATCATGCCTTATGTCAGTAGGGAGGACGGCCTCTGCACCATAGACCAAGAAGAAAGGGATGAACCCCGTGGACCGATTCGGGGTGGTTCGGATGCTCCATAATACCGAAGGTAACTCCTCCACTCAACATCCTGGAGTTCTTTCCAGGGGAATTATGAGCCGAGGTTTGATCCCTCGCAAAACTTCCTGATTCGCCCGCTCGGCCTGTCCGTTTGACTGCGGGTGAGCAACCGCAGAGATATCAAGCCGGATATGTTCACGGCGACAGAAATCCAGCATCGCTCCTTGGGACAAGTTAGTACCATTGTCTGTGATGATACTATGCGGATATCCAAAACGGAAAATCAGCTTCTTCAGAAATTTTACCGCAGTCTCCGCGTCGCAAGCCCCAACTGGCTCCGCCTCAATCCACTTAGTGAATTTATCAACCGCCACCAATAAGTGAGTTTTCTTGTTGGAGGACATCTTAAAGGGACCGACCATGTCCAGCCCCCAGACCGCGAAAGGCCAAGTAATGGGGATCATCCTCAATTCTTGAGCCGGCACATGAGCCTGTCTCCCGTAACGTTGGCACCCCTCACACCGCCGTACTATATCTTCTGCATCTGCGTGAGCCGTCAACCAGAAGAAACCGTGTCGAAAGGCTTTTGATACCAAAGAACGTGACCCGGCGTGATGTCCGCAGTCTCCAGAATGGATGTCATTAAGGATCGTGCATCCTTCCTCGGAGGAGACGCACCGCTGAAAGACCCCTGAAGCACTTCGTTTATATAGCTCGCCATTAATGATGACCATGGACTTGCTACGCCGAACAATCCGGCGAGCCAAGACTTCGTCAGTGGGTAACTCGCCACGGGCAAGGTAAGCTAGATAAGGAAGAGCCCAATCCGGAGTGATATGGAGAGCCGCCACAAGCTGAGACTCGGGATCTGGTATCGCCAATTCCTCCTCCGTGGGTACAGTCACGGATGGTTTATGCAAGATATCCAAGAAGACATTAGGGGGGACCGGTTTTCTCTGTGAGCCGAGTCGCGAGAGGGCATCAACTGCTTCGTTGAGTCGCCGATCAACATGATCAACTTGGTATCCATGAAAATAGCCCGCCACGTCAGATACGGCTCGTCTGTAAGCCGCCATCATAGGATCTCGAGAGTCCCAGGTGCCCGAAACCTGTTGCGCCACCAGATCTGAGTCCCCAAAACATCTGACTCGGGTTAGGTTCATCTCTTTTGCTAGTCGCAAACCGTGGAGCAGAGCTTCATACTCTGCCGCATTATTTGTACAAGGGAACATGAGCCGGAGGACGTAGCAGAACTTATCTCCTTGAGGGGATATCAACACCACACCAGCCCCCGAGCCCTCCAACTGCGTGGATCCATCAAAATAAATAGTCCAATAGGTAAGGTCAGGGCGATCTTCCGGAGCCTGAAGCTCCGTCCAATCATTGACGAAATCAACCAGTGCCTGGGACTTGATGGCCGTGCGGGGGGTATACTGAATGTGATGTGACCCAAGTTCTATCGCCCATTTGGCGATTCGCCCTGTTGCCTCGCGGTTTTGGATGACGTCGCCGAGGGGCGCGGAACTGACCACGGTGATTGGGTGTTCTTGGAAATAATGTTTAAGCTTCCGACTCGCCATGAACACCCCATAGACCAGTTTTTGCCAATGGGGGTATCGTTGTTTGGAGAGAGTTAACACCTCACTGATAAAGTACACCGGGCATTGTACCGGGTATTCCTTTCCTTCCTCCTTTCTTTCGACGGCCACAGCCACGCTGACCGCTTTGGAATTCGCGGCGATATACAGGAGCATGGGCTCCTTTTCAGTCGGGGCCGCCAGGACCGGCGGTTTAACCAGTTGATGTTTCAAGGCCTGAAGTGCCTCGTCGGCTTCCTCTGTCCACACGAATCGGTCAGACTTCCTCAACAATTGATAGAGCGGAATCGCCTTTTCTCCGAGGCGGCTTACAAAACGACTGAGAGCCGCGATACGACCCGCCAATCGCTGGACTTGGTTAACATTCGTCGGCTTGCCGAGGGAGGCAACCGCTTCAATTTTGTCCGGGTTAGCCTCGATGCCGTGCTCCGATACCAAGAAACCCAGTAGTTTTCCCGCAGGTACGCCGAAAACGCACTTGGTAGGATTTAGCTTCATCTGATATACCCGTAAATTATCAAAGGTTTCCTTAAGGTCTTCCAGAAGTGTCTCCTCCCGGCGGGTCTTGATGACAATGTCGTCAACATAAGCATGGACGTTGCGGCCAATTTGGCTGTGAAGACAATTCTGGATGCAACGTTGGTAAGTCGCCCCTGCGCTCTTGAGCCCGAACGGCATGGACACATAGCAAAAGGCCCCGAAGGGGGTTATGAAAGCAGTCTTTTCTTGATCTTCCACAGCCATTTTGATCTGATGATAACCTGAGTAAGCGTCCAAAAAGCACAATCGTTCGCATCCCGCCACCGAGTCAATGATTTGGTCGATGCGGGGAAGAGCGAAAGGATCCTTGGGGCAAGCTCTGTTGAGGTCCGTATAGTCAATGCACATACGGAAGGTGCCATTCTTCTTGAGTACTAACACCGGGTTAGCTAGCCATTTGGGGTGAAAGACTTCCACGATGAACCCGGCGGCTAAAAGACGGGCGACTTCCTCTCCAATCGCCTTCCGTCGCTCCTCGTTAAACCGGCGGAGGTATTGTTGGACAGGTTTGCATTTTGGGTCAATATTAAGATGGTGCTCAGCGAATTCTCTCGGTACACCCGGCATGTCAGAGGGTTTCCATGCGAAGATGTCCCGATTCTCACGGATGAATTCGATGAGCGCGCTTTCCTATTTGGGGTCCAGACCCGTCCCAATGGTAAACTGCTTGGATGAATCGCCAGGGACGAAGTCGACTGTCTTCGTGTCATCCGTTGGTTTGAACTTGAGGGGCGACTCGGAATCTGTAGTCGGTTTCTTGAGTGGTGTCATGTCCGCGGGGTCAACATTGGCCCGGTGGTTTTTGAGCTCTTCCGCCGCGCAGGCGACTTCGGCGTAGGCCGCGTCTCCTTCCTCACACTCCTTTGCAATCCTTCTATCTCCGTCGACCGTGATGGGCCCTTTAGGACCAGGCATTTTGAGCTTGAGGTAGACGTAGCACGGGCGGGCCATGAAGCGAGCGTAAACCGGTCGTCCGAACAGCGCGTGGTACGGGCTTTTTAATTTGACCACCTCGAAGACCAGAGACTCCAACCTGTAGTTTTGTGCAGTTCCAAACGCTACTGAGAGCCTGACCCGGCCAATCGGATAAGCGGATTTGCCCGGGATGATGCCGTGGAAAACTGTGGTTGAAGGCATCAAGTCTTTCTCTAATAGATTCATCCTCCGGAAGGTGTCGAAGTATAGGATATTAATGCTGCTGCCGCCGTCCATCAGTACTTTCGATAGAGTGTAGCCCGCCACTTGGGGAGCCACGACCAAGGCCAGGTCGCCCGGGTTATCTATTCTCGGCGGGTGATCCTCTCTGCTCCATGTTATGGTCTGTTCGGACCAGTGGAGATATCTGGGAACTGCCGGCTCAATTACGCTGTACGCCCGGTGATTTACCTTTTTTATCACGTCTGCAAGCATTAGTGGTGAAAACATGGTATTGCCCATTACTTAGCTGTTTAGGATTGTTGCGGAAGCCCCCATGGTCATCCTGGTCCTGCGGAGCCCCCTGCGGGGGTGGCTGCTGGAAGACTCCTGGCGGGTTGTACCGCCGGTGGTGGTGCACCGGGTATTGGCCGCCGCCTGGCTGCGGCCCCCCCTGAGCCTCTTGTTCGGGAAAACCGCCGAAGGGGTTGTGCCTTTGGTTGGGCGCGGCGAGTTGGTCTTGGCGACGGTTCGGGTCTTCGCTCTGGCTCTTCTTGATCGCCTCGGCCCGAAATTCCCGCATCACGAAGCAGTTCTCCCAGGAGTGGCCCGCTGGGCCGTCGGCCGTGGCGTGGTGCGGGCAAGGGCCTTTGAGCAGCTCTTCGTAGTTACGCGGTCTTTTTCCGCTGAAGCCTCGATTCTTCTTTTTGCCGTCATTGGCGTTGGTGTTGGCAACCAGATCCGAGGGCTCCTCATGCGGCCTACGCTTGCCGTTGGTCCCCTGGTTATGACGGTTGCGGCCTTGGAGGCGGGTATGCTTATTCGTTGAATCGCCCTTCTTGGGCGAGTTACCATTACCATCCTCGCCGGGATCCTTGGTATCATCGGCTTCGGCGTACCTAGTGAGGGTATCCATCAGCTCGCCCATATCCTGAACTTTCCGTTTGAGTCGCCCCAGCTTCTGGACCAGCGGTTCGTAGTGGCAGTTGTGCTCGAGAATAAGCACAGCTTGTGCTGCCGTGATGCCATCCGATGAATGGATAATTTCCGCGACTCGCCGCGACCAATGATGCGCTGACTCATCCGGGCGTTGCACGCAGTGTTGTAAGTCGACGATTGTCATCGATCGTTTGCAGGTTCCTCGGAAGTTTTTGATGAAACGTTCCTTTAACTCGGCCCAGGACTGGATAGAATTGGGGGGTAAGTTCTTCAACCAAGTGCGTGCCGATCCCTCGAGCATCATGGTGAAATATCTGGCGCAAACCGCCTCGTTTACGTCGAGCATGTCCATGGCGATCTCATAGCCCTCGATCCAAGATGTTGGTTCGAGGTCTGGTGTGTAATTAGGCACCTTTCTTGGTCCTTTGAAGTCCTTGGGCATTCTTTCGTTTCGAAGGGCCAGGGACAAGCAGGGCACCCCAACTCGCCCTCCGGTCCCCGCGGGAGGAGTCTGAGCCTCTTGAGTGTTGGGTGGACCTCCGCCCGGCGGGTCCCGCTCGGGCGGGTTGTCCTGCGGGAGGTGTCGCGGGGCGCTGTTTACGGCTGGCTGATCTTCCGGCCAACCCCTGGTATAGCTCGCCTGGGGGGTGGAGTGTAGCCGTTCGGGGTTGTGTGAGGACTGCGCGTTTTGGACCACCGCCGTTTTCAACATCTCAATGGCGTTCCTTGCTTCGATCTCAGCTGGGGTGTTGCCGTGGATCGGGAGGGACTCCAGATGGCGAGTTGCGGCAAGCACGTTATCCACCGGGTTAGAGAAGTGGCCTCGGGGGGTACGGAAACGAGGGATTTGACCCTCAGTCGGCTGAATCGGCCGGTTAGGAGGGCGGCCCATCCCTCCTGCTGGAGCGGCTCCCATCCCGGGCGTTTGGGGAGTGTCGAACAGGCGAGTCGGATTGAGATCATGGGGCAGGCGTCCCTGGTGCCTCCGCTGATGGACGGCATCGGATGCGCGCTGCTGTCTTTCGAGCCGTCAATTGTCGGTGTTCAACCGCATCCTTTCGGCCGTAATCTGGGCCTGTCGAGTTTCCATCCTGGCGGACTCCGTCTCAGCATCCTGATGGGCCTTTGCCACCGCCTCCCTCAGTTTTGCTATCTCCGCATTTATCTCTTCTTGGTTCTCTGGCGTGAGGGGGGTTGACATTAGTCTTGTGATTTCCGCCGCTAAATCCACTAGGACTGCTGACGCACTTCTGGACGTCCCGCCGGTTCCATCGCCCCCGGCGGGGTTCGGTGCGGGTTGAGTCGCCCCAGCCATGTAGATGGCGATCTGGCGGCGGGTTCGATCGAGGATTTCTGGATCCATGGCCAATGACAAGCCCCCAAGACCGTCTCCGTGGAGGGACTGGATGGAATCGGAATCGCCCATGGATGACTCGTCGTCAGAGTTGACGGGGGTGACCTCCTAAGCCGCCGCGCGCTCTGGCTCCACCGACCCCTGTGTGAAACCCACCAAGACCGGGCGGGTCAGATTCCGGGTTATGACTGGATGAACGTACCTGGCCGGCTCGACGATGTCGGGGGAGGTGTCCGGCTCAGGAACGGATGACCCGATCATGCCGATGAAGATGTTGATCTTGCCGAAGGGGACCCTGTAGCCTGATTCGAGAGAATTTGCTTCAGGTCCCCATCGCCGGTTGTCGATGTAGGCTATGCCGCGTCGGCTCCAAGTCATGAGCGCCGCCGCATAACTCCCAGACCCTGGTAGGGATCCCTTTGAGAACTCAACTCCACCGTGCGCAGGCCCCACGGTGGGCGCCAACTGTCGTGGTTTTGTCACGGCAGATGTCCTCGTGAAAGGACTTAGTACTGGAGCCATCGCACCTTGGTGGCGACTCAAAGGGGTTAAGCGGGAGAGACACGGCGATTTACCCAGGTTCGGCCCCTCGACAAGAGGTAATAGCCTACGTCCTGCTTTGTGTGTATTGATGTGGATTCGATTACAAGGAAGGCGTAACTCGCCCTAACCTAGCACTCGATGATTTCTAACCTAACCTCTCCCCCTCCAGACTCGCCTTTATATATAGGTCGAAGCCTTAGGGTTTACAAGAGTCCCTTCCTCTTTACAAATCGTGACCATCGCGGTCTCTAAGTCGCCGTCTTGCAAAACTCAGAGTCCTTCCGTAAATCATAACCAACCTGCGACTTGGAACCGCCCAGGCTGAGGCCCAACTAGCCATGAACGATGAATCGCCTTAACAGTAACCCGGCCCATATTCGGCGGGTCACTTAACAGGCAATATCCCCAACAGAAACGTTACTAGAACGCGGTTGATGGACTCGTACTCGCGACGATTCAGATCGCGGTGTGATTCCGATCTAGTGCCGAACTACGACACCTTCGCGTTCAACACACGTGCAGCCCGGTGACGTCTCCCGCACCTTGATCCAGCAAGGAGGAGGGAGAGGTTGGGGAAGAACTCCAGCAATACGATGGCGTGGTGTCGATGGAGAGACGAGGTCTCCCGGCAGGGCTTCGCCAAGCACCGGCACAGAGGAGGAGAAAGAAGGGCAGGGCTGCGCCGAGGGAGAGGCAAAAGTCTGTCCTCCAATGGCCAAAAGGGCCCACTATATATAGGGGGAGGGAGGGGCTGCGCCCCCTTGAGGGTTTCCCTCTCCTTGGGGGGGGGGGGGGGGGGGGGCGGCAGCCCTAGATGAGGGCTGGTGCGGCGGCCAAGGGGGGGAGGAGGGGTGGCGCACCCCTCTGGTGGGCCTTAGGCCCACTTGCGCTAGGGTTTCCCCCCTCTCCCCTCTTCCTGCGCCATGGGCTGAGTGAGTGGGGGGGGCGCACCAACCCACCTAGGGGCTGGTTCCCTCCCCCACTTGGCCCATCTAGCCTCCCGGGGTCATTGCCCCCTTCGGTGGACCCCCGGGGCCACCTCCGGTGGTCCCGGTACGTTACCGGTTATGCCAGAAACACTTCCGGTGTCCGAAACCATCCGTCCTATATATCAATATTTACCTACGGACCATTACGGAGCTCCTCGTGATGTCCGGGATCTCATCCAGGACTCTGAACAACTTTCGATAACCTCGTACAACAATTCCCTATAACCCTGGCGTCATCAAACCTTAAGTGTGTAGACCCTACGGGTTCGGGAGACACGCAGACATGACCGAGACACCTCTCCGGCCAATAACCATCAGGGGGGTCTGGATACCCATGGTGGCTCCCACTTGCTCCACGATGATCTCATCGGATGAACCACGATGTCAAGGATTCAATCAATCTCGTATACAATTCCCTTTCTCTTTCGGTATAGAACTTGCCCGAGATTCGATCGTCGGTATACCTATACCTGTTCAATCTCGTTACCGATGTCTCTTTACTCGTTCCATAGCACGTCATCGTGTGATTAACTCCTTAGTCACATTGAGCTCATGATGATGTTCTACCGAGTGGGCCCAGAGATACCTCTCCGTCACACGGAGTGACAAATCCCGATCTCGATTCGTGCCAGCCCAACAGATACTTTCGGAGGTATCCGTAGTGCACCTTTATAGTCACCCAGTTACATTGTGACGTTTGATACACCCAAAGCACTCCTATGGTATCCAGGAGTTGCACAATCTCACGGCCGAAGGAAAAGATACTTGACATTAGAAAAGCTTTAGCATACGAACAATACGATCTAGTGCTATGCTTAGGATTGGGTCTTGTCCATCACGTCATTCTCCCAATGATGTGATCCCGTTATCAATGACATTTAATGCCCATGATCAGGAAACCATGACCATCTATTGACTAACGAGCTAGACAACTAGAGGCTTGCTAGGGACACATTGTGATCTATTTATTCACACATGTGTTACTGTTTCCTGTTAATACAATTATAACATGAACAATAGACGATTATCATGAACAAGGAAATATGATAATAACCATTTTATTATTGCCTCTAGGGCATATTTCCAACAGTCTCCCACTTGCACTAGAGTCAATAATCTAGTTACATTGTGATGTATCGAACACCCATAGCATTATGGTGTTGATCATGTTTTGTTCGTGGAAGAGGTTTAGTCAACGGGTCTGCAATATTCAGATCCGTGTGTACTTTACAAATATCTATTACTCCACTCTGGACATGGTCCTGGATGGAGTTGTAGCGGCGTTTGATGTGCTTCGTCTTCCGGTGAAACCTGGGCTCCTTGGCTATGGCAATGGCCCTAGTGTTATCACAGAAGAGTGTCATTGGACCCGACGTGCTTGGAACCACTCCAAGGTCGGTGATGAGCTCCTTCATCCAAATTCCTTCATGAGCCACTTCTGAAGCAGCTATGTACTCCGCTTCACATGTAGATGCTGCCATGACTTCTTGCTTGCTGCTGCACCAGCTCACTGCCCCAGCATTCAAAACATATACGTATCCGGTCTGTGATTTAGAGTCATCCGAATCTGTGTTGAAGCTAGCATCGACGTAACCCTTTACGACGAGGTCTTCGTCACCTCCATAAACGAGAAACATTTCCTTAGTCATTTTCAGGTACTTAAGGATATTCTTGACCGCCGGTCAGTGTTCCATACCGGGATCACTTTGGTACCTACCTACCAAACTTATGGCAAGGTTTATATCAGGTCTGGTACACAGCATGGCATACATAAGAGAGCCTACGACTGAAGCGTAGGAGACACAACTCATCTTTTCTTTGTGTGCTCCCGTGGTCGATGACTGAGTCTTACTCAATCTCATACCTTGCAAAACTGGCAAGAACCCTTTCTTTGAGTTTTCCATATTAAACTTCTTCAATATCTTGTCAAGGTATGTACTTCGCGAAAGACCTATGAGGCGTATCGATCTATCTCTATAGATCTTGATGCCTAATATGTATGCAGCTTCTCCAAGGTCCTTCATTGAAAAACTGTTGTTCAAATAGGCTTTATGCTCTCCAACATTTCTGTATTGTTCCCCATCAATAATATGTCATCCACATACAGTATGAGGAAAGCTACAGAGCCCCCACTCACTTTCTTGTACAGACAGGCTTCTCCGTAAACCTGTATGAACCCAAATGCTTTAATCACCTCATTAAAGCAAATGTTCCAACTCCGAGATGCTTGCACCAGCCCATAGATGGAGCGCTGGAGCTTGCACACTTTGTTAGCACCCTTAGGGTCGACAAAACCTTCTGGTTGCATGATATACAACTCTTCCTTAAGGTTCCCGTTAAGGAAAGCTATTTTGACGTCCATTTGCCAAATTTCATAATCATAAAAGGCGGCAATTGCTAACATGATTCGGACTGATTCCAGCTTCGCTACGGGAGAGAAAGTCTCTTCGTAGTCAACTCCTTGAATTTGTTGAAAACCCTTTGCGACACGTCGAGCTTTACAAACGGTTACATTACCGTTTGCATCAGTCTTCTTCTTGAAGATCCATTTATTTTCTATGGCTCGCAGGTCATGGGGCAAGTCCACCAAAGTCCATACTTTGTTCTCATACATGGATCCTATCTCAGATTTCATAGCTTCAAGCCATTTGTTGGAATCCGGTCCCGCCATCGCTTCTTCATGGTTCGAAGGTTCACTGTTGTCTAAGAACATGATTTCCATCACAGGGTTGCCGTACCACTATGGTGCGGATTGTGCCCTCGTGGACCTTCGTAGTTCAGTAGTAACTTGATCCGAAGCTTCATGATCATTATCATTAACTTCCTCTTCAGTTGGTGTAGGCACCACAGGAACAACTTCCCGCGCTGCGCTACTATCTTGTTCGAGAGGGGGTGTAATTACCTCATCAAGTTCTACCTTCCTCCCACTTACTTCTTTCGATAGAAACTCTTTCTCTAGAAAGGATCCGTTCTTGGAAACAAAGGTTTTACCTTCGTATCTAAGATAGAAGGTATACCCAATAGTTTCCTTAGGGTATCCTATGAATACGCATTTCTCTGCTTTGGGTTCAAGCTTTTCCGGTTGAAGTTTCTTCACATAAGCATCGCAACCCCAAACTTTAAGAAACGACAACTTAGGTTTCTTGCCAAACCATAGTTCATACGGTGTCGTCTCAACGGATTTAGACGGTGCCCTATTTAAAGTGAATGCTGCAGTTTCTAATGTGTATCCCCAAAATGATAGCGGTAAGTCGGTAAGAGACATCATAGATCGTACCATATCTAATAAAGTGCGATTACGATGTTTGGACACTCCGTTGCGTCGCGGTGTGCCAGGCGGCGTCAGTTGTGAAACGATTCCACAATTCCTTAGGTGTGTACCAAACTCGTGACTCAAATATTCTCCTCCGTGATCAGATCGTAGACACTTAATTTTTCTATCACGTTGATTATCGACCTCTCTCTGAAATTCCTTGAACTTTTCAAATGTCTCAGATTTGTGCTTCATCAAGTAGATATACCTATACCTACTCAAATCATCGGTGAGAGTGAGAACATAACGATAGCCACCGCGAGCTTCAACGTTCATTGGAGCACACACATCAGTATGTATTATTTCCAATAAGTCGGTTGCTCTCTCCATTATTACTGAGAATGGAGTCTTAGTCATCTTGCCCATGAGGCACGGTTCGCATGTGTCAAATGATTCGAAATCAAAAGACTCTAATAGTCCATCTGTATGGAGCTTCTTCATGCGCTTAACACCGATATGACCAAGGCGGCAGTGCCACAAGTATGTGGGACTATCATTATCAACTTTACATCTTTTGGTACACACACTATGAATATGCGTAACATCACGATCGAGATTCATCAAGAATAAACCATTCACCAGCGGAGCATGACCATAAAACGTATCACTCATATAAATAGAACAACCATTATTCTCTGACTTAAATGAGTAGCCGTCTCGCATTAAGCAAGAACCTGATACAATGTTCATGCTAAAAGCTGGTACTAAATAACAATTATTAAGGTTTAAAACTAATCCCGACGGTAGATGTAGAGGTAGCGTGCCGACGGCGATCACATCGACCTTGGAGCCATTCCCGACGCGCATCGTCACCTCGTCCTTTGCCAGTCTCCGCTTATTCCGCAGTTCCTGCTTTGAGTTGCAAATGTGAGCAACAACACTGGTATCAAATACCTAGGAGCTACTACAAGCGCTTGTAAGGTACACATCAATAACATGTATATCACGTATACCTTTAAAGTTGCCGGCCTTCTTGTCCGCTAAGTATTTGGGGCAGTTCCGTTTCCAGTGACCCTTTCCCTTGCAATAGAAGCACTCAGTCTCAGGCTTGGGTCCATTCTTTTTCTTCTTCCCGGCATCTGGCTTACCGGGCGCGGCAACGACTTTGCCGTCTTTCTTTAAGTTTTTCTTACCCTTGCCCTTCTTGAAACTAGTGGTCTTGTTGACCATCAACACTTGATGCTCTTTCTTGATTTCTACTTCTGCAGACTTGAGCATCGAGTACAACTCGGGAATGGTCTTCTCCATCCCTTGCCTGTTGTAGTTCAGCACAAAAACCTTTGTAGCTTGGTGGGAGAGATTGGAGGATTCTGTCAATTATAGAATCATCCGGAAGTTCGACTCCAAGTGAAGTCAGACGACCGTGTAACCCAGCATTTTGAGTATGTGCTCACTGACAAAACTGTTCTCCTCCATCTTACAGCTAGAGAACTTGTCGGGGACTTCATATCTCTCAACACGGGCATGAGCTTGAAAAACTAGCTTCAGCTCTTGGAACATCTCATATGCACCGTGTTGCTCAAAACGCCTTTGGAGCCCCGTTTCTAAACTGTATAACATGCCACACCTAACGAGAGAGTAGTCATCACTCCACGTTTGCTAGACGTTCAGAATGTCCTGGGCTGCTGCGGGAGCGGGAGGGTCACCTAGCGGCGCATCAAGGACATAAGCCTTTTTAGCTGCTCCTAGGATGAGCTTCAAGTTGTGAATCCAGTCCGCATAGTTGCTACCATCATCTTTCAGCTTGTTTTTCTCTAGGAATGCGTTGAAATTGAGGTTGACGTTGGCGATCTACAATATTTATAAAGACAACTTTTAGACTAAGTTCATGACAATTAAGTTCATTTAATCAAAGTAAGTATGAACTCCCACTTAAATCGACATCCCTCTAGTCATCTAAGTGATACATGATCCATCACGTGAGACGGACTAGTCACCATGGTGAGCAACTTCATGTTGATCGTATTCAACCATACGACTCATGTTTGACCTTTCGTTCTCTTGTATTCGAGGTCATGTCTGTACATGCTAAGCTCGTCGAGTCAACCTAGGTGTTTCGCGTGTGTAAATCTGGCTTACACCCGTTGTATGCGAACGTTAGAATCTATCACACCCGATCATCATGTGGTGCTTCGAGACAACGACCCTTCGCAATGGTGCACACTTAGGGGAATACGTTCTCGAAATTTTAAGAGGGATCATCTTATTATGCTACCGTCGTTCTAAGCAATAAGATGAAAAACATGATAAACATCACAATGCAATCATATAGTGACATGATATGGCCATTATCATCTTTGCTCTTTCGATCTTCATCTTCAGGCATCGCATGATCATCATCGTCACCGGCGTGACACCATGATCTCCATCATCGTGTCTCCGTGAAGTCTTCACGCCAAATACTACTATCACTACTACTATAGCTAATAGTTAGCAATGAAGTGAAAGTAGTAAGCACATGGAGTTGCATCTCATACAATAAATTAAGACAACTCCTATGGCTCCTGCCGGTTGTCATACTCATCGACATGCAAGTCGTGAAACCTATTACAATAACATGATCATCTCATACATGATACATGCAACATCACAACTTTGGCCATATCACATCACATGTCAAACCCTGGAAAAACAAGTTAGACGTCCTCTAATTGTTGTTACAAGTTTTACGTGGCTGATTTGGGTTTCTAGCAAGAACGCTTTCTTATCTACGTGACAGCCACAACGATGATATGCCAAAGCTATTTACCCTTCGTAAGGACCCTTTTCATCAAATCCAATCCGACTAGAGTGGGAGAGACAGACACCCGCTAGCCACCTTTATGCACGGTGTGCATGTCTGTCGGTGGAACCAGTCTCATGTAAGCGTACGTGTAAGGTCGGTCCGGACCGTTTCATCCCACAATACCGCCGGAAAAGAGTAAGACTAGTAGCGCCAAGCAATTGACAAATCATCGCCCACAACCTTTTGTCTTCTACTCGTGCATAGAATATACGCATAGAAAACCTGGCTCGGATGCCACTGTTGGGTAACGTAGCATAAATTCAAAATTTTTCCTACGCATATTCAGATCTTCCTATGGAGAGACCAGCAATGAGAGAGGGGTAAGAGCATCTTCATACCTTTGAAGATCGCTGAGCGGAAGCGTTACTAGAACGCGGTTGATGGAGTCGTACTCGCGGCGATTCAGATTGCGGTGTGATTCCGATCTAGTGCCGAACTACGACACCTCCGCGTTCAACACACGTGTAGCCCGGTGACGTCTCCCGCACCTTGATCTAGCAAGGAGGAGGGAGAGGT
Source organism: Hordeum vulgare subsp. vulgare (assembly GCF_904849725.1). Lineage (NCBI taxonomy): Eukaryota > Viridiplantae > Streptophyta > Magnoliopsida > Poales > Poaceae > Hordeum > Hordeum vulgare. The sequence goes on along the minus strand of NC_058522.1, from coordinate 342,853,044 downwards.
TGGGGAAGAACTCCAACAACACGATGGCGTGGTGTCGATGGAGAGACGAGGTCTCCCGGCAGGGCTTCGCCAATCACCGGCACAGAGGAGGAGAAAGAAGGGCAGGGCTGCGCCGAGGGAGAGGCAAAAGTCTGTGCTCCAATGGCCAAAAGTGCCCACTATATATAGGGGGAGGGAGGGGCTGCGCCCCCTTGAGGGTTTCCCTCTCCTGGGGGGGGGGGGTGGCAGCCCTAGATGAGGGCTGGTGGAGTGGCCAACGGGGGGAGGAGGGGTGGCGCACCCCTGTGGTGGGCCTTAGGCCCACCTACGCTAGGGTTTCCCCCCTCTCCCCTCTTCCTGCGCCATGGGCTGAGTGGGGGGGGGGGCGCACCAGACCACCTAGGGGATGGTTCCCTCCCCCACTTGGCCCATCTAGCCTCCTGGGTCGTTGCCCCCCTTCGGTGGACCCCCGGGGCCACCTCCGGTGGTCCCGGTACGTTACGAGTGATGCCCGAAACACTTCTGGTGTCCGAAACCATCCGTCCTATATATCAATCTTTACCTCTGGACCATTCTGGAGCTCCTCGTGATGTCCGGGGTCTCATCCGGGACTCGGAACAACTTTCGGTAACCTCGTATAACAATTCCCTATAACCCTAGCGTCATCGAACCTTAAGTGTGTAGACCCTACGGGTTTGGGAGACAGGCAGACATGACCGAGACACCTCTCCGACCAATAACCATCAGCGGGGTCTGGATACCCATGGTGGCTCCCACTTGCTCCACGATGATCTCATAGGATGAACCACGATGTCAAGGATTCAATCAATCCCGTATTCAATTCACTTTGTCGGTCGGTATAGAACTTTCCCGAGATTCGATCGTCGGTATACCTATACCTTGTTCAATCTCGTTACCGGTAAGTCTCTTTACTCGTTCCGTAGCACGTCATCGTGTGACTAACTCCTTAGTCACATTGAGCTCATGATGATGTTCTACCGAGTGGGCCCAGAGATACCTCTCCGTCATACGGAGTGACAAATCTCGATCTCGATTCGTGCCAACCCAACAGATACTTTCGGAGGTACCCGTAGTGCACCTTTATAGTCACCCAGTTACGTTGTGACGTTTGATACACTCAAAGCACTCCTACGGTATCCGGGAGTTGCACAATCTCACGGTCGAAGGAAAAGACACTTGACATTAGAAAAGCTTTAGCATACGAACAATACGATCTAGTGCTATGCTTAGGATTGGGTCTTTTCCATCACATCATTCTCCCAATGATGTGATCCCGTTATCAATGACATCTAATGCCCATGATCAGGAAACCATGATCATCTATTGACTAATGAGCTAGCCAACTAGAGGCTTGCTAGGGACACATTGTGATCTATTTATTCACACATGTATTACTGTTTCCTGTTAATACAATTATAGCATGAACAATAGACGATTATCATGAACAAGGAAATATGATAATAACCATTTTATTATTGTCTCTAGGGCATATTTCGAACACATAGCCCGGCTCGCTAGAAACGCTCGGATCGTTAGTCTCTCGTGAGCCGGGCTGAGTGCGGCATGAGGTTACTTGGGCGGGTGCGACGCGAGGGCGAGGGGATGGAGGGAGATGGGAAATCTGGCGCGCCTTCCCGGCGCCAAATTAGCCTCACCCCCTTTCTACTTGCTCAGACATAGCCACTTTCTTCCCTACTGCCTCACCATAGACGGTGGTTGCGAGTTCAGATCTGCGCTAGAGGCGGCGGCGGCGGAAAAGACGACAACATTTGTGGCGGATCTGGTGCTCCCCTTGCTGTTGGCCATGGCTCCCCCTACGCCGTCCTCGTCTCCGATGCCGGTAAGAAGCACCCCCTCCCCCCTTTGTTAGGTTGGTGGTGGCTTGATATGCTTGTATTGTTCAAGTTGAGCACTAACACAGGCTTGTGATGCCATTTTCAGGATTGCGTTGGGGCAATAGATGGTTCTCATGTCATTGCCAGAGTTCCTAGATCACAGTCTGTAGCATACATGGGGAGGAAGCACTACACAAGGAAGAATGTGCTTGCTGTTGTTGACTTTCATCTGAAGTTCACATGTGTGTTGGCTAGCTGGGAGGGGTCAACGCACGATGCTAACATTCTCAGTGACAACATGACTCGACCTGATGGCATCAACATCCCCGACGGCAAGTTATACCTTGGAGATGCTGGCTATGCATGTCGGCCGGGTGTACTTCCACCCTTCGGGAAAACCAGGTACCATCTCAACGAGTTCAGTGGTAGGAGTTATCCTAGGACTGCACATGAGCTGTTTAATCTCAGACACTGCAACCTTAGAGTAACTGTTGAGAGGGCATTTGGAGCTCTGAAGAATAGGTTTAAGATCCTGGAACAGAAGCCATTCCACCCATACCCCACTCAAGTTAAGCTTGTTCTTGCTTGTTGCATTCTGGATAACTAGATCCCCCAGTGGGGCTTTGATGAACACGTGCCTGAGGAGGAAGAGGTCGAGCCTGACCATGTTGTTAGCTCCGGCCATGGTGTGGAGGCATTTGACAATGAAGCTTGGAAGAACAAAAGGTTGGAGTGGGCAGAGGCAATGTGTATTAATAGAGGTCAGTGCATGATTTGAAGAAGAGGAGGAAGAAGAAGAAGCAGTAGAAGCAGAAGCAAAAGAAGTGGAAGATGAAGAGGAAGATCTGGTAGCAGCAACACTGATGAACTATCTCCTATTTAGCCAATGGCTTTTAATAATTTGTTCTATCATTTGATAGTAGTTAGGATGAACTGTCATTTGTTTAACTAGCTGGCACTACATGTTTAGATTGTGTGCGGTAAGCTCACCACTAGTTAGAAGTGGTGACAACAACTTATGCAGGTTGCAACCAAACACCATGTCATATGTGCGCCTAATGCAATGGAGGCAACCAAACGCTGGGTCAAAAATGGTTGTCTCATGCAACTAAGGTACATGCAGGAAACAAAACTATGTGCATTTGGGGTCTTTTTGCGTGCATCCCCTCAAACCGGCTCACTAGAGCCAAGCTAGTCGGGTCAGGCTTGATTGCCAATGTAACCAAACACGCCCTTAGCCAATGTATGTTTGAACTTTTTTGAAATATACTTTGATAAGATCATTAGTTCAATGATACATATGTTGTTATTAATTACCAAAACCACCTTAGGGAGCAATGATTAGCATATAGATCAGAGCTTCGGCAAAAGATATAATCAATGATTAGCATCATTGCTTTGAGAAGTATGTGTAAAGTAAGAACTCCCTCTAAATTTGTGTATTATTGTAATTTGCGTTTGAATGCAAATGCACAATCGATTAGGATCATGGGTCACTCTTCCATGTCACATCCATCTTAGTGGTGCGCATAAATGATATAAATGAATAGTAATGCACATAACACCAAACAAATAAGTGAATGCTCATCATGTAGATAGCTCAAAGGTATAATGTAGTAGCATCAACAATCAAAGCGTATGATCAAACACAAGGAAGTTTAAAGTTATCCAAAAGACCAAAAGTTTTGTAAAACCAAATGAGAGAAAATAAAATGCAAATCTCTCTCTCTCAACCCTAATTGATCTATACAATTCTCCCCCTTTGGCAACAAGTTACCAAAAGTTCAAAGGTCTAGAACTAAGCATCACTCTGGGCTCGATCTCCTCCTGTAGCAGTAGATGGAGTGGACAAAAGAGTGTCGATGAAGGCTTCTGCAGATGTCCCTGGAGACGGAGGTGTAGAGAGTGGAGGTGCAGGAGATGGAGCTGAAGTTGAAGGAGCTGATGCTTGAACTGATGAAGTTGGTCTTGCTTCCGTCACTGGCACAACTGCAGACCTAGACTGGGTCCTGAACTGAGTAGTAGTAGGAATAGGCGACTCTCCATCATCACTCCTCGAGCAGGGAATCTGCACTGATTCAACTTCATGCTGGAGCTGCTCAACAGTGATAGTCAACCCCGTCACTTTGACATCCAGGTCATGGAATTTTGTCTCGTGATAGCAGTTCTTCTCCTGATAGCATATGGATCAACAACCCTCCATTGCCTCAATCCTTTGTTCTTCTCCGTTGCAGGTATGTCCTTATTGGTCCTCTTGGGAGCTACTGGCTTCTTAGGTGCTGATGGTTTGGGTGCAGTCTTTTTGGGCATATCATGATACATGAGCTTCTTCTTCTTAGCAGGAGGATTCTCAGCTGGAGTTTCTTCTTCCTCTACAACAACAACTTCTTCTGGATCTTCATACATAGAGGTTGGTCTTCCGACAACACGCACTACTCTCTTCCTTGTTCTTTTCTGACCTGGCATCTTAGCTTGACTGGAAGAAGGGGCTCCAAGGGTGAGCTTCAATCCTCTCTGAGTAGCCTGTGAAACTTTCACTAAATCTGGTCTGGCATACTCTTTTTTCATAGTCTCTGTGACAGTGACTCTCTCCTTCTTCTTTTGGGGAATGCTTTCATCTGGGATAAAATCAGCACTCTCCTCATCAGAATTGAGCTTCTTCCTTGACCTGATAGCTTCCTTTCGCATATCATGAGAACTAGGTGTACTTGGGTCAGAAGCTGTCCTCTCAGGACTAGCGCCTGCATCCATTTTAGCACTCAGCTCTCTGAAATCATTCTTACCATCTCCCGAGCCTGGCATACTGACAAATACCAAGCTTCAAGCTGACCATATGAGAAGAATTAGAAGAGCTGGAGTGGATGAGCATCACAAAAATTCAGAAGTTTTTGCAAGTTTGAAATCTAAATTTGTTAAGTCTAGCTCTCAACAAAAAGGTATTTCGGTTCCATCGAGATGAAAATTCGGAGCCACCGAGACTGACATTCTCTTTAACATAAACTCGACAACCTTTTCGGTTTCACCAAAATGGAAACTCGGTTTCACCGAGACTGTTCTTAGTAGCCCAAAACCAAAATCGACAGGACCGATTTTTATGTCTCAGTGACACTGATATTTGGTTTTGCGGAGAGTTAGCCCTAGATCTTCCTTCGTTCTCTAATCTACTTGAAGTATCTTAGGGATAGAAAAATCTCAATCGTGGACTGAAGATAGGCAGACCTATTTGTGTGAGATTCAGAATGGAGCGCAAAGAGGGGTCGGATCCATACCCTAGTGCGGTGAAGGATCCGCTATGATGATGACGACAACGTTGTTTCCCATCGAAAGTGAGGACTCGAGTGGCGAGGGTGCACGGAGAAACAAGGCGATGTCTTGAGGACTAGGGCACGACAACGAGGAGGTGGGGGAGGCGAGGTTTGAAGAATTAATTTCGAACATCGAGTCCGTGAATTATATACACCCTGGCTGTCGGTGACACCAAGTTGGATTTTTCGGTGCCACCGAGTTCCATAACTGTTAGTTGACAGTGAAACTCGGTGAGGCCAAAACGATCCTATCGATGGTACCGAGAATGAAAAACCTGATAAACCCCAGGCTTTAGTGGGATCGAGTTTTTGAGGTTGGTCAAACCGAGATGCTTTTGGGAGGTTTTGGAAGTCAGCCCTTGTCGAGACAGATCTCCCAGTGCTCCTCACACATAGTGTCCCTAAAGTGCTTGCTCAAAATTTTGTGATGTAGCATGAATATAATTTGAGACGAGAAAGCATAGATAGCTAAAGATAGGTACTTAGGCATTCTTGTATATCCAATTGGACAAATAAAAATAGAAAGCCAAATAACAATAATTGGATATCCTCGAATGAGCAAAATATGCATACCAACATGCTCACACAAAAAGCTGTCAAATAAAACATGGTGAACATGCACAAATAGTCTAGTATCTACCAAGCACTTTGGCAATGACGAAGTCATCTAAATATGGGTATATTGACTTAGGAGCCAAGCAAGAATACTTGATCATAGGTCATACTCATCGTTTAAGAACAAGTGGGGTTTCCACTTATACATAAAGCTTTCAATGTGTTCACATCTTTAAGAGATGCTTATACTCAAGTCTTAGAGTAAAGCACCCCCTTGATGTGACATCCCCCCTAAGATGGATAAACTAACCTTGGGTTTTGTCGTAGAAGACTTCATGTAGGTGTAGTAGTGGTGGATACTCATTGCTGATGAAGATCATCTTGAGTTGGCAGCAATGTTGTTTCTTACTCTTCTTACCTACATGGGTTAGTTCCAAAGCACAAGGAACATATGAAAGGATATTTATGTACATGGGATGAAATGCATGCGAGATGATGTCCAAAGATACATTAATTACCTCATCCCTTGCTTACATTTGAGGGAATGTGTGACTCCTTGAACTAATGCATAAGGTTGGAGTTGATTGCATTTAGTTCTTGCCATAATGAATAAGAGTGAATTTCATTGCGGAGACACCCCTTAAGAACTTCTCTAGTTCTTCTTCTTGGGGACCCACATCAAGTTGATGGGGATCCTTGGAGTTGTGGTAGCACTAGATGAAGTAGAGCTAGTAGTGTCCTTGGGAATCCACTTGACCTTCGCTTGGGGTTCTTCCTCAAATGAGTCCATCTCCCCTTGAAGCTTGCACTAGCCCTTGTGGTCTTGTGGTAGGAGGTCATCTTGAGATCTTGTTCCCTTGGGAGAGTAGTATCATACTTATCCTTTTGGGGAACAAACTCCGGGATGGGATATTGACCTTCTTACCATTCAACTCCGTTGGCATTAAAGTAGCCAACACCTTGCTTCTTCTGGTGTCCTCCTTGCTCGCGCACAATTTCCTCCAATTGCTTACTTCCGGCAAGACTCTTGAAGATACCACTCTCTATAGTTCCTTTCAATAAATAGTTTTCTTGCTCAAGTGTAACTTGGCTAAGAGAATCATTAGTGGATTCACGAGATCTACAAACAACAACATCATTTGATTTAACTTTAGCATTGTTGTTACTAGATGAAGAAACTTTCATGCCTTTGTTACTAGTGTTCTTAGGTTTAACTTGTGGAACAAAAGTAGACAAGAGTGATCGTTTGGGTAGATAAGAAGAACTCTTCTTTCGAAATAATCATTGATTGCCTTGCAAGCTCTCTATGATCTTCTAGAGTAGTTTCATGAGCTAACTTGAGTGTGTAATTCTTTAGTTAGACATTCTATCTCTTTTTATCATCATCATTCGACTTCTCTTGACTAGCATGATTATTATCAAGTTCATTTTCAATGTTGTCACTAGTCTTATCAAAGAACAAGTCATCTTCTCCTAACAAGTCATCCTCATCACTATCAAAATCAAAGTACTCGGGGTGCGATACCTTGGGCCTTTTGCCATGAAGCAGTTTCCAATCCCTTCATTTGGTGAATCAAATAAGTCGTAGGAGTTGGAGGAAACGAGTGCAAGACCGGCAACACCATCATCTTGACTATAGTCGGAGTTGGAGTGGTAGGTTCTCTCGGATTGGTGGTCGGACTCGGAGCCGGATACCCATTCACCAACATGAGCTTTATGCCTTCTTATTGAGCTACTCTTGGTGTACTTGTCCTTCTTCTTCAATTCCTTGCTTCTCCGGGAGTGTCTTCGTTCATAACGATCTTCTCTAGTCCTTCTCTCTCTATGAGATGACTCATCTCTTGAGCTTCATCTTCTAGGTGACTCTTCTCTTCATTTGTGGGGAGATGAGCACTCATTGGATAGTGTCTGGGCTTTCCAAAATTGTAGCAGTTTCGGTCACACTTGATGAACACTTTTCTTCAATCTTGAGGTTGATCTTCTCTCTTTGCCTCTACTCTTGTAGAAGTTGTTGAATTTTCTGACCATGAGGCTTATCTCTTCATTGGTAAAAAGGTTGTCATTTGGAGTAGCGGGAGCATCACTTGAAGCTTTATAAGAACCTCTTGACTTGTTGTGCAACTCATTTTTGTCCTCGAGTGACATTTCATGAGCAACAATCCTTGCAATGACCTTCGTTGGCTTGAGATCCTTGTAGTTTGGCATCATCTGGATCAATGTGCACACGGTATTGTATCTTCCATCCAAGGCTATAAGTATCTTATTAATGATGAATTTCTCGGTCATTTCTTCTCTTCCTAAGCCGACAATCTCATTTGTGATGAGAGCTAGCCTAGAGTACATCTGAGCGACTCCTTCACCATCCTTCATCCTGAACTTATCAAGATGACTTTGTAGCACATCCAACTTAGATTCTCTGAGAGATTCAGTACCTTCGTGCATATCAACCAAAGTACCCCAAATTTTGTTTGCATTCTCAAGGCAGTTGATTTTGCTGAATTATTTAGGGCACAAGGAGTTGAACAGAATGTCGTAGGCTTGAGCATTTTATTGCATCAAATTCTCCAGCTGTCGCATCGCGATCCGGTCCTCTTCGTTCTCTGAAGAAATCACCTTGCACACCAACATGAATAACAGCCCAAACGACATGATTGTGACCAAGAATATGATTTTTCATCTTATGCTTCCAACTAGCAAAGTTTGTACCATCAAAATATGGACCTCTATGGTGATAATTTCCCTAACTAGACGCCATACTCTCCTAGGTTGTGAAACCAATGCAATGGAGACCAAAGCTCTGATAACACTTGCAGGAACCGATGTATGTCTAGACGGGGCGAGGGGGGGGGGGGGTGATTAGACTACTTGACCAAATTAAAACTTAGCCTTTTCCCAATTTTAGTTGTGGGGCAGTTTTAGCAATTATGACTAGTCAAGTTCACCGTACACATGCATATCTAAGAGTATAGCAGCGAAAAGTAAAGACATGCAAATGTAATGTAGATGGTAGGTAAGGAAGATCACACGCAAAGGTTGACACGATAATTTTTGGCGTGGTTCCGATAGGTGGCGCTATCGTACATCCACGTTAGTGGAGACTTCAACCCACGAAGGGTAATGGATGCGGGGGTCCACGAAGGGATCCACCCACAAGGGGTTCACGAAGAAGCGACCTTGTCTATTACACCATGGCTTCCATCCACACAGGACTAGACTCACTCACAGTAGATTTTCACGAAATAGACTATCTCCTTGCCCGTACAAACTTCTTGGTTCAACTCCACAACCAGAAGTAGGAGGCTCCCAAGCAACACCAAACCAATCTAGGAGGCACCACCCTCCAAAAGGTAATAAATGTGGTAGAACAATGAACTCCTTGCTCTTGTGCTTCAAAAGATAGTCTCCTCAACACTCGATCACTCTCTCGTAGATTTGGCATGGGTAGGGGAGATTGATTTTGTGGAAATCAACTTGGGGAGGCCAGAGATATAGTTTCAAATGGTTTGATTGAATCTCTTGATCTCAACACATGAGTAGGTGGCTCTCTCTTAGGAAAATGGATTTGACAAGTGTATGTGTTCTGAGTGCTTGCTCTGCGAGTGAGAGAAGGTGGAGGGGGTATATATATGCATCCCCCAAAATCCAACCGTTACAACATTATTGCCCAACTCGGTGACACCGAAAAGAATCTCGAAGGTACCGAGTTGCACTAAATGTGGTAACTTTTGATTTCTCGGTGAGACCGATATATGAATCTCGGTGGTACCGATATGATGACCTAGGTCAGTTTCCAAATCTCGGTGGTACCGATTTCAATCTCGGAAATTCCGATTCTTGAAATCGTGACAACAAAAAGTTGGTCACTGTCTTTTGATGGCACCAACGTGAAACTTGGTGGTACCGAGATATTAGGGTTTGGCAAAGGATCCTTCACTGGGAAAATCGGTAGGGCCGAGTGGAAAAACTTAATGACACCAATTTTGTTGGTTTGGCTTGGGACAAAGATATTTGTGGGAGAATGACTGAATATTTTTGGTGGCTATCTCTAAGCACTTGAGCAACCAATTCATCATAAGACCTCACCCCCTTTTAATAGTATTTGCTTTCCTATGGACTCAAAAGTGATTTCTCACAAATGTAGAATGTAGAGTCCTCTTGCTTGAAGCTTGAGCCAATCCTATTCCTTTCCTTGCATCAAGGGGCTTATCCTCACAATCCTTTAGCCAATGCATCTTTGAACCCTTCTGAAATATACTTGGATAAGATCATTAGTTCAATGATACATATTTCGTTATTAATTACCAAAACTAACTTAGGGAGCAATTGTGCTTTCAGAACCCTCTGGGGAAAAGGACAACGATGAAGAAGGAGAGGATGCCTGCGAGTATCCAAATGTCGAAAAGGTCCTCATGATCTTCACCGACGTTGGGAGAAAGAGCCGATTGAAGGTCATTAATCGGGAGGTCAACATGGTAGTTCAGACTGTTACCAAATACCTTGATTGGGCAAAGAAGACCGTTACATTCGACCAGTTAGATCATCCGTCCCACATAGCCAACCCTGGGTGGCAGTCGCTGGTTGTCGATCCGGCTGTCAAAGGAGTCCGACTGTGCAAGGCCCTCTTGGATGGAGGCAACTGCCTCAACATCATCTTTGTCGACACGCTCAAGGCAATGGACACTCCTTTGTCCCAATTGAGCAAGAGCAACATGCACTTGCATGGGGTCATCCCGGGAATAAGGCTGAATCACTTGTCCAGATTGCCCTAAACGTCATGTTTGGTGGAGAGAAAAATTACCGGAAGGAGCGACTAACCTTCGAGGTGGTGGACTTTCGCAACACCTATCACGCTATCCTGGGTAGGACCGCCTACACGCGTTTCATGGCCACACTATGTTATGTTTAGCTTAAGGTTAAGATGCCAGGGCCGAGAGGCATAATCACGGTGACTCGTAATGGAAGGTCGCCGAGGAATGCCTCCAGAAGGCGCCAAATTCGCCAACGAGAAAGTACTTGCAGTTGAGCTCGATGGATACAAGAGGACGGTGGACGCAACTGACCTGCTCAAGTCGAAGCATCCGGCTACTGAATCCTCTTTTCAATCGGCCAGCGATACCAAGCAGGTCCACGTTCATCCCAATTATCTGAGTACTTCTGCCACAAACATCTCCCCGTCACTCGGTGAAAAATTGAAGCCGAGCTCATCCAGTTCCTCCGTGAGAACTGCGACATCTTTGCATGGAAGCCGTCTAACATACCGGGTGTTCCCAGGGAGCTGGCTGAACACCGCCTCCGAATGGACCTCAAGGTCAAGCTCTTCAAAGAACACTAGCGCGGTTCCTCCATGGAAAAGAGCAAGGCAATTGGCAAGGAGATCGCTCGGCTCCTAGCTACTGAGTTCATTCGCGAGGTTTACCACTCTGAGTGGCTCGCGAATGTGGTCATGGTGCCCAAGAAGAACAATTCACTTTGTATGTGTATCGACTTCAAGCACCTCAATCGGGCGTGCCCTAAAGATCATTTCCCTCTACCCTCCATAGCTCAGATTGTAGATTCTATTGCTGGATGTGAATGCCCGTCGTTCCTGGATGCGTACTCCAGGTACCACCAGATCCGAATGTATGAGCGAGATGAAATAAAAATGGCCTTCATCACCCCATTCAGGTGTTTCTGCTACATCACTATGCCATTCGGCCTAAAAAATGTCGGAGCCACTTTCCAACGCATGGTACAAAAGTGCGTGCAAAAGAAGACCAGTCAGAACATGGAGGCGTATATGGACTACATAGTGGTCAAGTCTAGGAAGGATTCTGACCTCCTGACTGACCTTGCCGAAACCTTCGTGAACCTGCGGCATTTCGGAATCAAGCTCAATCCAGCCAATTGTACTTTCTGGGTGCCAACAAGTTGCTCGGTTTCCTCGTGTCAGAACATGGGATCGATGCTAACCCCGACAAAATCGGCACTATAGTTCAAATGAGATGAGCAGAGCGCATACATGACGAGCATAGGCTCACAGGTTGCGTTGCGTCCTTGAGCCACTTGATCTCAAGACTCGGTGAAAAGGCACTGCCTCTTTGCCTATTAATGAAAAAAATCTGATATGTATCCAACGTATCAATAATTTTTGATTATTCCATGCTGTTATATTATCATCTTAAGATACTTTTGTTGGAAATATGCCCTAGAGGCTATAAGAAAATGGTTATTATCATATTTCCTTGTTCATGATAATCGTCTATTGTTCATGCTATAATTCTATTAACAGGAAACAATAATACATGTGTGAATAAATAGATCACAATGTGTCCCTAGCAAGCCTCTAGTTGGCTAGCTCATTAGTCAATAGATGATCATGGTTTCCTGGTCATGGGCATTAGATGTCATTGATAACGGGATCACATCATTGGGAGAATGATGTGATGGACAAGACCCAATCCTAAGCGTAGCACTAGATCGTATTGTTCGTATGCTAAAGCTTTTCTAATGTCAAGTATCTTTTCCTTCGACCGTGAGATTGTGCAACTCCCGGATACCGTAGGAGTGCTTTGGGTGTATCAAACGTGACAACGTAACTGGGTGACTATAAAGGTGCACTACGGGTACCTCCGAAAGTGTCTGTTGGGTTGGTACGAATCGAGATCGGGATTTGTCACTCCGTGTGACGGAGAGGTATCTCTGGGCCCACTCGGTAGAACATCATCATGAGCTCAATGTGACTAAAGGAGTTAGTCACACGATGACGTGCTACGAAACGAGTAAAGAGACTTACCGGTAACGAGATTGAACAAGGTATAGGTATACCGACGATCGAATCTCGGGCAAGTTCTATACCGACAAACAAAAGGAATTGTATACGGGATTGATTGAATCCTTGACATCATGGTTCATCCGATCAGATCATCATGGAGCAAGTGGGAGCCACCATGGGTATCTGGACCCCGCTGATGGTTATTGGCCAGAGAGGTGTCTCGGTCATGTCTACATGTCTCCCGAACCCGTAGGGTCTACACACTTAAGGTTCGATGACGATAGGGTTATAGGGAATTGTTATACGAGGTTATCGAAAGTTGTTCGGAGCCCCGGATGAGATCCCGGACATCACGAGGAGCTTCAGAATGGTCCGAAGGTAAAGATTGATATATAGGACGGATGGTTTCAGACAACGGAAGTGTTTCGGGCATCACCGGTAACGTACCGGGACCACCGGGACCACCGGAGGTGGCCCCGGGGGTCCACCGGAAGGGGGCAACGACCCCGGGAGGCTATATGGGCCAAGTGCGGGAGGGAACCAGCCCCTAGGTGGGCTGGTGCGCCCCCCACACTCAGCCCAAGGCGCAGGAGGTGGAGAGGGGGGGGGGAAACCCTAGGCGCTGGTGGGCCTAAGGCCCACCTGGTCGTGCGCCACCCCTCCCCCTTGCCCTGGCCACCGCACCTCCCATCTGGGGGGGGGGGCTGCCGCACCACCTAGGGTGGGAACCCTAGGGTGGCACCCCCCTCCCCTCCTCCTATATATAGTGAGCACTTTTGGGCTTTTGGAGACACAATTTTCCCTCTCCCTCGACGTAGCCCTGCTCTTCTTTCTCCTCCTCTCTGCCGGTGCTTGGCGAAGACGTGCCGGGAGACCTCGTCTCTCCATTGAGACCACACCGTCGTGCTGCTGGAGATCTTGCCCAACCTCTCCCTCCTCCTTGCCGGATCAAGGTGCGGGAGACGTCACCGGGCTGCACGTGTGTTGAATGCGGAGGTGCCGTGGTTCGACACTAGATCGGAATCATAACGCGATCTGAATCGCCGCGAGTACGACTCCATCAACCGCGTTCTAGCAACGCTTCCGCTTAGCGATCTTCAAAGGTATGAAGATGCACTCACCCCTCTCTCGTTGCTGGTCTCTCCATAGGAAGATCTGAATATGCGTAGGAAATTTTTTGAATTTATGCTACGTTACCCAACTGTGGCATCCGAGCCAGGTTTTCTATGCGTAGATTCTATGCACGAGTAGAACAGAAAAGGTTGTGGGCGATGATTTGTCAATTGCTTTCCGCTACTAGTATTATTCTTTTCCGGAGGTATGGTGGGATGAAGCGGCCCGGACCGACCTTACACGTACGCTTATGTGAGACTGGTTCCACCGACAGACATGCACACCGTGCATAAAGGTGGCTAGCGGGTGTCTGTCTCTCCTACTCTAGTCGGATTGGATTTGATGAAAAGGGTCCTTATGAAGGGTAAATAGCTTTGGCATATTATCGTTGTGGCTGTCACGTAGGTAAGAAAGCGTTCTTGCTAGAAACCCAAATCATCCACGTAAAACTTGCAACAACAATTAGAGGACGTCTAACTTGTTTTTGCAGGGTTTGACATGTGATGTGGTATGGCCAAAGTTGTGACGTTGCATGTATGATGTATGAGATGATCATGTTATTGTAATAGGTTTCACGACTTGCATGTCGATGAGTATGACAACCGGCAGGAGCCATAGGAGTTGTCTTAATTTATTGTATGAGATGCAACGCCATGTGCTTACTACTTTTACTTCATTGCTAACGGTTAGCTATAGTAGTAGCGATAGTAGTAGTTGGCGCGACGACTTCACGGAGACACGTTGTTGGAGATCATGATGATAGAGATCATGGTGTCACGCCGGTGACGATGATGATCATGCGATGCCTCAAGATGGAGATCAAAAGAGCAAATATGATAATGGCCATATCATGTCACTATAAGATTGCATTGTGATGTTTATCATGTTTTTCATCTTATTGCTTAGAACGACGGTAGCATAATAAGATGATCCCTCTTAAAATTTCGAGAACGTATTCCCCTAAGTGTGCACCGTTGCGAAGGATCGTTGTCTCGAAGCACCACGTGATGATCGGGTGTGATAGATTCTAACGTTCGCATACAACGGGTGTAAGCCAGATTTACACACGCGAAACACCTAGGTTGACTCGACAAGCTTAGCATGTACAGACATAACCTCGAATACAATAGACCGAAAGGTCGAACATGAGTCGTATGGTTGAATACGATCAACATGAAGTTGCTCACCATGGTGACTAGTCCGTCTCACGTGATGATCGGACACGGGATAGTCAACATGGATCATGTATCACTTAGATGACTAGAGGGATGTCGATTTAAGTGGGAGTTCATACTTAATTTGATTAAATGAACTTAACTGTCATGAACTTAGTCTAAAAGTTGTCTTTATAAATATTGTAGATGGCCAACGTCAACCTCAATTTCAACGCATTCCTAGAGAAAAACAAGCTGAAAGATGATGGTAGCAACTATGCAGACTGGGTTCGCAACTTGAAGCTCATCCTTGAAGCAGCTAAAAAGGCTTATGTCCTTGATGCGCCGCTAGGTGACCCTCCCGCTCCCGCAACAGCCCAGGACATTCTGAATGTCTGGCAAACGCGGAGTGATGACTACTCTCTGGTTAGGTGTGGCATGTTATACAGTTTAGAAACAGGGCTCCAAAGGCGTTTTGAGCAACACGGTGCATATGAGATGTTACAAGAGCTGAAGCTAGCTTTTCAAGATCATGCCTGTGTCGAGAGATATGAACTCTCCGACAAGTTCTTTAGCTGTAAGATGGAGGAGAACAGTTCCGTCAGTGAGCACATACTCAAAATCTCTAGGTTACACGGTCGTCTGACTTCACTTGGAGTCGAACTTCCGGATGATGCTATAATTGACACAATCCTCGAGTCTCTCCCACCAAGCTACAAAGGTTTTGTGCTGAACTACAACATGCAAGGCATGGAGATGACCATTCCCGAGTTGTACTTGATGCTCAAGTCTGCAGAAGTAGAAATCAAGAAAGAGCATCAAGTGTTGATGGTCAACAAGACCACTAGTTTCAAGAAGGGCAAGGGTAAGAAGAACTTCAAGAAAGACGGCAAAGCCGTTGCCGCGCCCGGTAAGCCAGATGCCGGGAAGAAGAAAAAGAATGGACCCAAGCCTGAGACTGAGTGCTTCTATTGCAAGGGAAAGGGTCACTAGAAGCGGAACTGCCCCAAATACTTAGCGGACAAGAAGGCTGATAACGTTAAAGGTATATGTGATATAGATGTTATTGATGTGTACCTTACTAGCGCTCGTAGTAGCTCCTGGGTATTTGATACCGGTGCTATTTCTCACATTTGCAACTCAAAGCAGGAACTGCGGAATAACCGGAGACTGGCCAAGGACGAGGTGACGATGCGCGTCAGGAATGGCTCCAAGGTCGATGTGATCGCCGTCGGCACGCTACCCCTACATCTACCGTCGGGATTAGTTTTAAACATTAATAATTGTTATTTAGTACCAGCTTTGAGCATGAATATTGTATCAGGGTCTTGCTTAATGCGAGACGGCTACTCATTTAAGTCAGAGAATAATGGTTGTTCTATTTATATGAGTGATATGTTTTATGGTCATGCTCCGCTGGTGAATGGTTTATTCTTCATGAATCTCGATCGTGATGTTACACATATCCATAGTGTGAGTACCAAAATATGTAAAATTGATAATGATAGTCCCACATACTTGTGGCACTGCCGCCTTGGTCATATCGGCGTTAAGCGCATGAAGAAGCTCCATACTGATGGACTATTGGAGTCTCTTGACTTTGAATCATTTGACACATGCGAACCTTGCCTCATGGGCAAGATGAGTAAGACTCCATTCTCAGGAATAATGGAGAGAGCAATCGACTTATTGGAAATAATACATACTGATGTGTGTGGTCCAATGAACTTTGAAGTTTGCGGTGGCTATCGTTATGTTCTCACGCTCACTGATGATTTGAGTTGGTATGGGTATATCTACTTGATGAAGCACAAATCTGAGACGTTTGAAAAGTTCAAGGAATTTTAGAGTGAGGTTGAGAATCAACGTGACAGAAAAATTAAATGTTTACGATCTGATCGTGGAGGAGAATATTTGAGTCATGAGTTTGGCACACACCTAAGGAAGTGTGGAATCGTTTCACAACTGACGCCGCCTGGCACACCCTAACGCAACGAAGTGTCTGAACGTCGTAATCGCACTTTATTAGATACGGTACGATCTATGATGTCTCTTACCGACTTACCACTATCATTTTGGGGATACACATTAGAAACTGCAGCATTCACTTTAAATAGGGCACCGTCTAAATCCGTTGAGACGACACCGTATGAACTATGGTTTGGCAAGAAACCTAAGTTGTCGTTTCTTAAAGTTTGGGGCTGCGACGCTTATGTGAAGAAACTTCAACCACAAAAGCTCGAACCCAAAGCGGAGAAATGCGTATTCATAGGATACCCTAAGGAAGCTATTGGGTATACCTTCTATCTTAGATCCGAAGGTAAAACCTTTGTTGCCAAGAACGGATCCTTTCTAGACAAAGAGTTTCTCTCGAAAGAAGTAAGTGGGCGGAAGGTAGAACTTGATGAGGTAATTACACCCCCTCTCGAATAGGATAGTAGCGCAGCGCGGGAAGTTGTTCCTGTGGCGCCTACACCAACTGAAGAGGAAGTTAATGATAATGATCATGAAGCTTCGGATCAAGTTACTACTGAACCTCGAAGGTCCACAAGGGTATGCTCCGCACCAGAGTGGTATGACAACCCTGTAATGCAAATCATGTTGTTAGACAACGGTGAACCTTCGAACTATGAAGAAGCGATGGCGGGCCCGGATTCCAACAATTGGCTTGAAGCTATGAAATCCGAGATAGCATCCATGTATGAGAACAAAGTATGCACTTTGGTGGACCTGCCCGATGACCGGCGAGCCATAGAAAATAAATGGATCTTCAAGAAGAAGACTGATGCAAACGGTAATGTAACCATTTACAAAGCTCGACTTGTCGCAAAGGGTTTTCGACAAATTCAAGGGATTGACTACGAAGAGACTTTCTCTCCCATAGCGAAGATGAAATCAGTCCGAATCATGTTAGCAATTGCCGCCTTTTATGATTATGAAATTTGGCAAATGGACGTCAAAACAGCGTTCCTTAACGGGAACCTTAAGGAAGAGTTATATATGATGCAACCAGAAGGTTTTGTCGACCCTAAGGGTGCTAACAAAGTGTGCAAGCTCTAGCGCTCCATCTATGGGCTGGTGCAAGCATCTCGGAGTTGGAACATTGGCTTTAATGAGGTGATTAAAGTGTTTGGGTTCATACAGGTTTACGGAGAAGCCTGTCTGTACAAGAAAGTGAGTGGGAGCTCTGTAGCTTTCCTCATACTGTATGTGGATGACATATTATTGATGGGGAATAATATAGAGATGTTGGAGAGCATAAAGGCCTATTTGAACAAGAGTTTTTCAATGAAGGACCTTGAAGAAGCTGCATACATATTAGGCATCAAGATCTATAGAGATGGATCGAGACGCCTCGTAGGTCTTTTGCAAAGTACATACATTGACAAGATACTGAAGAAGTTCAATATTGAAAACTCAAAGAAAGGGCTCTTGCCAGTTTTGCAAGGTATGAGATTGAGTAAGACTAAGTCGCCGACCACGGCAGCAGATAGCGAGAAGATGAGTTCTGTCCCCTACGCTTCAGCCGTAGACTCTCTTATGTATGCCATGCTGTGTACCAGACCTGATATAAACCTTGCCATAAGTTTGGTAGGGAGGTACCAAAGTGATCCCGGTATGGAACACTGGACAGCGGTCAAGAATATCCTTAAGTACCTGAAAAGGACTAAGGAAATGTTTCTCGTTTATGGAGGTGGCGAAGAGCTCGTCGTAAAGGGTTACGTCGATGCTAGCTTCGACACAGATCTGGATGACTCTAAGTCACAGACCGGATACGTATATGTTTTGAATGGTGGGGCAGTGAGCTGGTGCAGCAGCAAGCAAGAATTCGTGGCAGCATCTACATGTGAAGCGGAGTACACAGGTGCTTCAGAAGCAGCTCATGAAGGAATTTGGATGAAGGAGCTCATCACTGACCTTGGAGTGGTTCCAAGCTCGTTGGGTCCAATGACACTCTTTTGTGATAACACTGGGGCCATTGCCATAGCCAAGGAGCCCAGGTTTCATCGGAAGACGAAGCACATCAGACTCCGCTACAACTCCATCCAGGACCATGTCCAGAGTGGAGTGATAGAGTTTGTAAAGTACACACGGATCTGAATGTTGCAGACCCGTTGACTAAACCTCTTCCACGAGCAAAACATGATCAACACCATAATGCTATGGGTGTTCGATACATCACAATGTAACTAGATTATTGACTCTAGTGCAAGTGGGAGACTGTTGGAAATATGCCCTAGAGGCAATAATAAAATGGTTATTATCATATTTCCTTGTTCATGATAATCGTCTATTGTTCATGCTATAATTGTATTAACAGGAAACAGTAATACATGTGTGAATAAATAGATCACAATGTGTCCCTAGCAAGCCTCTAGTTGGCTAGCTCGTTAGTCAATAGATGATCATGGTTTCCTGGTCATGGGCATTAGATGTCATTGATAACGGGATCACATCATTGGGAGAATGATGTGATGGACAAGACCCAATCCTAAGCGTAGCACTAGATCGTATTGTTCGTATGCTAAAGCTTTTCTAATGTCAAGTATCTTTTCCTTCGACCGTGAGATTGTGCAACTCCCGGATACCGTAGGAGTGCTTTGGGTGTATCAAACGTCACAACGTAACTGGGTGACTATAAAGGTGCACTACGGGTACCCCCGAAAGTGTCTGTTGGGTTGGTATGAATCGAGATCGGGATTTTTCACTCCATGTGACGGAGAGGTATCTCTGGGCCCACTCGGTAGAACATCATCATGAGCTCTATGTGACTAAAGGAGTTAGTCACACGACGATGTGCTACAGAACAAGTAAAGAGACTTACCGGTAACGAGATTGAACAAGGTATAGGTATACCAACGATCGAATCTGGGGCAAGTTCTATACCGACAGACAAAAGGAATTGTATACGGGATTGATTGAATCCTTGACATCGTGGTTCATCCGATGAGATCATCGTGGAGCAAGTGGGAGTCACCATGGGTATCCAGACCCTACTGATGGTTATTGTCCAGAGAGGTGTCTTGGTCATGTCTACCTGTCTCCCGAACCCGTAGGGTCTACACACTTAAGGTTCGATGATGCAAGGGTTATAGGGAATTGTTATACAAGGTTATCCAAAGTTATTCGGAGTCCCGGATGAGATGCCGGACGTCACGAGGAGCTCCGGAATGGTCCGGAGGTAAAGATTGATATATAGGACGGATGTTTTCGAACACCGAAAGTGTTTCGGGCATCACCGGTAACGTAACGGGACCACCGGAGGTGGCCCCGGGGGTCCACCGGAAGGGGGCAACGACCCCGGTAGGCTAGATGGGCCAAGTGCGGGAGGGAACCAGCCCCTATGTGGGCTGGTGCGCCCCCCACACTCAGCCCAAGGCGCAGGAGGTGGAGAGGGCGGGAAACCCTAGGCGGTGGTGGGCCTAAGGCCCACCTAGGGGTGCGCCACCCCTCCCCCTTGCCCTGGCCGCCGCACCTCCCATCTGGGGGGCTGCCGCACCACCTAGGGTGGGAACCCTAGGGGTGGCACCCCCTCCCCTCCTCCTATATATAGTGAGCACTTTTGGGCTTTTGGAGACACCGTTTTTCCTCTTCCTCGGCATATCCCTGCTCTTCTTTCTCCTCCTCTCTGCCGGTGCTTGGCGAAGCCCTGCCGGGAGACCTCGTCTCTCCATCGACACCATGCCGTCATGCTGCTGGAGATCTTCCCCAACCTCTTCGTCCTCCTTGCTGGATCAAGGTGCGGGAGACGTCACCGGGTTGCACGTGTGTTGAACGCGGAGGTGCCGTGGTTCGGCACTAGATCGGAATCACACCGCGATCTGAATCGCCGCGAGTACGACTCCATCAACCGCGTTCTAGTAACGCTTCCGCTTAGCGATCTTCAAAGGTATGAAGATGCACTCACCCCTCTCTCGTTGCTGGTCTCTCCATAGGAAGATCTGAATATGCGTAGGATTTTTTTTGAATTTATGCTACGTTACCCAACAACTTTTTGGGTCATAATGCACAAATTTATATTAGTTTTGATTACTAAACTATTAACCCACTGTCAGTTGTTGTTTTTTGCGTGTTTTTTGTTTTTGAAGTTTAAAGTACCAAACGAAGACCAATTGCCACAATTTTTTTTATGTTTTTCTAGACCAAAAGAAGACCTGAAAGCTTCGGGAGGAGACCTGAAGCCACACGAGGATCCCACAAGGCAATAGGGCGTGACTAGGGGGGAGGCCGCGCCCTGATGCCTTGTCGCCTACCTATGCCCCTCTTATCTCATTCTCTGGACTTTCCCAAATATTCCATAAACCCTAAATATATCCATGAACACTTTTTACGCCAGCGCAAGTCTCTGTTCCACGACGACCCCATCTGGAGCGGATAGTTAACTACTACTCTCTCCTAGGTAAAATAGCATAAAAAAGGTAAACCCCTGCATCTCCTCATTGAAGAATACATATGAACTTATCTCCAACTTGTGGCATGTGCAAGGTATCAATATCGCCTCCAAGTGGTTGTGTGTATGCTTTCATTGCCTTGCTCCATCCTTTGATTTTCAAGGTATCTTCACTTCGAGATATTCTGTATTTACGAGGGAAACCATTCCAAAGTGGGTGTAAGCTAACCATTATCAAATAACCATGGATAAACATCCATTTAGGCACGGTCTCTGGCGGGAGTACCTGTTGAAGGACATAAGTAATAATAACATAGTTAGCAAACTAGTTTTGCTTAAGAACAATGTATGAAAAAGATGGACTAGTGACGCAATGATAAAATAAATTCTTACAAAGTTGTGTGAAGTGATGTTATAACGGTAAAACTTGTGCATTAGTGGAACATATCCATGACAAATGTTGCGAGTCTTGTTATATTTAGCATGATACCGAAGATCGAGAATAAATGAGATCAATTGATTTTTTTCCAACCAAGTAAGATCGGAGCCATAACTGTAGTAGGTCCGATCTATTATCTACCGTGTAGTTCTTGTAGCAGAGAACTAAGCTGATAATTTAAAATAAAGAAGTTTAGCCGGGATGAGTACCCAGTACTTTTCAATAATTAGTATACATTACCGAAAAAACCTGTTGACAAACTCACGTGTAGGTAGAACTGTAATCAAGTCATCTGCATGCACCCAAATTTCTATATTATTATCACGAATATCGTCATTACCAAGATCGAAGGTAATGTGCATGTCATCATCCAATCCATATGCCTTGCAAAATGCTCCCCAATTTGAACAACCAGAATATGGGTGATCTTCTTCGCTTTTAACCTTAACAAGAAAAGTGTAATGCTCCATTCTTAGGTGAGCTATCTTAGGCTTTGTACTATCCTTCTCTTTGAAATGGAACTTGTCCAACACATCGAACCTTGCATGGCAAGGAAAACACTAGTCGAATTGTACAAAAGAAAATTAAAGGTTAATTAAGGCAAAAAGCACACGTCATACTTCATTAATAAAAAGTACATGCCGTCTTTACATACGGTAATAATCTCAAAGTCATCCTGTAGCTTGACGATGAAGGATGTACTGTTGTCTAAGTGAGGATAACGGTCGCATATACCCCTGTCATCCCAGTACAAATGGCACTCAGGGATCCTCTCATCGTCAGACGACGACATTTCTTGTGTTCATGATTCTAAGATTAAAATTCGACAACAATTATACAAGGAACTATTCAGCATGGCATAAACATAGGAGCAATAGGTTCACGGGAGTCATGAAGGCAAAATACAACCATGAGATAAGCTGTTTTTCAGACTTATTGAAATCATATGCATATGAGCAATAGATTAGTGGCAAACATCATGCAAAGTTGACATGTTTTACAACAGGTTGTTTCAGACTTAGCAGTTTTTTAGCAACTGTAAAATAGCAACAGTATCATAGCATGTTTGCAAGCTTGTTATAGTGCCTAAGCCGACTCCTGTAGGGCAGCGGGGAGGACACGCTCCGGTGGACGGAGGGAATCCTCCGGCGATCATAGGGGACTCCTCACCGGCTATCATCGGGGACTCGTCCAACGATCGTCTGGGCCTCCTTTGGTGATCCTTAGGGACGATGACTCCTCCAGCGATCATTAGGGACGACTCCTCCGACGATCGTCGGGGATTCCCTGTTATTAAATTGGCTATGTTGCACGGTATATTCAGGCAAGAAAGATAATTACGTAGCAATTAGCGCCTAATGATGATTCCATGTTAGCATCGCCGAAGCTCAACGCCGGCGACCTGGAAATGTGATGGTGTCCGCTCGGAGGGCCACATAAGCGGCGAGCGAGTCAAATGGGGCGTAGCCCGTGCTCACCCACGTAATCTTTAGCCCCGGTCGGAGTCCTTACTATTTACATATATATTAAAAAAACTATTCATAACAAGATCATCATGATACTTCAAATGTTATCATCACGATAAAGTAACCATTAAAGCATCAAAAGCAAAATTCATGCATTGTTCTATTTTCATCTCATCCATATATGTATCTATCTATCTAATAACAAAAGAAAGTGCAAAAAATGTATAGAAATTCATCAATGATGCATTCATCCATTTAACAACCATACATCAATTTACACACAAACACGCGCGCGCGCGCGCGCGCACACACACACACACACACACACACACACATATATATATGCTCGCTCGCTTCGAGGAAGGCAGGCAGTTGGGTGTGGGGTGGCCGGAGCTGACAACAGCCAGACCGGAGGCGGCGGCCGGAGGTCGTCTTTGACGGAGGAGAGGCTACGGGGCAAGGGAGATCAACAGAAGGCACGCTACAACATCCTTAGGACCCCACGAGGATGTCGGTGCCAAGGATGCAAGAAGGGGAGCTCGGGAGTGCAAGACACATCGGCCATGGCGGTCGTAGAGCTAGGGACTCGCAACATCATCATTAAAACAAGAAATCGATGATGGGGAGAGGGGGAAGAGAAAAAGGGGCTCACGGCGACTTGGACTAGCACGCCAGAGGGGTCGGGGGAGCTCTGTTTGCGACGATGACGGGTAGCCTGGCGCCGTGATGGTCGTTTGGCACCATCGATTGAGGAAAAAAATGAAGAGGAAGATTGGGGGTGGAAGAAGGCGAGGTTAAATACCCGGGCGTTTAGTCCCGGTTGGTGGCTGCAACTGGGACTAAAGGTGAGCCTTTTGTCCCGGTCGGAGCCACCAACCGGCACTAAAGCTAAATTTCACCAGCCCAAAGGGCACAATGATTAGGCCTATAGTCTCGGTTGGTGGCTACAACCAGGACGAAAGGCTCACCTTTAGTCCCGGTTGTAGCCACCAATCGGGACTAAATGTATTTTTCATTTAGCTCTTTTAGTATCAGAATTTTTCAGGATATTTTAGGATATATTTAATATGTGTTCTATTTAAAACAGATTCGGTTTATGTCGTGGTATTTCCGCATCAGATGCGAGAGTGTGGCTTAGATCGTGGTTTGGGGCCGACGGGCGCCCGCGGCATCTGGGAACGGGTGTAGGCGCAACACACATGAGCTAATCTACCCAGGTTTAGGACCTCCGATGAGGTAAAACCCCTGCCTGTGTGACTATATGAGACCACAACACAAATGGTGCTCCTTGAGCTGTTCGTGAGGAGGGGGGTAGAGCTCTTGCTGCCGGCCTCGCTGCCTCGGTAGTGTGTGTGTTTCTCTACGTGTGTGGTATGTGAACCTATTCAGCGTGTCCCCTCTTTGGGGGCTGAGATGAGGCTTTATAGTGCAGCCTGAGGTGTATAGTGGTGGGGGTAAAACAGGAGGTGGGACCCGGCTGCCAGCCTCTTCGGCTGGCCGCGGCGCCCTCCGGCTCTTGGGTCCTGTTCGACGTGGGGCTCGCCGGTAGTGCATCTTAGTGTCTAATGTGCCGATCGTCAGGGAGTAGGTAGGGGTGAGCATGGATACAGGGCCGTCTCGCCCGATCAACCTCGGCGGTGACCGAGGCCGTGTAGCCTCGCCGACCCTTACATCATTGCACCCGTGTCCATGCCGAGCTTGTCAGGGCGTACTGCTGCCATGAGCGCCTCTGCATCATGCGTCAGGTCTCGTCACCGTACGTGGGACAGTCAGTTGGGACGAGAGCTGACTGTATGGGTGGAGACGGGCCATGATGAGGCCGTTAAGTTTCTTGATTGGCCTGGCCTCGATCCATTTCGTGAACTTGTCGACAGCCACCAGGAGATGGATCACACCGCCTCGGGCGGTTTTGAATGGGCCCACCATGTCCAGGCCCCACACGACGAAAGGCCATGTGAGCGGGATGGTTTGCAGGGCTGTGGTCGGCTGGTGGCTGTGCGCTTTGAATCGCTGGCAGTCATTGCACTTGTCTGCTAGCTCCTTGGTGTCTTTTAGGGCAGATGACCAGTAGAACCTGTGACGGAACGCCTTGTCCACCACGGAGCACGAGGCGGCATGGTGTCCACACTCGTGGCCCTTGTCCGCCTCGACGCAGCACTGGAATACCCCATACACGCTGCGCTTGACGAGCTCGTTGTTGATGATGGTGTAGGCGGCACAACGCCTTTGGATTTTTCGTGCCTCGACTTTGTTGGCAGACAGGGTGCCATTCTCGATGTATTCGAGGAAAGGTTGTGCCCAGGACGGGGCCGTGACCACCATCAGCATGACCGCCGCTACTGGGCTTGTTGGAGCGGGGCGACATGCAGATGGCCGACTACCGCAGTCCCCGAGTTGGATGGGAGGGACACCATGGGAGGGTCGGCAGCCCCGGGGTTGGTTGGGGCAGTCGGCGGGCCGGCTAGAGACGCAGCCGGCAGGGTGGCGGTAGTCCCTGAGTCGTCGTCAACAACCCCCGGGACTGGCGGAGCAGCCCCTGGCTCTGCCGGGATGAAGATGGACTCGGATTCTGGAGATGGCGTGATGGAGGGCTTGCGCAGATGTTCATAGGATACGATGGCTGGGATGGGCTGCCTGGTGGAGCCGATTTTCACCACTGTATAGGTGGGCTCGTTGCCCGCTTGAAGGATGTGGTGGAACTCGGAGCCTTCAAAACCATCGGTCAACTGCTGGACAGAAAAAGATAGCTGGCCATGTTTGCATCTCTGGCGTCCCATTCGCGAGTGATTTGCTGCACCACCATGTCAGAGTCGCCGTAGGAGAGGATGCGTCGGACGCCAATTTCCCTGGCCAGCCGGAGGCCGTGGGTGAGCACTTCGTACTCCGCCTTTTGTTTGACGCGGTGAAGTGGATGTGCAGGACGTACTGCAACCAGTCCCCCTTGGGGAAGGAGAGGACGATGCCGGCACCGAGGCGGGTGTGCATCATCGAGCCGTCGAAGTGCATGCGCCAATGGGTGGAGTCGGTAGGCGACGACACGTACTCCGTTTGTGCCCAGTCGACAAGGAAGTCCGCCAAGGATTCAAACTTGACGACGGTGCAGGACTCATAGGCGATGTGGTGGTTGGTGATACGTCTCCAACGTATCGATAATTTTTGATGGTTTCATGCTATTATCTTGTCAAACTTTGGATGTTCTGCATGCCTTTTATATATTTTTTGGGACTAACTTATTGACTTAGTGCCAAGTGCCAGTTCCTGTTTTTTCCATGTTTTTGACCCCTTTCAGAGGAGATTTTGAAACAGAGTCCAAACAGAAGAAAATCCTCAAAAAGATTTTTTCCATAACGGAAGAAGATCTGGAAGCTTGAGAGCCAAGGCAGGGGAGCCTCAGGGGCCCCACAAGCCCCCGCCCCGTGGCTAGGGGGTAGGCCGCGACCCACAGGCTTGTGGGACCCCTGGGCGCCCTCTGCCCTAGGGGTTGCGCCTATATATTCCCTAAAAATCCCAAAAAAATCAGAAGATCATCAAAATCACTTTTCCACCGCCGCAAGCTTCTGTCTCCGCAAGATCCCATATGGGGCACGTTCTGGTGCCCTGCCGGAAGGGGGATTCGGACACGGAGGGCTTCTTCATCAACACCATGACCTCTCCGATGATGCGTGAGTAGTTCACCATAGACCTACGGGTCCATAGCTAGTAACTAGATGGCTTCTTCTCTCTCTTGGATCTTGAATACAAAGTTCTCCATGATCTTCATGGACATCTATCAGATGTAATCTTCTTTTGCAGTGTGTTTGTCGACATCCGATGAATTGTGGATTTATGATCATATTATCTATGAATCTTATTTGAGTTTCTTCTGATCTCTCTTATGCATGATTTCATACCCTTGTAATTCTCTTTGAGTTGTGGGTTTTGTTTGGCCAACTAGATCTATGATTCTTGCAATGGGAGAAGTGCTTGGTTTTGGGTTCATACCGTGCGGTGACCTCACCCAGTGACAGAAGGGGTAGGGAGGCACGCATCGTGTTGTTGCCATCAAGGGTAAAAAGATGGGGTTTTCATCATTGGTTTGAGATTATCCCTCTACATCATGTCATCCTGCTTCAGGCGTTACTCTCTTAATCATGAACTCAATACACTAGATGCATGCAGGATAGCGGTCAATGTGTGGAGTAATAGTAGTAGATGCAGAAAGTATCGGTCTACTTGTCTCGGACGTGATGCCTATATGTATGATCATTGCCTTAGATATCGTCATGACTTTGCACGGTTCTATCAATTTCTCGACAATAATTTGTTCACCCACCGTGATATTTGCTATTTTGAGAGAAGCCTCTAGTGAACACTATGGCCCCGGGGTCTACTCCACACCATATTTTCAGCCTTACACTTTTTACTTCGTTGCACTTTCCGCCTTCAGATCTCACTTTTTAAACAATCTTGAAGGGATTGACAACCCCTTTGAAGCGTTGGGTGCAAGCTCGTTTGTGTTTGCGCAGGTACTCTGGACTTGACGAGACCCTCCTTTTGGATCGATACCTTGGTTCTCGAAACTGAGGCAAATACTTACTGCTCCTGTGCTGCATCACCCTTTCCTCTTCAAGGGAAAAACTAAAGCAAACAAGAGAAGTAGCAAGAAGAATTCCTCGCGTTGCTTGGGAAGGACTCTTGTTGCTGTAGCAGAAGAATTTCTGGCGCCGTTGCTGGGGAGGAATATCAAGTCAAGAACTCATCCAAGTAGGTGTCGCAAACTCATCTCTTGCATTTACTTTGTTTGCTAGTTGCCTCTCATTTTCCTCTCCCCCACTTCACCAATTTGCCTTTTTCGTTTGCCTTTTTCGTTCGCCTTTTCGTTCGCCCTTTTTCTCGCCTGCTCTTTGTTTGCTTGTGTGCCTGCTTGCTTGTGTGCCTGCTTGCTTGCTGAAGTCACCATGAACGAAAACACCAAACTTTGTGACTTCTCGAATACTAATAATAATGATTTTATTAGTACTCCGATTGCTCCCGCCACTAGTGCGGAGTCATACGAAGTCAATGCCACATGGCTGAATCTTGTTATGAAAGATCAATTGTCCGGCCTTCCTAGTGAAGATGCCACATCCCATCTCAATACCTTTATTGAGCTTTGCGATATGCAAAAGAAGAAAGATGTGGATAATGACGTGATTAAATTGAAGCATTTTTCTTTCTCGTTGCGAGATCGCGCAAAAACTTGGTTTTCTTCTTTGCCCAAAAATAGTATCGTTTCTTGGGATAAGTGCAAAGATGCTTATATATCCAAGTATTTTCTGCCGGCTAAGATCATCTTTCTCCGTAATGATATCATGAATTTCAAGGAACTTGATCTTGAACATGTTGCACAATCTTGGGAGAGAATGAAATTGATGATTAGAAATTGTCCCGCTCATGGCTTGAGCCTTTGGATGATTATTCAAATCTTTTATGCTGGCTTGAATTTCGCTTCTAGAAATATCTTGGACTCTGCCTCAGGTGGAACGTTCATGGAAATCACGTTAGGAGAAGCCACAAAGCTCTTAGACAACATCATGACGAACTACTCTCAGTGGCACACCGAAAGGTCACCTACTAGTAAGAAGGTACACGCTATAGAGGAAATTAACTCGTTGAGTGCTAAGATGGACAAGTTAATGAATTTGGTTGCTAGTAGAAGTGCTCCTTTGGATCCTAATGATATGCCTTTGTCTTCTTTGATTGAGAGTAGCAACGCTAGCTTGGACGTTAATTTTGTTGGTAGGAATAACTTTGGCAACAACAATGCTTTTAGGGGAAGCTATGTTCCTAGGCCTTTTCCTAGTAACTCCTCTAATAATTTTGGCAACTCCTACAACAATACTCATGGAAATTACAATAGATTACCCTCTGATCTAGAGAGTAATATCAAAGAGTTCATCAACGCTCGAAAGATTTTCAATGCGTCCATAGAGGAAAAGCTACTCAAAATTGACGATTTGGCTAAGAGTGTTGATAGAATGTCTAGTGATGTTGATGCTTTTAAAGTTAGATGTGCTCCTCCCAAAATCAACATGGATGAGACTTGAAAGCTATGCGTGTTTCCATGATTGAGAGCCAAGAAAGAACCGCCAAAATTCATGCTAGACATGAATGGCTTAAAAAGGCGTGTTCTCGTGATGAGAATCACGAAGATCTTAAAGTGCTTGGTGTGACTCCCATTGAATCTTTGTTTTATTGTGTCAAACCTAATGATTATGGGGATGGATATGAATCCACTTTGGTTGAAAAGTGCCCCAATGATTCAGAGTCCATCTATCATGATGCTAAATGCATTGAAAGTGGAGTAGAAGATGTTAAAACTTTGGGTAGTAATGAAATTACTACCGTGGATTTCACGGAATTCAATTATGATAGTTGCTCCTTGATTGAATGCATTTCTTTGATGCAATCCATGTTAAACTCTCCACACGCTTATAGCCAAAACAAGGCCTTTACCGATCATATCGTCGAAGCTATGATAAAATCTCTTGAAGAGAAACTTGAATTGGAAGTCTCTATCCCTAGAAAGCTTCATGATGAGTGGGAACCTACCATAAAAATCAAAATCAAAAACTATGAATGCAGTGCTTTGTGTGATTTGGGTGCTAGTGTTTCTGCGATTCCAAAGTTTTTATGTGATGTTCTGGGTTTTAATGAGATTGAAGAGTGTTCTCTTAATTTGCATCTTGCTGATTCTACTCTCAAGAAACCCATGGGAAGGATCAATAATGTTCTTATTATTGCAAATAGGAACTATGTACCCGTGGATTTCATTGTGCTTGACATTGATTGCAATCCTACATGCCCTATTATTCTTGGTAGACCTTTCCTAAGGACTATCGGTGCTATCATCGATATGAAGGAAGGGAATATTACATTTCAATTTCCTTTAAGAAAGGGCATGGAACACTTTACTAGAAAGAGAATAAGATTTCCTTATGAATCCATGATGAGGGCCACTTATGGTTTGAGCACCAAAGACGACGACACATGATTCTATCGCTTTTATGCCTAACTAAGGGCGTTAAACAATAGCGCTTGTTGGGAGGCAACCCAATGAATTTATCTTTTTTTCTTTCTGTTTTGTTGCGTCCACAACATCACAATTCTGTTATGATTGTGTTTTTTGTGTTTCCTTTTGTGTTTGAGCCAAGCAAAACCTTTATGACTAGTCTTGGTAATGGTTGTTTGATCGTGCTGGAAAAAGACAGAAACTTTTTGCTCACGAGATGATTTTTAATTTTTATTCAGAAAGATATTTTTAGTTTATTCTTTTTGCTTATGGTTGATATGCTTTTTTCCCAGGCCTTCGTAATTTTTCAGATTTTTTGAGGTACCAGAAGTATACGAAGTATACAGATTGCTACAGACTAGTCTGTTTTTGACAGATTCTGTTTTTGTTGAGTTGGTTGCTTATTTTGATGAAACTATGGTTAGTATCAGGGGGTACTAGCCATGGAAAAGTGAGAATACAGTAGGCCAATACCAATATAGATGGAATTCAAGTTTTCTATAGTACCAAAAGAAGTGGTAGTTTGTTTTCTTGTACTAACGTTATGACGAGTTTCTGTTTAAGTTTTGTGTTGTGAAGTTTTCAAGTTTTGGCTGATGTTCTCATGGACGATGAGATAAGGAGTGGAAAGAGCTCAAGCTTGGGGATGCCCAAGGCATCCCAAGCCAAATTCAAGGACACCAAAAATCCTAAGCTTGGGGATGCCCCGGGAAAGCATCCCCTCTTTCGTCTCCAATCCATCGGTAACATCACTTGGAGCTATATTTTTATTCACCACATGATATGTGTTTTTCTTGGAGCGTCTTGTATCGTAGGAGTCTTTTCTTTTTGTTGTGTCACAATCATCCTTGATGCACACCTTTTTGAGAGAGAGAGAGACATGCACTCATCGTGATTTTGCTAGAATGCTCATAATGCTTCACTTATATCTTTTGAGCTAGATACTTTTGCTCTATTGCTTCACTTATATCTTTTAGAGCACGGTGGTGCAAGATTTGGTAGTTGGCTTATGCTATGAAAGTAGCCCCAAATGTGATAGGTACCCAAAGAGGATGCAAAAACCTCCATCTTCATGTGCATTGAGTAGAAAGAGAAGTTTTGATTCCTCTCAATTAGTTTTGAGACGTGGATTTGGTAATATTAAGAGCTATGTTAGTAGGGTGTTGTGAATCTAGAAATACTTGTGTTGAAGTTAGTGATTCCCGTAGCATGCATGTATGGTTAACCGCTATGTTAGGAAGTCGGAGCATAATTGATCTATTGATTGTCATCCTTTGTGTTGAGGTCGGGATCGCGCGATGGTTAACACCTACCAACCCTTCCCCTAGGAGTATGCGTTTAGCACTTTGTTTTGATTACTAATAAAAACTTTCGCAACAAGTATGTGAGTTCTTCGTGACTAATGTGAGTCCAGGGTATAGATGCACTTTCACCTTCCACCATTGCTAGCCTCTTTAGTGCCGCGCAATTTTCGCCGGTGCACAAACCCACCATATGTCTTCCTCAAAACAGCCACCATACCTACCTACTATGGCATTTTCATAGCCATTCCGAGATATATTGCCATGCAACTCCCACCGTTCCGTCTCATGACTTGTTCTATCACTCTAATATTGCTATTGCATGATCGTAAGATAGTTAGCGAGATGTTTTCAACGTCATACGCCATTCTAGATCGTTGCACATCTCGGTATACTGTCGGAGGCATTTCCTATGGAGTCATCATCATTGCGAGCTTTGAGCTGTGAGTAAATAAAAGTGTGATGTTCATCATTATTAGAGCATTGTCCCATGTGAGGAATAAAAAAAGAGGCCAAAGAGCCCAAAAACAAAAAAAGGGAGAAAAGAAAAGAAAATAAAAAAGAGGCCTAAGAGCCCAAATGAAAAAAAAGAGAAGGGACAATGCTGCTATCTTTTTCCATACTTGTGCTTCATAATAGCACCATGTTCTTCATGATTGAGAGCTTCTTGCTTTGTCACTACCATATGCTAGTGGGAATCTTCGTTATATAACTTGGCTTGTATATTCCAATGATGGGCTTCCTCAAATTGCCCTAGGTCTTTGTGAGCAAGCGAGTTGGATGCACACCCACTAGTTTTCCTTTTGAGTTTTCACATACTTTTAGCTCTAGTGCATCTCTTGTATGTGTCGTGGTTTTGTCACGGCAGATGTCCTCGTGAAAGGACTTAGTAATAGAGCCATCACACCTTGGTGGCGACTCAAAGGGGTTAAACGGGAGGAACACGGGGATTTACCCACGTTCGGCCCCTCGAGAGGAGGTAATAGCCTACGTCCTGCTTTGTGTGTATTGATGTGGATTCGATTACAAGGGAGGCGTAACTCGCCTAACCTAGCACTCGATGATTTTCTAACCTACCTCTCCTCCTTAAGACTCGCCTTTATATATAGGTCGAGGCCTTAGGGTTTACAAGAGTCCCTTCCTCCTTACAAATCGTGACCATTGTAGTCTCTAAGTCGTCGTCCTTCAAAACCCGGAGACCTTCCAGAAATCAGAACCGTCCCGCGGCCTTGAACCCCCAGGCTGAAGCCCAAGTAACCTAAAGGATGAATCGCCTTACTGGTAACCCGGCCCATCTTGGGCGGGTCACTTAATAAGTAATATCCCCAACATTAGGCCCCAGATTGACTTGAACTTTCACGCCAATGCTTCCGCTCAGTTGAAGGTGATTCACTCCTTCGTCTTTCTCCATACGTCAGAAATTGTAACTCGCCATCTGGCACCGAAAAAATCTTTGAGTCGCCAAACCATTTCCTGTTGGTATCTTCTTATCCCTTGATTCTCGGGAAAATTAACATAATCCCAACGGATCTTTAGTGCATCGTTATCCCAAAATCTTCGGACGTCATCATGGCGAATCTTTTTATTCCCCAACGGTTCCCGCTCACGGCGCCTTGATTCCAGCGCCCGTCCTGATAAATAGACGGAAGGGACAGGGCTGGCACTTCCCACCTACCAGTCCCGTCAGTCCCCCCCATTATCACAGCAAAAGGCCTCATCGCTTCCCGAGGGCTCCGCCGCCGGCCACAACTTCCGCCCTCGTCCGAGAAGTCTCAGCGCCGCCCGCAAGCCGTTGCCGTCGTCAAGCTTCGCACCTCGGACGATCCGTCCGCCTCCATTGTCCATCGCATCATCACCGACCACCTCGTTGCTCGCCTCGAACTCCGCCGCCGCCGAAGATCTCTTCGTTCGTCGGGACCCCCGCGCTTCTCCAACGATCTCCGTCACCGCCGGCCTTCTTCGATCGAGAGCATCAGGTTAGGCCTTCATTCACCTTCTTAGGAGTAGGTTCATTCCTTGCTTGTGCTTTCGCCATTGCCGTAGCTTCGAAGCTTTTCGCTCACAGTTATTCATCTCCCTCGAATCGATTAGTCCGAGCACCGATAGGGTAGCCAGCGCCCTGAATAATTTTAATTATCCGCTATACTAGCGAATTTTTGAACACAATGTCTTCACCAAACGAGGGGCGTCACTTGATAATAAATTGTTCGTGCCCAGTTATATTCGTAGGTTTTCACATCTGTTTGGTAGATCCATTCCTCATTTACTGTTTGCGGAAAGCCGTTTGTAGCCTTCATCCCCCCTTAGTGCTTCGGAACGAATAGATTTTACCATCCGCAGAAACGTAGCCTTTGGGAATAACCCTACTTCCATAAGTCGCCATAGCAACCCAACCCGGCCTCTTGGTCTAGCGGGTTAAATGAACCAATTCCATCCCATATAGTAGATGTTCAAGACATGTAATATCATACTTTTACCTACTTGTAGCATGGGCGCCGTCTTCAAGAGTGACTGGCTTCCTACCAAGGTCGATGACGCTGTCTTAGCTAATTATGTGAAAGCGGTGTTGGGGAACGTCGCATGGGAAACAAAAATTTTCCTACGCGCACGAAGACCTATCATGGTGATGTCCATCTACGAGAGGGGATGAGTGATCTACGTACCCTTGTAGATCGTACAACAGAAGCGTTAGGGAACGCGGTTGACGTAGTGGAACGTCCTCACATCCCTCGATCCGCCCCGCGAACAATCCCGCGATCAGTCCCACGATCTAGTACGGAACGGACGGCACCTCCGCGTTCAGCACACGTACAGCTCGACGATGATCTCGGCCTTCTTGATCCAGCAAGAGAGACGGAGAGGTAGAAGAGTTCTCCGGCAGCGTGACGGCGCTCCGGAGGTTGGTGATGACCTTGTCTCAGCAGGGCTCCGCCCGAGCTCCGCAGAAACGCGATCTAGAGGAAAAACCATGGAGGTATGTGGTCGGGCTGCCGTGGAAAAAGTCGTCTCAAATCAGCCCTAAAACCTCCGTATATATAGGTGGGAGGGAGGGGACCTTGCCTTGGAAAAGTCGTTTCAAATCAGCCCTAAAACCTCCGTATATATAGGTGGGAGGGAGGGGACCTTGCCTTGGGGCTCAAGGAGCCCCAAGGGGGTCGGCCGAGCCAAGGGGGGAAGACTTCCCCCCCAAACCGAGTTGGACTTGGTTTGGTGGGAGGGAGTCCTTCCCTTCCATCCCACCTCCTCCTTTTTTTTTCTTTTCTCTTGATTTTCTCTTCTTGGCGCATAGGGCCCTTTTGGGCTGTCCCACCAGCCCACTAAGGGCTGGTGTGCCACCCTCAAGGCCTATGGGCTTCCCCGGGGTGGGTTGCCCCCCCGGTGAACTCCCGGAACCTAGTCGTCATTCCTCGTACATTCCCGGTAACTCCGAAAACCTTCCGGTAATCAAATGAGCTCATCCTATATATCAATCTTCGTTTCCGGACCGTTCCGGAAACCCTCGTGATGTCCGTGATCTCATCCGGGACTCCAAACAACATTCGGTAACCAACCATATAACTCTAATACGCATAAAACAACGTCAAACCTTAAGTGTGCAGACCCTGCGGGTTCGAGAACTATGTAGACATGACCCGAGAGACTCCTCGGTCAATATCCAATAGCGGGACCTGGATGCCCATATTGGATCCTACATATTCTACGAAGATCTTATCATTTGAACCTCAGTGCCAAGGATTCATATAACCCCGTATGTCATTCCCTTTGTCCTTCGGTATGTTACTTGCCCGAGATTTGATCGTCAGTATCCACATACCTATTTCAATCTCGTTTACCGGCAAGTCTCTTTACTCATTCTGTAATACAAGATCCCGCAACTTACACTAAGTCACATTGCTTGCAAGGCTTGTGTGTGATGTTGTATTACCGAGTGGGCCCCGAGATACCTCTCCGTCACACGGAGTGACAAATCCCAGTCTTGATCCATACTAACTCAACTAACACCTTCGGAGATACCTGTAGAGCATCTTTATAGTCACCCAGTTACGTTGCGATGTTTGATACACACAAAGTATTCCTCCGGTGCCAGTGAGTTATATGAGCTCATGGTCATAGGAATAAATACTTGACACGCAGAAAACAGTAGCAACAAAATGACACGATCAACATGCTACGTCTATTAGTTTGGGTCTAGTCCATCACGTGATTCTCCTAATGACGTGATCCAGTTATCAAGCAACAACATCTTGTTCATAATCAGAAGACACTGACTATCTTTGATCAACTGGCTAGCCAACTAGAGGCTTGCTAGGGACGGTGTTTTGTCTATGATTCCACACATGTAAATGAGTCTTCATTCAATACAATTATAGCATGGATAATAAACGATTATCTTGATACAAGAATTATAATAATAACTATATTTATTATTGCCTCTAGGGCATAATTCCAACAGTCTCCCACTTGCACTAGAGTCAATAATCTAGCCCTGACATCATCATGTGAATTACATTGTAATAAATCTAACACCCATACAGTTCTGGTGTTGATCATGCTTTGGCCGTGGAAGAGGTTTAGTTAGCGGGTCTGCTACATTCAGATCCGTGTGCACTTTGCATATATTTACGTCCTCTCCCTCGACGTAGTCGCGGATGAGGTTGAAGCGTCGTTTGATGTGTCTGGTCTTCTTGTGAAACCGCGGTTCCTTTGCTAAGGCAATGGCACCCGTGTTGTCACAGAACAAGGTTATTGGATTCAGTGCACTTGGCGCCACTCCAAGATCCGTCATGAACTGCTTCATCCAGACACCCTCCTTAGCCACCTCCGAGGCAGCCATGTACTCCGCTTCACATGTAGAATCTGCTACGACGCTTTGCTTGGAACTGCACCAGCTTACCGCACCCCCATTAAGAATAAATACGTATCCGGTTTGCAAATTAGAGTCGTCCGGATCTGTGTCAAAGCTTGCATCGACGTAACCTTTTACGGTGAGCTCTTCGTCACCTCCATACACGAGAAACATCTCCTTAGTCCTTTTCAGGTACTTCAGGATATTCTTGACCGCTGTCCAGTGATCCACTCCTGGATTACTCTGGAACCTACCTGCCATACTTATGGCCAGGCTAACATCCGATCTAGTGCACAACATTGCATACATGATAGAACCTATGCTGAAGCATAGGGGATGGAGCGCATATGCTCTCTATCTTCATCAGTTGCTGGGCACTGAGTCTTACTCAATCTCGTACCTTGTAAAACTGGCAAGAACCCTTTCTTGGACTGTTCCATTTTGAACCTCTTCAAAACTTTATCAAGGTATGTGCTTTGTGAAAGTCCTATCAGGCGTTTTGATCTATCCCTATAGATCTTAATGCCTAGAATGTAAGCAGCTTCTCCTAGGTCCTTCATAGAGAAACTTTTATTCAAGTAACCTTTTATGCTCTCCAAAAACTAACGTTGTTTCCAATCAGTAATATGTCATCCACATATA
The DNA here is from genome assembly GCF_904849725.1 of Hordeum vulgare subsp. vulgare. Lineage (NCBI taxonomy): Eukaryota > Viridiplantae > Streptophyta > Magnoliopsida > Poales > Poaceae > Hordeum > Hordeum vulgare. The sequence goes on along the minus strand of NC_058522.1, from coordinate 342,816,216 downwards.
ATATCAGAAACGCCACAGAGCTCCCACTCACTTTCTTGTAAATACAAGATTCTCCAACCACTTGTATAAACCCAAATGCTTTGATTACCTCATCAAAGTGTTTGTTCCAACTCCGAGATGCTTGCACCAGTCCATAAATGGATCGCTGGAGCTTGCACACCTTGTTAGCATTCTTAGGATCGACAAAACCTTCGGGTTGTATCATATACAACTCTTCCTTAAGGAAACCGTTAAGGAACGCCGTTTTGACATCCATCTGCCAGATTTCATAATCGAAAAATGCAGCTATTGCTAACATGATTCTGACGGACTTAAGCATCGCTACGGGTGAGAATGTCTCATCGTAGTCAATTCCTTGAACTTGTGAAAAACCCTTTGCCACAAGTCGAGCTTTATAAACGGTCACATTGCCGTCAGCGTCCGTCTTTGTCTTAAAGATCCATTTGTTCTGAATAGCCTTGCGACCCTCAGGTAGTACCTCCAAAGTCCACAGTTTGTTCTCATACATGGATCCTATCTCGGATTTCATGGCTTCTAGCCATTTGCTGGAATCTGGGCCCACCATTGCTTCTTCATAATTTGCAGGTTCGTTGTTGTCTAACAACATGATTGATAAGACGGGATTACCGTACCACTCTGGAGCAGCACGTGGTCTCGTCGACCTGCGCGGTTCGACAGAAACTTGAACTGGAGTTTTATGATCATCATCATTAACTTCCTCCTCAACCGGCGTCGCAATGACAGAGGTTTCCCCTTGCCCTGCGCCACCATCCAGAGGGATGAGAGGTTCGACAACCTCGTCAAGTTCTATCTTCCTCCCACTCAATTCTCTCGAGAGAAACTCCTTCTCGAGAAAAGCTCCGTTCTTAGCAACAAACACTTTGCCCTCGGATTTGAGATAGAAGGTGTACCCAACTGTCTCTTTTGGGTAACCTATGAAGACGCACTTTTCCGCTTTGGGTTCCAGCTTTTCAGGCTGAAGCTTTTTGACATAAGCATCACATCCCCAAACTTTAAGAAACGACAACTTTGGCCTTTTGCCATACCACAGTTCGTATGGTGTCGTCTCAACGGATTTTGATGGTGCCCTATTTAAAGTGAATGCAACTGTTTCTAATGCATAACCCCAAAATGATAACGGCAAATCAGTAAGAGACATCATAGATCGCACCATCTCTAATAGAGTACGATTACGACGTTCGGACACGCCATTACGCTGTGGTGTTCCAGGCGGTGTTAACTGTGAAACAATTCCACATTGTCTTAAGTGAGTACCAAACTCGAAACTCAGATATTCACCCCCACGATCAGACCGTAGGAACTTGATCTTCTTGTTACGATGATTTTCCACTTCACTCTGAAATTGCTTGAACTTTTCAAATGTTTCAGACTTGTGCTTCATCAAGTAGACATAACCATATCTACTCCAATCGTCAGTGAAGGTGAGAAAATAACGATATCCGCCGCGTGCCTCCACGCTCATCGGACCACACACATCGGTATGTATGATTTCCAACAAGTCACTTGCACGCTCCATTGTTCCGGAGAACGGAGTCTTAGTCATCTTGCCCATGAGGCATGGTTCGCACGTGTCAAGTGAATCAAAGTCAAGTGACTCCAAAAGTCCATCAGCATGGAGTTTCTTCATGCGCTTTACACCAATATGACCTAAGCGGCAGTGCCATAAAAATATGGCACTATCATTGTTAACTCTATCTCTTTTGGTCAATGTTATGTATATGCGTATCGCTATCAAGATTCAACATGAACAATCCTCTCACATTCGGTGCATGACCATAAAAGATGTTACTCATAGAAATAGAACAACCATTATTCTCTGACTTAAAAGAGTAACCGTCTCGCAATAAACAAGATCCAGATATAATGTTCATGCTCAACGCAGGCACTAAATAACAATGATTTAAGTTCATCACTAATCCCGACGGTAACTGAAGTGACACTGTGCCGACGGCGATTGCATCAACCTTGGAACCATTTCCTACGCGCATCGTCACTTCATCTTTCGCCAGCCTTCGTCTATTCCGCAGTTCCTGTTTCGAGTTGCAAATATGAGCAACAGAACCGGTATCGAATACCCAGGCACTACTACGAGAGCCGGTTAAGTACACATCAATAACATGTATATCAAATGTACCTGATTTTTCTTTGGCCGCCTTCTTATCTGCCAAATACTTGGGGCAATTGCGCTTCCAGTGACCCATACCCTTGCAATAGTAACACTCCGTTTCAGGCTTAGGTCCAGCTTTGGGTTTCTTCGGCGGATTGGAAACAGGCTTGCCGCTCTTCTTCGAATTACCCTTCTTGCCTTTGCCGTTTCTCTTGAAACTAGTGGTCTTATTCACCATCAACACTTGATGCTCTTTACGGAGTTCAGACTCTGCGACTTTCAACATTGCAAACAACTCACCGGGTGACTTGTTCATCCCTTGCATGTTGTAGTTCAACACAAAGCCTTTATAGCTTGGCGGCAGTGATTGAAGGATTCTGTCAGTGATAGCCTCTTGCGGGAGTTCAATCCCCAGCTCAGCTAGACGGTTTGAGTACCCAGACATTTTGAGCACATGTTCACTGACAGACGAGTTTTCCTCCATCTTGCAAGCATAGAATTTATCGGAGGTCTCATACCTCTCGATCCGGGCGTTCTTCTGAAAGATAAACTTCAACTCCTGGAACATCTCAAATGCTCCATGACGCTCAAAGCGACGTTGAAGTCCCGGTTCTAAGCCATACAAGACTGGACATTGAACTATTGAGTAGTCCTCCTTACGTGCTAACCAAGCGTTCTTAACATCCTGATCAGCCGTAGCGGGTGGTTCATCTCCTAGCGCAACATTAAGGACATAGTCCTTCTTCCCAGCTTGTAAGATTAGGTTAAGATTACGAGCCCAGTCTACAAAGTTGCTACCATCATCTTTCAACTTAGCTTTCTCTAGGAACGTATTAAAATTCAGGATGACTGTCGCGTGAGCCATGATCTACAACACAAATATATTCAAGTTGGACTTAGACTATGTTCAAGATAATTAGAGTTAAACTTAATCAAATTATTTGCTAAACTCCCACTCAAAAAGTACATCTCTCTAGTCATTTGAGTGGTTCATGATCCACCTACACTATCTCAAGTCCGATCATCACGTGAGTTGAGTATAGTTTCAGTGGTAAGCATCCCTATGCTAATCACATCATCTATATGATTCATGATCGACCTTTCGGTCTCATGTGTTCCGAGGCCATGTCTGCACATGCTAGGCTCGTCAAGCTTAAGCAACTGTTTTGCACCCGTTGTATGTGAACGTTGAGTCTATCACACCCGATCATCACGTGGTGTCTCGAAACGACGAACTGTAGCAACGGTGCACAGTCGGGGAGAACACAATTTCGTCTAAAATTTTAGTGAGAGATCACCTCATAATGCTACCGTCGTTCTAAGCAAAATAAGGTGCATAAAAGGATTAACATCACATGCAATTCATAAGTGACATGATATGGCCATCATCACGTGCTTCTTGATCTCCATCACCAAAGCACCGGCACGATCTTCTTGTCACCGGCGCCACACCATGATCATCCATCAACGTGTTGCCATCGGGGTTGTCGTGCTACTCATGCTATTACTACTAAAGCTACATCCTAGCAAAATAGTAAACGCATCTGCAAGCACAAACGTTAGTATAAAGACAACCCTATGGCTCCTGCCGGTTGCTGTACCATCGACGTGCAAGTCGATATTTTCTATTACAACATGATCATCTCATACATCCAATATTTCACATCACATAGTTGGCCATATCACATCACAAGCATACCCTGCAAAAACAAGCTAGACGTCCTCTAATTTTGTTGTTGCATGTTTTACGTGGTGACCAAGGGTATCTAGTAGGATCGCATCTTACTTACGCAAACACCACAACGGAGATATATGAGTTGCTATTTAACCTCATCCAAGGGCCTCCTCGGTCAAATCCGATTCAACTAAAGTTGGAGAAACCGACACTTGCGAGTCATCTTTGAGCAACGGGGTTACTCGTAACGATGAAACCAGTCTCTCGTAAGCGTACGAGTAATGTCGGTCCAAGCCGCTTCAATCCAACAATACCGCGGAATCAAGAAAAGACTAAGGAGGGCAGGAAAACTCACATCACCGCCCACAAAAATTTTTGTGTTCTACTCGAGAAGACATCTACGCATGAACCTAGCTCATGATGCCACTGTTGGGGAATGTCACATGGGAAACAAAAATTTTCCTACGCGCACGAAGACCTATCATGGTGATGTCCATCTACGAGAGGGGATGAGTGATCTACGTACCCTTGTAGATCGTACAGCAGAAGCGTTAGTGAACGCGGTTGATGTAGTGGAACATCCTCACGTCCCTCGATCCGCCCCGCGAACAATCCCGCGATCAGTCCCACGATCTAGTACCGAACGGACGGCACCTCCGCGTTCAGCACACGTACAACTCGACGATGATCTCGGCCTTCTTGATCCAGCAAGAGAGACGGAGAGGTAGAAGAGTTCTCCGGCAGCGTGACGGTGCTCCGGAGGTTGGTGATGACCTTGTCTCAGCAGGGCTCCGACCGAGCTCCGCAGAAACGCGATCTAGAGGAAAAACCGTGGAGGTATGTGGTCGGGCTGCCGTGGAAAAAGTCGTCTCAAATCAGCCCTAAAACCTCCGTATATATAGGTGGGAGGGAGGGGACCTTGCCTTGGAAAAGTCGTCTCAAATCAGCCCTAAAACCTTCATATATATAGGTGGGAGGGAGGGGACCTTGCCTTGGGGCTCAAGGAGCCCCAAGGGGGTCGGCCGAGCCAAGGGGGGAAGACTCCCCCCCAAACCGAGTTGGACTTGGTTTGGTGGGAGGGAGTCCTTCCCTTCCTTCCCACCTCCTCCTTTTTTTTCTTTTCTCTTGATTTTCTCTTCTTGGCGCATAGGGCCCTTTTGGGCTGTCCCACCAGCCCACTAAGGGCTGGTGTGCCACCCTCAAGGCCTATGGGCTTCCCCGGGGTGGGTTGCCCCCCGGTGAACTCCCGGAACCCATTCGTCATTCCCGGTACATTCCCGGTAACTCCGAAAACCTTCCGGTAATCAAATGAGGTCATCCTATATATCAATCTTCGTGTCCGGACCGTTCCGGAAACCCTCGTGACGTCCGTGATCTCATCCGAGACTCAGAACAACATTCGGTAACCAACCATATAACTCTAATACGCATAAAACAACATCGAACCTTAAGTGTGCAGACCCTGCGGGTTCGAGAACTATGTAGACATGACCCGAGAGACTCCTCGGTCAATATCCAATAGCGGGACCTGGATGCCCATATTGGATCCTACATATTCTACGAAGATCTTATCGTTTGAACCTAAGTGCCAAGGATTCATATAACCCCGTATGTCATTCCCTTTGTCCTTCGGTATGTTACTTGCCCGAGATTTGATTGTCAGTATCCGCATACCTATTTCAATCTCATTTACCGGCAAGTCTCTTTACTCGTTCCGTAATACCAGATCCCGCAACTTAGACTAAGTCACATTGCTTGCAAGGCTTGTGTGTGATGTTGTATTACCGAGTGGGCCCCGAGATACCTCTCCGTCACACGGAGTGACAAATCCCAGTCTTGATCCATACTAACTCAACTAGCACCTTCGGAGATACCTGTAGAGCATCTTTATAGTCACCCAGTTACGTTGCGACGTTTGATACACACAAAGTATTCCTCCGGTGTCAGTGAGTTATATGATCTCATGGTCATAGGAATAAATACTTGACACGCAGAAAACAGTAGCAACAAAATGACACGATCAACATGCTACGTCTATTAGTTTGGGTCTAGTCCATCACGTGATTCTCCTAATGACGTGATCCAGTTATCAAGCAACAACATCTTGTTCATAATCAGAAGACACTGACTATCTTTGATCAACTGGCTAGCCAACTAGAGGCTTGCTAGGGACGGTGTTTTGTCTATGTATCCACACATGTAAATGAGTCTTCATTCAATACAATTATAGCATGGATAATAAACGATTATCTTGTTACAGGAATTATGATAATAACTATATTTATTATTGCCTCTAGGGCATAATTCCAACAAGCGGGCTGTTTGGATCCTCAAGATGTCATTGGATGGCGCACCGGGTTGGGAGAAGATCTCCCTAACCCCAAAGAAGGGGAAATAGTAGTTTTTGTTGAACATTTGGAACGGGGTTTTAAGCCGTCCGGATCGAAATTTCTTAGGGACGCTTTGACCTTCATGAACGTCCGACTCCTGGATCTGGGACCCAATTCCATAAGCAATTTGAGCCAGTTCCAAGTTCTTTGCGAAGCTTATCTGCGGATCGAGACTTCTGTCCCTCTATTCTGGCATTTTTTTCATCTGAATCGCCAGACTGAATTCCACAATGGCCCCAGTTTGGAACTCGGCGGCGTCAACGTCCAGCGCCGTAGGGATAGTCCGTTCCCTTCACTCATCATGCCTAGCCATCCCAAGGGCTGGGGCGAATCTTGGTTTTATTGTCAAGAGACGTCCCCTGCTGGTGAGAATAAGCTTCTGGGTTACAGGCCAACCCGCCTTCCGGTCAACTTCAAGCTCCCAGACAAGCTCACCGCGGAAGAAGAGTCGGAGTTCATCCCAATATTATCTGAACTGAGATCCCTGACGAACAATGGTCTTACCGGGGTTGACCTGATCAGCTGCTGGGTCGAATGGCGGATTCTTCCTCTGAGCCACCGAGATGGTCTGATGTGTGAGTTTGATGGCACTCTGGATCATCCTCAATGCTACTTTCACACAGCATTAACAGAAAAAGACATTGTTGCCATCATCAAAAAGTTGACCGGCGAGCCTGCACGAAAGTGCGACCAAATCGGCCTTAAGCCCTTTTGCAAGATTAACCCGGCGCCCAAGGTAACCAAAACTGACCCGCCCTTGGTATTTATCCCTTCTGTTTTATTGCCATCATGATTTCATAATATATACCTTTCCAGAAAGGCGATAAGTTCTGGTCCAGGAGACCTAAAAAGCAAGCCATGAAAACTGCTAAGCCGCCCTCTAAGAAAGCCAAGGGCAAAGGTAAATCTGCTGCGGCTGAGCCATCTGAAGTCGACGAATCTCAAGTCGGCGATGCACTTCCAGAGGTACAAATCCGTCCTTTTTTCACTCGCCACCTATCACTTTTGACCTTTTATTTATATCTTTTTCTCTTCTTGTAATAGAATGAAGATAACGAAAGCCAAGAAGACTCTGTTGAGGTAATTTCTGTTTCCTCCGATTCATCTCCTTCTCCACCTAAGCCGGCCCGGCGAATATGTGGGAAAGTCCCCTTCTCACATACAAATGCTCATTTGGACCCAAATTTCTTACTGAAGAAAACACAGCACGCCTCAAACCGTAAGACACGAAGTCACTCTGGCGATCTGATATCTGGTTTACCAGCAACGAACAAAAGAAAGCCAAGCGAGGTACTTTTATGAGTAACCATTATTCGTGCTTCTTTGGATCACATTTGTAACCCGCCTGTATTATTGATATATAATTCTTGCAGAATTCTCCTCCCACTTCCGGCGACTCAGTGATGTCAACACTTCCACCGATGATTCGAGTTCCGGGGTAAGTCTCTTGCCTTGACCTTTGAGAATAACGATCTTTTCAATTCCTTAATGTGCTTATTCCCTTTTGTTAGGGCACAAGCCAAGAAAAGGAAAACCAGTGGATCAATTCCTGATGCAACTTCAGAATCTCCAAAGAAATCAACTCCGACTCAAGACGATCCAGCTCATGTTGAGCCTGCGATTCAAGTGGATCTTCCTGAGTCGCCGAAGGAAACAATGGATGCCTCTAAATCGCCGAACCCATTGATGACAACAGAAGACCCAGATGTTGTAGTCATTACTGGCTCTGGCTTTACCAAGCCGGCAACGACAGTTTTGTCCAAACATGTAGCATCCTCCTCTCAGGCCATTCCCGAGTCTGGGCTCTCCAAGGCGAAACTTTCCGACTATGCAAATCTGGAGTTTAAGGAACTCTGTTCTGGCTTTGCAAGTCGCCTGGAGGCGAGCTATGAGATGGAGAAAAATCTGCTAAAGATGTTAAACAACAAACATGAGGTAAGGTTTGTTATACTTATACTATTCCCAGTAACCCCCAAGGGCCGGGTCATCAGTAAAAAGATGAGCCGGGTCTTGAAAATTTAGAAAAAGCTTCGCGACCAGTAACCCCCAAGGGTCGGGTCATCAATAAAAAAGATGAGCCGGGTCTTGAAAATTTAGAAAAAGCTTCGCGACCAGTAACCCCCAAGGGCCGGGTCATCAATAAAAAAGATGAGCCGGGTCTTGAAAATTTAGAAAAAGCTTCGCGACCAGTAACCCCCAAGGGCCGGGTCATCAATAAAAAAGATGAGCTGGGTCTTGATTTCTGTATAATTTCTCTTGAAAAAATTATACATTAGCCCCCAAGTGTCAGGGATATTGCTTTGCAGTAATTCTGAGACTTGTCTTTATTTTAAACTTTCAATAGGAAAACATTGCTCACACCGAATTAGCGGTGGGCGATTTAAGGAAAAACTTAGCTGAACAACAAGACGCCCGAACTCAGTCGGAAGAGAAGTATAAATTGGCTCTGGCCGAACTGGAAAAACTCAAAGCCGAGTTAGAAAAAACTCAAGCTGACCAAAACGCCGCTTTGAAGAGAGCAGAGAAAGCTGAAGCGAAGCTGGTGACTGTTCAACAGGAGTTATCCGGCTTAAAACGTCATATCTCTAACATGACGCAAGCCATCTTTGGTAAGCCTTACCTAAATCTTCAACCTTATCCCCCCCTTTTTTGTACTCAAATTTCTGATGTTAAGTCACTAATTATCAAATTCCAGGTCCAAGAGTCGCCAACCTGCAAGAAGACGGTGTGTTGATGCTGAAGGCGATTTATACGCTGACAGAGCAACTGTACACAGGCAGTGTGTTGACCGTCAAAGCTGTGATGGGTGCCAAAGAGCCTATTACTTCCATCAAGAAGGTACTTGGATGCTTGTCCACACTTCCTCCCCAGATTGGCGAGTTAACTCGGTCAGCCGCCCGGAAAGGTGTCCTGACTGCCCTGAGTCGCTGCTTAGCGTATGCCCAGAGATCAATTTAGAAGAAGTAGCCGCTGGCTTCCCTCAGCTTAAAGACGATGGATCGGAATTTGTTGAAGAGGATTACCAGAAAGTTGTCAAGGATTCTCGGCTGGCTGCAACTCGACTCGCCGCAAGCCTTGATTTAACGAAGTACCAGGCGGCTTATGACAGTAAGAATAAGAAAGTCAGCCCGCCAACCTTCGTGGTGACCAACCTAATTCCTCGGCGACCCAAGAATCCTTTCGACTGGGAAGCATACTTGGCATCAATTTTGACCGACGAAGACGACTTTGCTGCTTTGGCCAGGTGCAATTGGGTATTGGGCGATTTACAAATCGAAGTTGGTCAGAGCTCACGCCAGGATTTAGCGAAGTAGACGTTCCTGAATTTGGCCTGCGAGCCATGTAATAGTCAGTACTATTTTTTGATGACATCTCCTGCGAGAAAAAAACCCTTATATCGCTTTTTAAGGCGACTTGAAATATTTGGCCCGCCTTTATAAGAATCTTCTATAATGCTTAATCTGCCAAGGATGAAACAAATCTTAGCACCCTCCTGTCGTAAACTTTGAAAACATCATCTGTGAAAACAAATGAACTACGGGTAGATTCAACAAGTATGTAGAAAGGGGAAAATCATAATAAAAGTAACTTCGTCGGCTCATACGGTCGCGACAGAGGGAGGCGAGTCAGAAAACTCGTGCACCCACCCCAAATGCAAGTTTCGTCGGCTCATACGGTCGCGACAGGGGGAGGCGAGTCAGAAAGCTCGTGCACCCACCCTAAATGCAAGTTTCGTCGGCTCATACGGTCGCGACAGGGGGAGGCGAGTCAGAAAGCTCGTGCACCCACCCTAAATGCAAGTTTCGTCGGCTCATACAGTCGCGACATGGGGAGGCGAGTCAGAAAGCTCGTGCACCCACCCTAAATGCAAGTTTCGTCGGCTCATACGGTCGCGACAGGGGGAGGCGAGTCAGAAAGCTCGTGCACCCACCCTAAATGCAAGTTTCGTCGGCTCATACGGTCGCGACAGGGGGAGGCGAGTCAGAAAGCTCGTGCACCCACCCTAAATGCAAGTTTCGTCGGCTCATACGGTCGCGACAGGGGGAGGCGAGTCAGAAAGCTCGTGCACCCACCCTAAATGCAAGTTTCGTCGGCTCATACGGTCGCGACAGGGGGAGGCGAGTCAGAAAGCTCGTGCACCCACCCTAAATGCAGGTTTCCTCGGCTCATACGGTCGCGACAGGGGGAGGCGAGTCAAAAAGCTCTTGCACCCACCCTAAATGCAAGTTTCATCGGCTCGTACGGTCGCGACAGGGGGAGGCGAGTCAGAAAGCTCGTGCACCCACCCTAAATGCAGGTTTCGTCGGCTCATACGGTCGCGACAGGGGGAGGCGAGTCAAAAAGCTCGTGCACCCACCCTAAATGCATGTTCTGTCGGATCATAAGGTCGCAACAGGATGACACAATTTGCACTTTTTTAACAAAGAAGCCCCCAAGTCGGGGAGTGTTTTATTACTTCATCATGAAACTGAAAAACTTACAAAATGTGGAGCTTTTAAGAGATCAAGTGTAGTAAGGCCGTAAATGAGCAATATTCCAGGGGCGAGTTGACTCAGCCTCTGTAGTCGGTCGATTAGGCCGAAGATCCATCAAATAATAAGAGCCATTGCGGAGGTTTTTACTGACGACGAACGGCCCTTCCCAAGGGGGTGATAGCTTGTGCATACCTACCCGATCTTGTATCAGACGAAGTACTAAGTCGCCCTCCTGAAAAGTCCGACTCTTAACCCGGCGACTATGATAAGGCCGCAGATCTTGCTGGTAGATAGCCGAACGAGCCGCAGCCACGTCACGCTCTTCTTCCAAGGCATCCAAGGAATCCTGACGCGCCAGCTCATTATCTTGCTCCATATATGCAGCGACTCTAAGAGAATCATGTCTTATGTCGGTAGGGAGGACAGCCTCTGCTCCATAGACCAAAAAGAAAGGAGTGAACCCCGTGGATCGATTTGGGGTGGTCCGAATACTCCACAGTACCGAAGGTAATTCTTCAACCCAACACCCTGGAGTCCTTTCCAGGGGGACCATGAGCCGAGGTTTAATCCCTCGCAAGACTTCCTGATTCGCCCGCTCTGCTTGCCCATTGGACTGCGGGTGAGCAACTGCAGAAACATCAATGCGGATATGTTCTCGACGACAAAAATCCAGCATCGCTCCTTGGGACAAGTTAGTACCATTGTCCGTGATAATTCTGTGCGGATACCCAAAACGGAAAATCAGCTTTTTCAGAAATTTGACCGTTGTCTCTGCATCGCAAGTTCCAACAGGTTCCGCCCCAACCCATTTAGTGAACTTATCAACTGCCACCAATAAATGTGTTTTCTTGTTAGAGGACATTTTAAAAGGACCGACCATGTCCAGCCCCCAGACCGCGAAGGGCCAAGTAATGGGAATCATCCTCAATTCTTGAGCCGGCACATGAGCCTGTCTCCCGTATCGTTGGCACCCCTCGCACCGCCGTACTATGTCTTCCGCATCTGCATGAGCCGTCAGCCAAAAGAAACCATGTCGAAAAGCCTTTCATACCAAAGAACGTGACCCGGCGTGATGCCCGCAGTCTCCAGAATGAATGTCATTTAGGATCACGCATCTTTCCTCGGAGGAAACACACCGTTGAAAGACCCCAGAAGCACTCCGTTTATATAACTCACCATTAATGATGACCATGGATTTGCTACGTCGAACGATCTGGCGAGCCAAAACCTCATCGGTGGGTAATTCGCCGCGAGTGAGATAAGCCAGATAAGGAAGAACCCAGTCCGGAGTGACATGGAGAGCCGCCACGAGCTGAGACTCGGGATCTGGTATCACCAACTCCTCCTCCGTGGGTACAACCACAGATGGTTTATGCAAGATATCCAAAAAAACATTAGGGGGGACCGGTTTTCTTTGTGAGCCGAGTCGCGAGAGGGCATCAGCTGCTTCGTTGAGTCGCCGATCAACATGATCCACCTGATATCCATGAAAATAGCCCGCCACATCAGATACAGCTCGTTTGTAAGCCGCCATCATAGGATCCCGAGAGTCCCAGGTACCCGAAACCTGTTGCGCCACCAAATCTGAATCCCCAAAACATCTGACTCGGGTTAGGTTCATCTCTTTTGCCAGTCGCAAACCGTGAAGCAGAGCTTCATATTCCGCCGCATTATTCGTGCAGGGAAACATGAGTCGGAGAACATAACAGAACTTATCTCCTTGAGGGGATATCAACACCACACCAGCCCCCGAGCCCTCCAACTGCCTGGATCCATCAAAGTAAATAGTCCAATAGGTAAGGTCAGGCCGATCTTCCGGAACCTGAAGTTCCGTCCAATCGTTAACGAAATCGACTAGTGCCTGGGATTTGATGGCTGTGCGGGGGGTATATTGTATGTGATGAGACCCAAGCTCTATTGCCCATTTGGCGATTCGCCCTGTTCCCTCCCGATTTTGGATGACGTCACCGAGGGGGGCGGAACTGACCACAGTGATCGGGTGCTCCTGGAAATAATGTTTAAGTTTTCGACTCGCCATGAACACCCCATAGACCAGTTTTTGCCAATGCGGGTATCGCTGTTTGGAAAGAGTTAACACCTCACTGATAAAGTATACCGGACGTTGCACCGGGTATTCCTTTCCTTCCTCCTTTCTTTCGACGACCACAGCCACGCTGACCGCCTTGGAATTTGCCGCGATATACAGGAGCATAGGCTCCTTTTCAGTTGGGGCTGCCAGGACCGGCGGGTTAACCAATTGATGTTTCAAGGCCTGAAGCGCCTTGTCTGCCTCCTCTGTCCATACGAATCGGTCGGATTTCCTCAACAATTGGTAAAGAGGAATCGCCTTTCCCCAAGGCGGCTCACGAAATGACTTAGAGCCGCAATGCGGCCCGCCAGTCGCTGAACTTGATTAACATTCGTCGGCTTCCCGAGAGAGGTAACCGCTTCAATTTTGTCCGGGTTAGCCTCGATGCCACGCTCTGATACCAAGAAAACCAGTAGTTTTCCTGCAGGTACACCAAAAACGCACTTGGTAGGATTTAGCTTCATCTGATATACTCGTAAATTATCAAAGGTTTCCTTAAGGTCTTCCAAAAGTGTCTCCCCCCGGCGGGTCTTGATCACAATGTCGTCAACATAAGCATGGACGTTGCGGCCAATTTGGTTATGAAGACAATTCTGGATGCAGCGTTGATAAGTCGCCCCTGCGCTCTTGAGTCCGAACGGCATGGACACATAGCAAAAGGCCCCGAAGGGGGTTATGAAGGCCGTCTTCTCCTGATCTTCCACGGCCATCTTGATCTGATGATAACCTGAATAGGCGTCCAAAAAGCACAATCGTTCGCATCCCGCCACCGAGTCAATGATTTGGTCGATGCGGGGAAGAGCGAAAGGATCTTTGGGACAAGCTCTGTTGAGATCCGTATAGTCAATACACATACGGAAAGTGCCATTCTTCTTGAGTACTAACACCGGGTTAGCCAGCCATTTGGGGTGAAAAACATCCACGATGAACCCGGCAGCTAAAAGACGGGCGACTTCTTCTCCAATCGCCTTGCGTCGCTCCTCGTTAAATCTGCGGAGGTACTGTTGGACAGGTTTGCATTTTGGGTCAATATTAAGATGGTGCTCAGCGAATTCTCTCGGTACACCCGACATGTCAGAGGGCTTCCATGCGAAGATGTCCCGATTCTCACGGATGAATTCGATGAGCGCGCTTTCCTATTTGGGGTCCAGACCCGTCCCAATGGTGAACTGCTTGGATGAATCGCCAGGAACGAAATCGATTGTCTTAGTATCATCCGTCGGTTTGAACTTGAGGGGCGACTCAGAATCTGTAGTCGGCTTCTTGAGTGGTGACATGTCTGCCGGGTCAACATTGGCCCGATGATGTTTGAGCTCTTCCGCCGCACAGGCGACTTCCGCATAAGCCGCGTCCCCTTCCTCACACTCCTTTGCGATTCTTCTATCTCCATCAATCGTGATGGGTCCTTTAGGACCAGGCATTTTGAGCTTGAGGTAGACGTAGCACGGGCGGGCCATGAAGCGGGCGTAAGCCGGTCGCCCGAACAGCGCATGGTACGGGCTTTTCAGCTTGACCACCTCGAAGATTAGAGACTCCGACCTGTAATTCTGCGCTGTTCCAAACACTACTGAGAGCCTGACCCGGCCTATGGGATAAGCCGACTTGCCCGGGACAATGCCCTGGAAAACCGTGGTTGAAGGCATCAAGTCTTTCTCCAATAGATTCATCCTCCGGAAGGTGTCGAAGTATAGGATATTAATGCTGCTGCCACCATCCATTAATACCTTTGACAGGGTGTAACCCCCCACTTGGGGAGCCACGACTAATGCCAGGTCGCCCGGATTATCTATTCTTGGCGGGTGATCCTCTCTACTCCATGTTATGGTCTGCTCGGACCAGTGGAGATATCTGGGAATCGCTGGCTCAGTTACGCTGTACGCCCGGTGATTTACCTTTTTATCACGCCTGCAAGCATTAGTGGTGAAAACGTGGTACTGCCCATTACTCAGTTGTTTGGGATTGTTGCGGAAGCCCCCGTTGTCATCCTGGTCCTGTGGAGCCCCGTGTGGGGGCGGCTGCTAGAAAACTCCCGGCGGGTTGTACCGCCGCTGGTGGTGCACCGGGTACTGGCCGCCGCCTGGTTGCAGGCCTCCCTGAGCCCCCTGTTTGGGAAAGCCGCCGAAGGGGTTCTGCCTTTGGTAGGGCGCGGCGAGTTGGTCCTGGCGCCGGTTCGGATCTTCGTTTTGGCTTTTCTTGATTGCCTCCGCCCGAAATTCTCGCATGACGAAACAGTTCTCCGAAGAATGGCCCGCCGGGCCGTCGGCCGTGGCGTGGTGCGGGCAAGGGCCTTTGAGTAGCTCTTCATAATTACGCGGCCTTTTCCCACTGAAACCTCGATTCTTCTTTTTGCCGTCATTGGCATTGGTGTTGGCAACCAAATCCGAGGGCTCCTCCTGTGGCCTACGCTTGCCGTTGGTCCCCTGATTGTGAAGGTTGCGGCCCTGGAAACGGGTGTGATTTTTTGTCGAATCACCCTTTTTGGGCGAGTTACCCTTACCATCCTCGCCGGGATCCTTGGTATCATCGGCCTCGGCATACCTAGTGAGGGTGTCCATCAGTTCGCCCATGTCCTGAACTTTCCGTTTGAGTCGCCCCAATTTCTGGACCAACGGTTCATAGTGGCAGTTGTGCTCGAGGATAAGCACAGCTTGTGCTGCCGTGATACCATCTGATGAATTAATAATTTCTGCGACCCGCCGTGACCAATGGTGTGCCGACTCATCCGGGTGTTGTACGCAGTGTTGTAAGTCGACGATCGTCATCGGTCGTTTACAGGTTCCCCGGAAGTTTTTGATGAAACGCTCTTTCAGCTCGGCCCAGGACTGGATAGAATTGGGAGGTAAGTTTTATAGCCAAGTGCGCGCCGATCCCTCGAGCATCATGGTGAAATATCTGGCGCAAACCGCCTCATTTACGTCGAGCATGTCCATGGCAATCTCATAGCCCTCGATCCATGATGTTGGTTCGAGATCTGGTGTGTAATTAGGCACCTTTCTTGGTCCTTTGAAATCCTTGGGCATTCTTTCATTCCGAAGGGCTAGGGACAAGCATGGTACCCCAACTCGCCCTCCGGTCCCTGCGAGGGGGCCTGGGCGTCTTGAACGTTGGGGAGATCTCTGCCCGGCAGGTTCCGCTCGGGCGGGTTGTCCTGCGGGAAGTGTCGCGGGCCACTGTTTACGGCTGGCTGATCCTCCGGCCTACTCCTGGTATAGCTCGCCTGATGGGTGGAGTGCAATCTCTTTAGGCTGTGTGAGAACTGTGCGTTTTGAACCACCGCTGTTTTCAACATCTCGATGGCGTTCCTCGCTTCAATCTCAGCTGGGGTGTTGCCGTGAATCGGAAGAGACTCCAAATGGCGAGTTGCGGCAAGCACGTTATCCACCGGGTTGGAGAAGTGGCCTTGAGGGGTCCGGAAACGAGGAATTTGACCCTCAGTCGGCTGAACCGGCGGGTTAGGTGGGCGGCCCGGCCCTCCTGTTGGGGCGGCTCCCATCCCGGGGGTTCGAGGAGTGTCGAACAGGCGGGTCGGGTTGAGGTCATTGGGTAGGCAACCCTGGTGTCTCCGCTGATGGACGGCGTCGGACGCGCGCTGCTGTCTTTCGAGCCGCCAGTTGTCAGTGTTCAATCGCATCCTTTCGGCCGTGATTTGGGCTTGTCGAGTCTCGATCCTGGCGGACTCCATCTCAGCATCCTGATGGGCCTTTGCCACCGCCTCTCTCAGCTTTGCTTACTCTGCATTTATCTCCTCTTGGTTCTCTGGCGTGAGGGGAGTTGACATTAGTCTCGTGATTTCTGCCGCTAAATCCACCAGGACTGCGGACGCACTTCTGGATGTCCCGCCGGTCCCATCGCCTCCAGTGGGGTTTTGTGCGGGTTGAGTTGCCCCAGCCATGTAGATGGCGATCTGGTGGCGGGTTCGATCAAGGATTTCCGGATCCATGGCGAGTGACAGGCCTCCGAGACCGTCTCCATGGAGAGACCGGATGGAATCTGAATCGCCCATGGATGACTCATCGTCAGAGTTGACCGGGGTACCCTCCTGAGTCGCCACGTGTTCTGGCTCCTCCGATCCCTGCGTGAACCCCACAAAGACCGGGCGAGTTAGATTCTGTGTTATGACTGGGCGGACGTACCTGGCCGGCTCGACGATGTCGGTGGAGATGTCCGGCTCAGGAACGGATGATTCGATCATGCCGATGAAGATGTTGATCTTGCCGAAGGGGACCCTGTAGCCCGATTCGAGAGAATTCGCTTCAGGTCCCCATCGTTGGTTGTCGATGTAGGTTATCCCGCGGCGGCTCCGAGTCATGAGCGCCGTCGCATAACTCCCAAACCCTGGTAGGGCTCCCTTTGAGAACTCAACTCCACCGTGCGTAGGCCCCATGGTGGGCGCCAACTGTCGTGGTTTTGTCACGGCACATGTCCTCGTGAAAGGACTTAGTACTCGAGCCATCGCACCTTGGTGGCGACTCAAAGGGGTTAAACGGGAGGAACACGGGGATTTACCCAGGTTCGGCCCCTCGAGAGGAGGTAATAGCCTACGTCCTGCTTTGTGTGTATTGATGTGGATTCGATTACAAGGGAGGCGTAACTCGCCTAACCTAGCACTCGATGATTTTCTAACCTACCTCTCCTCCTTAAGACTCGCCTTTATATATAGGTCGAGGCCTTAGGGTTTACAAGAGTCCCTTCCTCACTACAAATCGTGACCATTGTAGTCTCTAAGTCGCCGCCCTTCAAAACCCGGAGACCTTCCAGAAATCAGAACCGTCCCGCGGCCTTGAACCGCCCAGGCTGAAGCCCAAGTAACCTAAAGGATGAATCGCCTTACTGGTAACCCGGCCCATCTTGGGCGGGTCACTTAATAAGTAATATCCCCAACAGTATGGCAATCCCTACTCATTCACATTTATATCTATTAATGGGCATCTCCATAGCCCTTTGATTTGCCGAGTCAATGTGACCAGGTCCTCCTTTTTGTCTCACAACCACCGCCACACTCTATTCCACTTATAGTGCTATATCCATGGCTCGCGCTCATGTATTGCGTGATAGTTATAATTTTTTTGAGAAAGTAAGAGTGCGAAAATGATTACTTGGACAATACCGGGGTTGTGCATGATTTACATTAGTTGTGTGAGGATGATGGAGCATAGCCAGACTATATGATTTTGTAGGGATAACTTTCCTTGGCCTTGTTATTTTGAAAGTTCATGATTACCTTGCTAGTTTGCTTGAAGTATTATTGTTTTCATGTCAATAGGAAACTATTGTTTTGGATCTTACGGATCTGAACATTCTATCACGTGAAAGAAGTTGCAAAGGACAACTATGCTAGGTAGCATTCCACATCAAAAATTCATTCTTTATCACTTCCCTACTCGAGGACAAGCAGGAGTTAAGCTGGGGGATGCTTGATACGTCTCCAACGTATCTATAATTTTTGATGGTTTCATGCTGATGGGGTTATAGTCCTAGGGTAGGGTCATAGGCCTGCCGTGCGGGTCCTACCCAAGGACTACCCCTCATAAGGGACAAGGCCCTTAGTCAGTTCCGACTGAACTAAGGAGTTCCCATCATCTAGTCGGTAACAGGTCCTCGACCATCTAGTCGGAAACTAGCATTCGGAGCGTATCAAACTAACCGACTGGATTCCACTCTGAGCATCGTAACCCCCGTGGAGGGAAACGGTCATACGTTTCTACGTGCCTTTATTAGCATTTAAGACGTACGTTACCTGTAACGTAAGCATTTATTCGCCACTACTCCACCCCTGTGCACTGAACCGTTGTGGAGGGCAGCACACTCTATATAAGCCACCCTCCCCCACTGGTGCAGGGGTTAGCAATTCACTGTATTCTATATTCCACTCGACAACAAGCTCCTAGAGCACTGAGACGTAGGGCTATTACCTCCACCGCAGAGGGGCCTGAACTCATACAATCTCGTCGTAGCTAAGGCTCTGCCCATCCTTTCGTACCCTACACATCTACTGTCAGGCTTATACCCACGACAGTTGGTGCCCACCGTGGGGTAGGCGTCTAAGCGACTTCTGGCGAGTTTGCGACTACATCATTTCGTCATGTCGTCCGGTGGAGATTCGAGCATGGGTCACGAGATCCTCTTCGGCGCTCTCTCCTTCATCGTCGACGATTCAGCATGGCTTCGGGATGCTCCTCTCGACATCGAGGCGCTTCCCCGCCGTGGAGCTACGCACTTCCGTGCCGGCGCCCGCGACATTCTTCTTCTCCAGCAGTCGACTCCGGTGTCGACCTACACCGATGTCATGCGTCGCAACAAGCAGTCCCGCCGTCCGCGGCTCCAGCGTTGGGTGCGACACGCCCAGGCACGCCAGTACGCGTCTTCACAAGTGGCGGTCCTAGAGTCGGTTGTGGTTGCCCCGCTGTCCCAGCGCTCGGACTCGGTTCCGACTGAGTTTCCTTCCGAGTACGCGGGTCGCGGGCCTGCAGCAGAAGTACACATGGCCAAATCCCATGAAGATCCCCGTCAAGCTGGCCGGAACGAGCACGAGATCGGTGAAACATCCGACGCGCATCCTCCGCCTCGCCGTTCTGCCAGTCGGCACACTCGGCGGAGCAACGTGGAGTTATTCCGCACAGCCATCCTCAACTTGGTTGCGGCTGCCAAGATAGCCGATTCCCTTCAGCTGACTGATTCATAGGCTGGCAGGGGGATCGAGAAATCCGCGCCCTGTTGCACACGGCACATCAGCAAAACTCGGCGGTCTCCCAGTCGCACAACAGGGTCCACAATAGTTCTGTTCATGCAAACACGCATCGGTCAGTTCACAACCCTGGTTCTCATCAGCGACACAGGGGAGGCAGCCGTTCCATAAACACCGAAGATCATCGCCGTTCACGCACTCCTCAGCAGGGTGGGCCCTATGGGCCCCAACATCATGATGATCGGCGTTCAGTCGGTGACACTTACGACCCAAGACCCGATGCAAGAGGGCATATCGCCCAGCGGAGGGTCGACAGGGGCCGAGCCCACCGCGATGGTTACAATATTGACCGTCCGAGTGGAAGCAGGACCATCGTTTCTGGTCCCGAGTGTTTCAGTCGAGCGATCTGTTCGGCTGACATCCCTCCCAACTTCCGATTGGCAACGGGAATCAGCAAGTTTACAGGAGAGTCCAAGCCAGAAACGTGGCTGGATGATTACCGAGTGGCAGCCCAGATTGGAGGAGGGGACGACCATGTCGCCATGAAGCACCTCCCTGTGATGCTCGACGGTTCGGCACGAGCGTGGCTGAACCAGTTGGCCCCCTCAAGCATCTACAGCTGGGCAGATCTGGCTCGAGTGTTCACCAGGACCTTCGAAGGGACGTGCAAGCGCCCTGCTGGCCTCGTGGAACTCCAACATTGCGTCCAGAAGCAGAATGAGCCCCTGCGTGATTTCATTCAGCGTTGGACAACTCTCTACCACACGGTGGAGAACGTCAGAGAGCATCAAGCAGTCTGCGCCTTCAAGGCAGGCGTACAGTACAGGGATCTGTACCTGAAGTTCGGCCGAACGGGTGACATCTCCATGAGCAAGATGATGGAGATAGCAGCACGCTATGCAAATGGCGAAGAAGAGGACCGCATCCGAAGCGGCAAGCACAAAACAGTCGCCGATGGAGATGGGAGTAACACTCGGAAGCAGAAGCAGAAAGCTTCGTCCACTCCGCAGGTAGCGGCTGCAGCTGTAACCAACGCCAAGTTCAAGGGCAAAGGGAAGGCTGAGTTCACCCCCAAGAAGAAGCAGTTCAATAATCCCATCCTGGACCAGCCGTGTCCGATTCATACGAAGATGGACGAAGAGGGCAACCCCATTTATCCGAAGCATACCACTCGACAGTGTCGCCTCCTGATCCAGGGGTTCGGCGAAGGGCAACCGAGTGAAAAGGACAATGAACAGGATGAGGAGGATAAGGAGGATCCGTTCCCCAAAGTCCATGCAAAACTGATGATTTTTGCTGACGTTGAGAGCAAGAGTCGACTGAAGCTGGTGAAGAGGGAGGTCACATGGCCACCCCTACCAACCCCAAGTTCCTCAAATGGTCTCAGACTGCGATCACCTTTGACCAGTCGGATCATCCGGCACACGTACTCACCCAGGGAGACAGGCTCTGGTTGTCGACCCGGTGGTGGAAGGAGTCCGAGTGCGCAAAGTCCTCATGGACGATGGCAGTGGCTTGAACATCATGTACGCCGACACTCTCAAGGGGATGGGCATTCCGATGTCCAAACTCAGCGAGAGTAGCATGCAGTTCCATGGAGTCGTCCCTGGACGGAAGGCCAAGTCACTCGGCCAGATTGCGTTGGACGTCTTTTTCGGCTCCGACAAGAACTTCCGCAAGGAAAAGCTGACGTTCGAGGTGGTGGACTTCCAGAGCGCTTACCATGCAATTCTGGGCTGCCCGGCGTATGCGCGTTTCATGGCCCGTCCATGTTACGTATACCTGAAGCTGAAGATGCCAGGCCCGAAAGGTGTGATCACCATCACAGGCAATCGACAGCGGGCCGAAGAGTATCTGCAGCAGGGATCAAGAATCGCCGACCAGCAGATGGCCGTCCTCGAGCTTGACGAGTACAAGAAAATAGTCGACCCCGCTGACTTAATGCGTTCGAAGAAGCCAGCTTCGGAGTCTGCATTCTAGTCGGCGGGAGAGACGAAGAAGGTCAGCATCCACCCGACGGACGACACTGCTACCCTGACGAACATCTCCACCACCCTCGATCCTAAATAGGAAGCCGAGCTCACCCAATTCCTCCGTGAGAACTGGGACATCTTCGCATTGAAACCCTCTAACATGCCAGGTGTACCCAGGGAGTTGGCTGAGCACCGACTGCATGTGGATCCCACCGCTCGGCCTGTCCGAGAACGCCTGCGTCGGTCCGCCGCGCACAAGAGGAAGGCAATCGGAGAAGAGGTGGCCAAGCTTTTGGCAGCCAAGTTCATTCGCGAGGTTCACCACTCCAAGTGGCTCGCCAATGTTGTCATGGTGCCCAAGAAGGACAAGTCGCTCAGAATGTGCATCGACTTCAAACATCTCAATAAGGTCTGCCCGAAAGACCATTTTCCGCTCCCCCGCATCGATCAAATTGTCGATTCGACTGCGGGTTGCGAGCGGTTGTCATTTCTTAATGCGTACTCGGGCTATCATCAGATCCGTCTGTATGGACCCGATGAATTAAAAACAGCCTTCATCACCCCATTCGGGTGCTTCTGCTACATCACTATGCCATTTGGTTTGAAGAATGCAGGAGCTACCTTTATGCGCAGGATCCAAAAATGCCTCCTCGACCAGATCGGTCGGAATGTGGAGGCGTATATGGATGATATCGTAGTCAAGTCACGCAAAGGTTCCGACCTGCTGACTGACTTGGCAGAAACATTCGCCAACCTTCGTAGATACGATATCAAGCTCAACCCCTCCAAGTGTTCATTCGGCGTTCCCAGCGGAAAGTTACTCGGTTTCTTCGTTTCCGAACGAGGTATCGATGTCAACCCCGAAAAGAATACACGATGTTCAACGGCTCACAGGTTGCCTAGCGGCTTTGAGCAGGTTTATCAGTCGACTCGGCGAGAAAGCACTTCCTCTATACCGACTCATGAAGAAATCAGATACGTTCGAGTGGACAGATGAAGCCCAAGTCGCATTCGACGACCTCAAAGTCCTACTTTCCACCCAGCTGGTTCTTACTGCTCCGCTCAGTAAAGAGCCCCTTCTTCTGTATATCGCGGCTACAAATCAAGTCGTCAGCACTGTTCTTACAGTCGAACGAGAAGAAGAAGGCAAAGCATACAAAGTTCAGCGGCCAGTGTATTACGTCTCCGAAGTCCTGACTCCTTCGAAGCAGAGGTATCCCCACTATCAAAAACTTACCTACGGGATTTACATGACTGCGAAGAAGGTAGCCCATTATTTCCAAGACCACTCGGTGTCTGTCGTTTCTGATGCTCCGCTGGCGGAAATCCTCCACAATCGGGACGCATCAGGCCGAGTGGCGAAGTGGGCAATGGAGATGTTGTACTGCGATATCAAGTTCGAGGCCAAGAAAGCTATAAAGTCTCAAGCCCTGGCTGACTTCATAGCAGAAGGGGTAGAACAACAGCAACCGACCGACATCTACTCGGCTCATTGGACAATGTTCTTCGATGGGTCTAAGATGTTGAATGGCCCCGGCGCTGGCGTTGTGATCGTATCGCCAAAGGGCGACAAACTCAAATATGCGCTGCAGATACACTTTGATTCCTCCAACAATGAGGCAGAGTATGAAGCTCTCCTTTATGGACTGCATATGGCCATCGCACTCGGCGTCCGTCGCCTGATGGTCTATGGCGATTCGGATTTGGTGGTTAATCAAGTGATGAAAGAGTGAGACGTCAGGAACCCCACCATGACCACATACTGGAATGTAGTGAGGAAGCTCGAGAAGAAGTTTGAAGGTCTAGAACTCCACCATGTTCCGCGACTGAAGAACCAAGCAGCTGATGAGTTGGAAAAACTCGGATCCACTCGGAGACCAGTCCCGAGTGACGTCTGCCTCGAGCACCTCCACCTTCCCTCAGTCAAAGAAGATCCTTTCACAGAGGAACCAGTACAACCAAAGAGTTCGACAGATCCGACTGAAGTCGACGTACCTGCTGTGGTTGATCTGATCATGGAGATTCTTGGTGTCATCCCCGATTGGACTGTGCCGATCATTGCATATATCCTGAGGCAGGAATTACCAGAAGACGAAGTCCAGGCCAGGCAGATAGTCCGCAGGTCGAAGTCGTTCACTGTCATTGATGGCCAGTTGTACAAGGAAAGCGTTTCATGCGTTCTTCAACGATGCATCTCCCCAGAGGAGGGACAGTTAATCCTGGAAGAAATTCAGTCGGGAACCTGCGGTCATCACGCCTCTTCGAGAGCAATCGTCGCCAAAGCATTCAGAGCTAGTTTCTTCTGGCTGCAGGCAAATGAAATGGCTAAAGATATGGTCGACCGATGTGAAGGCTGTCAGTTCTACTCCAACAAGTCCCACAAGCCAACATCTGCGTTGAAGACAATCCCTCTTGTGTGGCCGTTTGCAGTATGGGGATTAGATACAGCCGGTCCATTCAGGACATGCCAAGGAGGATACACACATCTGTTGGTGGCAGTCGACAAGTTCACAAAATGGATTGAAGCAAAGCCCATCAAGAAGCTCGACGCCCTAACAGCCATCAAGTTTGTCAGGGACATCATCTCCAGATTTGGTGTACCTCACAACATAATCACGGACAATGGGACAAACTTTGACTCGGTCAGATTCAAAGGTTTCTGTGCAAGCCAAGGTATCCGAGTGGATTTTGCATCCGTGGCGCATCCTCAATCCAACGGACAAGCAGAGCGGGCGAATGGACTTATTCTACAAGGTTTGAAGCCCCGACTCCTGCGAGAGGTGGGAGATGCCGCTGGCGTATGGGTCACCGAGCTACCTTTAGTGCTTTGGGGTCTTCGCACAACCCCGAACAGATCTACAGGGCGATCACCGTTCTTCCTCGTTTACGGAGCAGAAGCAGTCCTTCCGAGTGACTTGCTTCACAATGCTCCACGAGTCGAACTCTTCTCCGAAGCTAAAGCAGAACAAGCAAGGCAAGACGGGGTGGACCTTCTAGAGGAGGAGCACGAGATGGCACTGACTCGCTCAACCATTTATCAACAAGATCTACGGTGTTTTCACGCACGACACGTCAGGAGTCGCACGTTCCAAGCAGGCTACCTGGTGCTCCGAGTGGATCAGCAAAGACCTCACAAGTTGGCTCCTGCCTGGGAAGGACCCTTCATCTTCTCCAAGGTGCTGAACAACGGAGCATACATACTCTACAACATCGACAGGGAGACAGACGAGCCGCGAGCATGGAACGGATATCTCCTGAAGCGCTTCTACACGTGACCATCGACTGAAGCAATGTAAAGAACAAGTATTGGTGAAATAATATAAAGCAGATTGAGATTTTGCAGATTCAAAATTCTTCCCCGGTCGCAGACTCCGGTCTAAAAAAAACTTAGCTGCGATCAAGAATCGCCTAAGTACTGACCTTCTCCGAGTGTGTACTACACATCGCACTCGGGGACTTAGCTACGATCAAGAATCGCCTAAGTACTGACTTTCTCCGAGTGTGTACTACACGTCGCACTCGGGGACTTAGCTGCAATCAAGAATCGCCTAAGTACCGACTTTCTCCGAGTGTGTACTACATGTCGCACTCGGGGACTTAACTGCAATCAAGAATCGCCTAAGTACTGACTTTCTCCGAGTGTGTACTACACGTCGCACTCGGGGACTTAGCTGCGATCAAGAATCACCTAAGTACTGACTTTCTCCGAGTGTGCACTAAACGTCGCACTCGGGGACTGAGCTGCGATCAAGAATCGCCTCAGTACAAATTTTCTCCGAGTGTGCACTACTCGTCACACTCGAAGACTTAGCTGCGATCAAGAATCGCCTAAGTACTAACTTCCTCCGAGTGAGCACTTACGTTGAGGTGATGGGAACGGCGACCCTCATCCGCGGCAAAGCCTTCCGAGGTTTAGATCCGCTTGGTTTGGCCACCTTGGAAGGCTAACCCGCAGGCTCAGCAGCAGCGTCCCTGGTCCTCTTGGTGCTCCGAGCACTCGGAACCCCGGGGACAGTTGACGGGGCACTCGGAACCGTAGGAGCAGTCGGCGGAGCACTCGAGGATGCTGGAGGGGCCGAGGGAGCTGCAGGTTCGTGTCGGCGCTTGGTTCGATGCTCTGGCGGCGGGGGTGGCGAGTCCTGCTCTTCGTCTTCCTCCTCCTCTTCACTAGACTCCTCCTCCGTCTCCCCACTGTCGGAGACGTACTCGACGCTCTCCACGCTGCCCTCCTGGCTGCCCTCTTCCTCCACCTCGGCCGGGTTCCCGTTCGAGACAGGGGAGAACCAGTTGGTCCACTTCTGCATAAAATACAGTCGATGACATCAGACGCCAGACAGAGATTCAAGAAAGCGATAAAACTAAGATAGTTATGTGCACTCGACAAGTTGTACTCACCTGGTTCGGAGGAGGATTGTCCGCGCAGAAAGCCCTCACTCGCCGGGACCCTCTGGGGTTCTCACAGGCGCCTGTGATATGGAGCACCCACGACGCCACCATCTCTCCGGTCACGCACACAACGTTGGTCCGAGTGGAGTCTTCGGGCCCCTTGTAGTGCCACATGGCATGGTGTCGGGCCTGCAGTGGTTGGATGCGCCGACAGAGGAAAACCTCGAGCAAGTCTATGCCAGTGACTCCCTTCCTGACGACATCTACGAGTGCGTTGACTAGAGCCTGGATTTCGATCTTCTCCGCCTTCGTGAGCGCGAGCTGCTTAGGCGGAGCTGGTCAATCTAAGCTAAAAGGAGGCAACCCTGTGGTGGCATTCGGGCTAGCAACGTCCTGGCAGTAGAACCATGTCGACTGCCAGTTCCTAACCGATTCACTCAACTGAAGAGCAGGATAACTACTTTTGCTATTCTTTTGGAAGCCTAAGCCTCCACAGAGCTGGAGAAGGTGAGTCTTATCATCCGACTGATTCAGTCGTTTGATAGTTTCGGATCGAGCAGAGAAGATATGTTTGAAAAGCCCCCAATGGGGAGGACAGCTGATGAAGCACTCACACAAGACTACGAAAGCAGAGAGATGGGCTATGGCGTTCGGGGGAAAGTGGTGGAGCTGCGCCCCGAAGTGATTCATTATGCCTTTGAAGAAAGGGTGTGGGGGCAGGGAGAAACCTCGATGCACGTGGCTGAGTAGCAGGACGCGCTCCCCCTCCCGGGGCGCCGGCTCGGTCTCACCCTCCGCCGGCAGCCTCCACGACTTTTGCACGATCACCCCGTGCTCCACCAGCTCCAGCAGGTCCTCCTCCGTCACAGTGGAGGGGAGGAAGTCCCCCTGGATCCACCCCGCCGGTAGCATTCGCTGCTTCCACGCAGAAGCCGCCGCCTTCCCCCTCTTCTTCCGCGCCTCTAGCTTGCTAGTCTGCCCCTTTGTCATGGCGGAAGCTGTGGATTCGCGGGGGAGAAGGAGAAGGAAGAAGCTTAGGATGCGCAGAGGATGGCGAAGGAAGCGGAGCAAAAGCAAGGTGTCCGGCGAGCGTAACGAAAAAACCCTCACCGCTGGGATTTAAGTAAGGTTCCGAGTGGGTCACTGGCAAGTGGCCCCGAAATCTTATCCATCGACCGACCGCGGCGATATCAGTGGAGAAGATGAAGGCGCAGGAATCGAGGCGTCAGGCGCTACTCGAGCGCGATGTCGTCATCCCCGCTGAGCGCACGGTAACCGAAATTTGAGGATCTCGGAAAATCCGCCGTTGTTAGTTGACTGGTCACGTCAGAAGATGCCACGGAAGCACTCGGTTTTCGACAGTTTGTTTCACAACTACTTCCACTCGGATTGTTGGTCAGAAAAGATAAAATGGATCGAGGCAAGCAACGCCAAAGTCACATCCGTATCAGTCTGATCCAAACTTCAAGCATCGCTTCGTCGTTCATACCCAATCCATTCAGGGACTAATGATGGGGTTATAGTCCTAGGGTAGGGCCATAGGCCTGCCCTGTGGGTCCTACCCAAGGACTACCCCTCATAAGGGACAAGGCCCTTAGTCAGTTCCGACTAAACTAAGGAGTTCCCATCATATAGTCGGTAACAGGTCCTCGACCATCCAGTCGGAAACTAGCATTCGGAGCGTATCAAACTAACCGACTGGATTCCACTCTGAGCATCGTAACCCCCCTGGAGGGAAACGGTCATACGTTTCTACGTGCCTTTATTAGCATTTAAGACGTACGTTACCTGTAACGTAAGCATTTATTCGCCACTACTCCACCCCTGTGCACCGAACCATTGTGGAGGGCAGCGCACTCTATATAAGCCACCCTCCCCCACTGGTGCAGGGGTTAGCAATTCACTGTATTCTATATTCCACTCGACAACAAGCTCCCAGAGCACTGAGACGTAGGGCTATTACCTCCACCGTAGAGGGGCCTTAACTCATACAATCTCACCGTAGCTAAGGCTCTGCCCATCCTTTCGTACCCTACACATGTACTGTCAGGCTTATACCCACGACACATGCTATTATCTTGTCAAACTTTGGATGTTTTGCATGCCTTTTATATATTTTTTGGGACTAACTTATTGACTTAGTGGCAAGTGCGAGTTCCTTTTTTTCCATGTTTTTGACCCCTTTGAGAGGAGATTTTGAAACGGAGTCCAAACGAAAGAAAATCCCCGAAAAGATTTTTTCCGTAATGGGAGAAGATCGGGAAGCTTGAGAGCCAAGGCAGGGGAGCCTCAGGGGCCCCACAAGCCCCCACCCCGCGACCAGGGGGGTAGGCCGTGGCCCACAGGCTTGTGGGCCCCCTGGGAGCCCTCTGCCCTAGGGGTTGCGCCTATATATTCCCTAAAAATCCCAAAACAATCAGGAGATCATCGAAATCACATTTCTGCCGTTGCAAGCTTCTGTCTCCACAAGATCCCATCTGGGGCACGTTCTGGTGCCCTGCCGGAGGGGGGATTCGGACACGGAGGGCTTCTTCATCAACACCATGACCTCTCCGATGATGCGTGAGTAGTTCACCATAGACCTACCGGTCCATAGCTAGTAACTAGATGGCTTCTTCTCTCTCTTGGATCTTCAATACAAAGTTCTCCATGATATTCATGGAGATCTATCCGATGTAATCTTCTTTTGCAGTGTGTTTGTCGAGATCCAATGAATTGTGGATTTATGATCAGATTATCTATGAATCTTATTTGAGTTTCTTATTTTCTCTCTTATGCATGATTTCATATCCTTGTAATTCTCTTTGAGTTGTGGGTTTTGTTTGGCCAACTAGATCTATGATTCTTGCAATGGGAGAAGTGCATGGTTTTGGGTTCATACCATGCAGTGACTTCACCCAGTGACAGAAGGGGTAGCAAGGCACGCATCCTGTTGTTGCCATCAAGGGTAAAAAGATGGGGGTTTCATCATTGCTTTGAGATAATCCCTCTACATCATGTCATCTTGCTTAAGGTGTTACTCTGTTCGTCATGAACTCAATACACTAGATGCATGCTGGATAGCGGTCGATGTGTGGAGTAATAGTAGTAGATGTAGAAAGTATCGGTCTACTTGTCTCCGACGTGATGCCTATATGTATGATCATTGCCTTAGATATCGTCATGACTTTGCGCGGTTCTATCAATTGCTCGACAATAATTTGTTCACCCACCGTGATATTTTCTATTTTGAGAGAAGCCTCTAGTGAACTCTATGGCCCCCAGGTCTACTCCACACCATATTTTCAGCCTTACACTTTTTACTTCGTTGCACTTCCCGCCTTCAGATCTCACTTCGCAAACAATTTTGAAGGGATTGATAACCCCTTTGAAGCGTTGGGTGCAAGGTCGTTTGTGTTTGCGCACGTACTCTGGACTTGATGAGACCCTCCTTCTGGATCGATACCTTGGTTCTCAAAACTGAGGGAAATACTTATTGCTCCTGTGCTACATCACCCTTTCCTCTTCAAGGGAAAAACCGATGCAAACAAGAGAAGTAGCAAGAAGAATTCCTGGCGTTGCTTGGGAAGGACTTTTGTTGCCGTAGCAGTTGGCCAATTAGAGGGCCCACTTGGCGATTTGGCCAGCCGTGGTCTGGTTGCCCATGATCTCCCCGAGGGGAGCGGTGCTCACCACCATGATTGGGTGTTCCTGGAAGTAGGCCTTGAGCTTCCGGGCCGCCAGGAACACAACATAGCACATCTTCTAGTAGTGCGGGTAATTTTGCTTGAAGGCGGACATCACCTCACTAAGATAGTAGACCGGCCGTTGGATCGGCTCGGCTCGGCCCGACTCCGAGCACTCGACGACCATGACTATGCTGACTACGCGACTGGTCGGTGCGATGTAGAGCATCATCTGCTCTTTGTCTGCCGGTGCGGCCAGCACGGGCGCGGTGGTCAGCGCGCGCTTGATGTCGCGCAGGGCCTCACCCGCCTCATTGCTCCAGATGAAGCCATCGACCTTTTTGAGCAGGCGGTATAGGTTGAGGGCCTTTTCTCCCAGCCGGCTAGTGAAGCGATTGAGCGAAGCGAGGCAATCGGCGATCTTCTGGACTTCGGCCACGTTGGTTGACCGGGCCATCCGCTCAATGGCCCGAATCTTCTCTGGGTTCGCCTCGATCCGTCACTCGGAGATGAGGAAACCGAGGAGCTGGCCCGCTGGGACGCCGAACACGCACTTCTCCGGATTCAACCGGATTTCGAACTCGCACAGGCTCACGAACGTCTCTTTGAGATCATTCAGGAGGGTGCGGCTTTCTTTGGTTTTGACCACAACATCGTCCACGTAGACATGTACGTTGTAGCCAAGCTGCATGTAGAGGCATCACTGCATGTAGCGCTAGAACGTGGGGCCGGTGTTATTCAGCCCGAACACCATTGTGATATAGCAGAACACCCCGAAGGGCGCTATGAAAGCTATGTTCATCAGGTCGGCCGGATTGTGGTTGATGTGATGATAGCATGAATAGGCATCCAAGAAGGACAATAGCTCATAGCCGGCCATCGATTCGCCAAGTCTTATTCTTCTTCAGCACTAGGACCGGGTTCGCCAACCAGTCCGGGTGGAAGACTTCCATGATGAAGCCGGCTGCAAGCAGCCGAGCGGTTTCTTCACCAATGGTCTTTCGCTTCTCTTCAGAGAAGCGGCACAACGGTTCCATGACCGGTTTTGCGTCTGGTCAAACGTGTAGGAAGTGCTCAGCGAACTTCCTCGGGACTCCCGGCATGTCCTTTGGGGTCCATGCAAAGATATCCCGATTCTCATGGAGGAAGTCGACGAGCTCGCTTTCCTATTTTTCACTGAGGCCACCCCCACCACGACATACTTGCCGGTGGGGTCAGCCGGGTCCAGGGGTACCCTCTTTGTGTCCTTGCCATTGGCCGGCTGGAACTGGGCCTCCGCAGCCGGCTGCGTCAGTTTGGGCTCGGCCATGGCCATCGGCTCGCGGGCGAGAGCCACGAGCCGGTCGATCTGCCGTCGCTCTTCGGCAATGACGAGGGACTCGACCAACTTGGAGCCGGCAAGGGCGGACTCGGACGATTTCTTGTAGTTATCGGCGATGGTGATAATTCCGTGCGTGGAGCATTCGGTCCGTGGAGCTTTTCCATGGTGTCGTGGTAGAGGATGTTGATGCTGAGGTCCGAATTGACGAGCACCCACGTAAAGCGGCAAGTTCTTTGCCGGGATATGAAGGTGGGGTCGAGGACGAGCGCGTAGCCGCATGGTGTCGGCATCACAGCCGGGTGATCTTCGCGCCCCTAGGTGATTGGCTTGTCCGACCAGTGCATGTACTGGGGGACCGGTGGGACGATGGTGTTGACCTCCAGTGCATGCTTGCACTGGCTATGCTTGTCGTCGTCCTTGATGGTGAAGATGACGTAGGTCGCATCCTGCTGGGGGTAGTTACCACGAGCACCGCGAGTTCCCGGCGCGGGAGGCGGAGGTGCCGACAGTGGCTGTGGCACGGGCGGCAGAGCGTCGCCCCATGAGATCTTGGTGAACCAACTGCACTGGCCGACTATGTGCGTCGCTGGCTTGGCCCCGCTGTGGAATTTACATGTCCCATCGAGCATGGCCTCGAAGGTGTACTGGGCTTGACACGGCTGTTTGCCGTCATTGGTGCGCTAGCCTACCGGGTGCCCGGGCGGGCGTCCGGCTGGTCGGTCTTGTGTTTGCCCTAATCTGGCCGGGATCGGTCTGCTGCTGGGACGACAACCGTCTTGGCCACGGTTGGCTTGCCGACCGCGTTGACGAGCACTGGGAGCTTCATGGAAGACTCGTCCATGGCGTACTCATTGATGACGGCCATCACTTGCGCTAGGGTTGACGACTCCTGGTGCATGAGCTTGTGCTTGAGGAGGGTGCAGTCTCAGCAACCGTCCTCGAAGTACTGGATCGCTTGCACTTCATGGACACCCTCGCATCAGTTGCGGAGTTCAGTCCACCGCGTGAGGTCGTCGCGGAATAGCTCGGTCGGGCCTTGTATGCACATGACGAGTTGTCGGGGCTGGCAGGGGCGCTTGTATGTGCCAGTGAAGTTGCACACGAACGCCTCCTGGAAGTCCACCTAGCCGTTGATGCTGCTAGCCGGAAGGCTGTTAAGCCAGGTCCAAGCCGAGCCAAGCAACATGAGGGGTGCGTAGTGTACTGCTACGCGCTTGTTGCCGCCGGCGATGCCGACGGTGAAGGTGTAGTTAGTCAACCAATCCTTGGTCATGGTTGAGCCGTTGTACTTGGGGATGTCGCATGCCAAGGTGAAGCCATTGGGGAACGAATCCTTGAGGATGCACGGCTTGAAGCATGGAGGGCCGGCAATGCTCTCTTCCTCGGCGTCTTGGGACTGTGCGAGGCACTCCAGGCGGAAACGGGCATCCTGGTCATCGAGTTGTTGCGAGCTGACGCGCTCGGACACTGGTTAATGAGGCGGCATTGGCACGGCCGTCCGGTCACGCTCCTCGTGCTCGCTGCTTCGCGCCGGGTGGCGGTTACCCTGGCGAGCCGCTCCTTTACGCGGCTGTTGACAACCGATGGGCTGCGGTCTCGTCGGCCGTGGCTGCCCGCGTGTCGGCTGTCGCGACGATGGTGGGCATTGGCAGGTGAAGATGCCTTGTCCGTTTCCTGCTAGCCAGTCACAGGACGGCGAGGGTCGTCATAGGTCCTCGAGCGGGAGCCAGCCAGGTCATGGTACGACTGAGTTGACTCGTCCTGCTGCACGTTGGCAAACTCCACGAGGACACGAATGCACTCTTGCTGCGCGTCGAGGGCCGACCCCTCGAGCCCTTCCAGCTCACTGAGGGCGGCCTGTGCAGCTCGCATGTTCTTAAGTGGGGTGTCGTAGATGGGACGACCGCCGGCCAGCTCCTGGCGGACGGCGCCGCCACGACGCTGCACGTCCGCCAACCGACTAGTTAGCGTGAGGCCGTGAGGGTATCCGAATGCACCGCCTAGCGAGATGGCGGTCAACACCTCCACGTGGTTGCACAGGTTGTCGATGCTGCTAGAGAGGTCGTTGTCGCCGAATGGCAGCAGCTTGTCGTAGTTGAGTACCTCGGCGGGGTACTTGTCGGCGACGACCGCGACATAGACGCGGTGCAAGTCGAAGGAGACGATGGAGCCGTCGACGGGGAAGTCCGCGTCCGCAAGACGGCGGGCTTTGTCATTGACGCAGTCGAGCGCGCCGTAGCGCACTACTAAGCTGTGCACCATGCGCTCGCCAGAAGGGATGAAGGGTCCCTCCCGGAACGTTACTCCGGCCGGCGTTGCTATCGGCTACATGGTGGGCGCCAACTGTCGTGGTATTTGCGTGGCAGATGCCAGGGGGTGGCTTAGATCATGGTTTGGGGCCGACGGGCGCTTGCAGTGTCTGGTAATGGATGTAGGATCAACACACATGACGCCGATCTACCCAGGTTCAGGGCCCTCCGATGAGGTAAAGCCCCTAGTCGTGCGTGTTTGACTATACGAGGTCACAATACAATTGATACTCCTTGAGCTGTTCGTGAGGAGGGGGACAAATCTCTTGCTGCCGGCCTCACTTCCTCGATGGTGTGTGTGTCTCTCTACGTGTGTGGTGTGTGGACCTATTCAGCATGTCCCTTCTCTAGGGGCTGAGATGAGGGTTTATAGTGCAGCCTGAGGTGTACAATGGTGGGGCTAAAATAGGAGGTGCGACCCGGTTGCCAGCCTCTCTGGCTGGCTACGAGGCCCGCCGGCTGTCAGGTCTTGTCCGACGCAGGGCCTGCCGGTCGTACATCTCAATGGCTAACGTGCCGATCGTCACGGAGTAGGTAGGAGTGAGCATGGCTACATGGCCGTCCCGCCCGGTCAGCCTCGACGATGACCGGGGCCCTGTAGCCTCGCCGACCCTTACATCATTGCGCCCGTAGCCATGCCGAGCTTGTCTGCGTGAACTGCTGCCACGAGCGCCTCTGCATCATGTGCTAGGTCTCGTCACCGTACGTGGGTACAATCAGATGGGACGGGAGCTGACCGTCCGGCTGGTGACGGGCCAGCCGGCCAGACCGAAAGTCGCGAGTTGGCCTGCTGCGCGTCGGCCTGACGGGCAGGCTATCGCTTGCCGACCGGGGGGGGGGGGGACAGTTGGCCCCAGATGTTTTGGAGATGGGTTCTCTCCGCTTGAGTATACCCAGGGGTAGTATCCTCGTTAGTTTAGCTCTTTCAGTTTTATAGATTTTTTCTTTGTTTTAATTATTTTAATTTATGTTTTCTTGTTATTCTTTTGAAAATTATATTACGTTTATATTACTCAACATGAGGAGTTTTAATTTTTAATTTTGAAATATTTACAAAGTAAATATTCACCATAAATTCCAAGAAAATTCTAGCATGTCACAAATGTCATATTTGATAATCTTGCCAAGCCTCATGTGTTGGAGAACAAGATAGCATAATCAAATTCCCTCAAAACCATCTGTGTCCATTTTCTATTTTGACCAACATTACATTGCTAAACATGTCAAAATGAGCTCAAACTTGGTACACCTTCTAAAATGGTCTAAATATTCATCTTGGCCAAGTGGTGCATCAAGGAGAATAAATTAGCTTGGTCATAGTATGCCAAAACCAATTTTGCCCATCTCTAGGGTTTGACAAAGTTACATTAGAAACTTTCTCCCATTGATCTCTAATTTGTACCACATTTCCACATGGTCATGAACATCGCCCCCATCAAGTTTCAAAAGTTGGAGAACAAGTTACATTGGCAACTTTCTCCCATTGATCTCAAAATTCTAAAAGGATAGGAATAATTGAAAATTGAAAAATTAATAAAGATTCATAATAACCAAAATTCATACATACCCTAACTCTTACAAAGATCCCCTTCGGTTTTTGTGAAGTGGGACTTTCCAGTTATAAGTCCAGAAACTCGCTAGGGAGAACATGATGACGGTGAAGCCGCCGGTCACATCCCAGAGTGGGATCTTGGGGTATAAAACTTTTTCTTCGCGTGTGTCCCTTGCTTATTGCGCCGGAACCATGGATAATCTTCATCATTTAATAGGATGCTTGGGTCAGCTTTCACTATGAATGGAGAAATTTCATCAAACTTTTCATAATCTTCCAACATGTGTGTCTTGTCAACCACTCCCACGATGTTTCTTTTCCCTGAAAGAACTATGTGGCGCTTTGGCTCATCGTATGATGTATTCACTTCCTTATATTTTATTTTTCTCGGTTTGGTTGAATTGTCCTTCACATAGAAAACCTGCACCACATCATTGGCTAGGACGAATGGTTCGTGTGCGTATCCAAGATTGTTGAGATCCAGTGTTGTCATTCCATACTACGGGTCTACCTTTACCCTGCCCCGTGTCAGATTAACACATTCGCACCGAAACAAAGGGACCTTAAAATCACGTCCATATTCAAGTTCTCACATCTCCTCTATGTAACCATAATATGTCTCCTTTTCCCTATTGGTGTTTGCTGGAAGAAAGCGTACAACACTGTTTTGGTTGGTGCTTTTTTATCTTGGGCGGTCGTGTAAATGTATTGCTATTTATCTCGTATCCTTGGAAAGTCATTACAGTTGAAGATGGTGTCCTAGCCAACAAGTACAACTGATCTTCAAAAGATTTTTTTATTGTTGGTATGTGTTTGCAACCAACCATTGAAATTCGCCATCTGTGTAAGTTTAATCCAGGGGTCAGACTGCTCCGAGTTCTTGGAGCATACAATATCCATGTGTTCCTCGATATACGGAGCCACCAACGTGGAATTTTCTAGAACTGTGTAGTGTGCTTGAGTGAAAGAATGCCCTTCCATACTTATTACTGCTTTCTTTCCCAGCGTGCCTTTTGCACTAAGTATCCCCTCATGTCGCGACTGAGGAACACCAATCGTCTTAAAGTCAGGAAAAAAGTCAACACAAAACTCAACCTCCTCTATTCCATAGCCCTTAGAGATGCTTCCTTCTAGCCTAGCATGGTTATGAACATATTTCTTTAAGACTCCCATGAACCTATCAAAGGGGAACATATTGTGTAGAAATACACGACCTAGAATGGCAATCTCTTCCACTAGATGTACTAGGACGTGTGTCATAATATTGAAGAAGGATGGTGGGAACACCATCTCGACACTGACAAGACATTGGACCAAATCATTCTATAACCTTGGTAGGATTTCTGAATCGATTACCTTGTGATAAATTGCATTGAGGATTGCACATAGCTTCATAATGGCTAATCGATCATTTTCTGGTAGAAGCTCCCTCAATGCAACCGGAAGCAATTACTTCATAATCACGTGGAAATCATGAGACTTAGGTTTTGGAATTTTTTTCTCTACCATATTTAATATTCCCTTTATATTTGACAAGAAGCCAGATGGGACCTTGATACCGAGGAGGCATTCAAAAAAGATTTCCTTCTTTTCTTTGGGAAGAGCATAGCTAGCAGGACCTTGATACTATTTTGGATGCATGCCATCTTTTTTGTTCATACATTGCTAGTCCTCTCATGCCTCCGGTGTATCTTTTGTCTTCTCATACATGCCCAAGAAGCCTAGCAGGTTCACGCTAGGATTCTTTGTCACATGCATGATGGTGATTGCAGAGGGGATCTCTAGGACTTTCCAATAGGTAGCTCCCAAAATATGGATTTCTTATTGCACATGGGTGCGTGCCCGTTAGTGTTATTCAGAAGAGATTGTCCGCTAGGAACCTTTCCAAAGATTTCTTTTAAATCCATTACCATACCATATATATCATCACCAGTATAGGGGACATGCTTCTTCCCTTGATCTACCTCACCTTTCAAATGCTTGCCTTTCTTTTTTAAGGGATGCCTGCTCGGAAGGAATCAATGATATCCCAGGTATACATTTTTCTTACATTAGTCCAAATATATACTTTTAGTCTCATCTAAACAATGTGTGCAATCATTGTATCCCTTGTTTGTTTGTCCTGAAAGGTTACTAAGAGCAGGTCAATCGTTGATGGTTACAAACAACAACGCTCGTAGGTCAAATTCCTGTTTCTTGTGTGCATCCCATACACGTACACCTTTTATATCCCACAACTATAAAAGTTCTTCAACTAATGGCCTTAGGTACACATCAATGTTGTTGTCGGGTTACTTTGGGCCTTGGTTGAGCACGGGAATCATAATGAACTTCCGCTTCATGCACAACCAAGGAGGAAGGTTATAGATACATAGAGTCACATGCCAGGTGCTATGATTATTGTTCTCCTCCCCAAAAGGATTAATGACATTTGCACTTATATCAAACCATAAGTTTCTTGCGTCATCTGCAAACTCCGGCCACTTTCTCTTGTTTTTTCTCCACTGCGACCCATCATCGAGTAGTCTCAACATCCTCTCTTTCTTACGGTCTTCTTTGTGCCATTGCAACGACTTGGCATGTTCTTTGTTTCTAAACAAACATTTCAACCGTGGTATTATAGGAGCATACAACATCACCTTGTTAGGAACCCTCTTCCCACGGCTCTCGCCCTCAACATCGTCACTAGGGTCATCGCGTTTGATCTTATACCGCAATGCACCGCATATCGGGCATACATTTAAATTCTCATACTCCTCACCGCGGTAGAAGATGCAGTCATTAGGGTATGCATGTATCTTCTTCACATCTAATCCTAGAGGGCCAAGAACCTTCTTTGCTTCTTACGTACTGTCAGGCAATTCGTTATCCTTTCGAAGCTTCTTCTTCATTATTTTTAGTAACTTCTCAAATCCCTTGTCAGATAAACCATTCTTTGATTTCCATTGCAGCAATTCTAGTGTGGTACCAAGATTTGTGTTGCTATCTTCTCAATTTGGATACAACAATTTTTTGTGATCCTCTAACATGCGATTGAACTTCAACTTCTCCTCTTAACTTTCACATTCTCTCTGTGCATCAAAATGACCCAACGAAGAACATCAGCGGGCACATTTGGTGCCTCTTGATCTTCAGCTTCCCCCGTTGCAGTATCACCATATTCAGGGAACATAGGATAGTTTTCATCATCCTCTTCTTCTTCATTGTCTTCCATTATAACCCCTCTTTCTCCATGATTGGTCCAAAATTATAGCTGGGCATGAAACCAGACCGGAGGATGTGGGTGTGAAGGATTTTCGAGGAAGATCAATCCTTCTTATTCTCACACTTAACACATGGACACCACATAAAACCATCCAGACTATTTTCCTAAGCCGCACCGATAAAATTATTCAGGCCCGTAATGTACTCGGAGGTGCGTCGGTCACCATACATCCATTGTCGTCTCATCTGCATTACATAATTCCGTATATCAAAAACCATGACAAAACATCATGAATAGAAAAATGACTAAATTATTACAACTTCATCACATTAAAACAAAAGTACAGTAGTGATCAAGTGTTATTACTGCAAAAATAAACACATAAAGTTCATACATTGTTCTCATAAAACAACATATAACTGTCTAGAGCATCTAAAACATACATTGAAACTAACATACAACTATGTAAAACATTTAAATGCAACAATAAATGCGAGAAAAATCGCAACTAAGGTAAAAGTTGATCCAACAATATAATGATACGAAGCCTCTTTATCAATGGCATATTTTCTAATCTTTCCAATCTTCAGGCGCATTTCATCCATCTGGATCTTGTGTAGATCGACGACATCGACAACATGCAACTCCAATTTCATCTTCTCTTCTTCAATTCTTGTCAATTTATATTTCAAATAATTTCTTTCTTTTTCAACTAAATTTAACCCCTCGACAAGACGGTCATTTGGAATTTTGGTTCACATACCTCCTACATAAAAATATTTATGTCAAGTTGGTCAGTATAATTTTCATAAACACCAAATGAAACAAATAGTTATCAAAGATAATATACCACATCCGAATCATAGACCGAACGAGAGCCGGGGGAGGATATCAAAACCATGGCACTATATAATAACAAACAATAATACAAGTAAGAAAATTATACAAATAACTATATCTAAATCATAGAAGTAAGATTTTTGTTTTAAAAAAAATATAAGAACAAGAGGCTCACGATGGTGGTGTCGGCGACGAGATCAGCGGGGGCGATCGACGACGGTGATGACGGGGACGAGAGCCTGGATGAAGAACATAGGAGAAGAAAGAGGAGAAAGCTTAAGTGTGGCTCGGGCACTTCATATCAGTGACATCATGCTCTCAGTCATTTCATCGAACACCTCTTGTGCATAGGAAAGGAAAACAAACTAGCACACACCTCCCACCTTCTCTAAGGAAAAAACAGAGGAGAGGGGGGGGGGCGAGGGGATATATAGGCAACTTTTTAGTCCCGGTTGGTGTCCAAAACCGGTAGTGAAGACAAGTCTTTAGTCCTAGTTGGAGACACCAACCGGGACTAAAGGGTATCGCTCCTGCCGTAACACCTTTAGTCAGGGTTGGTGTCTCCAACTAACACTAAATGTTCAATTCGAACTGGGACTGATGCCTGTCGAGCCCCGTCCGGCGTCCTCGGGATTATTACGCCGATCTGGCTAGAACCAAAGACCTCTTTTCTACTAGTGTGGCTTGCTCCGCTATGGAAGGCACCCCTACCCCTTAAGATCATAATCTTTGTATGGCAATTTCTTCGCAATCGTATCCCTTCGGGGACAGACATGCGTAGACGACACGACCCTTGCGACGGGATGTGCCCCTTATGCTTCGTCCCGAAGACAGTGGCCTGATACTTCGAAAGAGATTGCCCGATTTGTACACGAAGTGCATCCATTTTTTGTCGCAACCATTTCAACTTTTTAGCACATGCTATGTGGGAGAAATGATGATACCATGCCAACTTTCAACCTATTCAGAGTTCATTTATAGTGCTTTTCAATTTTTGGGCCGTTTAGCTCAGAAAAATCGCTAAATGCATGAAAAATCCCTTTTGTACCAAATCTGTTTTTGATTAAACAAACATTTAGGATAACCTAAAACCTACCAAATTGAATAGTAATGATAAAACACAATAATATTAAATAGGAGGAAAAAGAATCACTCAAAAATCTATTTTTAGTAAAGTTATTCACAAAGCATAGTAATAATAAAACACAGTAATATTTTTTGTGACCTAAAAGCAAAAAGAATCACTGGAAAACAGTAA
Organism: Hordeum vulgare subsp. vulgare; assembly: GCF_904849725.1. Lineage (NCBI taxonomy): Eukaryota > Viridiplantae > Streptophyta > Magnoliopsida > Poales > Poaceae > Hordeum > Hordeum vulgare. The sequence goes on along the minus strand of NC_058522.1, from coordinate 342,776,265 downwards.
GTAGGAACAAAATAAAATAAATAAAGTAACAAACAAAACAAACAAATATAAAGAATCACTGAAAAAATAAGTAGGAACAAAATTAAATAAATAAAGTAACAAACGAAACAAAAAACTATATTCTTTATAAAAAAATGGCAACTAATCGGCCACCGCGGCCTGAATATGACTAGAAACCCAACGAGATAGTCGGGCCAGGATTCAGGCCCGCAGAAGGCCCAATAGGCCCACATGTAGTGACAGATTAGGCCCGGAAGCCTGCACATGAGAGGAGCTCGAGACTGTGTGCACACCAGCGCTTGTAAACCACTTCGGTGCTCCCTCTGCTAGTGTGGTGGGACTAACATCTAACCGCACCGCAGTTGTGGCAGGCACATGCCTTTCGTGTCGGTTTGTGGTACAAACCGGGACCAATGATTCACTTTCGTCTTGGTTGGTGGCACAAACCGGGACCAATGCCCCCCTTTCGTCCTGGTTGGTTCCGCAAACCAGGAGTAAAGGTATCTTCTTCCCGCCCTTTGGGCTGCTGAAAATTGACCAGTAGTCCCGGTTTGCGGAGTCAACGGGGACGAAAGGGTGGAATTGGTCCCGGTTTGGGCCACCAAATGGGACAAAAGGTTTTCGCATATAGGCGGGAGTTGTCGAAATTTCCCCCAAAACTCTCCCATTGCTCGCCGCCGCCCCCGAGCCAGTCCTCGTCGTTGCCGCCCCCGATCCAGTCCTCCTCGTCGTTGCCGTCGTCCCCGAGCCCGTCGCCATCGCCATCGCCCCCGATCTAGTCCTCACCGCCGTCGACGCCCTGAGCACGTCGCCGTAGCCGCCCCCGAGCCCGTTGCCATATCACCGAGCCCGTCGTTGTCGCCGCCCCGAGCCCGTCGTCGTCGCCGCCTCGAGCCCGTCGGCCCCGGTGAGCTCCTCCTCTACGTGCTCTGCTTGTCGCCGTCGCCGCGCCTTCATATTGCTGTTCATACAATTTTTATTCATAGAAATTTTTGTTCATATAACGTACGTGTAGATATAACGCCTTAGCAGTAGACATAAAATCATGTAGATAAAAGGTAGATTAGTGAGATAGATAAGGGCATGCGGTATAAAAATTGTCATTCATATGTGATGAATCATGCTTTTGAATCTCTTTAATTTTATTTTGAAAAATGAATGCATATTTGTTTCTCTATTCCTGCCCATTGCTAACTAATTAAATTGTAATTTGCAAAAAAATCATCAACGACATATAATAATTCCAGATTTATTCTTAACTCTAGATTTATTCTTTAAATGGTAGGGCTTTTAATAGTTGTAGAAATTGCTCTCGACGTCGAAGATGCCCATCCTGCACCCTCATCGTCGACTCGGTGGCGACCACCTGTTTGATAGGCACGAGTATGTGCGGGACTGGGCTCTGCCAGGCTGACACTAGGAGGTGCTACCTTCTGGGCGTGCATCTTGGCGAGGAATCAGGCTCCCGTCGTCAACCCGGAGCTTCTTTGGTGGCGGTCGCTGACTAGCACTCTCTGGCAATAGCTAGACGCATGTTGATTCTGTGACCAACCTTCCCTTGCAACGGCACGAGAAGAATGCTGCTAGCACTCACCGGCAAAGAAACTAGAAGAATGTTGTTGATGGCCCACCAGCGCGTGGGTTCACTACAATTTTCGAGGGTAGAGTATTCGACCCAAATTTGTTGATTCGCCAGGCAGGAGGTGACAGAATACTCTCGAGTATTAACAGCTGAATTTGTCTGATTCAACAGCACCTGAAATATTAGTATCTGCAAGCAAAGTAGTAACAACAAAGTAGCGAGTAACGGTAGTGGCAAGGAACACCAGTAGTAACAGCAGTAGCAAGTAGCAACAGTAGCAAGCGACAGTACTAGCAATAGTAGCAGCAGAGCAAGACAAGTAACAACAGTAGAGCAAGACAAGTAACAGCAGTAGAGCAAGACAAGTAACAGCAGCAGTAGGACAAACTCGTAGGCAATGGATTGGTGATTTGTTTAGATGATATTCATCATGCAACAGTTATAACACGGAGAGATATGTGGCTAGCTCCCGTTCGTCAATGTGATGTAAGCATGCATTCCGTGTGTCGTCATACGTGCTTAGGGAAAAGAACTTGCATGACATCTATTGTCCATCCCTCCCGTGGCAGCGGGGTCCAAAAGGAAACTACGGGATATTAAGGTTCTCCTTTTAATAAACAACCGGACCAACGCATTAGCACTTGGTGAACACATGAACTCCTCAAACTATGGTCATCACCAGGAGTGGTTCCGGTTATTGGCACTCCGGGGTTGCCGGATCTTAACACATAGTAGGGAACTACAACTTGCAAGATCGGATCTAGAACACACAAATATTGGTGACAACATAATAATTTCAGATCTGAAATCATGGCACTCGGGCCCTAGTGACAAGCATTAAGCATGGCAAAGTAGTAGCAACATCAATCTCAAAACATAGTGGTACTAGGGATCAATCCCCATCAAAACTAACCCGATTACATGATAGAGCTCATCCTACTCATCACCGCCCAGGGAGCCTACGAATAGCTTACTCATGAACGATGAAGAGCTTCATGGAATTGGAGAGGGAAGAATGTTGATGCTGACGATGAAGACGATTTCCCCTCTCTGGAGCCCAAAACGGACTCCAGATCTGCCCTCCAGATGAAGAACAGGTTGTGGCGGCGCCTCCGTATCGCAAACGCAACGAAATCTTCTCTTTTTATTTTTTCTGGGACAATAGTGAACTTATAGAGCTGAGATTGGGGGCGGCAGAGCCATGTGGGCCCCACAAGCTTGCCCACCGCCACCAGGGGGTGGCGGAGGCAGGGCTTGTGGCCCACTGGCCCACCCCCCAGGTGGATCTTCACGCAGGTATTTTTCATATTTTCCAAAAATGTTCCCCATAAATTTTCAGGACGTTCTGAGAACTTTGATTTCTGCACAAAAATAACACCAAGGCAATTCTCCTGAAAACAGCGCCAGTCGAGGTTAATTCCATTCAAATCATGCAAATTAGAGTCCAAAACAAGGGCAAAAGAGTTTGGAAAAGTAGATACGATGGTGACGTATCAACTCCCCCAAGCTTAAAACCTTGCTTGTCCTCAAGCAACTCAGTTGACAAATTGACAAGAGAAAGAAAAACTTTGACAAACTCTGTTTGATCTTGTTGTTGCAACTATGTCTAACTCATAACTAGAATTTCAGCAGGATCACAAGTTAACCACATAAGCAAGTGACACAAAGGTCTCACGGTAAACTAATATCAATGGCATAATCAGCTAACGAGCAAATAATAATGAGTTTCAAATACTAACACTTCAATCAAGACAAGCATGAAGCAATATGAATAGGTGGTATCTCGCTAGCTCTTTCTGAGACCGCAAAACATAAATGCAGAGCACTTTCAAAGATCAAGGGTTGACTAAACATTGTAATTCATAGCAACGAAGATCCAGTCATAGTCATACTCAATATCATTCAAAAGAAAAGCATAAAAATGACAGAGGTGCTCTCTAATTGGTGCTTATAAAAGAGGAGGATGATTCGAGAGGAAAATAAATAGACAGGCCCTTCACACAGGGAAGCATTGATCTGCAGAGGAGCCAGAGCTCATGCTTTGAAAACAGAGATAATAATTTTGGGTGGGATGCTTTCATTGTCAACGCAATGACCAAGAGTTCTCAATATCTTCCATGCTACTCATGCTATAGGCAGTTCCCAAACAGAAAAGTAAAGTTTTAACTCCCCCAACGCCAATCAATCACACTCCATGGCTAGCCGAATCCTCGGGTACCGTCCATACTAACATCAATCCGGGGGGAGTCTTGTTTTACAATTATGGTTTCGATTTAAGCGTGGAACTAGGCATTCCAATTACCAGCCCCTTTCTCGTGAATGACAGTGAATAAACACATGTCGAGGATAACACTCCTAGCATGGAAGATACCAATAGCCCTCTGTCACCACATGAGCGGTTCGGGCATGCAAAACAGATTATTTCTTGAAGGTTTAGAGAATGGGACATGCAAATTTACTTGGAACGGCAGGTAGATACCGCAAATAGGTAGGTATGGTGGACTCTCATGGAAAAACTTTTGGGTTTATGGAAGTGGATGCACAAGCAGTATTCCGCTTAGTACAAGTGAAGGCTAGCAAAAGACTGGGAAGTGACCAACTAGAGAGCGACAATAGTCATCAAGATGCAATGAGTTTGACTAACATTGAATGCAAGCATGAAGAGGATACAAATCACCATGAACACAGACATCATAGAGGCTATGTTGATTTTGTTTCAACTACATGCATGAACATGCGCCAAGTCAAGCCACTTGAATCATTCACAGGAGAATACCATCCTATCATACTACATTATAGTCATCTCAAAATCTATGTTGGCAATCAAGACAAACCATTATAAGCTCTCACTAAATAAGCATGGCATTAGAAACTATGATCTCTAAGTTGTCATTGCAAACATGGTTCTCTCACAACAAAGTTGAATCTGGATCGACAAGCTAGTCATATTTACAAAAACAAAATAGATAGAGTTCATACCAGATTTTCAGTCTCAGTCACTTCATCATATACCATCATTATTGCCTTTCGCTTGCACGATCGAACGATGTGAACAATAATAAGAGTGCTCGTGCATTGGACTAAGCTGAATCTGCAGGCAAACACAAAGGAGAAGACAAAGTAATATGGCTCTTTGAAAGCTAAAAAGGTATGCATGCAAGAGCCACTAAACATTGTAACCAATGTCTTCTACCTTGACCCAAAGAAAAAGAAAACTATTTACACGGGAAAACTCCCAACAATAAAAAGAAGAAAGGAAAATCTTTTTGGGTTTTCTCAACAGGACACAAAATAAGAAAACAAGAAAACAAAAATAAACTAGCATGGATGATACAATGGAAAAGTGTGAACACCGACTAACAAAGTGAAAGCATAAGCATGAATGTAAAGTCGGTGAGAACACGTACTGCCCCAAGCTTAGGCCTTTGGCCTAGTTTGGTCTACTCCCATGGTGGGAAATCACCAGCTCCGGGATACTCTGCAACAGACTGTGGATGCCACTGCTGTGTGAGCTCCTCTGGCTCCCACTGATAAACTGGCGTCTTGTACTCGACTGGCGGCTCGGGCACGGGCGCCTGTGGTTGGGCCAAGCCCCAATATGCGTAGATGTGCGAGGGCATAATAGTGTACCTGCCTGCATGAAGATCGAACAAAGAAGGAGGAGGCAAAGTAATAGTCTCTCAAGTACCCTGACTAAATACCAGGTTATAAATCATCCGTCTACTAGCATCTCTATCCAGAAAATCATGGCAAACCATGCTGTCATAATCCAGATATTTCTCAGGGAGAAGCATCTCTCCTTCCTCTCCCAGTCTAATGGGTATCTCAAAGTGTCTGGCAAGACGGGTAGCATAGATACTTCCATAGACGACACCCTTGGAACGGTTGGTGTTCAACCGCTGGGCTACCATAGCACCTAGGCTATAAGTCTTATCGTTATAAAGGCCTTCGCGCAAAACCGCAAGGTCTGGAGAACTAAGTGATCAAGCCTCCCCACGACCAATCAAACATTTTCCCACAAATAGTGAGAAGTACCGAAGCACAGGAAAATGTATGCTAGCAATTCTAGCGCGAGACACTCCTCTCTCCTCTCCAACAGGAATAGTACCAATGAAATCCTCCAAGTCCCGTGGACGAGGGTCACGGATATCCCCAACATAAGGTAATTTGCATACATTGCAAAAATCCTATAGTGTCATGCACTGGGGAACATCGTTAATCATGAACTCAACCATGGGAGGATTCTTCCTCGGATAAATGTTGAAGCTTTGAACGAAAATATTGGTGAGGAGGAGGTATTGTGAGCACTTATCTGCAAGGAACGCAGTAACACCTGCGTTCTCCACCAAGTAATAAAAGTCTTCATAAATCCCAGCGGTGCACAAAAATTCATCACTTGGCCACTCGCACGCTCGAACTTTTGTGACTCGAGGGACTACGTACTTGGGGTGGTTCTTCTCATCCTCTTTGGGGTTACGGCTTGAAGAGCCTCTCAAGAACCTCCTCATCTTTTCCTTTTTCTAGCTCTGAAAAATTCTGTAATTTTTAGAGACTTCGAAAGAAAAGTGAATAAAGATTAACCCAACTTGTAGCAACTACTCCTACTAGTGCCTAGAGACCGTATCACGCGCTAAAACTACTTGGGATCAGCTAAAATCAACCTTTCTAGCTCAAGAACAGGGTCACCAAGGTAGCAAGAATATGCGAAGGATAAAGCACTAGAGCAAAAACTAATTGGACCAATGGAGGAGTCACTTACCAAGGAGTAATTTCCCCAAAACGGTTCGGAGAATGGTGCTTTGAGCAAGGAGATCGAAAATCACAGCCAAATGAGCAAGAACACGGGTTTGAGCTGCGAAACAATTTTTTCTCGAGGTGGAAGAAGAGGCTGGGAGCTGGAATGAGTGGAGGGGGTGTCTGTGGCCCCCACAAGATTGCTCTCCGCCACGAGGGGGGTGGCGGTGGCAGGGCTTGTGGCCCACTGGTTTGGCGCCCAGGCCAGCTCTCAGGCCCAGTAATTTTCAAAAATTCCAGAAAAAATCATACTAAATTTTCAGGACCATCGGAGAACTTTTATTTTCGAGGTATTTTTCTCCGGGACGCTAAAACAGAAAACAGGAAAACTAAACTAAATCCATCATTTTTCTTCTAAGAAACAGGAAAACTAAAGCTTAAAACAGAGGTATGTGACTCTTTGATTCATCCATTTCATGGTCATCGAAAGAAATCCTTCAATGGGGTTGATCAAGTCCTCATGACAAAACCTTCTCGAATCGCAAGAGAGAACGGAGAATTTTCGAATAGCCACTAAGTCACCTCAATGGGGATATGTATCTCCCCAACAAGCAAATCATACTTCATCTTGACACGAGGAATAGGGCATTCAAAGCTCCCAATAAGAATCGATGAAGTCTTTTCGATAGCATTGATGCAATGTACTTGATATCGTTTCTTCAGAAAGTGCACTGTGTGCTCATTACCGTTGACATGGAAAGTGACATTGCCTTTGTTGCAATCTATAACAGCCCCTGCAGTGTTTAAAAAGGGTCTTCCGAGGATGACAACCATGGCATCGTCCTCAGGAATATACAAGATAACAAAGTCTGTTAAGATAGTGGTGTTAGCAACCACAACAGGCACATACTCGCAAATGCCGATAGGGAAAGCAGTTGATTTGTCGGCCATTTGCAGAGAAATTTTAGTGGGTGTCAACTTATCCAACTCAAGTCTACGATAAAGAGAGAGCAGCATAACACTAACACCGGCTCCAAGGTCACATAAGGCAGTTCTTACGTAGTTTCCTTTAATGGAACAAGGTATAGTGGGCACTCCAGGATCACCAAGTTTCTTAGGAGTTCCACCTTTGAAAGTGTAATTGGCAAGCATGGTGGAGATCTCAAGATCTGGTACCTTCCGTTTATTAGTCACGATATCTTTCATGTACTTGGCATACAGAGACATTTTGAGCATATCAGTTAACCGCATCTGCAGAAAGACGGGTCTTATCATCTCAACGAAGCGCTCAAAATCCTCATCATCCTTTTTCTTGGATGGCTCAGGAGGAAAGGGCATAGGTTTCTGAACCCATGGCTCCCTTGCTTTACCATGCTTCCTAGCAGTGAAGTCATTCTTATCGTATCTCTTAAGTTGTGGGTTATCAGGATTAACCATAGGTTCAGTCTCCACATCCTCATCATTGCTAGGTTGAGCATCATTATGAACATCACTGTCCATTTTGTCACCAGGTTCATGTTCATCACCAGATTGTGTTTCTGCATCAGACGCAGAAATATCATTAGGTTCTTCAGGTGTGATAGTATTTGGTGAACTGGCATGTAGGTTTCTATCATCCTTCTTCTTCTCCTTAGGATGATTGGGTGTATCAGCATTGATTCCTTGAGAATCTTGATCAATTCTCTTAGGATGACCTTTAGAATACAAAGGTACCTGAGTCATTTTGCCTCCTCTAGCAATGACTCTCACAAAGTTGTCATTTAGTACATTGAGCAGGTCATTCTGAGCTTTAAGTACTTGTTCTACTTGAGTAGTAATCATAGAGGCATGTTTACTCAGAAGCTTCAGATCATTGACATTTCTGTCTACACAAGCACTTAAATGGCTAAGCATACGAGTACTTTGTTCCAAATGTCTGCTAACATAATCGTTGAAACTCTGTTGTTTGGCAACAAAGTTGTCAAATTCATCAAAGCATAGGCTAGCAGGTTTATCAAAAGGAATATCACTCTCATCAAACCTACCAAGAGAATTTACTTCCACTACTTGTATCGGGTTATCGAGACCATGGATCTCTTCGATAGGTGGTAGAGTTTTGACATCTTCAGATCTAATGCCTTACTCTTGCATAGATTTCTTGGCTTCTTGCATATCTTCGGGACTGAGGAATAGAATACCTCTTTTCTTAAGAGTTGGCTTAGGAGGTGGTTCGGGAATAGTCCAAGCATTATCGTTGATCAAGATGTTATTCAGTAGGGTCTCAACTTGTTCTACAGTTCGTTCCCTAAAAACACAACCGACACAACTATCTAGGTGGTCTCTAGAGGCATCGGTAAGTCCGTTATAGAGGATATCAAGTATCTTGTTCTTCTTAAGAGGGTGATCAGGCAAAGCATTCTGTAGCTGGACGAGCCTCCCCCAAGCTTGTGGAAGACTCTCTTCTTGGAGTTGAGTAAATTTGTATATTTCCTGCAAGGCAGCTTGCTTCTTATGGGCAGGGAAATATTTCTCACAGAAGTAATAGATCATATCCTGGGGACTACTCACTCATCCAGGAGCAAGAGAGGTGAACCAGGAATTAGCGTCATCCTTTAGAGAGAAAGGAAACAACTTAAGGATATAGTAGTGGCGGATCTTCTCCTCATTAGTGAAAAGGGTGGCTATATCGTGTAGTTTGGCAAGATGGGCTATGACCGTCTCAGACTCATAACCATGAAAAGGATCAGATTCGACTAGAGAGATTATCTCAGGATCGGCAGAGAATTCATAATCCTTATCGGTGATAAAGATAGGTGAAGTAGCAAACTTCGGGTCGTATTTCATCCTAGCTTTCAGAGATTTTTCTTTCCACCTGAGAAGTAATTTCTCAGCGTCATAGGCATCCTTACACGCAAGAAAATCCTCAGCTATCTCTCCCTCTATAACGTAACCCTCAGGTATATCAGGCAATTCGTATCTAGGAGAGCTAGATCTAACAGGAGCAAAAGCAGGTTCTATCTCAATAGTATCGGTAGTTTTAGGAGCATCACGAGCATTGGCAGTAACTCTAGCAATATGAGCATCAAGGAACACTCCTAGTGGCGCATCATGCAAAGTAGAATCTCTAGCAGTATCAAGCATAGCATCATCAGGAAAAATAGCATCTCTAGCATCATTAGGCAAAGCAGTATCAAGCATGGTATCATCAGGCATAGCATCTGTAGCAGTATCAGGCACGGGCGGCATATCAAGATTTCTAGCAGGAGGTGATGTCGTAAACTTACTCATAACTGAAGGTGAATCAAGTGCAGAGCTAGATGGAAAATCCTTACCTCCCCTCGTAGTTGAGAGCAAGACTTTGGTTTTTGGATCCTTCAGATTCTTCATAGTGATCAGCAGATATAAATCCCAAGTGACTGGGAGAATATAGCAATACCTCCCCGGCAACGGCGCCAGAAAAATTGAAAGTGCGTTATATCGACTAGAGGGGGGGTGAATAGGATATTTTTAGAATTTCATCCCTGAGGAAATTCCTTTTGATGAAATTCCTCACAGATGACTAACTTACAGCGAAAACAGTAAAGGATCAGGAGTGCAAGGTTTCACTACAACAGTTTTTCAGGATGAAGAATGTAAAAACTGATTGCATGGTAAGCAGGGACGCAAAAAACAGATGAGGATTAACTTGCATGAAGAATTTGGGGTTGAGGAATTTCAGAGAAAGTCTTCAGCAAATTCTTCAAACAGTGACAGTTAAAATCATCAACACATAATCTGAGGAATATAAAGAGTTGAGGAATTAGAACCCGTTTCACAGCGAAGACAATAGTTGATGACCCAATTCCAACTGATGTGACAATTGTACATCTGGTTTGGAGCGGCTTGGTATTGAAACCAAAAGACACATAGTCCCAGGACACACAGTCCCTATCGTATTCTCCTTGGGCTAAGAACACACAGTCCTCGCCCAACACTCGTGGCAAGTCTTCAGGGTAGACTTCCAAACCCTCACAAATTTGGTCACCCGGTGATCCACAATTGACTGATGGATTGCTGTAGACCATGACGCCTAACCGTCTGGAGGATGCACAGTCTTCAAAGGTAAAAGGTTTCAGTCCCACATAGGAACAACTTCTTCAGTGATGCTTAATCACTTGGTTCTCGGTTTGTGGTTTGGTGTTTGGGGTATTTCCTCACTGATGAATTACTCTTGAAGACTCTGAGGAATTTGGGCTGCTCTTATGACAAGTGTCAGTTTCTAACGGAGCACCAACCAGCTAATGGTTGTGGGGGCGGCTATTTATAGCCTGGGAGCATCCCGACATGATTTGACATTAATGCCCTTAAATAATATGACCGTTCGTGTGGATAAGACCAATGATGTGGTGTGGCTATCAAAATGGTCGGGACCCTCAACTGTGAGAGTCCTCATGTCACTCATATTCCTCACTTGCGGCTTTGGGTAGGATTAGGCTTGGGTTGAGCATCATGAGGAAATTCATTCCAATGTGTTACCTCGACCCCCTTTAACAGTACGGTGTTCCTATTACTCAAGTGTGAAGAAAAAAAATGGAAAGAGTAAATCTTCATGCTTCAAAGTCTTCATAATGATTTTCTTCAGGAGACACCGAATTCCTCAATTTCAATATCTTCACGAGGAATATCAATTTCATCGCAAATTCTTCGCGATTCAAATCTTCAGCTTCAGACCAATTTCTTCAACCGAAGATATACATTTTTAGGGGTCGATATTCATTTAATGTTTCAAACTCCTCAGCGACTTATAGATCCTGTGTACACTCAAGAACACATTAGATACTTAACCATAAGTCTTCAAACCACCAAAATCACTAAGGGGCACTAGATGCACTTACAATCTCCCCCTTTTTGGTGGTTGATGACAATTAGGTTAAGTCTTCAACAGGGATAAAAATATGAAGTGTAAATACTCATTTGAGGAATTTGAAATCAAGATTCAGAGAGACTCCCCCTGAAGATGTGCAGATCTTGAGGATTTTGCTTTTCACAGCACATGCACATTGATGATTTATATCATGGAGATCTCCCCCTGAGTCTTGTAGATCATGCATAATAGGACATATAGTATGAAGAAATTGAGGATGCATGATGACAAATGGTATCTGACGAATTCCAGCATGCGTGCATTAAATTTTTGAGGAATAAGCATGCGAGGAAAAACGTTCAAAAGCGTCAGAGTACCATCGGGCTTAAGTTACAACTCATTACATAAACACTTCAGAAGAGCCAAGAGTTTGTAACTTAAATATAGTTCATAAGCCCCAAAATATACCTCGTGAAGACTAACTCTCAAGTTTCTCCCCCTTTTTCATCAAGTGACAAAAAGGGACAAACTGATGACTAACGCCCGTGAAGACTTTCACTCCTTGGCGGTTGATGAAGACACGTGAGGATTCTTGGGAGTAGTCTTCTTCCTTGGGCCGGTGGCAGTGTCTTGTTGTTCTTCATCAGATTCAGTAGTGCGGAATGAAGAAAAAGAACCGTCCTCAAGGTTTGGAACTGGAATTGGCCTGAATTTCTTCTTGGGTGGCCACGACCAGTCAAAGTCTCGCACAAACTCCAATTCTTCAAGTTCTGCCGGAGTCTTCAGATGAGCAAGTGTGGCCCACGTGCGATCAAAAACCACATGAAGATAATGATGGTTAAGCTTCACAGCATTCTGCGTTTCATTGAAGGTTTTCACAATGCCGCCAAACTGGCGTTTGACCCACTTGTGATTCCGATCCACCTTCCGGTGAAGACTGAGAAGAAGCTCTCTGGTATTTAGCACATGAGGAGCAACATGACTTGGAGGATGAGTCTCAGTGTCATCCCATGAAGAATAAGCTTTGGGCTCTCTGAACTGGCCATCAAGGGGCCTACGGCCTTCATCAATGACAGCCTTGCCTTCTCCTTCAGCAGGCTCGAAAGTCTTCTTGTTGACCCTGATAGGAGGCATATAACCAACATGGTTGTTGAAATCAGCGTGATAACTGATGCCTGACCTTGTTCTGATGAATCTCATGATCCACGGAGCATATATCTTGTGGTCAAAAGGACACATTGCATTGTCGGCCAAAGTCCTCAAGAAGAAATCATGAATGTTGATGGGAATACCATGGATGATGTTGAAGTGGATATTCTTCATGATGCCGACGACATCTTCTTCATCATCATGGTCGTTTATCGGTGCAAGAACGCTGCAGAGGATTCTGTAAACAGTCCTTGGTTCATATTTGAGCTCATGGATGAGGAAAGTCGTTCTTGGTGGTTTCTCCTTAGCCAAAGGCTTCATGAGGACTTCCATCATCTTGTTGGGAAGCTCACGTTCATCATAAAGCTTCACGGCCTGCTCTGAGGGAATTGACACGGGTAGTTCACGCAATAGTTCAATGGCAGGAGCCTTGTAGTGTGTTGTTTGCATCATCCAGTCAAACACCCATGTGTTGATGTCTGTGGGATCTCCTGATATGTGAAGAGTTGCATAAAATTGAAGAATGAGCTCACTGTTCCAATCATAGATATCTGAGCACATTGGGAGGAGTCCAGCTTCATGAAGGACGTTGAGGACTGGAGCCATGCATGGTATTTCTTCAAGCTCAACATGAGGAATATGCCTGTGCTAGAAAATCTTGTTTCTTCCACACAGCACAGAGGCATAGTAATTGAGTTGTGTCCTCGTCCAAAACTTCAGATGCCTGATGCGACGCTTGTCATAGGGATATTCTCCTATGAAGAACATGCGTTCTTCAAAGAAGGACTCCTTTTGAAACTTTGGCTGCTTGGAGAACGGCTGACGCTGCATGGGCTGAAGGTTTTGCTGTTGGACCTGAGGGGAGACAACTATTGCAGACTCTGGGTTGAGGACGGCGAAGGCATTGTCGGGGTCTGGTGCATTTTCCTCAGCATGGTCCTTAGTGTGAGAAATTTCATCAGCTTGAGCTTCAGGCTGAGGAGCATGCTCTTGTTGTGCTTCAGGCTGAGGAATATGGTCTGGTTGCGCTTCAGGCTGAGGTATGGAGTCTGGTTGAGCTTCCGGCTGAGGAATATCGTCAACTGGAGCATCGTGTTGAAGGTTTTGCTCTGGAGGAGGAATAGGTTTATCATGAGCCTCAGCTTGAGGATCTTGCTCACGAGGAGGAGGAGTTGGGTCAGCCAGGTCCTCAGGTTGAGGATTTTGCTCAGGACCGTGAATTTCATCCGGCTGAGGATTTTCACTTTGTTCTTCCTCAGCTTGCTTGGTGACATAGCAAGATTCATCAGCTGGTGCAGCTGATCCTTGTGCAGTCTCTTCATGAGGAATGGAGGGCTAAGGACTGTCATCAATGCGAATTTCCTCATCAGTGTGTTCCTTAGTTTTAGCATCCTTCATTTCCTCATCTGGCCCTTGCTCCTGGTCTTCGCTTGCGAAGGTAACCATTTGGTAAGAAGGAGCGATGTTAAGAGGCACAAGATCCAGTGGAGCATTTTCTTCAAGTGCTTTGAGGCGCTTGGCCTCAGTGTTTTCTTCTGCCGAAGAGGCTTTTCTCTTCTTGGCTTCCTTTTCAGCGGCCCTTGTCTTTTTCACGTCTGATGCAAACAGAGTCATCTTCTTCACCTTTGAAGCTTTTGGTGAAGGTGTTTTCTCAGCAGAGATATTTTCATCAGCTGGCTTTGAGGAACCAGCTGGAGCATAGTCATCAGCTGGCTTTGAAGCAGGAGCTGGAACAGATTCATCAGCTCGCTTTGAAGTAGCAGCTGGAGCAGAGTCAGTCTCACCAGCTGTAGAAGATTCATCCGCTGGATTTTCCGTGGTGATTTCCTCAATTGCCGGTTCATCCAGATGACTTCCTTGAGGGATTTCCTCAGCTTGAGTAGTTTCATCAGCTGGTGCTTCAATCAGAGGCTGAGGAGTTGGTACTGGAGGGGCAGTTTTCTTGTTGTAGTTGTTAAAAGCGTCAGTAGAAAGTTTGATGAAATTGCTTTTGAGACTTTGACGGTCAGAAAGCTTGGAGTACTGATCTGTCAAAGTCTTCAACTCCGCCTGTTTTTACACCTGGTCATCAGGCGTCAGGTTGAGGAGATTCTGCCTGAGTAATTTCTCCTTCTTGAGCTTAGCAACCTTGGCCTGTTTGGCTTGCTGCTCCTTCCACTTGGCCTCGTTGATGAATGTGGCCACCATGTGGCTGATGCCTGGGGGAAGTTTCAAATCATCAAGTGGAGTGTTGGGATCCTCATACCAGATATTGATGTAGTTGAGGAGGACTTTCGGGTCCATGGCCAGAGGAATGGAGCTGCCAGAAGCTTGAGCTACCCTCTCTTGTTTGTTTCTGATCATTGCTTGCAGATTTTCATCATGAAATTCATCACTACCTTCTGATGCAGAAGGGACCGTGATGATTTTTCTTGGGCTGTGTCTTGTTCCTCTCCCAGCAATCACCTTAGTCTTTAGAGGAGTTGGTGAAGAATTTGTCTCCGAGCTTGTTGCACCTGGGAGTGAGGAGCTGGAGGTAGCGGGCAGTGGCTTCACTACAGGCTTCTATTCAGGTTTTGAAGCCTGTTGTGGTTCTGAGGATTTTGGTGCTGAGGGTTTTGGCGCTGATGGTTTTGGTGCTGATGCTTGAGCTGTTTTCTCTTGAGGCTTTGAAGGCTTTGGTTTTGGTGGCACAGACTTTTGTTGAAGAATTTCCGTACCAGAAGTCTCAGCAGCAAAGGAAGTAGCGGCAGTTGAAGCAGCAGCAGATGATTCGTTGAATTTCCTCACAGCAGCCTCTGCCTGCTTCTTGAGCTTTGCCAAGTATTTTTCTTTTTCATTAGGATAATCATCAAGTGTTTTGAGGCTGGAAGGATCTGTTGCTCGAAAGCCCTCAAGAGGAGCCCGTTTGCCAGGAGGCTTCAAAGCAAATTTCTTCGCATATTTGGGAGTGATGAATCTGTACTCCTTCCACTCCTTAGCCCAGCGGCGTTCTATCTTCTGAAGCCGAATCTTTCTCTTGGGCATAGTTTCATTTTCATCTGGAGTACAGTAATCCAGGTATATATCCTCAGGGATATCTGCGATAGTATTCTGCTCAAGTTTCTTGCCTCCCTTTTGCTTCCTGTCATCCTTCATTTTCTTCAGGTGAGGATTTTGCTGATGAGATTGAACTCTTGAGGATTCTGATGAGACTTGAAGATTTTCTTCAAGAAACGTTGCAAATTAGTTAATTTGATGAGAACCGAGAGATTCATCAGCTGACATGTGTGTACCTGTGAACAGAGTATAGTTGCGAGGAATTTGGAGAGGTCATATGCGTTCTCAGATTTGAAGAAAATGAAAAAATTTGACAGTTGAGGAATTTGACCAGTGGTTGAGGAATTTGCCTAAGCATACTGTTCTTGGGTTCCAGAGTTGTATAGATCCGAAAATTCGCACAACTGAGGAATCTCGTGAAAATCTTAGATGCTTAGTGAAGTTCATCAATAGTTTGGCGATAGGCAGTGTTTGAGGAAAAGTAACGGATGGATTCTTGAGGAAAAACAGATTTCACATCTCAGAGGTAAAATAGTAGATCAAACTTGCTGTAAAAATAAGGTTTTTATTTACCCTAGATTGCGCGCACGAAGAACATAGAAGAGTAGCAGGAGAAGCTCTTTCGGTGCGTGTCCAATGCACCCTAACCCGGCAGCAAAGGACGTCTACGGCGGCGGCGGACAAGGATGGTCCGACTCCGGCGTGGTTTCGGCGACGGAAAAGTCAAGGCAGTGAAACTCTTCTTTGCCGGTGTCGAGACTTCCAGCGGTGGCGCTAAGGTTCGGAGCTTTGCTGTAGCAGGAGAGCGATGGAATGAAGAAGGTTTTACCGAGGGAGATTGAAAGTGCGTTATATTGACTAGAGGGGGGTGAATAGGAGATTTTTAGAATTTCATCACTGAGGAAATTCCTTTTGAGGAAATTCCTCACTGATGACTAACTTACAACGGAAACAGTTAAGGATCAGACGTGCAACCGTTCACAACAGCAGTATTACAGAGTGAAGATTGTGAAAACAGATTGCACAGTAAGCAGACACGCTGAATACAGATGATGATTAACTTAAGTGAAGAATTTGGGATTGAGGAAATTCAGAGAAAGTCTTCAGCAAATTCTTCAAACAGTCACAGTGAAAGTCATCAACACATAATACAGAGAAAGTAAAGAGTTGAGGAATTGGAACCCGATTCTTGGTGAAGACTGTTGTTGATGACCCAGTTCCAACTGCTGTGACAGTTGTACATCTGGTTTGGAGCGGCTTGGTATTGAAACCAAAGTACACCCAGTCCCGGGACACACAGTCCCTACCGTATTCTCCTTGAGCTAAGGACACACAGTCCTCGCCCAACACTCATGGTAAGCCTTCAGGGCAGACTTCCAAACCCTCACAAACTCGGTCACGCGGCGATCCACAATTGACTATTGGATTGCTTTAGACCATGACGCCTAACCGTCTGGAGGATGCACAATCCTCAAAGGTAAAAGGCTTCAGTCCCACACAGGAATAACTTCTTCAGTGATGCTCAATCACTAGGTTTGGTTTGTGGTTTCGGTGGGTGGTGTATTTCCTCACTGATGATTTATTCTCGAAGGCTCTGAGGAATTGGGTTGCTCTTATGACAAGTGTCAGTTTCTAACGGAGCAGCCAACCAGCTAGTGGTTGTGGGGCGGCTATTTATAGCCTGGGAGCATCCCGACATGATTTGACACTAATGCCCTTAAATAATATGACCGTTGGAGTGGATAAGACCAGTGACTTGGCGTGGTTATCGAAACGGTCGGGACCCTCAACTTTGAGAGTCCTCATGTCACTCATATTCCTCACTTGAGGCTTTTGGTAGGATTTGGCTTGGGTTGAGCATCATGAGGAAATCCATTCCATAGTGTTACTTTGACCCCGTTTAACAGTACGGTGTTCCTATTCATCAAATGCAAAGAAAGTAAACAGAAACCGTAAATCTTCACGCTTCAAGTTCTTCAGAACGATTTTCTTCAGGAACCACCGATCTTCTCAATATCAATATCTTCATGAGGAATATCAATTTCATCGCAGATTCTTCGCGATTCATTTCTTCAGCTTCAGACCAATTTCTTCAACTGAAGACATATATTTTTAGGGGTCGATATTCTTCAAATATCTCAAACTCCTCAATGACTTATAGATCCTGTGTACACTTATAAACACATTAGATACTTAACCTATAAGTCTTCAAACCACCAAAATCACTAAGGGGCACTAGATGCACTTACAATCTCACCCTTTTTGGTGGTTGATGACAATTAGGTTAAGTCTTCAACGGGGATCAAAAATATGAAGTGTAAATACTCATTTGAGGAATTTGAAAACAAGATTCACAGAGACTCCCCGTGAAGATGTGCATACCTTGAGGATTCTGCTTTTATAGCAGATGCACATTGATGATTTATATCATGGAGATCTCCCCCTGAATCTTGTAAATTATGCATACATATAACATATCATATGAAGAAAATGAAGATGCATGATGGCAAATGGTATCTGACAAATTCCAGCATGCGTGCATTAAAACTTGAGGAATAAGCATGCGAAGAAAAACGTTCAAAAGCGTCAGAGTACCATCGGGCTTAAGTTACAACTCATTACATAAAAACTTCAGAAGAGCCAAGAGTTTGTAACTTAAATATAGTTCATATGCCCCAAAAATAAATCATGTTTGAAGACTAACTCTCAAGTTTCTCCCCCTTTGTCATCAAGTGACAAAAAGGGACAAACTGAGGACTAACGCCCGTGAAGACTTCATTTCTTTGCGGTTGATGAAGATCCTTGGCGCTTCTTGGGTGTAGTCTTCTTCCTTGGGCCTGTTGCGGTGTCGAGTTGTTCCTCATCAGACTCGGCGGTGCGAAATGACGAGAAGGAGCTGTCTTCAAGATCTGGCATAGGAATGGGCCTGAACTTCTTCTTGGGAGGCCACGACCAGTCAAAGTCCTGCTCAAAGTTCATTTCTTCAAGCTCAGTCTGGGTCTTCAGGTGTGCAAGTGTAGCCCAGGTGCGATCGAAAACCTCATGCAGATAGTGATGATTAAGTTTCACAGAGTTCTGTGTCTCAGTGAGGGTTTTCACAATGGCACCAAACTGGCGTTTGACCCATTTGTGGTTGCGATCCACCTTCTGATGAAGACTGAGAAGAAGCTCTCTGGTGTTTAGCACGCGAGGAGGAACAGGGCTTGGTGGACGAGTCTCAGTATCGTCCCATGAAGAATATGCGTCGGGCTCTTTAAACTGACCATCAAGAGGCCTGCTTCCTTCATCAATCACAGACTTTCCTTTTCCCTCAATGGGCTCGAAAGTCTTCTTGTTGACCCGGATAGGAGGCATATAACCAACATGGTTCTGGAAATCTGCATGAAAGTTGATGCCTGTCCTTGTCCTGAGGAATCTCATGATCCATGGTGCATAAATTTTGTGATCATATGGGCACATTGCATTGTCAGCCAAAGTCCTCAAGAAGAAATCATGGATGTTCATGGGGATACCGTGAATGATGTTGAAGAGGATATTCTTCTTGAGGCCGACAACATCTTCTTCATCGTCATGGCCTTTGATTGGCGCGAGCACACTGGAGAGAATGCGGTAGACAGACCGGGGTGTGTATTTGAGCTCATGGACGAGGAATGTGGTTCTTGAGGGTTTTCCTGCAGCCAAAGGCTTCATGAGGACTTCCATCATTCCATTTGGCAGCTCACACTCACCATAAAGCTTCACTTCCCCGTCTGAAGGAATTGGTACGGGCAGTTCTCTGAGGAGTTCAGACGCTGGAGCCTTGTAATGAGTGTTTTGGGTCATCCAGTCGAACACCCAAGTGTTGATGTCATCATCATTGCCCGAGATGTGCAGAGTTGCATAGAACTGAAGAATAAGCTCACTACTCCAATTTGATATGTCTGAGCACATAGGAAGCAAACCTGCATCATGGAGTACACTGAGGACTGGTTCCATGCAGGGAATTTCTTCAAGTTCATCATGGGGAATGTGCCTGTGCTGGAATATCTTGTTGCGTCCACAGAGCACAGAAGCATAGTAGTTCATCTGAGTCATTGTCCAAAACTTCAGATGCCTCATTTGAGGCTTGTCATAGGGATTCTCGCCGATGAAATACATGCGTTCCTCAAAGAAATTTTCTTTCTGAAACTTTGGCCGTGTCGAGAATGGCTGGCGCTGAACTGGCTTGATATTCTGCTGAGGAATGGGAGGGGAAACAACCATGGCAGTCTCTGGGTTGAGCACAATGAAGTCATTGTCAGGGGCGGGAACATTTTCTTCAGCAGTTTCCTCAGGTTGAGGAGTTTCATCAGCTGGTATTTCTTGCTTTGGCTGAGCTTCAGGCTGAGGAATTTCTTCTTCCTTCTCAGCTTGAGGAGTTTGGTCAGCCTGTTCAGTGGGAGGAGCCTGCTCAGACTGGACATTTTCTTCAGCTTGGTTTTCATCAGCTGACTTTGTGGCAGAAGCAGATTCATCAGCAGCTGCAGCTGAAGCTTGAGTGGTCTCTGTCTGAGGAACTTGAGGTTGAGGACTATCATCAATCTGGATTTCCTCATCAGTATCCTCCTCAGAGGCAGCATCCTTCATTTCCTCATCTGCCCTTGTAGTTTGGTCACCAATGATGGCCATTTCATATGAAGGTGCAACATTTAGAGGCACCGGGTCCAGAGGGGCAGATTCTTCAGTTTCCTTGAGGCGTTTTGCCTCAATCTTTTCTTCTACTGAGGAAGCTTTTCTCTTCTTTGCTTCCTTCTCAGCAGCTCTTGTCTTTTTCGTGTCTGATGCAGACGGGATTACCTTCTTCACCTTGGAAGGTTTTGGTGAAGGTGTTTTCTCGACAGATTCTTCAGCTGGTAGTGATGAACCAGCTGGAACAGAGTCATCAGCCTGCTTTGGTGAAGTAGCTGGATCAGGAGCAGTTGCATCAAGGGTTGCAGTTTCATCAGGAGCGGTCTCGGTGATGATTTCTTCAATGGCCGGCTCATCAGCACGACGCTCTTGGTGTTGTTCCTCACCTTGAGGAATTTCTTCCTCATCAGGAGATGCATCTTCTGGCTGTTCAACCAGGGGCTGAGGTGCTGGTTGTGGGTGTCGCTTGTTGTAGTCATCAACAACACTAGTGGCTAGCTTGATGAAATTGCGTTTGATGCTTGTGCGGTCTGACAGTTTCTCACACTTGTCAGTCAAGACTTGCAACTCTGCCTGGGTTGACACCAGTGCTTCATGCGTCATCTTGAGGACATTTTTCCTGAGGAATTTTTCTTTCTTGGCCTTTGCAATCTTTGCCTGCTTGGCCTTCTGTTCCTTCCACTTGGCTTCGTTTATGAAGGTGGCCACCATGTGACTGACACCAGGAGGAAGTTTCAAATCATCAATGGGTGTGTTTGGGTCTTCATACCATACATTGATGAAGTCGAGGAGGACCTTGGGGTCCATGGCCAGAGGAATAGCACTGCCTGATGCTTGTGCTACCCTTTCTTGCTTGTTCCTGATGATGGCTTCCAGGGTTTCATCATCATACTCATCACTTCCCTCTGATGCAGACGGGACTGTGATGATTTTGCTGGGGCTGGGCAGAGGTGCAGGTTCAGTAGTTGCCAAAGTCTTCACAAGGGGTGTTGAAGACTTTGTCTCCGAGCTAGTTGCAGCTGGGAGTGAGCAGCTAGAGCTGGCAGTCGTAGTCTTCACGACTTTCTTCTGTACTGCCTTTGGAGGTGGAGCTGAGGACTTTGGTGTAGATGAGATGGGTGCTGAGGGTTTTGGCGCTGATGGTTTTGGTGTTGACGGTTTTCGAACCGAGGGTTTTTGGAGCTGAGGGTTTTGGAGCTGAGGGTTTTGTGACAGAAGCCTGTGCAACCTTCTCTTGAGGCTTTGAAGCTTTTGGCTTTGTTGGCACAGACTATGGTTGAGGAATCTCGGAGCCTGAGGTTTCTGCTGGTGAGGAATGAGCAGCACCGGAGGCAGCAGCTGAGGATTCATTAAATTTCTTCACTGCTGCTTCTGCTTGCTTCTTGAGCTTGGCCAGATGCCTTTCTTTTTCATCTGGGTAGTCATCAAGTGTCATAAGACTTGAGGGATGAGCTACTTGATGATCCTCAAGTGGGGCCCTTCTGCCAGGAGGCTTCAAAGCGAATTTCTTCGCATATTTTGGAGTCACAAACCTGTACTGCTTCCACTCCTTTGCCCATATGCGCTCAATTTTCTGCAGCCTGATCTTTCTTTTAGCCATTGTCTCAGGTTCTTCATCAGGCGTGCAATAGTCCATGTATATGTCATCAGGAATATCAACAGCTGTGTTCTGCTCCAGTTTCTTTCCTCCCTTCTGTTTCCTTTCTTCCTCCATTTTCTTCAGACGAGGAATTTGCGGATGATTTTGAACTCTTGAAGATTCTGATGAGCCTTGAAGAGTTTCTTCCAGAAATGCTGCAAATCAGTTAATGTGATGAGAACCGAGAGATTCATCAGGTGACATGTGTGTACCTGTGAACAGAGTATAGTTGCGAGGAATTTGGAGAGGTCATATGCGTTCTCAGATTTGAAGAAAATGAAAAAGTTTGACAGTTTGAGGAATATAACCAGTGGTTGAGGAATTTGCATAAGCATACTATTCTTGGGTTCCAGAGTTGTACAGATCCAAAAATTTGCACAACTGAGGAATCTCGTGAAAATCTTAGATGCTTAGCTAGTTCATCAATGATTGTGGTGATGGATAGTGTTTGAGGAATCATGTGCGCATCGTATCTTGAGGAAAAACAGATTTCACATGGGAGAGGTAAAATTTCAGATCTGAGCTGCTGTAAAAATGGAGTATATTTACCCTAGAATGTGCGAGCGAAGAACACAAAAGGTGGTGTTGGAGAGGCTCTTCGGTCAAGTGTCCAATGCACCCTAACTTGGCAGCAGAGGACGTCTACGGCGGCGGCGGACGTAGATGTTCCGACTCCAGCGTGATCCTGGCGGCGGAAAGGTTGAGGCAGTGAAGCTCTTCCTTGCCGACGACAAGACAACCAGCGGTGGCGCTAGGGTTCGATGGAAAGAGTGATGGCAGGAGAGCGATGAGGCGAAGAAGAAGATACTGAAGGGGGTAAGAACATATTTATAGCCCGAAAGTTACTGTTTGGCGCGAAAGTTTCGGACCGAATAGCCCTTGCCTCTACGTCTCCGCAGGACACGTGTAGCTCCCGTACGATGCGGTGGAGATAGTGGAGATCGTGGTTATCCGATCGTGGGAAGTGGGGTTTAGTTACTGTACTTTTTAAAGAAAACAATTTTTGAAGATTTGAGGATTTTCGTTACAAAATCATCAGCTGACAAGGATGCAGTGAGGATTTTGAGCAGAGTTTCAAGTAGAACGCATATGAAGAATTGAATAGACTGGATAAGTATAGCATAGAGGGAAACTAGGGTCCGATCACATTCACTTAGCAGAAACATCAACTTGAAGAATTAGCAATAAGTGAATGCTGTTGAGGACTAGAAATCACAGTCTACCTAGGCAAATGAAAGTCATCAAGTGTTTTTGAAGATTTTGTATTAGATCATCACAATGATTTACAGCTATTTTGAAGAAAAATGCATTGTGAGGAAATTGATCATTTGAAGAAAATCAACTTGAGGAATTTCACATTGGGCAGTGGCGTTACCCACCATATAAGAATGTTGATTACATACGCCGCGTACAATTGTCGTAGGGCCCTGAGAATCAATTTCTTCGTTAATTTCTTCACACTCAGAGTGATTTTCTTCATTAGTTGAAGAAAATCGTTTCATCATGTGTTGCACATCTAAGTCATCAACTTTGCATAAGTGTTAGGATGTGTGCATGTTTTTACGAAACATTTGAAGACTCTAAGATATTTAGCTCACACCGCAACTTGCAAAACTTTTTCTCATCTAAGGGCTTAGTGAAGATATCACCCAGTTGATCATCAGTCTTCACATGGTCGATGAGGATATTGCCCTTGAGGACATGGTCCCGAAGAAAATGATGACGAATCTGGATGTGCTTGGTCTTCGAGTGCTGCACTGGGTTGTAGACAATCTTGATAGCACTCTCATTGTCATAGTAGACAGGCACATTCTTCATGTTGATGTCGTAGTCCTTGAGGGTTTTCTTCATCCATAGCAATTGAGCACAGCAAGAACCAGCAGCAATGTACTCAGCTTCGGCAGTGGAGAGTGATACGCAGTTCTGCTTCTTTGAGGACCAGCAAACTAGTGATCTTCCGACGAAATGGCATGTGCCAGAAGTTGACTTGCGATCCACACGGTCACCAGCATAGTCTGAATCAAAATACACTACCAGATGAAGATTGGAGCCCTTGGGATACCATAATCCTAGTGTTGGTGTGTGAGCTAAGTATCGAAGAATATATTTCACAGCCTTATGGTGTGATTCCTTCGGTTTTTCTTGAAAACGTGCACACATGCAAACACTAAGCATTATGTCTGGCCAAGATGCACATAGATACAATAAAGAGCCAATCATAGAACGGTATACCTATTGATCGAAATCTTTACCATTTTCATCAGTGCCGAGGTGACCGTTGGTAGGCATTGGATCTTGGCACCTTTGCATTCGTGCATGTCGAATTTCCTCAGAACATCCGTGAGGTATTTCTCCTGTGATATGAAGATTCCATTTCTTTGTTGACGAATTTGAAGACCTAAGAAGAATTTCAGCTCCCCCATCATGGACATCTGATATTCTTCACTCATCATGTAGGCAAATTCATCACTGTATTTTTTGTCAGTACAGCAAATATGATGTCATCAACATATATTTGACATACAAACAACTCATCATCATAGGATTTGTGAAAAGAGTTGGATCGAGTGAACCAGGTTTGAAGCCTTTCTTCATGAGGAATTCCTTCAATGTGTCATACCATGCCCGAGGGGCTTGCTTGAGGCCATACAGAGCCTTTTTGAGTCTGAAGACTTTGTCTGGATTCTTTGGATCCTCAAAACCTGGGGGCTGAGCAACATATACTTCTTCCTCAAGCTTACCATTGAGGAATGCACTTTTCACATCCATTTGATATAAGATGATGTTATGATGATTAGCATAAGCAAGTAGAATTCGAATAGCTTCAAGTCTAGCAACAGGTGCAAAAGTTTCATCGAAATCTACAAGTCGTGCCTTGTTCCTCACCACTTGACCGTCCTCATCTTGCTTGTTTCGGAAGATCCACTTGGTGCCGATGATATTCTGCTTGCGAGGATCTGGTCGTTTGACGAGCTCCCATACGTCATTCAGCTTGAATTGAAGAAGTTCGTCTTGCATGGCTTGGATCCACTCCGGTTCCAGAAAAGCCTCAGCTACTTTTGAAGGTTCTGTGATGGATACAAAGGAAAAATGCCCACAAAAGTTAACTAAGTGTGAAGCTTTTGAGCGAGTGAGAGGACCTGGTGCATTGATGTCGTTGAGGATTTTGTCAAGTTCTACTTCATTTGCAATCCTCGGATGAGCTGGTTGAGGATTTTGTCTGGGCTGAGGAAGTGGTGCTGTTGCAATTTCCTCGGAAGCATCTTCTTGGTTTCTGTCAGTGATGGGGATTATTTCTTCTCCAATTTCCTGAGTGGGAACAATGTCTTCAGTAGGCTTAAGCTTTATCGCTTCCTCAGGAGACAGTTTATCTGGATCAGAAGGCAATTGCTCTCATTGCGAGCCATTAGTTTCATCGAACCGCACATCTACAGTCTCAGCAACTTTGTTGTGATAGTTGTTGAAGACTCTGTAGGTGTGCGAGTCCTTTCCATAACTGAGCATAAAACCTTCATGTGCCTTAGGTGCAAATTTTGAGCTATGGTGAGGATCTCTAATCCAGCATTTTGCACCGAAGACTTTGAAATAACTTACATTGGGTTTCTTGTCAGTGAGGAGTTCATATGAGGTTTTCTTGAGGAATTTGTGAAGATATACCCTGTTGATGATATGACATGTAGTGTTAATTGCTTCAGGCCAGAAGCGACGAGGAGTCTGATATTATTCAAGCATAGTTCTTGCCATTTCAACCAGAGTCCTTTTCTTTCTTTCGATGACACCATTCTGCTGAGGAGTATAAGGAGCAGACAATTCGTGAGTGATACCAAGTTCATCAAGATAATCATCAAGACCAGTGTTTTTGAACTCGGTTCCATTATCACTCCTGATATGTTTGATCTTGATGCCGAAGTTCGTCGAGGCCCTTGAAGAAAATCGTTTGAAGATTTCCTGCACTTCAGTTTTATACACTATAATATGCACCCAAGTGTATCTGGAATAATCATCAACTATGACAAAGCTATATAGAGATGTTGCATTGGTTAGTGTTGCATAGTGAGTAGGTCCAAATAAATCCATATGAAGCAATTTGAATGGACGTGTAGTGGTCATGATGGTTTTGGAGGGATGCTTGGATCTGGTCATTTTCCCAGATTCACATGCACCGCAAAGATGATCCTTGAGGAATTTGACTGATTCGATGCCAATGACATGCTTCTTCTTTGCAAGTGTGTGCAAATTCCTCATGCCTGCATGGCCTAGTCTTCGGTGCCACAGCCATCCTTCTGAGGTTTTTGCTAGTAAGCAAGTGGCTGGTTGAGGACCTGTAGAGAAGTCAACAATGTACAAATCCCCTCTTCTTACACCTTCGAAGACTTTGGATCTGTCAGATTCCATGATGACTACACATCTATATCTACCAAAGATAACAATCATATCAAGATCACAAAGCATCGAGACTGACATGAGGTTAAAACCAAGGGATTCAACAAGCATCACTTTGTCCATATGCCTATCCTTGGAAATAGCTACTTTGCCAAGTCCCAATACCTTGATTTTACCTTTATCAGCATATGTGATTTGCTTCAGAGGTGATAGAGTTAGTGGCATATTCATCAGTAGGCTTTTATCACCAGTCATGTGATGTGTGCATCCACTATCGAGAACCCACTCAGTATTTTTGGGTTTGTCATCCTGCAGATGAATTAGTACAGCTTACCATCTCATATGCTTCAAATTCTTCAGAGGTGGTGTCATGAGGACATTCACTTGAAGATTTTCAAGACAACTTTTGGGAACCCAGATTTTCCTCAGAGGAGGGCCATTCCTGCAGTTAGTTCCAACATATCTAGCAAATACTTCACCAGATTGATTTTTGAACAGTTTATAGTTGGAATCAAATGACTCATCCGAGGAATAGGATAATTCACATGAGAAGCCAGTTAGATTAGATGGATCAAAAGGACGCCCAGTAGAAGCAACCCATGAGGTTTTGGGATACTGCTCAGGTTTCCAATAAGTTCCGTCAGCATTTAATTTCCTCTCAAAGGCAATTCCTTCTTTCCTCGGGTTCCTGTTCAAGATCTGCTTTTTGAGCACATCACAAAGGATTTGGTGTCCTTGGTGGCTTTTGTACATGCCTGTCACGTACAATTCCTTCAACCCTGCATTTTCATCAGTAACATTTGTGTTTTCCTCAAGTGAGGAAATAGACACAACAGGTGCAGTTGAAGAATTTGTAGCATTCGATGATTCTGGTGAGGAATTAGCAGTTTCTCGTTCAATGCATTTAAGACATGGAGGAATAAATTCAACTTGACTAGCGGTGATCTGTTGAGCTAGTAATGAATCATTTTCCATGCGAAGATCATCATGAGACATCCTCAGTTTCTCAAGATCAAGCTTCCTTTGAAGAAATTCGTAGGAAAGCTTCTCATGATCAGTGAGGAGAGTATCATCACAGTCCTGAAGAATATCAAATCTAGACTGAAGATTTTTCATGTCATCAGCGAGGATTTGATTAAGATTCATTTCATCATTCAACAGATCATCACTTTTGTCTAGCAGTTTTTGAAGCTTTTCCATATCAGTTTGTTGTTTAGTGGCAATGATAGCAAGTTTACTGTAACTGGGTTTCTTATAATCATTATGTTCACAGTCACTTGAATCAGAGGAGGAGGCATCATTTGATACCTTTGAAACTTTTGCCATGAAGCAATAGGTTGGAGCAATGTCATCAGCATAGTCATCAGTATGGATGGTGCAATCATTTTCTTCAAGATTGAAGATTGACTTGCTGACGAAAGTGGTTGCTAGTGCAAGACTGGCCTGTCCGGATTCTGAGTCTTCTCTAGAGCCTTCTTCTTCATCACATTCCTCTGATTCTGCCTCAGAATCCATTTCCTTGCCAATAAGTGCCCGAGCCTTTCTGAAGCTAGTCTTCTTGTGTGAAGAGGACTTTGAAGATGAGGATTTTGAAGATTTGTTCTTCTTCTTCGAGTCATCAGAACTGTCATCCTTGTATTTCTTCTTCTTTGATTCCTTTCCCCAGCGGGGACAATCAGCAATGTAATGACCTGATTTCTTGCACTTGTGACACGTCCGTTTCTTGTAGTCCTCAGATGCAGATTCTGATTTCTTCATGTCTCTTCTTGATGATCTACCGAACTGACCTCGGCGAGTAAATCTCTGGAATTTCCTCACAAGCATTGCGAGCTCCTGTCCAAATTCTTCAGGGTCACAACTGCTGTCATCTGTTTCTTCTTCAGATGAGGAAATTGCTCTAGCCTTCAATGCTCGTGGTCTAGAATAGCTTGGTCCATATAGATCCCTCTTTTCTTCTTGCTGGAATTCATGAGTATTTAGCCTTTCAAGAATATCAGCTGGATCTAGCATCTTGTAGTCTGGTCTTTCTTGAATCATCAGAACTAGAGTGTCAAATGAAGGATCCAAGGATCTCAGTAGTTTCTTCACAACTTCGTGATCAGTGATGTCTCGAGCTCCCAGTGCCTGCAGTTCATTTGATATATCACTGAGACGATCAAAGGTGTCTTGGCAGCATTCATTGTCATGTCTCTTGAAGCGATTGAAGAGATTGCGAAGAATATCAACGCGAGAGTCACGCTGGGTTGATACTCCTTCATTTACCTTGCACAGTCTCTCCCAGATCAGTGTTGCAGAGCCCAAAGCACTTACTCTTCCAAACTGGCCCGGGCTCAGATAGCCACAGATGATGTTCTTCGCTTGAGAATCGAGTTGCTTGAATCTCTTCACATCAGCTGCAGTGACACTGGCAGAAACGAGGGGGACGCCATTTATCACAATATACCAGAGATCATTGTCAATCGCTTGCAGATGCAGTTGCATTTTGTTCTTCCAGAAAGGAAAGTTCTTCCCTTCGTAGGTGGGACATGGTGCAGTCACCTTGAACATGCCTGCAGTCGACATAACTAAAACTCCACGTGGTTAAACCAAAATCACACAGAACAAGGGAGTACCTTGCTCTGATACCAATTGAAAGTGCGTTATATCGACTAGAGGGGGGTCAATAGGAGATTTTTAGAATTTCATCACTGAGGAAATTCCTTTTGAGGAAATTCCTCACTGATGACTAACTTACAGCGGAAACAGTTAAGGATCAGACGTGCAAACGTTCACAACAGCAGTATTACAGAGTGAAGATTGTGAAAACAGATTGCATAGTAAGCAGACATGCTGAATACAGATGATGATTAACTTAAGTGAAGAATTTGGGATTGAGGAAATTCAGAGAAAGTCTTCAGCAAATTCTTCAACAGTCATAGTGAAAGTCATCAACACATAATACAGAGAAAGTAAAGAGTTGAGGAATTGGAACCCGATTCTTGGTGAAGACTGTTGTTGAAGACCCAGTTCCAACTGCTGTGACAGTTGTACATCTGGTTTGGAGCGGCTTGGTATTGAAACCAAAGGACACCCAGTCCCGGGACACACAGTCCCTACCGTATTCTCCTTGAGCTAAGGACACACAGTCCTCGCCCAACACTCGTGGTAAGTCTTCAGGGCAGACTTCCAAACCCTCACAAACTCGGTCACCCGGTGATCCACAATTGACTGCTGGATTGCTCTAGCCCATGACGCCTAACCGTCTGGAGGATGCACAATCCTCAAAGGTAAAAGGCTTCAGTCCCACACAGGAACAACTTCTTCAGTGATGCTCAATCACTAGGTTTGGTTTGTGGTTTCGGTTGGTGGTGTATTTCCTCACTGATGATTTATTCTTGAAGGCTCTGAGGAATTGGGTTGCTCTTATGACAAGTGTCAGTTTCTAACGGAGCAGCCAACCAGCTAGTGGTTGTGGGGGGCGGCTATTTATAGCCTGGGAGCATCCCGACATGATTTGACACTAATGCCCTTAAATAATATGACCGTTGGAGTGGATAAGACCAGTGACTTGGCGTGGTTATCGAAACGGTCGGGACCCTCAACTGTGAGAGTCCTCATGTCACTCATATTCCTCACTTGAGGCTTTTGGTAGGATTTGGCTTGGGTTGAGCATCATGAGGAAATCCATTCCATAGTGTTACTTTGACCCCCTTTAACAGTACGGTGTTCCTATTCATCAAATGCGAAGAAAGTAAACAGAAAACGTAAATCTTCATGCTTCAATTTCTTCAGAATGATTTTCTTCAGGAACCACCGATCTTCTCAATATCAATATCTTCACGAGGAATATCAATTTCATCGCAGATTCTTCGCGATTCATTTCTTCAGCTTCAGACCAATTTCTTCAACTGAAGACATATATTTTTAGGGGTCGATATTCTTCAAATATCTCAAACTCCTCAATGACTTATAGATCCTGTGTACACTTATAAACACATTAGATACTTAACCTATAAGTCTTCAAACCACCAAAATCACTAAGGGGCACTAGATGCACTTACAGAGATGGGGACATATTTATAGCCATGTGGTAACTGTTGGCGCGAAAATATCAGACCAAATAACCCCTGCCTCTACGACTCTGCAGGACACGTGTAGCGCACGAGAGAAGCGGTGGAGATCGTGGTTATCCGAACGAGGAAAGTGGGGTTCAGTTACTGTTCATTAAACAAAAAACATTTTTGAAGATTTGAGGATTTTGTTACAAAATCATCAGCTGACAAGGACGCAGTTAGGATTTCGAACAAAGTTTCAAGTAGAACGCATATGAAGAATTGAATAGACTGGATGAGAATAGCATAGAGGGAAAGTAGGGTCCGATCACATTCACTTAGATGAAATATCAAATTGAAGAAATAGCTATAAGTGAGTTGAGGTCTTGAAATCGCAGTCTATCTAGGTAAACGAAAATCATCAAGTGTTTTTGAAGATTTGAATAACTTGAGGATTTTGTGATAAAGTGTCATGATGATGAATTTCAGTTTTGAAGAAAAACGATGTTGAAGAAAATAAATTTTTGAAGAAATGAAACTTTGAAGAAATTCAACTTGAGGAATTTCACGTTGGGCGGTGGCGTGACCCACCATATAAGAATGTTGATTACAAATTCCGCATACAATTGTCGTAGGGCTGTGAGAATCAATTTCTTCGTTGATTTCTTCACACTCAGAGTGATATTCTTCATGAGTTGAAGAAAATCGATTCATCGTGTGTTGCACATCTAAGTCATCAATTTTGCATAAGTGTTAGAATGTGTGCATGTTATTACAAAACATTTGAAGATTCTAAGATATTTAGCTCACACCGCAACTTGGAAAACCTTCTCTCATCCAAGGGCTTAGTGAAGATATCTGCGAGTTGATCATCAGTCTTCAATGGTCGATGAGGATATTGCCCTTGAGGACATGGTCCCGAAGAAAATGATGATGAATCTGGATGTGCTTGGTCTTCGAGTGCTGTACTGGGTTGTATGCAATCTTGATTGCACTCTCATTGTTGCAGTAGATAGGCACATTCTTCATGTTGATGTCGTAGTCCTTGAGGGTTTGCTTCATCCATAGCAATTGAGCACAGCATGAACTAGCAGCAATGTACTCAGCTTCGGCAGTGGAGAGTGATACACAATTCTGCTTCTTTGAGGACCAGCAAACTAGTGATCTTCCGAGCAAATGGCTGAGAGGTTGACTTGCGATCCACACGGTCACCAGCATAGTCAGAATCAAAATACCCTACCAGATGAAGATTTGAGCCCTTGGGGTACCATAATCCTAGTGTTGGTGTGTGAGCTAAGTATCGAAGAATATGCTTCACAGCCTTATGGTGTGATTCCTTCGGTTTTGCTTGAAAACGTGCACACATGCAAACACTATGCATTATATCTCGCCTAGATGCACATAAATACAATAAAGAGCCAATCATAGAGCGATATACCTGCTGATCGAATTCTTTACCATTTTCGTCAGTGCAGAGGTGGCCGTTGGTAGGCATTAGAGTCTTGGCACCTTTGCATTCATGCATGTCGAATTTCCTCAGAACATCCTTGAGGTATTTCTCCTGTGATATGAAGATTCCATTGCGTTGTTGATGAATTTGAAGACCTAAGAAGAATTTCAGCTCCCCCATAATAGACATCTGATATTCTTCACTCATCATGTAAGCAAATTCATCACTGTATCGTTTGTCAGTACAGCCAAATATAATATCATCGACATATATCTGGCACACAAATAGCTCATTATCATAGGATTTAGTGAAAAGAGTTGGATCGAGTGAACCAGGTTTGAAGCCTTTCTTCATGAGGAATTCCTTCAATGTATCATACCATGCCCGAGGGGCTTGCTTGAGACCACAGAGCACCTTTTTGAGTCTGAAGACTTTGTCTGGATTCTTTGGATCCTCAAAACCTGGGGGCTGAGCAACATATACTGCTTCCTCAAGATTACCATTGAGGAATGCGCTTTTCACATTCATTTGATATAATATGATGTTATGATGATTAGCATAAGCAAGTAGTATTTAAATAGCTTCAAGTCTACCAACATGTGCAAAAGTTTCATCGAAATCTATTCCTTCAACCTGGGTGTAGCCTTGGGCTACAAGTCGTGCCTTATTCCTCACCACTTGACCATCCTCATCTTGCTTGTTTCGGAAAATCCACTTGGTTCCAATGATATTGTGCTTGCGAGGATCTGGTCGTTTGACGAGCTCCCATACGTCATTCAGCTTGAATTGAAGAAGTTCGTCTTGCATAGCTTGGATCCACTCCGGTTCCAGGAAAGCCTCAGCAACTTTTGAGGGTTCTGTGATAGATACAAAGGAGAAATGCCCACAAAAGTTAACTAAGTGTGAAGCTTTTGAGCGAGTGAGAGGACCTGGCGCGTTGATATCATTGAGGATTTTTTCAAGTTCCACTTCTTTTGCAATCCTCGGATGAGCTGGTTGAGGATTTCATCTGGGCTGAGGAATTGGTTCTGGAGCAATTTCCTCAGGAGCACCTTCTTGATTTTCATCAGTGATGGGGATGATTTATTCATCAGTTTCCTCAGTGGGAACAATGTCTTCAGTAGGTTTGAGCTTTATTGCTTCCTCAGGAGACAACTTATCTGGATCAGAAGGCAATTGCTCTCTTTGCGAGCCATTAGTTTCATCGAACCGCACATCTACAGTCTCAACAACTTTGTTGTGATAGTTGTTGAAGACTCTGTAGGTGTGCGAGTCCTTTCCATAACCGAGCATAAAACCCTCATGTGCTTTAGGTGCAAATTTTGAGCTATGGTGAGGATCTCTGATCCAACATTTTGCACCGAAGACTTTGAAATAACTTACATTGGGTTTCTTATCCGTGAAGAGTTCATATGAGGTTTTCTTGAGGAATTTGTGAAGATATACCCTGTTGATGATATGGAATGCAGTGTTGATTGCTTCAGACCCAAAGCGACGAGGAGTCTGATATTCTTCAAGCATGGTTCTTGCCATCTCATCAAGAGTCATGTTCTTCCTTTCGACGGCACCATTCTGTTGAGGAGTATAAGGAGCAGATAATTCGTGAGTAATACCAAGTTCATCAAGATAATCATCAAGACCAGTGTTTTTGAACTCTGTTCCATTATCACTCCTAATATGTTTGATCTTTATGCCGAAGTTCGTCGAGGCCCTTGAAGAAAATTGTTTGAAGATTTCCTGCACTTCAGTTTTATATAAGATGGTATGCACCCATCTATATCTGGAATAATCATCAACTATGCCGAAGCCATATAAAGATGTTGCATTTGTTAGTGTGGCATAGTGAGTAGGTCCAAATAGATCCATATGAAGCAATTCGAATGGACGAGTAGTGGTCATGACAGTCTTCGAGGGATGCTTGGATCTGGTCATTTTCCCAGATTCACATGCACCGCAGAGATGATCCTTGAGGAATTTGACTGATTCGATGTCGATGGCATGCTTCTTTTTCGCAAGTGTGTTCAAATTCCTCATGCCTGCATGGCCGAGTCTTCGATGCCACAGCCACCCTTCTGAGGTTTTTGCTAGTAAGCAAGTGGCTGGTTGAGGACCTGTAGAGAAATCAACAATGTACAAATCCCCTCTTCTGACACCTTCAAAGACTTTGGATTTGTTAGAGTCCATGATCACAACACATCTATATCTACCAAATATAACAATCATATCAAGATCACAAAGCATCGAGACTGACATGAGGTTAAATCCCAGGGATTCAACAAGCATCACTTTGTCCATATGCCTATCATTGGAAATAGCCACTTTGCCAAGTCCCAATACCTTGCTTTTACCTTTGTCAGCATATGTGATTTGCTTCAGAGGTGATGGGATTAGTGGCATATTCATCAGCAAGCTTTTATCACCAGTCATGTGATGTGTGCAGCCACTATCAAGAACCCGCTCAGTACTCTTGGGTTTGTCATCCTGCAGATGAATTAGTACAGGTTACCATCTCATATGCTTCAGACTTGAAGAATATGATATCAATTTCATCAGATAGGAATTTCATCATAACAAAATTATAAGGACGTGTGAAATATTTCTATTTCATCAATATTATCTTGCGTCCTATCAAGCATTTCCTCAGGTCTCCAACAACTTCTTCAGATGATGATTTTCATCTGGAGACCTGACCTGCAGAAGTGATTAGTTCAATTTCTTCACCACCCACATCTGAAGGGGTGGTAAAGCATTCATCATCCTGCGAGCACCATATGAGAAAGGGGGCATTGAAGCTAATGCACTTCTCTTAGCAGTAGGGGGGTTAAAGTACTCATATGAATATGCAGAGAACTGGTTTGAGGATTTATGAACATAATGATTTGAAGAGTAACACTCATATTCATATTCCTTGTAGTTTCCCTGCATGTTAGAAGCATTAGCACGTGTACGAGTATAGTTTTGACCAGTTGAGGATTTTGATCCTCTTGAAGACTTTGGTCCTCCTAAGGAATTTGATCTGGGGTTCAGATTCTTCATTGGTGGTGTCATGAGGACATTCACCTGAAGATTTTCAAGACAACTTTTGGGAACCCAGATTTTCCTCAAGGGAGGGCCATTCCTGCAGTTAGTTCCAACATATCGAGCAAATACTTCACCAGATTGATTTTTGAACAGTTTATAGTTGGAGTCAAATGACTCATCTGAGGAATAGGATAATTCACATGAAAAGCCAGTTAGATTGGATGGATCAAAAGGAGGCCGAGTAGCAACAACCCATGAGGTTTTGGGATACTGCTCAAGTTTCCAATAAGATCCTTCAGCATTCAATTTCCTCTCAAAGGCAATTCCTTCTTTCCTCAGGTTCCTGTTCAAGATCTGCTTTTTGAGCACATCACAAAGGATTTGATGTCCTTTGAGGCTTTTGTATATGCCTGTCACATACAATTCCTTCAGCCCTGCATTTTCATCAGTGACATTCGTGTTTTCCTCAAGTGAGGAATTTGACACTACAGGAGCAGTTGAATAATTTGTAGCAATTGAAGCATTTGATGATTCTCGTGAAGAATTAGCAGTTTCACGTTCAATGTATTTAAGACATGGAGGAATGAATTCAGCTTGAGCAGCGCTGATCTATTGAGCTAGTAATGAATCATTTTCCATTCGAAGATCATCATGAGAAATCCTCAACTTCTCAAGATCAAGCTTCCTTTGAAGAAATTCATACGGAAGTTTCTCATGATCAGCGAGGAGTGTAACATGACGATCTCGAAGATTATCAAATTTAGACTGAAGACTTTTCATGTCATCAGTGAGGATTTGGGTAAGATTCATTTCATCATTCAACATATCATCGCTTCTATCTAGCAGTTTCTGAAGCTTTTCCAGGGCAATTTGTTGTTTAGTGGCAATGATAGAAAGTTTACTGTAATTGGGTTTTTTATAATCATCAGGTTCACAGTCACTTGAATCAGAGGAGGAAGCATCATTCGGTACATTCGAACCTTTTGCCATGAAGCAATAGGTTGGAGCGAAGTCATCAGCATAGTCATGAGTGTGGATGGTGTTATCATCTTCTTCAAGGTTGAAGATTGACTTGCTGACAAAAGTGGTTGCAAGTGCAAGACTAGCCTGTCCGGATTCTGAGTCTTCATCACAACCCTCCTCTTCATCACATTCCTCTGATTCTGCCTCGGAATCCATTTCCTTGCCAATAAGTACCCGAGCCTTTCTGAAACTAGTCTTCTTGTGCGATGAGGGCTTTGAAGATGAGGATTTTGAAGATTTCGTCTTCTTCTTTGAGTCATAAGAACTGTCATCCTTGTATTTGTTCTTCTTTGATTCCTTTCCCCAACGAGGACAATCAGCAATGTAGTGACCTAATTTCTTGCATTTGTGGCAGGTTCTTTTCTTGTAGTCCTCAGATGAAGATTCTGATTTCCTCATATCTCTTCTTGAAGATTTACCGAACTGGCCACGTCATGTAAACATATGGAATTTCCTCACAAGCATCGCAAGCTCCTGTCCAAATTCTTCAGGATCACCAATGCTATCATCCGAGTCTTCTTCTTCAGATGAGGAAATTGCTTTAGCCTTCAGTGCACGTGGTCTAGAATAGCTTGGTCCATATAGATCTTTCTTTTCTTCTTGCTGGAATTCATGAGTATTGAGTCTTTCGAGTATATCAGCTGGATCAAGCATCTTGTAGTCTGGTCTTTCTTGAATCATCAGAACTAAAGTATCAAATGAAGAATCCAAAGATCTTAGCAGTTTTTCACAACTTCGTGATCAGTAATGTCTCGAGCTCCCAGTGCTTGCAGTTCATTTGATATGTCAGTGAGGCGATCAAAGGTATCTTGGCAGCTTTCATTGTCAAACCTCTTGAAGCGATTGAAGAGATTGCGAAGAACATCAACACGAGAATCACGCTGGGTTGATACTCCTTCATTTACTTTGCACACTCTCTCCGAGATAAGTGTCGCTAAGCCGAAAGCACTCACTCTGCCATAACTGGCCTGGGCTCAGATGGCCACAGATGATATTCTTCGCTTGAGAATCAAGTTGCTTGAATTTCTTCACATCAACAGCAGAGATACTAGCAGAGATGATGTGGACGCCATGTTCCACAATATACCAGAGATCATTGTCAATAGCTTGTAGATGCATCTACATCTTGGTCTTCCAGAAGGGAAAGTTCTTTCCTTTGAAAGTAGGACATGCTGTAGTAACCTTAATCATGCCTGCAGTCGACATAACTAAAAATCCAGATGGTTAAACCAAAATCACACAGAACAAGGGAGTACCTTGCTCTGATACCAATTGAAAGTGCGTTATATCGACTAGAGGGGGGGGTGAATAGGAGATTTTTAGAATTTCATCACTGAGGAAATTCCTTTTGAGGAAATTCCTCACTGATGACTAACTTACAACGGAAACAGTAAAGGATCAGGAGTGTAAGGTTTCACTACAACACTTTTTCAGGATGAAGAATGTAAAAACTGATTGCACAGTAAGCAGGCATGCAGATAACAGATGAGGATTAACTTGCGTGAAGAATTTGGGGTTGAGGAATTTTAGAGAAAGTCTTCAGCAAATTCCTCAAACACTGACAGTGAAAATCATCAACACATAATCTGAGGAATATAAAGAGTTGAGAAATTAGAACCCGTTTCACAGCGAAGACAGTAGTTGATGACCCAGTTCCAACTGCTGTGACAGTTGTACATCTGGTTTGGAGCGGCTTGGTATTGAAACCAAAAGACACACAGTCCCGGGACACACAGTCCCTACCGTATTCTCCTTGGGCTAAGAACACACAGTCCTCGCCCAACACTCGTGGTAAGTCTTCAGGGCAGACTTCCAAACCCTCACGAACTTGGTCACCCGGCGATCCACAATTGACTGCTGGATTGCTCTGGATCATGCCGCCTAACCGTCTGGAGGATGCACAGTCCTCAAAGGTAAAAGGCTTCAGTCCCACACAAGAACAACTTCTTCAGTGATGCTCAATCACTTGGTTCTCGGTTTGTGGTTTGGTGTTTGGGGTATTTCCTCACTGATGAACTACTCTCGAAGACTTTGAGGAATTTGGGTTGCTCTTATGACAAGTGTTAGTTTCTAACGGAGCAGCCAACCAGCTAATGGTTGTGGGGGGCGGCTATTTATAGCCTGGGAGCATCCCGACATGATTTGACATTAATGCCCTTAAATAATATGACCGTTGGTGTGGATAAGACCAATGATGTGGCGTGGCTATCGAAACGGTCGGGACCCTCAACTGTGAGAGTCCTCATGTCACTCATATTCCTCACTTGAGGCTTTTGATAGGATTAGGCTTGGGTTGAGCATCATGAGGAAATTCATTCCAATGTGTTACCTCGACCCCCTTTAACAGTACAGTGTTCCTATTACTCAAGTGTGAAGAAAACAAAACAGAAAGAGTAAATCTTCATGCTTCAAAGTCTTTAGAATGATTTTCTTGAGGACACACCGAATTCCTCAATTTCAATATCTTCATGAGGAATATCAATTTCATCGCAAATTCTTCGCGATTCAAATCTTCAGCTTCAGACCAATTTCTTCAACGGAAGATATACATTTTTAGGTACGATATTCATCGAATATTTCAAACTCCTCAGCGACTTATAGATCCTGTGTACACTCAAGAATACATTAGATACTTAACCTATAAGTCTTCAAACCACCAAAATCACTAAGGGGCACTAGATGCACTTACAAAAGAATGCTGATTTCGAGACAAACCTTCTCTTGCAACGACACCAGAAGAATGCTGCTAGCACTGCCCGGCAAAGAAACTAGAAGAATGTTGTTGATGGCCCACCAACGCGTGGGTTCGCAAGAGTTTTCGAGGGTAGAGTATTCGACCCAAATTTGTTGATTCGCCAGGCA
Source organism: Hordeum vulgare subsp. vulgare (assembly GCF_904849725.1). Taxonomy (NCBI): domain Eukaryota; kingdom Viridiplantae; phylum Streptophyta; class Magnoliopsida; order Poales; family Poaceae; genus Hordeum; species Hordeum vulgare. The sequence continues at coordinate 342,737,904 of NC_058522.1, read as the reverse complement.
GGAGGTGAGAGAATACTCTCGAGTATTAGCAGCTGAATTTGTCTGATTCAACCGCACCTGAAAGATTAGTATCTGCAAGCAAAGTAGTAACAGCAAAGTAGCGAGTAACGACAGTGGCAAGGAACAACAGTAGTGACAGCAGTAGCAAGTAGCAACAGTAGCAAGCGACAGTAGTAGCAACAGTAGCTGTTGAGCAAGACAAGTAACAGCAGCAGAGCAAGACAAGTAACAGCAGCAGAGCAAGACAAGTAACAGCAGCAGAGCAAGACAAGTAACAACAGCAGTAGGACAAACTCGTAGGCAATGGGTCGGTGATTTGTTTAAATGATATTCATCATGCAACACTTATAACACGGAGAGATATGTGGCTAGCTCCCGTTCATCAATGTGATGTAGGCATGCATTCCGTGTGTCGTCATACGTGCTTAGGGAAAAGAACTTGCATGACATCTATTGTCCATCCCTCCCGTGGCAGCGGGGTCCAAAAGGAAACTATGGGATATTAAGGTTCTCCTTTTAATAAAGAACCAACGCGTTAGCACTTGGTGAACACATGAACTCCCCAAACTATGGTCATCACCGGGAGTGGTTCCGGTTATTGTCACTCCGGGGTTGCCGGATGATAACACATAGTAGGTAACTACAAATTGCAAGATCGGATCTAAAACACACATATATTGGTGACAACATAATTATTTCATATCTGAAATCATGGCAATTGGGACCTAGTGACAAGCATTAAGCATGGCAAAGTAGTAGCAACATCAATCTCAAAACATAGTGGATACTAGGGATCAACCCCATCAAAACTAACTCGATTACATGATAGATCTCATCCTACTCATCACCGCCCAGCGAGCCTATGAATAGATTACTCACGGACGACGAAGAGCTTCATGGAATTGGAGAGGGAAGAAGGTTGATGATGACGATGGCAACGATTTCCCCTCTCCGGAGCCCAAAACGGACTCCAGATCTGCCCTCCAGATGAAGAACAGGTTGTGGCGGCGCCTCCGTATCGCAAACGCGACAAAATCTTCTCTTTTTATTTTTTCTGGGATCAAAGTGAACTTATAGAGCTGAGATTGGGGGCGGCAGAGCCGTGTGGGCCCCACAAGCTTGCCCACCGCCACCAGGGGGGTGGCGGAGGCAGGGCTTGTGGCCCACTGGCCCACCCCCTCAGGTGGATCTTCGCGCAGGTATGTTTCATATTTTCCAAAAGTGTTCCCCGTAAATTTTCAGGATGTTCTGAGAACTTTGATTTCTGCACAAAAATAACACCAAGGCAATTCTGCTGAAAACAGCGTCAGTGCAGGTTAGTTCCATTCAAATCATGCAAATTAGTGTCCAAAACAAGGGCAAAAGAGTTTGGAAAAGTAGATACGATGGAGATGTATCAGTCGCGTGGGCCACTTTCGGTGCGGAGGCAGCCGACCCTCGAGGAGGAGGTACTTCTCCGTGTGAGGGAGGAGGACAAGCACATCCGTCGTTACTTGGTTGCGTTGGAGGCGAGGTTCTCCAATACCTGGCAGGTTCTTTAGGATCTCACCCGAGCTATGGTCCTGTTATGGTTCCTTCTTTGTGGGTTTCCACCGCCCGTGCCTCTGTACAACGACAACTCTTTGGGTGATCAGTTTGATTATGAACCACGAGTGGAAGAGATTATACTAGAGATGTATTCTAGATTAAATTCGAGATATATTAAGTTGATTATTAGTTCTAACTGAAAGAAAACCTTTTTGCCTCTTGAGATCTATTGCATTATATATCATAACATACATCTATGAACTATTCAACATTTGGAAATGAAATATAAAAAAGTTTGTGCATGTTTAAAACATAGAAGTTCGTGTAATTCGGTTATTCATACAAGGAGCTGAAATATTTGCAGAAACTATATGGATCAAAGAGAAAAATTGTTGGGGGAGATAATGCTCGGTGATTATTTGTCGTATCTCAACGACACCGATGGTATGGAAGGAGAGGATGATAGCTTGGACGATCGAACAATGGAGGAGGAAGGACATGATCATGATGGCTCCGGTGACCGAAGGCCGGAGGAAGAAGGAGACCATGATGACGGCTCCGGTGACCGAACGGAGGAGGGAGATGTTGCAAAGTCCGGCGAGATATATATATTAATTAAGCCCGAAGGTATGTACATATATTAACTCTTCTTTCTTCTTTTATAGCCCTCCGGATCGAGCCAAACTTCGGTAAAGAGACGAGGCCCTAAGAGAAGGTTGCGCATGGATGAAAAGTTCACGATCACAACACTCGCGGACGATGGCCTACCGATTCTACGCATTCGGACCAAGGATGCATTTTCTCCTCAGTGCGGAGCTATTGTTAGGGATAACATCCCGATCAACATTAAGCAATGGAATAAGCCTAAGGGCGACGATGTCCGTGAAGGTGATTATGTCACTTATAGGCAGAAAGATGATCTTTGGACCGTGCTGAAGGCAAATTTCACCCTACCGCGAGAGGAGGATCCGAATAGGCCAGTTATAGAGCCACTGGTCAAGGTGTGTGCTCTTAAGAAAATGGCACATCTATTCAGGAGGTGGAAGAATGATTTGAAATCAATGTTTGTCGACAAAGGGAAGACTCCAGAATTCACCGGCCGATTTGAGAAGATAAGAGATCACTGGCCCGCATTTGTGGCCTACAAGTCATCAGACAAGAGTAAGAAAATGTCACAGACAAACAAGAACAATGCCGTAAAGAAGCAGGATCACCATCACACGGGGTCAGGTGTCTACCTCAAAGCCCGACTGTTGTGGGACAAAGCTGAGAATGACCAGATTGCTAAAGGGGTCCAACCGCAGACATTGAACTGGCCAGACCATTCAAGGACTTGGTTCTTCGGGGTTGGGGGAACTTTTGACCCTGAAACAGGGAAGTGCCATTGGACGGACGAGCAACTTGCAATACCCATGATCAAGCTTCAGAAGTGTATTGCCGCAACGCAGGAAGGGACGTTCATTCTAGACAGATAGAAGGACGAGCTGCCTGAGGCCCTAGGGAATGCTGAGCACCCTGGATGAACACGAGGCACACCAGGCTCCGTTCTGTGGAAGTTTGGGTTTCCTAACACAAGCGGATACACAAGCCAGGAGAGAAAGAGGAAAGCGGAGCTGAGCGACATGCAGGAGATCAAGGCAAGACTACAAAAGATTGAGGAACTTGAGAGCCAGCGAGTTGCCGGCCAACCATCTTAGTGGTACGAAGCTACCCCAGAAGGTTCCCCGCCATCTCAGCGGAGAAGCAGCGTGGCTTCCACAGAGCCCATTCAGCATGACTTCATGACTCCTAGCTACCCCGTGGATACTATCACGGAGGCTCAATGTTGCGAGCTTATGATGAAATGTTGGAACCTCACTTTCAAGGCGACTGTTGGCTCTGTTGTACCTCCTCAACCCAACAAAACTTTTCACTGCCTTCCGATTCCACATGGATATGCTTTTGTGATGGTGGATCAAGTAATGGAGGAATTTGAGCAGATCGAGCTTGACCACCCTAAAGGTGAAGGGGAGATTCAGCTAGTTTGTGCTCTAGGGAGTACATGTCTATGGCAGAAGGAGTTCATCAAGCTTCCAAACTGGACGCCTTCGCCTCCTCCTCCTCCTCCGATGAGTCAAGGCACTCCGCCTCCTCCCCCTCTTCCTCCTCCTCATCCGGCGAGTGATCAGGGCACTCCGCCTCCTTCTCCAGCTCCTCTGACGCATGAGGGCACTTCGCCTCCTCCTTCGCCTACTCCGACGCATTAGAGCAGTCCGCCTCCTCCTTCACCTCGTCAACAACGTCGGAAGACAAACGCCACCGCTCTGGCTCATCCGGTGCGTCAGAGCAGTCTGCCTCCTTCTCTCAAGTGGAAGAGAGACGCCTCCTTCTCTCCGGCGGCTAGCAGTATAAGTAGAGGCAGGAGGCAATTCAGATAAGGTCCATCTCTCAAGCCTCTGGAAAAGTTACCATATGAGAGGACCAAGGAGGAAAACGAGGACATATGTCGTGCGGAATTGAGGGCCCATTTTGCAAAGAAAACTCCACCTTCGAAGGAGAAGCTAGATCCGGTGAAAGTGGAGCGCACTATCAATTATCTGCAGCAACCACCAGCGCCTCCTTCGGATTCCAACTATGACCGCATTATTAAAAAGACATATGCAAAAGCGGTGCGGTTGGGAACTACTTCTAGTGATGCATGGTTAGTAGAACGAAGAAGTGGGAAAACAATTCCTGAGCTTGATATCGTCGTCGGTAATCATCCGGAGATGGTGCCCGGTACCAATCCTGATGATTACTTGGGGGATGATGTAACAAAAGAACAATATAAATACGTGCATGAGAAGCCTCTCGTCAAACCTGGTCATCCTGCTCTAACAACGATGATGCACAAATTGCATGAGTGGTACATGAAAACCTGCAGGGAGTGTGGGAAAAACACTATGTATGTGGCAATGGAACCAGAGTACGAATTCATTTGACTTCCCGTGATTACTATTCAATTTGAGGAGTTATTTCAGTTATACAATCAATTGGCCCTCGACAAACAACTCATGACTTCCTACTGTCTGTAAGGATTACTTCTATAGTTAAGTCTCTAGCTCAGCTCGTTCATTGCATGTATATATAATTATCTCACTATATATATTATGCAGATTGAAGATCATCGAATTAAAAAAAGCAGGAATAGTCGACGTTGGGTTCATTATCCCAGATGCCGTAAATGAATTGACGATGCGAAAATCAATCAAAGAGACCGAGGAGAACTTGCTAAACTCGTTCCTTATACATAAAAAGGGAAATAACCTTTCCTTACAACTTCAAGTGAGTATTGCTGTCTTCTGTGTAAACTCGATTTTTCTTTATCAAGGTTAATTAAGTCATGTAATTGATGAGTTATATATGCGTGCGCAGAGACCACTTTATTTTGCTATCCATTAACGTTGGCAAGGCATTAGTAAATGTCTTAGACTCGAGACGTAAAGCCGAAGAGGACTATGAGGACATTACTGCAATGCTCAAGAAGTAAGTTCAGTCAATATACCGAGACCATATCGGCATGCAACTTTTGGTAATTTTTTGATATCAAGTAATCATTTTCTTTGCCTGACAGAGTTTGGACGAAGTTCGCCAATAAGTTTCCTGGTCTAAACAAAGAGTTGCGATTTACGCACCCCAAAGTAAGTAGTACTAGCTAGTACCGCGCATCTCTAATTGATTCAAATTTTCATCAATATATCATTACCATGCCTGCTTATCAGTTTGATTGAACTCTATTCTCGTAATGTGTATGTACCGGAAAGAAGGCACTATTTTATGTGCATACTACGTATGCGAGTTCATTCGCCACTCGACCTCTGAGCGGGTCTTCTCTGAGAAACAATTTCAAGTACATAAATAATATTCACAATTGTGTTGAGTTTTATTCATATATATACATGTATTGACCCCCTTCTTTAAATTAGATCTCGCAGATGCGGGATGAGCTGCTACCATATGATCACATACGGGCAATTCAACAGGAATTGGAGGGATTCTTTCTTGACCACGTCACACCTAAAGACGGAAAATGCCATGTGGATTTGTCATTGGATCTTAATTATATGATGTTTTGGATTAATTGTAGAAGATGTTATATTGTATATATGTAATAGCGTCGGATAGATATACGAAAACTTGTTATTCGACCAAGCACGGAGAAAGAGAGGACACTTCTCTCTGTTAGCTAGCTAACACAATATGAAACCACTAAATTAATCCTCCACCCCCCCCCCCCCAATTCAAAAAACAATCCCAGCTCCGGCCCTATGCTGACGCGTGGATGCCATTTGGTCCCGGTTGGCGTGACCAAGCGGGACTAAAGTTCCTCCTGTCTGGACTCCCCGCAGCGGCCACGTGAAGCTCCTTTAGGCCCGGTTCATAAGCCAACCGGGATTAAAGGTTTGAGCCTTTAGTCCCGATCCTTTAGTCCCGGTTCCAGAACCGAGGCTAATGGGCCTCTGAAACCGAAACAAATGGACCCTTTTCTACTAGTGCCAGGTCCACATGTCATCGCCGTCGTCTACGCACTTGTGAGATGGGATCGGTGATATGTGACAGTTAGAGACAATGTTTCCAAGAAAAACACACCAACTGTAATACCCTTATTGATTAAATAAAATATTTTAATTAACATGCTAAAATCAACGGCAGGAAATAATCAAAAAGGAGTTACGCGAAATTACATTTCGTAACTCTTCAGTCACCGTAAAAGAGCTCATGTAATATTGTGGTTGGGTTTAATATAATTGGGTTGCTGTCGATAGTATGTGTGCCCCCAATCCCGAACTCTAAATAGGCTGAGACAAGAGTGATATGATGTACGGTCTTCACCATATATAGAAGAGGAAATTAGCACTAATTTATCCGTGGGGACCATTGGTTTAACATATACACATGTCATTCGTTTACAACCACAAGCTCTCAACTCTATTGTGGTGGAATCTCAATGTTAGCAGGGCCACATAAAATTCTAAGCAAATTAATGAAGTACTACATGTATGGACTCTATTCTTCTCATATGATTGTTGCACATGCGTATATGCCTGAACTACTAATGTATTACTTTGTAAAATATTTATAAACAATTAATAAAATGAATGCATGCATCGCCCATATATATGTCTAAATTTTATGATCCTTCTCTTATAAATGTACGATGTTTTAGAAATTATGGAATAATCTCTTCGGGTTATACTTTAGGTTCATGCACAAATTTCTCATGATAGTATAATTGAATCAAACGAAAACTTTGTTCAAGAATACTTGTTTTATGCCATTATAGTGAATAGAAGATTATAATTACTCTCTATGTAAACAAATATAAGATTGTTTAGGTCACTAATATAATGATCTAAACGATATTACATTTCTTTACAGAGGGAGTACTATCAAACGAGAATATGTCTTAAATACTCCAACCAAATTCACTTCCATAATGGATTATTTTATGTGAAGCAATATATATTCAAGTGTCAGGTAGGGAGACCGTATCAATGCTCCGAAGGACTTCAATATAGATATTGTGGCTCAAAAGGAGATCAATGTCCTGAAGGTTTTATGCATATATACCGTGTCCCAAAAGTAGTAGCCAGTGTGCGTGCATGTGTTAGTTCTAGATGAAACTAATGCTTGGTTTGTATGGATGCTGTGAGTAGATTGCTTGGCAAGGCTCAAGGGGTGGTGCAACTGTACTATAGTTAGTCGATGACAGGAATCAATGCGTTCCACCTCAACATGCAGGGGAACATATATAAGTGGATCCCGTTTCTTTCAACAATGTTTGACGTATCAAACCCTTCAGATCGAGAGGGAGCATGAGATGTGGCGACCAGAGGATTCTAGCTTGCTGGTGACCGAACTTGCAAGGCCGGAGTGGCCTCAGGAGGCCATGAAAGGTTGAAATTGCAGGGTTAAAAGTGGGTTCGCTTAGCTAGCCCAACGAGCATATGTATTTATATATATTTGTAAGAAAGAATTCCACTTTGGTCTCTCTAGCCATGGCGACCTTTATATGGTGCATATATAGCTGTTTCTCTAAAGTGACTGCTAGAGAGAGAGAGACAGTCAAGTCAGAGAGAGAGAGAGAGACAGTCAAGTCAGAGAGAGAGAGAGAGAGAGAGAGAGAGAGATGGGATCTGGTAGTTTGCCGTGCAGTCGGCCACGTACGGCCTGCCGTCCCTAGTTGCACCCGGAGCAGTGGCCGAGCCAGGAAGAATATCTGAGGTAGCTTTGGCCCTTGGATTGCACGGAAGGGGCACCTGATGACCCTACCTAATTTCCTCCCTTCTAAATCAGCCTGGTGGCCAGCATACCTAGAACAAAGTTGGTTAAAGGCATGCCTTCTCTCTTCTCTTTCTAGTGCGCCTTGAACACGCACGCATGCACCATATTTCGTGGTTGCATTGACTGCGTATGCATGCATGCCCACAATGTGCATATTGCTCTTGCTCATGCGGTCATGCCATGCTCCAATATTGTACTTTGGTCTTCTTCTTTAATTTGAACCGGCCTAGCTCGAATGGCTAGTTGATCATCAAAGTGTCCCTGACCACTTGTTTTGTACAGCGTCCAAAAGTTCATTTTGTTTTTTAGGACCTTTAATCTTGTTTTCTAGTGGCACCACACACAAAAAATTGTTTTCTAGTGAAAATGAATAATCCTTATTATAGTTAGGCTAGGCTAAATGGAAGAGCTCCTACCAAACACAAGAATGATGCCCAAGGTAGGACACATTCCATTCCGCTTGATGACTCACACCAAACACACTCTTAGGGGATGGACGGATCACGTATGGGACGACGGTAGGTGGTGGAATGAGGTGTACAATGTAAGACCTATGGTTGGGGAAATTAGCATACGAGATTGATCTAATATGTAAATGAGTTTTCTAGGCAATTATTATTTGCTGTATTGGGGTTTCTGTACGATTCTACATGGCTTACGTGTGAAGGGGGGGGGTCAAAATTAAGCAAAGTCAACAAAACCTTCAACATTTTCTTCCTCGCTAAAGAAGCACAATTAGTCGGTTATGTTTCCTCCTCTGGTGTGGTATCATAAACTAGGTGGGATGATGATAACAGGGACACATAGTTTACCCAGATTTAGACTATTTGGGAAGATAAAACCCTACGTCCTACTTTGTGCTTTATCATATTGGAGTGTGTACAGAGTACAAAAATACTGAGAGATTGTTGTTCTTGTCTCTACGAGCCTGGCCCCTAGGTTTAGAAATCATACGGGACGGGGGGGGGGTCTCTAATGGGTACATGGATTCTAGTTGGCCATGTACGAGGAGGTAGATCCCTCCATGAATCCAACTTCATGTCTTGTAAGGCAAGTCTTTTGGAGTCTTCCCATTATCTACCATGAGCCTCTCGAGATGGCCCAAATCAAAAGTGACAAGGGGTCCTCAACCTGACCTACTAGGATGGGAGTTGACATGGTGAAAGACCCCTTAACAGGGCACCGTCAGTAGGCCAAAAGCATTCTACAAGCTGACATCACCTCAATTCATCCGAGCCATTCATCGTCTTTAGTCATCGGTCTTGAAACTGGTTCAACGAAAGCATCCCCCGGTCAGTGTCTTCATGTATCCGAGCCGTGACACCGTACTACACCAGGGTGGCGCATACCACCTAGATCTTGAAAATGTTGAAGGAATATAGCCGAGCTGCACAACAGTAGTGTTTCATGCGTATCTAACTACTTTGGCAGGAAGAGTTCCCGCTGAAAGTGCATGTGGCACTTAATTTTATTTTGGTTTGATGACAATATGTTTAGAGTAACTAATATTGGTTGCTAAAGTTATCTCAGGATATTGGTTCCATGTAGTTCTTGATGGAGGTGTGTGACCCCCAATACAAAAAGATCAAAGGACTGGTGCTTCCGGCGGCACGAAAGTTTTCGTTTTGGTTCAATTCCAGTTGTAGGAAATACTGCACTATTAAGAGGGGTCTTCGTAGATTTGTGTTGTGTGAGAATACCTTCAAATCATATACACCAACCTTCCTATCACTTCCACCATCCATATGCCGTTTTATTGTCGTGCCCGGGTACTCAGCTAGTCTCAACAGAGACTTTCTGGACACCCCGTGTGGATGGGTCATTTGACCCCGTGCACACGGGGCATCTCGTAACTCTGTGACTAGCTCGTGCGCACGGGGTCTTTTGACCCCCGTGCGCATGGGTACCCCGAAACTCCATGATTACCCCGTGCGCATGGGGTCTTTTGACCCCCGTGCGCATAGGGTGGTGGTTTAGCCTCTGAGTACACCATGTGCTCGGGGTCCAACAGGTAGAAAACCCACATCGGCCAAGAACACTATAACAGGCCCCCTTCTTCCTCCTTCATCCAAAAACCCCAATGTCTTGTTGAGCTTTTCCATTGCCACACCTCATTTTTCTCAATGCTCTCAATCCCTCCACCCAAACTTATTGGTACTTTGGGGATTGGGACAGCAAGACACGATGTACATTTTGACCAAACCAAATTCGTATCCCCCACAACATTTGTTCACCATTGACTTGTTACTCTTGGAGTTTGGGCTCCTAGGCGATTAGAGGTTCCTCCAAAAGCTTCCTTGCTTGTGGTGTGCTCCGGAGAAGTTTATAAAGGTGTGGTGGCCGCCTTCAAGACCAACCCCGAGTGACTCGAGAGTCATCCGTTGGGGGTGACTACAAAGAGATACAATGAGCCTTCCATTGCATTCCGCAAGCTTTGGCTCCAAAACCGCTCTAAACAGATATTAGCTCTTACCGAGGGAAGAGTGAACTTTTGGATAAAAATCCGCATCCTTGTCTCACTTGTGGTTAATCTCTTCCCGCACTTTACCATGCCTTGTATGCTAGTCAGCTTGCTAATTATCTTTGTGCCTAGCATATTTAGTACTAGTTGTGTTTGTCATATAGGTTGTGTTCACCTAATTGCATATCTAATGAACCCTATTTACGCGCTTATCCCTGAAATTGTCAGACAAATTAAAATTTCTAGTCTCCTATATTCACCCCCTCTACTCGACCGTATTGATCCTTTCAATTCGTATAAGAGCCTTGGGCTATAATATAAGGTTTTAAAACCTTGATGGATATGGAAGATCATGAGGAAGTGGGAGGTAACCTACCGCTTGCGGGAATAGATCAAAACCTTCCATCCTCCGCGACTGAGGTCGTGATACTTCAAGCCGATGCTCCCGTAGCCCCTAACCCAGCTCCCCCCTTAACCGCGACAAATGTTCTTTCAATGTTTGTAGATCTCAAAACTGTAATGTTGAAAGAAGTTTTCTCCATGATTAAGGAGGAAATTGTTGCACACTTAAAGTCAACAACCTTTGCATCAAACTCATTTAATCCAAATGAGGTCTTTGATGTGGATGACTCAAGGGAACCCCTTGCATCACCGGATCTCACTCAAGTTCCTAATTACAATGTCGCGGAAGCCTTTTACTCACCTCAACCCTTGCAACATCCTTGCATTGATCCCGTTGGGTCTCCGTCCCCTTTGAAAGCTAATGTATTTGCTAAGTGGAAGCTAAATATGGAGTCTCATATTCGAAGTGCAGCTATGCAATTATCGTGGATTGTGGTCAATAGTTTCAACCCCAAGGACCCAACAAATCTCACTCCAAGGGAAATGGTTCATGATCAACTCAATGCAACCGCTTACAACATTTTTCATAATGCCGTGAACAAGGACTATAGTGACTGCATTGCTCTTCTCAAGACCGCAAAGGAAATTTGGGATGCCTAGAAGAAGCTCTTGAAGGTGACGAAGCAATTTCAAGATCTTTGTTGGCCTTGCTCAAGGAAGTGGTAAATTTATTCGGAAGGACTGATGGTGATACCAAAGAAAAAGTGTATCGAAGATTAAAGTCCCTTGTGCTAAACTTGAGAACCTTTGGATTCTCATGGGAAAATGATGATTTCACTGAGGACAAGTTCATTGATGCAATGGTGCTAACGGTACACACTATGGTGATGATGATCAATCAACTCCTAGACTGCCACAAGTTGATCACACCTCAAGTTGTGTCTAACTTCTCCACCCATGTGCTTTTGGAGACCAAGTGAAAGAAGACCTTTGCAATTGCTCAAGCCACCAAGAACTCAACTCTTGTTTTGAAGTCCAAGAAGTTGGTTGCACAAGCTAGAGAAGAAGTGATTGAACAGAGTGGAGAGGATGATGGTGACACCACTTACCCGACCAATGATTTTGCGGATGACTTGGTGTAACATCCCAAATTTTGTAATGTTAAATTAAATAAATAGTTTTGAATGATTGATTGTTTGAGTGATTGATTGAATTGACTGAAATTTGAACTTTTAAAACTTTTAAATGACACGGAATAAAATGACTTTCCCCTTTATTTTTGAATTTAGATTCATCCAATTCAAATCATTGAGAGAATATGATATGACTTCTTAAAAAAAAGGATTTCATAATTGGTTATATTTCAATTTTGCTATTTTTTCAATAAATTCAAATTCTCTTGCCCAAATTCAAATAAAAGAGAGGAGGAACATGACCCTCCATATCACGAGTATTTTTGATAGGTATTTGAATTTATAAAACCAAAGGAGTATTTTAAAAATAATTGAAATAGGATTTCAAAATCATTTTGGGAAATTTCGAAAAAATCATTTTTAAAAAGTATTTATTTTGCCTGTATAAAAATGTTAATCAGATGGCACTTATTTTCCTCATTATTTTGATATATATTACTCCTATATTTGGAATTATATTTATTTCCTTTTTATGTTTTACTTTCCATTATTTAAATAAAAGGAAAAAAGTTTTAATAGAAAATTACGCGTGTTAGGAAGAAAATAGTGCGACCCACTAGGGAATCGGGCCGAGATCCCCTCCGATCTTTCTCCCTCTTTCCTTCTTCGTCGGAGCGGTCGAGATCCACGTCGATCCCCTCTTCCCCTGCTTTTCTCGCGATTCCGAGCCCCTTATAAGAACGCCCACTCGCCCCGCACCCCGTTCTGCCCCAAAGCCTCAAGCCGACCTCACTAGAACGTCGTAGCCACCACCACGTCGGAGTAGCCGCACCATCAAAGCTTCCCGAGCTCTTGCGCTCGTCTCCGACCTCCTCGATTGACGCTGTCGCCACCAAACGTCGCCGGAGGGTCGTCTCCATCGCGTGGGAGTCTCACCGATACCGGAGGACCACTAGAGGCGCCGCTGGCATCACGCCCGAAGCACCACAACCGTTGAGACCTCAACGGACCTCTCCTCCTCCCTCTATAGGTCGTCGACATAGCCGTCCTCCATTAGATCTAAGCTCAACGGGTAGGATTAGATCCCATCGTGTCGATTCGGTTTAGTTAAAAGAATTAGGCAGTTTTTCTCTCCTTTAGTTATGCCGAAACATTTTTCTTAATCTCCGGCCACTCGCTAGTTTAGCCACTGCGCGCACACCTCTCAGCCACTAAGGAACTGACATGTAGCCCCCCTGTGCGTTAGATTAGGTTTTTCTTTTGTTTTTGTTTTCTGAAAAAGGATAGCTTCAGTTTTTAAATCTTGAATATCTCCTAGAATATTTGGAGTTTTTAATTGATTATTTCTTCATGTGGTCACGAATATTATGAACTTTGTGCGAGTGCAATTAGTTTTCCATTTTGAACTGTTTAAAATTGAATTCATTGAATTTTTCTCAAATCACTATATTTTGAATAACTTTAGTTTAAAACATATTTTTGAGTGATTCTTTTTGCTACTCGTTTGTATTAGTTAGTTTTGTCACCCTATTCAAGTTGGGACTTTTTAAAATATTTTAAATTAAGGTTTTAAGCAAAATAGTATTGTTTTAGTTCTTTTAGATTTATAGTTATTTCTTTTGATTTAATTGTTTCTAATTGTTTCCTTTTGTAATTGTGACAAGTTTTGTTTTGTTTTCTGTTGGTTAATAGTAACTTTCTAGGAAAAAATATTTTATTTTAGTTTGTGTTATTTTGAACTTGATTTGGAGGGGATCAATTCTAGTTTAATAAATAACTTGAAGTTGATTTCAATGCTAATAAATTACTTTTGGAAAATACTATCTATAACATGTTTTATAAATTTTATTTTTTGTTAACTTTAGTTTAGATTAGAAGCAATTTGTATTAAAACTGAAGTTGTTTTTGACTTAATTCAAGGTTAACCTTGTTTAGGTCATAAATAGAGTTTATCAAAAACTTTCAATTAGTTCCTTTTTGCTAACAAAATTTTATGAAAAATACGTTTTGTTATCTTAGTTATTTTATATTTTTTGTGTTGTTTTACTATTTTAGTGCTTTTTTTGCTGTTAAGTTTAATTAGGACAAAAACTATCTGTGTTGTTGTAGACAAATCCATAGTTTTCTTTATAGTTTTCTTCGGATTCTTATTAGATTTTTCTTATTGATTTATTGCATCAATTTTAATTATTGTTAGAATGATTGCTAGTATGACCACTTATGTGAATGCTATGTTTGATTATATAGATCTTCTCAGAGTGATAAATAGTTCTATCAAGTTATTATTCTAAGAGCGATATTTATCTTCATCAACTTACCACGCAAGTTCACGTTGACCATTGCTGGGGCAACAAAAGTCCTTCCTTGTCGCTAGGAATTCTTCTTGTTACTTCTCTTGTTTGCGTTGGTTTTTCCCTTGAAGAAGAAAGCCTGATGCAGCACAGGAGCAGTAAGTATTTCCCTTAGTTTGAGAACCAAGGTATCGATCCAGAAGGAGGGCATCGTCAAGTCCAGAGTACCTGCGCAAACACAAACAAGCTTGCACCCAACGCTTCAAAGGGGTTGTCAATCCCTTCAAGATTGTTTGCAAAGTGAGATCTGAAGGCAGAAAGTGCAACAAAGTAAAAACTGTAAGGCTAAAAATATGGTGTGGAGTAGACCCTGGGGGCCATACTGTTCACTAGAGGCTTCTCTCATAATAGCAAATATCACGGTGGATGAACAAATTACTGTCGAGCAATTGATAGAACCGCGCAAAGTCATGACGATATCTAAGGCAATGATCATACATATAGGCATCACGTCCGAGACAAGTAGACCGATACTTTCTTCATCTACTACTATTACTCCACACATCGACCGCTATCCAGCATGCATATAGTGTATTGAGTTCATGACAAACAGAGTAACACTTTAAGCAAGATGACATGATGTAGAGGGATAATCTCAAACCAATGATGAAAACCCCATCCTTTTACCCTTGATGGCAACAACACGATGCATGCCTCGCTACCCCTTCTGTCACTGGGTGAGGTCACCGCACGGTATGAACCCAAAACCAAGCACTTCTCCCATTGCAAGAATCATAGATCTAGTTGGCCAGACAAAACATACAACTCGAAGAGAGTTACAAGGATATGAAATCATGCATAAGAGAGATCAGAAGAAACTCAAATAAGATTCATAGATAATCTGATCATAAATCCACAATTCATCGGATCACGACAAACACACCGCAAAAGAAGATTACATTGGATAGATCTCCATGAAGATCATGGAGAACTTTGTATTGAAGATCCAAGAGAGAGAAGAAGCCATCTAGCTACTAGCTATGGACCCGTAGGTCTATGGTGAACTACTCATGCATCATCGGAGGGGTCATGGTGTTGATGAAGAAGCCCTCCGTATTCGAATCCCCCCTCCGGCTGGGAACCAGGACGTGCCCCAGATGGGATCTTGCGGAGATAGAAGCTTGCAGCGGCGAAAAAGTACTTTCGATGATCTCCTGATTTTTTGGGATTTTTAGGGAATTTATAGGCGCAACCCCTAGGTCAGGGGGCGCTCAGGGGATCCACAAGCCTGGGTGGCGTGGCCTACCCCCTGGCCGGGGGGTGGGGGCTTGTGGGGCCCCTGAGGCTCCCCTGCGTTGGCTCTCAAGTTTCCTTATCTTCTTCCGTTCCAGAAAAAAACTTTTCAGGGATTTTCTTCCATTTGGACTCCGTTTTAAAATCTCCTCCGAAAGGGGTCAAAAACATGGAAAAAACAGGAACTGGCACTTGGCACTGAGTCAATAAGTTAGTCCCAAAAAATATATAAAAGGAATGCAAAACATCCAAAGTTTGACAAGATAATAGCATGAAACCATCAAAAATTATAGATACGTTGGAGACGTATCAACCATCGGTTGATTACCAATGTTTTTACTTTCATGTAGTGTCACCTTTTAAACAAACACTCAAGTAGTGCTATTGAATCTTGTATTTGATTAGCATGCATGAGGTAGGATAACCCACTACCTAGTTATCAAGCCCAGGACATTATTCATTTTGATGGTACTCTATAGTAGATGGGGTTGGTATGAGTGTTCGGAGGTGGTGTGAGAAGGAGGACTCTACGTCAATGACAACAACTTCTTGATGGCATCTTCAAGTCCTACATCTTCAAGACCTCAAGACTTTGAGACTCGAGACAAGATTTCAATACACACTACTTGGTGAAGGATGGTTTTGATGGGCGCCCTGGAGAAGCCAGTGGATGACCCGAGATGCATGGAGAAGTGCCATGACATCTTGCGGAAAGCTTCACCCAGACTCAAAGAGACGGAAGAATACTTCATGCCCGGAAGTTTACCTGTGCAGCCACAAGTCATTATGTGCTCTGGCTTGGATGATATTTGATTTGGCTCTGGCCAGATCAATGCTACGAGATGTAGTCGACGTTATGATTGTATGGGTACTGGCGTGGGTTAGGGAAACTCTTTGAAAGACCAAGTTTTGTTCGTCCTATTCTCAAACACCCGGAAGTGCGAGGAATTACAAGGAGGGAATGAATCTTGTTGGTAAAGTGCACAACACTCCGCAGAGTTAAAACCTAATGGATTAGCCGTGTCCCCGGTTACGGACAATTTCAGACTCTGGACTTGGATCTATCTCTGAACTCTCACCACTAGATTGATAACTAATTGTGGGCAACTTATGATACTTGTGGGCTATGAGACATCGTTTGCCAGAATCATGTCATAATAGAGAACTATATAGATAAAACTCCTGATATTCATTTGTTGTAGGAAAAAGAAAACAAAACTAGCTTTTGTGCAAAACTCAGACCTAGGGCCACAAAGCCTTTCGCATATAGAATAGTCTTTATCATATGTTCATCTTGTTGTCATCTTGCCGGTACATTCAATGTAGTGACCTGTACGGCTGCAACATCTTATGTTGCAGATATTTCTACGACGAGTAAGAGTTACGATTTATGGTTACGTCCTATGCTCAACCTGCCGTTGGTGTTGATGAGATTCCACTCCCGTTTGACTCTTTCCGCTGTGACCCATGAGGTATATATTAGTTTTGATGTTATTTACATGTGATTGCACTTTGATGTACACATTGATGAACTGTGTGCCAGCATACTGATGCGGGGATGGCACAAATACAGAGCGGTTGACTCATTTTGAGTTGAGTCGGTACAGATATGGTATCAGAGCACATGTTGATTGTAGGATGTGATCCTAGGAAATGGCTTAGAAATAAGAAGACCTTGACAGGAACAACTTTTATTCTAAACTACTCTCGTAACCTTTGAATTCTTTTACTGAACGTTCCTTATTTCAAATATAGATGGAGAGCTACACCTTGAACAAAATAGAGCACTACGAGGATGTTCTTGGTGGCCCATTCCTTGTGGAACTTGTCCTAATGCTAAAGCTGTTGATACCTGAGATTAAGGTGACTAAGAGGAAGTATGAGAGAAAGACAAGTCCGAGAAGCTTGTTCTCAAGAAGAAGAGGTTCTCCAAGTTCACCAAGAGAAAATATGATAAGGATCATGTTCACAAAGAATACATGTCTAGAGATGATGATGACGGTGATGATGACTAAGTGGGCACGTCCATAGTTTCCATGCATGACACTATCCCCTCATCAACCACTAGCCTCTCCGACTCTCCAAATGAGCACAAGCTCTTCATTCATCGATGCCGCATGGCTAAATAGGTAAAAACTAAGTCCAAATCTTCAAAGCTCGCTAACAGCATTCCCAGTATCTCTTCTAAGATATTGGAGGATGAGTGTGAGGCTAACTTGGACAATGATGAGGAATCCTTGATGACTTTCATGAAAACTATTCATGGTGAAGCATGTTCTTGTTTTAGCGATCTTCGTAAGTCACTCGCCGAATGCGATGACTTTATTGAGAACGTTGAAAACCTCTTTATAGGGGAAAAAGAGGGACTCAAGCCCCTCGAGCACGAACTATATGAAGAGTGTGTCATGAGAGCCTCTCTCGAGGAAGAGCCATGTTTCTCATGACATTGACTTTGCTAAAATGAATCATGCTTTACAAGTTTCTTTTGGGAACAAAGATGCCATTACTCTTAAATATGAGAAGATTTTAGTTGATCACTCCCAAATTAGTGAGGAGCATGATATCCTTGTAAAAAGTTCCAAGGTTGTCAAAGGTGACCTCATTGACCTCACTGAGTCATATGCTCAACTTAAAGCTACGACCATGAAGGCTCTTACTACTGTCTCTTGCATTGACTTAAATGATGAATCTTTTATGGATAACTTCGTTCATGATTGTGCCTCCCTTCGAGAAGAGAATAAGAAGTTGAAAACCAAATAGAGAAAGGGATTGTGTATTTCATTCAAGGGGATAAAAACCTCATTTACCTCTTAGGCAACCAAAAGGTGTGTGTTCCAAAAGAGGGAATTGAGTTTCATTATTCTCTCAAGGCAAAGAAGGCCAGGAAGAAAACAAGAAGGAGAAGATCGGTTCCACTCCTTATCCTTCATAAAAGTTAGTGTTTGTGCAATAAGGGCACAAGGAGAAGGAGAAGGAAAAAATGGGAAGTTGGAAATGGCAAGATCAATGGGGACAAGGCCATTCCTAAAGAGTTTTCCGTCAAGAGCAACCCATCGTATGTCCTTGGGAGAGGAAAGGATGGTTACGCATGCGCAAAATTTGTTGGCACTAATTATGATGATTATGCTTGGACTATTTGGGTTCCTAAGACCCTTGTTGCTAACTCTCTAGGACCCATTGAAAAATGGGGACCTAAACTCAAAGATTTATCCTTGTAGGACTATATCCGGTGGAACACAATGGGTGATCGATAGTGGATGCACCAATCACATGACCATAGATAGGGAGATGCTTGTGGAATTCGTTGATTATGTCAAGGCTTACTCAAATATTTCTTTTGGTGAGAATAGGAAGGGCAAGGTAATGGGGTTGGGCAAAGTGGTAATCTCAAATGATTCAACACTCCTAAATGTCATGCTTCACCAGTGCTACCACGTCATATACAAATGGTTTTTAACCCCTTTCCGTGACGTAGTTTCAAACCGTCGACTTGCCTATGTGGGTGATAGGGGGGTCCAGCACACACAACACAGAAATACTCTCGATGGTGGTAGATGGTGCACATGCCTTGCTAAATATAATTGTGTGCGATGCATTAGCATATCACATACACTATTCTTTGGGAAGACGTGTGGGATTTGGGGACCAACCGCACACATTTATGACAACTGAAACACATCTAATTGTTCTTGGAAAATAAAATGTGTTTGACCTTTAACCATTTTCTAAATATTAACTAAGCCACATGGGCCATCATAGAAACCGTGTGTGATGTATGCATCATAGCACACGAGTTTTCTGTGTAAAGCGTGTGGCATGTATGATATCATCACACACATTTCTTAAATAATTTATGCGTGGGATTGCACTTTGCATCACGCATGGTTTCCTAATGGCTCACGTGTGATATAAGGTGCTAACGCAAACGGTTGATGGGCTCGTATGCACATGTAGAAGTGCTACGAATCATCTACGATTTGTTTGTATCACCAATGTTTCATTTTATATTTCGTGTGCTTTTCTTGTAGATCACACGCGGTTGCACTATGAGTTACGTGTGATTTCTGTTCTGGATCACCCATACTTAGTTGCTTGAACAGTGTGCGCTTGAATTTCTAGGTCATGGTAAAATATCTCATTTGAATCACCCTACGAAAAGCATATCCGCCACAATATGCATTGGAATAAATAGTTTCCACATGATTCATCAAAATTCGCCACTATATGCAATTGAACAAATGCTAGATAAATTCCATAGATGTATGGACATATACAGTACATTATTATAATGTATGAAATACGAAGACCTGATCAAATGGAAAACATTTCATCAAAGCATATATTTTTTGGTGGTAACACTAACTGAATGCATACTTATTGTTTAAAGAAAAGGAAGGATGAAATCGACATGGTCTTTAGTGGGCTAGTTATAGCATTTGATGAAGAAGTTTGTGATAAATCTCCTAACATCCGACAATTCAGCTGGAGGGAGCAGTTCAGGGGTCATGAGTTTAAAGATTAGCTATAGGAGTTTTTAGATTAGAATCTGTCATACGCGTGGAGTAGAAGATAGTAATGAAGAAACGGACTTACTCGTACTATTTTGGCAGCATCGGCACAACATTCAAAAGATATGCATAGGTACACGATACGTCTCATAGGACACAAGTCAGGTGGGAGGGCTAGATATGAATGTTGGAGGAGGTGACTCTCCTACGCCACGTGGCTCGGTGATGTAGAAGCACTCTTTTTGCCATGCCTTGAGAGTATCTATGAATGTGCCCTTTGGCCATTTGACCCAAACAAGCTTGTTGATCATCGCTCCCCCGCAGTCAGCCTGCTAGCCGTTGATGACTTTGCGCTTGATATTGAGAACCTTAAGCCATATGAAAAAATGGGGGTGGACCCATAAAATTCTTCACATACTATGATGGAGGCTTAGAGGTGTGTAATGGAATTCGGGGGAAGATCATGGAGGTCAAGCCCGTAGTAGAACATAACACCCCAAAAAAAGGGTGAAGGGGAAAAATCAGTCCAAAGAAAATGAGGAATGTAAACTACTCACTCCCCATCCTTTGGCGCGGGGATGACTTGGCCCTTCTCCGGAGCGCAGTGGGCTATGTTCTCCGATAGGTAGCCGGAGTTCTTCAACTCTAGGATGTCCTTCTCGGTGATGTAGGAGACCTCCCACTTACCCTTTGAGCATGAGGTGTCCATCGCCATATTGAGGGAAGAATCAGAGGTAACAAGGGGAGAAGGGGGTCTTGAGGTCTGGAGCTTTGGAGGTAGGGAATGGCAATGGTTGTGAGAGATCTAGAACACATGAGGGGGATATAGTGGTGGTTCTACCTTTTATGACTCGCTGAAATACCAAAAGACCCACCACTGCACTGTGAACTTCGCCATTTCTCGATAAAATCATGTAGTTATGGACGCATGGGATAACCCAAATCATATACCATCCCTGGTAAAGAGAGACACGATATCCATGATGGAACATGTCAATAAAAAGGTGTCGAACCACTCTTTCATAAAGGGCTATAGGCCTTGACCGGCCGCGACCTTTCGAATAGAGGAGGAAAACACTATTCATGGTGGAACGGTCGGCCTGGAAATTGAAATTCATTTATGTATATATATATATATATCTACATGTTTGAAGGAAGGAAGGTCATGGGTAGCCAAAATATGGTCGATTAAAGGAAGAAGGGAACTTGCCTCGCAAGCCGAAGACACTATGTATATGAAGCAGCCGAAGGTTTAAGGTTTCAGCATTGGAGGCCAGATCGGGGTCTATTGAGGAGTCCGGGACTAAGGGATCCTCGACCCACTTATCTATTCTCGTTGGTCGGACTCTTCGGCCGTTCGATCATCATTTTGTTATTAGAATCAATATGGGCTCTACCGAAGACTTGGGGTACAATCGAAGGCTACATAGTAATCGACATATTGCTTTCTTGATGTAACTAACTTTGTGTAACCCTGGCATCCATGGTATCTATATAAACCAGGGGTCCATAGTTCGTAGGACACATTAAGATCCTTACGATTAGGGTTTTATACCACAATAGTCAATCTCGAGGTAGATCAACTCAGTACATTGTACTACTTCATCAATACAAAAAGAGAAATATGTAGGGTTTTACCTCTATCAAGAGGGCCCGAACCTGGGCAAACATCATCTCCTTCCTCCCTTGTTACTCATCGATCCAAGATCCACAGATCGGACCCCCTACTCAAGATGAGTTAGTTTTGACACTGACGGGCTCCACAAGCCATGAGGGCACGACCTAGGGGGGCGTCGTGTTGGCCTGTGCCCACCTGACAACCTTTCTCTGGCAGGTCTTTGCTCCATAATTCATCATAAATCCCAAAAATAATGCACAAAAAGTTTCGCCCAATTCCGAGAACTTTTATCTCTGCGCAAAAATAACTTCAAGGTAGTTCTGCTAAAAACAACGCCAGTCCGGGTTAGTTTCATTCAAATCATGCAAATTAGAGGTCAAAACTAGAGCAAATGTGTTTGGAAAAGTAGATACGTTGGAGATGTATCAATTGTCAGTCTCGGAGGCTCCGATTTTCTGAACTCAATGGAACCGAAACACACTTAGCTGAAACTTAAAACTAAGATTTTAAGTTCAATTTTTTTCAAATGTGTGTGTTTTGTGATGCTCATCCATTCCTGCTCTTATATATCTATCCAAAGGGTCAGCTTGTGAGTATGTTAGAGTCTGAGGACAACCAGTATGCATACAGAGAGTAGAGTGTAGATGTGGATTCAGACACTAGTCCTGGGAGGAGTGATTCACATCTAGGCACTACTAGCTCACATGATCTGCCCAAGGTAGCTACCAGGACAAGGAGGAGGCTCAACTCGGATGAAGAAGATGCTAATTTCATCACTGAGGAAGGCACTTCTCATAAGCAGAAAGAGAGAGTCACTATCAAGAAGACTATGAGAAAAGAGTATGCCAATCCTGATGTTGCGAGAGCTCGTGGGATAGCTAGAGGAGCTAAAACACTAGTGCATGCTAATACCTCCAAGCTAGCCAAGAAGCAAGGAGAGAAGAGAGCCAGGAAAAGGATTGTGCATGTTGTTGGAAGGCCAACTTCCATGTATGAAGATCCAGCAGAAGCTGAGGAAGAAGAGAAAGAGGAACCTGCTAATCCACCTCCTTCCAAGAAGAAAAAGTTAATGGGAGATACTATGACTAGAAAGCCTACAACTAAGGACAAGCCATTTGTTCCCAAGGTTAAGAAGCATGTACCTCCTAAACTTAAGAGGACAACATGAGATATACCTGCAGCTGAAGAGAACAAGGGTTCTACTTCAAGGGATGCCGCTGCAGAGGAGGAAAACTTGCTGTTTCCAGGAAGCTGAGACCTCACCAACCTAAACACAACGATGAACACCCCATTGTAGAGAACATGAAGGAAAGAAAGGACCAAGGATTCAGAAAGTGGAGAGCAGCTGATCTATATGCTACTAGGAGGATGACTGATGTTGTTGCTCACTTCCATACAATGGAGTAGTAGGATTTCTATGAGTTAGTGCTTTTGGACAAGAGTCCAGCTGCCAGCGATATGGGGTATGTAGATTGGGACTACTTCAAGGCAAATGATAATTACTTCCCTCGTGTGCAAGAAAACTTCATAGCCATCGACATTGAAGATTTTATTGGCAGAAAGATGACAACTTCGAATGAAAAAATGAACATGTAATTCTACTCTACAACTCACTTTTATCCCGATGGTACAATTGTATGGATGACTGAAGGTTCAAGGTACCAATCTTCAGTGGAAGAGTGGGCTGCCATCTTTGGAGCCTAGAAGTACGAGAGAGAGACTTGGATGTTTATACTGAGACAAAGATGAACCACAATCAATGGCTAACATGTATAACCCAGTGCCTAAGGAATACCTGAAGATGCACAAACCTTGGCTCTGTCTACTTCCTGCAAGCAGGACTACCTACCACCAATACCATAATGAGGTACACCTTGATGCCTAAATCAGGTGATGATAAGATGATGAGGGGGGTACTCCATAAACATGTTGCACCATGTAGACACCACTAGTGGAGAACGGGCCTTTGGCCGGGACCATTTAGTCACGGCATGCCTCTGGGCCGGGACTAAAGGCCCGGCCATGTCGCCCCAATTCTCAATGCCGCCCTCGAGGCTTTAGTCCCGGCCCGTAAGGAGCCTTCAGTCCCGGTTCGTGTCCCAAACCGGGACTAAAGGGATACGCGGCGGGCAGTGGTGGTGGAAACCGTTCGTATCCCCCTTTAGTCCCGGTTGGTGGCTCAACCCGGGACTAAAGGACTAACACGTGGCCTGCCGTAGTGGTGGCAACCATTGGTATACCTCTTTAGTCCCGGTTGGTGGCTCAACCCGGGACTAAAGGACTAACATGTGGCCTGCCGTAGTGGTGGCGACCGTTGGTATACCTCTTTAGTCCCGGTTGGTGGCTCAACCCGGGACTAAAGACCCAAACAGTTTGCATCCCGCGTCGTTTCGGGCGATGAAAAGCACGAACCGAAGCACAGTCGCCATTTCTCTGTTTCTTCTTCTCTCTTACTCTCCCTCTCTATTCTTGTCCTCTCTTCTTCCACCATGCCAACTAGCTTTCATAAGGTGCTCGGACATGGAACGACCATGCTCGATGTCGTGTACACGAACCTGAGCAGGGAGGTGCCGTTTTTTCTTCAACAGATGAAGGAAAAATGGTTTGACAACGCAGTGGATCATGAGAAGTTCTTGGGGCTTGATCTGGAGTACACAGCCAATCAACGCGGTGTTGCTGTTATCCAACCATGCTTCGCACGCCATGTCTTGATTTTCCAATGGGCGAGGTAAGTTTTGAGGCTTTCTTTGATCCAAGATAATGACATTGTAAGTTTATTTGTTTCAATCATACTTGGTTCCCTTCAAATAGTTGTAGTGAAACAATTTTGATTAGTTGAAGGGGAACACAATCTAATTGGAATAGTGTTCCATAATCTGAAAATTCGTATTAGAATCAACTAGTGTTTAATATGTTCCATTGGAATCATAGTTGGTTCCCTTCAAATAGTTGTAGTGAAACAATTTTGATTAGTTGAAGGGGAACACAATTTGATTGGAATAGTGTTCCATAAGCTGAAAAATCATATTAGAATCAACTAGTGTTTAATATGTTCCATTGGAATCATAGTTGGTTCGCTTCAAATAGTTGTAGTGAAACAATTTTGATTAGTTGAAGGGAACACAATCTGATTGGAATAGTGTTCCACAATCTGAAAAATCTGATTGGTTCAATATGTTCCATTGAAATCATAGTTGTAGTGATACAATTTTATGCGGTGTTCTTTGATCCAAGATTATGAAAATTGAATATAGCTAGTGATCTCTCTAGGTTCGATTGGATAGCAATATGATATGTCATAGTCATGAAAATTGCATATAGCTAGTGATCTCTCTAGGTTCCATTGGATAACTATAGTGATCTCTCTAGGTTCCATTGCATATGTTCTATTTGAATCCTAAAGATAATTTTCTCTTTAGTTGTAGTGAAACATGTTTCCTTATTGCAGCAGTATGTAACATTTGTTCCATTTTAATTTGTTTCTGTTGCAGGAGTGATAAGCATTGTCCAGAACTCATGGACTTCCTTCGCAGCGGCATCACTTTTGCTAGCGTTGACATAAGGAACGACAAGCTGAAGATGAGGCACAACTTCGGTATTGAGATACCAGCTGCTTGCCTCATTGATCTCCAAATGGTATTCAGGCTTCGGCATGACATGACTTCGATGGCTCATATGGCAGTTGCCTTGATCGACGAGGGATATGGTGATATGAAGACCAGTTTCCCAAAGTCTCAGCACAAACTTTGGGAGAAGGGCCCACTTGATCCTATCAACATTGAGTATGCAGCAAAAGATGCATACGTTTCATATGAGTTGTACCGCAAGATTCGAGTCGTCAACTATGGCCAGCGTCACCTCGAGGAAGGTGGATATTCTGATTCAGACGATTCAGACGAGTAGTGTTCTCAACATCGAACACTTGTATATATATCTATGGTAGCTATTATTATGTACTGTTTGGACTAGTATCATGTACTGCTTGGACCAATTTATATATGTCTAGTTTCTGTTTGTGCCATTATAGTTTCCAAATTTGAATGGTTTAGCCCTTTCTAACTTCATTTGCTACTTTTGAATGGCTTAGCCCTTTCTAACTTCATGGTATCATGCATTTCGACCACATATATATATAAAAAAGTCTTCAGTTCAAATAAGTTCAAAAAATGAAATCCCTTTTGTAACAGATCTGTTTTTGATTAAAACAGTCATTTAAAAATGAAAGACCATTAGTCCCACGTGGCGTGCAGCGGAACCACGTGGCGTGCAGCGGAACCACGTGGCGTGCCGCGGAACCACTTTTTTTGTGGGTGTCACTTCTCCTTCTTCTCCTTGTGCTAGATATTGGTTATGCACTAGGGTAAGTAGGAGTAGCGACCATCATCGACGGTTGAAAAATCAGGTGAGCTAGTGTCCACCATATATGAGAGAAGAAGAATGTCGTCTCTTATTATGGGGGTCGCTTCTACTTCGAGAGAGATTGTTCGTTTTGTGATGTGCCTTTGAATGGTGCATTCTGAACACACAAAAAGTATGGAGTTCAAATAAGTTCAAAAAAATGAAATCCCTTTGTAAGAGATGAGTTCTCGTTCGAAACCGTGCTACTTCGAGAGAGATTGTCCGTTTTGTACACGAAGTGCATCCAGTTTTTTTCGTAGCCCTCTCAACTTTTTAACACATGCTATGTGGGTGAAATTATGATAGCATGCCAACTTTCAACATTTTCAGAGTTCATTTGTAGTGCTTTTCAATTTCACGGTCAACTAGCTCAAAAAAAAGTAAATGCACGAAGAACACCAAATGAAGTCAGAAATTGTTGAAATTTTGTGATATGCCTTAGAATGGTGCATTTTGAACACACAAAAAGTATGGAGTTCAAATAAGTTCAAAAATAAATAAATCCCTTTGTAAGAGATGAGTTCTCGTTCGAAACCCTGCTACTTCGAGAGAGATTGTCCGTTTTGTACACGAAGTGCATCCAGTTTTTGTCGTAGCCCTCTCAACTTTTTAACACATGCTATGTGGGTGAAATGATGATAGCATGCCAACTTTCAACATTTTCAGAGTTCATTTGTAGTGCTTTTCAATTTCAGGGTCAACTAGCTCAAAAAAAGTAAATGCACGAAGAATGCCAAATGAAGTCAGAAATTGTTGAAATTTTGTGATGTGCCTTAGAATGGTGCATTTTGAACACACAAAAAGTATGGAGTTCAAATAAGTTCAAAAAAATGAAATCCCTTTGTAAGAGATGAGTTCTCATTCGAAACCCTGCTACTTCGAGAGAGATTGTCCGTTTTGTACACGAAGTGCATCCAGTTTTTTTCGTAGCCCTCTCACTTTTGAACACGTGCTATGTGGGTGAAATGATGATAGCATGCCAACTTCCAACATTTTCAGAGTTCATTTGTAGTGCTTTTCAATTTCAGGGTCAACTAGCTCAAAAAAAATAAGTAAATGCACGAAGAATACCAAATGAAGTCAGAAATTGTTGAAATTTTGTGATGTGCCTTAGAATGGTGCATTTTGAACACACAAAAAGTATGGAGTTCAAATAAGTTCAAAAAAATGAAATCCCTTTGTAAGAGATCAGTTCTCGTTCGAAACCCTGCTACTTCGAGAGAGATTGTCCGTTTTGTACACGAAGTGCATCCAGTTTTTGTCGTAGCCCTCTCAACTTTTTAACACATGCTATGTGGGTGAAATGATGATAGCATGCCAACTTTCAACATTTTCAGATTTCATTTGTAGTGCTTTTGAATTTCAGGGTCAACTAGCTCAAAAAAATAAGTAAATGCACGAAGAATACCAAATGAAGTGAGAAATTGTTGAAAATAACAAATATGCAAAAAGAATTTTTAATAAACATAGTTTTTAATTGAAAATAACAAAATATATAATAGTTTGGATAGTCAAAATTATTAATTATGAAAATAAAAAATAGTTTTGCATTATTTATTCAATTTCAAACACTTTTCATTATCATAGTTTTGTCCAAATTCTCAAATATGTAAAAAGGATTTTTAATAAACATAGTTTTTAATTGAAAATAACAAAATAGATAATAGTTTGGATAGTCAGAATTATTAATTATGAAAATAAAAAATAGTTTTGCATTATTTATTCAATTTCAAACACTTTTCATTATCATAGTTTTGTCAAATTCTCAAATATGCAAAAAGAATTTTTAATAAGCATAGTTTTTAATTGAAAATAACAAAATAGATAATTGTTTGGATAGTCAAAATTATTAATTATGAAAATAGAAAAAAATTGAAACTATATTCGAAATCATAGAGAAAATTCAATCTAAATTCTCATTTGAATTTAGATTGAATTTTCTCTATAATTTCTAATATAGTTTCAATTTTCAGTGAGTTTAGGCCCGTAAGCCTGCTTTAGAGAGGAGCTCGATGGAGAAACTGCGATGGGGCTTATAAACAAGTGTTAGTCCCCCTCGCTGGGCGAGGCGGGACTAAACTTATTGTGCAGCCGAGGAGGGGCTTTAGTCCCGGGTGGAGCCACGCCCTGGGACTACAGACCACCTTTAGTCCCGGTTGGAGCCACGCCCCGGGACTAAAGACCCCTTTTCGGCAGGTGAGGAGGCGGGAAACGAGGGGCTTTAGTCCCGGGCCGTGGCTCCAACCGGGAGTAAAGGGGGTCTTTAGTCCTGGTTCGAGCCACGCACCGGGACTAAATATCCACCTATATAAGCGGGACTTCGAAAAATTCCAACCCAAATCGTCCATTTCTCTTTTTCTTCCTCTCGTTCTCTGCCCGGCGCGGCACAGCGACGAACTCGACGACGCCGTCAGGCTGCCCGACGTCCTACTCGCCACCGCCTGCCGTCCTCCTCGGCGCCGCCGCCGTCCTCCTCGCCACGCACCGCCGTCCTCCTTGTCGCGCGCCGCTCCGTCCTCCTACCTCGCCACGCGCCGTCGACACCTCCGGCCGGTAAGCCCCCCGCCCCCTCCTCTCCAACACTCTGGCCAGTAGAAGAAAAGAAGAAAAAGGAGAAGAAAAGAAAAAAGGAGAAGATAAGGAGAAGAAAAGAAGAGGAGGAGAGGAGAAGAAGAGGAAAAATAGAAGAAGAAAAGAAGAAAAAAGAGAAGAAAAGAAGAAAAAGAAAAAGATTTTTTTTGTCATTTAATTCCTATTGTTATTAGGTTTGTGCTAGATTATTAGGGTTAGTAATGTTTAGAATTAGGTTAGGGTTACAAGAAGAAGAAATATGAACAAAAATAAGAAAATAAGATTAGGAAAAATGAAAATAAGAAGAGGAGGAGAAGAAAAGAAGAAAAAGGAGAATAAGAAGAGGAGGAGAGGAGAAGAAGAGGAAAAATAGAAGAAGAGGAGAAGTAGAAGAAGAGAAAAAATTAGAAGAGGAGGAGAGGAGAAGTAGAAGAAGAGAAGGGAAGAAGTACTACAAGAAGAGGAGAAGTAGAAGTAGAACAAGTAGAAGAAGAGGAGACATATTGTATAGTGTCATTTAATTTTGCTATTGTATAGTGTATATGCTTAATTTTTCTATTGTATAGTGTATATGCTTAAGTGTTAATAGTGTTTCTTAGATTATTGCTTAATTTTGCTATTGTATATGCTTAAGTGTTAATAGTTTAATTTTTCTATTGTATATGCTTAAGTTTTAATAGTTTATTTTTAGCAAGAAAATAAATAGAACTAGTTATTTTTTTTAGTTCATTTTACGATGCCTATCCCGCATCCTCGTCGTCGACTCGGCGGAGGACACCTGCTTGATCAGAGGGGCCCTGTCCGGGACTGGGCTCCGCCCGGCTGGTATTATGAGGTGCTACCTTCCGGGGTGCGTAGGTTGGTGAGGAGCCAGCCCGTCGTTGACCCGATCCTTGTTTGGTGGCGGTCGCGTGGGCCAGTGAGGGTGCCGAGGCTTCCGGACACCGCGGAGGTGGTACGTCACCGTGTCAGCGAGGAGGATGAGCACGTCCGTCGCTACATGGTTGCGTTGGAGGGCAGGTTCGAGCATACCTGGCAGGTTCTTCGGGGATCTCACTGGAGCTATGATCCTGTGATGGTTCCTTCTCTTTGGGTGTCCACCGCCCGCGCCGATACCCGTCGGGCGCTAAGGTTCTAGATGTATCAGTGATGCTATATGTATGATAGTATTCGAGGAGTATTAGTGATAATATTCGACGATGTACGGACAAAAGTGATGATGTATTAGCTGATAATTGAATGCATGCTAATTTGAATACTACTTTATTTTACGATTTGGTTTTGCTTATTGAATGCTCAAATTGGAGAAGTACTCCTACTTTGAATACTATGCAGAAATCTAGGAGTCCCGGGTGGAGCCACGACCCGGGACTTAAGTTGTTTTGGAACGGAGTTCCTGATAGAATAATTCTTTTTTGGTACAAAGGTTAAGAGAATCCGTTATTTGCAGAACTATGGATTCACATATCAGGAACCTCGAAGAGGAAGAACTTCTCGAAGATATAATCAAAGACGGCCCCAACGTTGAACCAGCTGAATCTCCGTCATCATATCTAAACCAGGACGTTGGAATGGAGGTCGAGCGACACGAAGATGAAGCCGATGGGGCAGGAGATAGGTCCAATGACGGAGAAGGTGATAGCTCCACTGATGAAGCCGGTGAAGAAATAATAAAGTCCGGCGAGGTATACATATGAAGTTCGACAATCACTTGTAATATGTGAAAATTATTGGAGATAGCTCTATATTGCATACATATACATTCATTTGACGAATGTTTCTCCCTCTTAGGCCTCCACATCGAGCAAAACTACGAAACGAGGCCCGACTAGAAAGTTGGATGCACGGACGCATTACACCTTTGAGGTGATATTTCCTACGGGCGAACCCAAGCTTCCAAAGAATGTTGCTGACACATTCAAGAAGCAATGCGGAGTTCTCGTTAGGGATCACGCCCTGATCAGCGTTCGGGAGTGGAACAAGCACAAAGGGGCAGCCGATAGTGACTATGTCGCCGAAAGGTACAAAGATAATCTTTGGAATGATCTCATGTCACATTTCAACCTGCCAGAATGTGAGAATGAAGACGCCGCAGACAAACTGAGGGCCAAAGTCAAGCAGTGGACTCTGAAGAAGATGGCCGAACTGTTCCGTAGCTGGAAGAAGAAGCTATGGAAAACTATCTGAAGACAAATAAAGTGCCAGTATTTGAGGGGTATCTAACCAAGCAGGCGAATCACTGGAAGGCATTTCAAGAGTACAAGGAGTCAGAAGATGCCCAGGCATTATCAGAAAAGAACAAGATAAATGCCGACAAGAAGAAATATCACCACAAGCTGGGGCCAGGGGGCTATGAGACTGCCATCCCAAAGTGGGATAAGAAAGAGCAAGATCTGCTAGATAAGGGCATCGTACCTGAACCACTCCGTGATGAGTGGGAATTGAGAGCAAGAAATTGGTTCCCTGCGCATGGTGGTTCGTACGACGAAGAAACAGGGGACCTCATCTGCAGTGACGGTCTTAGGATACCCATGGAGAATTGGAAAAGGATAGTGAAAGAAATGAAGGAGGGAAAAAGAAAGTTCACTGCAGATAGAGATAAAGATTTGCTCACACTGGTCCTCGGCAATGACGAACATGGAGGACGAACGCGAGGCTTCGGTCCTTCTTACCCGTGGTGGCTTGGGTTTGCCAGAGACCAAGACACTTACAGAAGCCGAGAGAGAGAAAAGAAGCGGCATCAGGATGAGGAGAATGACAAGTTCAACCAGTTGCTTGCTAGGATTAACGAGCAACAGAAGCAGATTGATGAGCTTAGAGGAGTACCGCGCCAGGAAGATCCTGCACTTGATATTACCAGCGCCCCATCTAAGCGGAAAAGCAGCGTGGCTGAATCTGAGGCCCCGCCCGACGATGCACGAAGAATGATAGAGGGCGGTCCCGGCTACCCCGTGGATGGAATCAATGAGTCAACATCATGTGAACTCCATCAGAAATTCAAGAACATATCCGTGAAGGTGGCCGTCGGACAAGCTTTACCTTCTGGCCCTGATGCACGCTGGCATGGCCGTGAGATTCCAGCTGGCTTTGCTAAAGTCGGGGTGGATGAAATCATGACGGGGTTTAATGATATGGAGCTCGACATAGCTGGACCCGAAGATGAGAGGACACTCGGAGAAGTACTGGGTGGAGTCATCCTATGGGACAAGAACTACATCAAGCTTCCAGGCTCGGCCCCAAGGACAACACTGCCTCCGAGTCGTCGCAGGTCACCTACACCTCCATTACCTCCAAGCCCTCCACATGACGTCGGCCAGCACAGCACGAGTCCATCTCGATCACCTCCGTCGGACTTGGGTTGTCCGTCTCCACCGCCGCCCGCACATGATACTAAGCGGAAGCGTGCTAGCAAGAACGCTCCGTCGATGATTTCTAAGCGATGGAGCTCCCCAAAGCGCAAACTGTCGCCCCTCCCAAAGGTACCTCATGCTAATCTTCCTATCAGACCTTATGATCGTACCCCCGAGGAAAACGCCAAGATAGCAAAGGAACAACATGATGCGCAGATGAAAAAGAAGGAACCCGAGCCCCGCCCGGAATACACCGAGAAGCAAATAGCATGGGCAAAAGACTTCATAACCCTTCCATCACAGTATGACTTACACTATAAGCCTGATGACTATACACGCACATTGCAGAAGGAAATAAAAAAGAGTAGCTCACGTGCAAATGCAAGTGGGAGCAAATAAAATTCAACTACAAGCAAGAAAAAATCAGACGTTCCTCAGCTTGGACAACAGGCCAAACAGTCGATCCCACCCCTCAAGGTGTTAACCGAGAATGTTCCCCCTCCGGTGCAGGTGCAAGCTTTTGAAAGAGCAAAGGAGTTGGCGGCTGAATGTGGTATCTCGGTTGAAGATTTGCTGGCTTCCCAAGACGACAGGATACCCAAGGCTGTGGTAGCCCCTAAGCCACAGTTTGTCATGGGAGAGCCTTTGGTCAGCAAAGATAATCTCCCAACAAATATGCGTTACTTGCATAAATGGTACTTAAGTGAATCAGAGAATGGGAGAACGATGATCGTGCTGAGTGTCCCATGGGAGTACTACGGCCGCTCCGAAGAAATCCATATCGACTTTGCTGAACTCTTCCACATGTACAATGGCGACGCCCTCGACAAATCGCTTATGAGTTGATATTGTCTGTAAGTTTTTCAATTCGTTGTCTACATATAATTTGTTTAGTTATTTCAATTCATTATCTATATATAACTTGTACTCTATTATGCATAATGAAGATTCTGGATTGTAAAAGTAAGAGCATCCTAAATATTGGGTTTATTGGCCCAGATAAAATACATATAGAGACGCTAACTTGTAAACCCAAGGAGACAGAGGAAAACCTTCTAAGGTTTCTAATAGATCAAAATTTCTGTGACCACATACTGTTTCCATACAACTTCAGGTGAGGGTCTTTACTCTGTTGTGTCCATTCACTTATAAGTGTAATTGATAAGTTACTGACACACACACACACACACACACACACACACATATATATATATATATAGGAAAAATACATCCTACCACCGAGGGGTAGTTACCCCACGTGTTCCATATACTACCACGCGGGAGCATATATACTAATTTATCATTCCTATTATGTTCATATACTATATATAAGATTTTTCAAAGTGAGTTACATGAAAAATTACAAGTTGATCCATAGTTTTTATTATATTTGTGAAATACGCATATATTTGTATGTAAAAAAGATCATACACAAAATATGATACATACTACCAAAAAAATAGTATATATACTACCTAAACATGATTATATACTACATACTACACATACATACTCTCCGATTTGATAGATACTACATACAACATACAAAACACAAGTGGTGGTAACTACCACCGGTGGTAGATAAAATTTGTCCTATATATATATATATATATATATATATATATATATATATACATGTGCAGCTTCCATTGGATTCTGTTGGACATTCAAATTGATAAGGGAAGAGTTGATGCCTTCGACCCATTATCGAGACCCTTGGAACAGTTCCAAAGCCTGCAAGACATGCTCCAAGGGTAATTTTAATGATTCTTGCGCTCTATCGGTCTCTTTCGATGATTTTCTGATATATCAATTAATGAAAAACTTAGCAAATCATTATCCTTGTCGGGCAGGGTTTGGAAGCGGTTCAAGTGCGTGACTCCCGGTAACTTTCCTGAGAAGCTGACCTTTAGAGCGGCTCAGGTAAGTAGTAGTATGATATACTTCTATTAATTTTCAATAAATTTATGATGCTAGATTATTATTTTGATTATATATATTCTATTCTCGTAAAGTGCGACCAGCAGCCACGGGGAACGCATCTATGCGGATACTATGTTTGCGAGACCATTCGCAGGTTTACCTGTGAGCTCAAGGATCACAGATTCGACGTAAGCAATGAACATTCACACCTCTATTTTTACCCGTCATTCTTTGTTATCATGATTGATATTCATATTCATCTCCTCTTCTTATATAGCACACGACCATGAGGACGAAGGTCCTACCGGAGCAATGAGCGATTGCTGTTGTAGAGGAGCTTGCGGGATTTCTGAGGACGAAAGCTATAGAAGACAAAGGACGATTGAGTGTAGCTAAGGGCCATTACTGATGTTCGTCCATGTAATCGAATAGACGGGGTCTAGTCCCGATAATTCAGATCTCCATATAATTGTATATATATGATCGCTTGTAAGATAAGTTAATCTTATATATATATGTGCATAATTATTTCTATTTAAATTATATGAAAACTAACTCCCGAACACCAAACGAGGCATCACGTTAATCTCCCGAACACCTAAACCCTAAAACCCTAAAACCCAAAATTAATTTCATTCAAAAAAAAAAACCAAAAACCAACAAAATCTGAAAATCTTTAGTCCCGGTCCGTGTAACGAACCGGGACTAAAGGGCCTGCCCCTGGGGCGCTACGAGGCGCCCACGTGGAGCACCTTTAGTCCCGGCTTATAAGAGGGCTGGGACGAAAGGTTAGGCCTTTAGTCCCGCCCCTTTAGTCCCGGTTGGTGAACCAGGACTAAAGCCCCTTACGGGCCGGGGCTAAAGGCCCCATACCAGGATTAGGGTGATGGATCTAATTGTAGAGACAATCAATAGTACTTGTGCTGACCAAAAGAGGTATTGTGGATACACACCATACATTCAGATGCTAATCAACTCCAAGATAGGGAGGAATGTGTATCTGCTTGATCATCAACACCTCCCACTCCATCCAGATTTTGAAGATAACGAAGTGGTCATGGATCCCAGTCATCCTACTTCAGCCAAAACACATGCAGAGATACATGTTGAGGCAGAGGCATAGGCAGCTAGAGCATCCAGTGCTCCACAATTTAGATCTAGAGTGGATCAAATAGCGTTTCTTATTAGCACCAACCAAGGGATGGAGAAGAACGTCATAGATATCTTGTTGAATCCGAAGAGTCTCAAGACGATCATGGAAACCAAATTCCATGACGTGGACATCAAGGTGACTCAGTTGACAACCACTTTCAATGAATTGAAGCATGAAGTTGATGTAGTGCATACTCCTAGGTCCAGTAGTGATGATGATGATGGTACGTCTAATCCAACTACCACTCAGTTCAGGACCGAGGCCAGATCTGTGCCTGTGACAGTTCTGGAGTCCAAACCATCTTCATCAGCCCAAGAATCAAATCCATCAGCTCCACCAGATCCCGCATGTCCAGTGTCTAAACTACCACCTCAGAGGACATGTGCCGAAACCTTCACCAATGCTCTCCTGTCGAATCCATCAACCACTACTAGAGGAGATCGAGCCCATGGCGATGCTCAGTTCTAGACCTCTTTACTTTTTGGTAACTTGTTGCCAAAGGGGGAGAAGTGTATGGATCAATAGGGCTTTGGGAATGAGAGAGTTGTTTTTGTTGCCCTCTTTGGTTTTCTAGAACATTTGGTTATTTTGGATATCTTAAACCCTATAGTGTTTGATCATATGCTTTGATTGTTGATGCTACTATTTCCTACCCTTGAGTTATCCATATGATGATCATTCACGCATTTTTTTGGTGTTATGTGCATTTCTATTCATTCATATCACTTATGCGCACCACCAAGATGTATGTGACATGGAAGAGTGACCCATTATCCTAAACGAATATGCATTTGCGTTGAAACACAAATTTAAAATAATGCACAAATTTAGGGGGAGCTCTTGCTTATCACATACTTCTCAAAGCGATGATGCTAATCGTTTATTATATCTTATGTCGAAGCTTTGATCTATATGTTGTCATCAATTACCAAGAAGGGGGAGATTGAAAGCACAACTTCTTCCTAAGGTGGTTTTGGTAAGTAATAACAACATATGTGTCATTAATCTAATGATTATATCTAGTATATTTGAGGAAAAGTTCAATGATGCATTGGCTAAGGATTGTGAGGAGAACCCACAGGTGCGAGGAACATCTATTGGCAACAAACTTGAAGACTATACATTTTACATTTTGGGAGAAATCACATTTGAGTCCATAGGAAAGCCAATACTATTAAAAAGGGATGAGGTGACTATGATGATCTAGGTGCTCAAGTGCTTCGAGATATCCACCAAAAAAACTCATCAAATTCTCCCATAAATATTTGACCAAAATCCACATTGTCCTAAATTCGGTGCCACCAACTATCCATTCGAGCCTACCGAGTTTTACATTAGACAGACCCTATGCCTAACTCTAGCATCTCGGTGACACCAATCTCCATTTTGGTGGAACCGAAATCAATGCCCCACTCTTTAAACCAACTTCTTAAAATCTAATTTTCCGAGTTTTCATTCATTGTCCAGGGAATTTGAAGTATTTTGAAACACTTAGGCTGCAAGATGCGTCCACCAATATAGGGCTTATTAGTAATTTAATTGCAGGAAATATAGACGGACTCCAAAAATTATAAAAATGGTGTGTCACCATGGCATGATGTGAAGACCCCATGGAAACCAATGCATCACACAAGAAGGATCCTAGTTTCCAAAAGTAGGCTTGGCAATCATGACTCAAGTCGTGTCGACTTCATCATTTTGCGTCGATTTTTTCCACGGTACACAAACACCATTGCACTCCTAGTATTGATTTTCTAATGGATTTCAGGGCTCGTTGCTATATCTAACGCATTTTTTGCATTTAGCATGCATTTAGTGCATATAAATCGAATCCCGACATGAACTAGTGTGGATGTTGGCAAATAAGCTCTTACATATCATTTATATACCAATTTGCATGATTTTCATCCTTGTCCAAGGAATGAGAAGAAATTTTAAACATTTCAGTTGCAAGATGCGTCCACCTACATAAGGCATGTTGGTAATTTAATTATAGGAAATGCACATGGACTTTGAAAATCATGAAAATCGGTGTGATCATGGCGCAATCTCAAGATCCCATGAATATATTTTGGTCAATTTTGGCACAAGTTACGATGATTGATCCTTGTAAACCATAGAATCTTAGTAAAAGGATCATAGTTCCAAAGGGAGAAGTGGGGAATCGAACTCCAATCGACGTGTCTTCATCGCCTCTCCTCCAATTTTTTCTCATGGTAGGCAATCATTATTATAGGCCAGGTTTGGTTTTATGGAACATTTCGGTGCTCTCTTGCTATATTTAAGTCATTTTTAGGATTTATGGAGCATTTAATGCATATAAATCAAATCCCAGCTGCAACTACGTGTGTTGATGAGAGGGATAAGGACCTTTGTTCGATATGGATGCATCCTACGGTGAATATGTATGATACGCGTGGCTCAGGTCATCAACCATGGTTTGGGAGGCACACAGCTTAATGAATGAATCATGTGTGATTGGTAAACCAGATTGCACATGTTCAGTTTGTGTATACCGGAGTGAGATCAATTGAGCATTCTAGCTCTAGGTTATATAATCATAAATAGTTCAACTTCACTACTAGGGTTGGCAGCATATTAATCTAGATCAACAAAAGGCCAGGCATGCCTCACAAATACAGTACATGTGACACATTTAATAGACCGAATTCAATACATAGCTCACAGTTCAGTACATGTGACAATTCAATATAATAGACATGATGATTAGTTTTTTGACTTAATTCCCATGTACATGGGGTGTTGCGATCATTATGTTGACCCCTAATGAACATATGTTCTCTAATTATTTTACGCTTCTCCTTTGTGATGTCGCGTAGCCAATCAGGTGGCAACTCATCATATTGATTGTACTACTCCTCGTTACCAACATTCCTGATGCCTACTATCCTCCTCTTCCCATAGATCACTTCATGGCAGTTCTTATGCAAGGGGTCTTTCATATAAAAAAACTGGGTAGCATCGCTCGCAAGAATGAATGTGTCCTTGTGATATGCCATCTTTTTGAGGTCAACATAGGTCCTCTTGTAATCACCAACCTTTACGCTACCAAGAGGGACCCATGTACACTTGAATAATGCAACCTTGACTCTCACACTATTGGGAAAGGGCTTATAGATGAGCCCTAATATGTGGCGGGTACAGTGGGGCACCCGCCAATGCTATTGTTCACAAAGAGATGTGGTGTGTGCTAGAGTCCAGCCACTATAACTAAGGTCATAGCAGTGGTGAGTGGTAGTATGTTCCTGTCACAGGTAGGCTCTTCCAAAGTAGCCCACTCGCTTGACAATGTAGTGGCGGGCACACTAACGCCGCCCGCCACTGACTCTCCCATACATGTGGTGGGTGGCTATAGATGCCCGCCACAATAATAGATTGGGAAACTGCGCCAACCCATCCAAATTTTACTGAAATTTGAAGTGGCACACAGTTGTCTCCTGCACGCCACAGTTGTGTTACGCTTCATGCTTGGATCTGCTTGATGCCGTTCTGGAATTCCATCGGTATTAGGGGGAGGGGCCCCACCCCTTAGATGCGCCCTTCGTGGCCATATCTCATGGGGGTGGGGAAATGTGCAGGTCTGGGACCTGTCGATGTCGATAGGTTTGAGTGTCAAGGGGGGCTCCTGAGCAACATGCCTCATGAGCCTTACCGATTGTAAGGCCACTCGACCACCCAGGTGCCGCCATGCCGGTACCCAGGGCGTTAGGACCTTGCCCCATGAGGAACAACCTTGGTAACGGGTTGCACCTCACGGTGGCAGGGAAATGTGCGGGACCGGGACCTGCAAGCACAGAGTGCTGAAAGGGCCCTCAAACCGCCCTACTAACAGGAAGGAAGCGTCACGAACAAAGCCATGCTTGCAGGTTAGACCATCAGCTTCATGACAAAGCGGGGCAGGCAGCGGCCATGGCGAGGAGGAAAACATCGGGCACACCTCGTCCCCAAAGGACGCGTTGAAAGGTACCCCCAGTTACATCCAAGTTGCTCTCAATCCTAGTACATAACTATATCCGGCAGACAAGGCAACGGATCAGGAGGACACATCATCGCCACAACTCACGCCGCCACTTTCGGGAGCGAGCCTTGTCACCAGGTCTTCAACATGAACCTCGACCCATTCCGCCAGGGCGACGCGGATCGTCTCTAGCACCGGATCCAGCACGGCGGCGAAGTCAAAGTCTGGGTTGAGGCGAAGGAGGTGGCTGAAGACGTCTGAGGCTCCTTGGACTAAGAGGTCATGGCTCTTCTCCTTTGCAAGTGCGTGGGCCTTCTCCGCACCCGCTTCAAGACGCTCCACGATGCGGAGGAAGAAGCCCAAGTACCCACCTTTATCAGGGACCAAGGGGGCAGAGACACCCTTACCGCAAATGTCGGTAAGGGCCCGGGAGGCTCTCCCCTCCAGGGATCGGAACATCCGGGAACGCTCAAGTTGGAGGCCGCGAGCGTGGATCACCTCGCTGGACGCCTCTCCAACCAGGAAAGTCGCACTTTCCTGACTAAATTAACTTATTTAAAAAATTAGGACCAATTAATTTTTTTATGAATGATTGTGATGCTTGAAGTGACTGTTGTTTGCTTGCTTGCTGGTATGCTTGTGTTTGATTCTCCATAATTCCTGTTACTTTCCAGACTCACCTACTTGACGCAAACTCCTGCCTAATGATCATGACATGTGTTTAGCACAAGAAACTATTTTTTTACCAAATATTGTTTTCACCAAAAAGCATTTCTTTGAATTATGCTTTCAAAACCCCTCAGATGGGATTTGTACTACAAGTCCTCAAATTAGGGAATTTATTTTGCACCAATCATTTTATTTAAAACCCATTAGAAAAATGGCTTCCCAAAAACCACAATATTATTATTTTAAAACTTATTTTACTATTTTATTTAAATGCCTTCCTGTGAGGACAAAAATGGTCTCTTATGAAGGAAAGTTATTTTTATTGCTTTCAATATATTTAAGAAAATTTAGGGAAACTCAATGGACATATATATTCCATATATATGAGATGCAACACATGGTCATTTTCAAATTATTGGGCAAACCCCTTCAAA
This sequence comes from Hordeum vulgare subsp. vulgare, assembly GCF_904849725.1. NCBI lineage: Eukaryota > Viridiplantae > Streptophyta > Magnoliopsida > Poales > Poaceae > Hordeum > Hordeum vulgare. Next base: position 342,697,951 of record NC_058522.1, on the reverse strand, counting down.
ACCCTTCCTAACTATTTCAAGCTTTTGGAATATTTCTATAAGAAATATTCTCAATAAATTCCTGTAAAATTCTAGCATGTCCCATATGATATATGTGATGATCTTGCCAAGTTTCATCTCAATCAAAGTTGATTTGATTCCCCTAATTATTCTAAAACCTAATATGTCCAGATCCAAATTTGAGCAACTCTACATTGTCAAGTGTCTCCAATTGTGCTCAAATTTGATAGACATGTTCTGATACTCCAATAATGCATCCGCACCAAGTGGTGCATCAAGGAAAATAGAAGAACTTGTCCCAAGCCCCTCAAAACCCTCTCTATTGATTTCAAACTTTGGGAAACTTTACATAATAAAGTTTCTCCAATTGCCCCCAAAATTTTTGGGCATACCTTAATGCTCAAATAATGCCCCAAACCAAATATTGGATTTGTGGGAATTGATTTGAATAATTTGTAAGCAAAAGTCCATTCCATTTCATGGGTTTTCCAAGTCTACATTGGAAACCTTGTCCACCAAATCCCAAATTTGGTGTTCAAGCTTATTATCATATATTATTTGATCCTGTTAAGTTTCATATCAATTTAAGTCCATCTGATTGCCCTGACACTCTTCAACCACCTTGTGTGCACTCACTAAAGTGGCTACTTTGGCCCCTTCCACTTTTACCCTTGAGTTTAAACTTTTACCATAGCCTCCCCTAGTTACCCTTTTACTCCAAGCCTTGCCATGGCCACTGGTAAATTATTGGAGAGAGACCCCTTGTAGCTACCTCTCATTTGTACACTTGGATCACCATTTTTACCCCTCATGTCCCACTTCTGCTTAAGCCAAAGCCTCGACCTCTTTCTAGAGGGTCCCTAGGATTCAAAGGCATCAATTCAAACCAAGTTATGGCATGTTCATGTGGGGAAATGAGCAGTACATCTACAAGTTGAATTCTAGCAGAAATGTAGCCTTGTACAGCAAGTACTAGATACCCTCCTCTGCTTGAGCTCAAACTTGGGAGTGTTGTAGTCCTTGCATAGGAAAGCATGCTATACAAGGTCCCATCCTGAGATCACTCCATTAAGCACCCTCATTTCTATCCCTAAGTTTGCCGCTGCAAACTAAATTGCAGTCAAAGCCAATTCAAACTAGCTCCAATTTGGTCCAAACTCCACCAGTGCATCATGGCACACATGCCTTGCATGTTTCACGCCTTGCTCTGGCCAGGGGTGGCTTTGGACAAGTAGAAGGGGTGGTGACTACCACCCTAGCCAACAATATGAGTGCTCTGCACCTTGTCATTCCTCCAGGCCGTTTCTAGACAATTCAACTTGTCTCAGTATGTCACAACCCTTCCTTTTGACCGTTCCAAGCGCTTCCACCCACCAGCTAACTTCCAAGCTCCCTCTGGGGCGCGTGGCTGTTGGAAATATGCCCTCTAGGCAATAATAAATTGGTTATTATTATATTTCCTCGTTCATGATAATCGTTTATTATCCATGCTATAACTGTATTGATTGGAAATTCAAATACATGTGTCGATACATAGACAAAACAATGTCCCTAGTAAGCCTCTAGTTGACTAGCTCGTTGATCAAACATGGTTAAGGTTTCCTAGCCATAGACAAGTGTTGTCACTTGATAATGGGATCACATCATTAGGAGAATGATGTGATAGACTAGACCCAAACTATAAACTTAACATATGATCGTGTTAGTTTACTGCTACTGTTTTCTGCATGTCAATGTATCTGTTCCTATGACCAGGAGATCAGGTAACTCCCGGACACTGGAGGAATACCTTGTGTGTATCAAACGTCGGAACATAAATGGGTGACTATAAAGGTGCTCTACAGGTATCTCCGAAGGTGTTTGTTGGGTTGGCGTGAATCGAGAATGGGAGTTGTCACTTCGTATGACAGAGAGGTATCTCGGGGCCCACTCGGTAATAAAACATCACAATAATCCTTGAAAGCAATGTAACTAAGGAGTTAGACACGAGATCTTGTATTATGAGATGAGTAAAGAGACTTGCCGATTACGATATTGTACTAGGTATAGAAATACCGACGATCGAATATCGGGCAAGTAACATAGCGAAGGACAAAGGGAACAACATACGGAATTAACTGAATCCTTGACATAGAGGTTCAACCAATAACGATCTTCGTAGAATATGTAGGAGCCAACTTGGGCATCCAGGTCTCACTATTGGTTATTTACTGTAGAGGTGTCTCGATCATGTCTGCATTGTTCTCGAACCCGTAGTTCTGCACACTTAACGTTCGGTGACGTTTCAGTATAGTTGAGTTATAGGTGTTGGTAACCGAAAGTTGTTCGGAGTCCCGGATGATATCCCGAACGTAAAGAGGAGCTCCGGAATGGTCCGGAGGTAAAGATTGATTTATAGGAAGTCCTGTTTTGGTCACCGAAAAAGTTTCGGGCTCATCGGTAGTGTATCAGGAGTACCGGGAGGGTACCGGGGAACATTAGGAGGGGTGTCACGCCCCGAGGGGCCTTATGGGTCATAGGAGGATACAAACCAGCCCCTAGTGGGCTGACATAGGTTCCCACTAAGGCCCATGAGGTTTGAGAGGCAAAAAACCCAAAGGTGGAAAAGGTGGAAAGGGTTTCCAAGTGGAAAGGAGGAATCCTCCTCCTAGTAGAATTGGAGTAGGACTCCTCCACCTCCAATTTCGGCCAAACCTTGAGGGTTTGAGGCTACCTCATCCCCTCCCTCCCTCCTATATATACTAGAGGTATTGAGGATTTTTAAAACACAGAAAAACAGCCACATGCTCCCTCTACTTCTCTCTAGATCTGTTTCTCCTCTAGTCTAGTTCGGCGGTGCTTAGGCGAAGCCCTATTGGATTAGTTCACCACCACCACTGTCGGTGTTTACTCATGACATCAGACATGGATAGTCTAAACATGAGTGGTGGGAACCGTAAGGACACCGGTAGGCTCCGGGAACGGGATTGGTACAAGCGAGAGAGACGCACGATGTACCCAGGTTCAGGGCTCTCCGTAGAGATAACACCCCCAGTCCTGCCGGAATGGTTGATGCACCATAGGGATTGCAGTGTGCTCCTTGAGATGTTCGATGGAGGAGGAAGAAGGAGTTGCCAGCTCGCGTCTACCTCTGCTGTAAGGGTGTGTGTGTGAGCAGTTGGGCGACCCTCTGTATGGAGGCAGATCGGGGGGTTTTATAGACGAACCCACCGACCTACAATATGGATAAAAGTACTAAAGAGGGACCCGCCTGGACGCCTCGCCGGCTGGACAAGGGACCCACAATAGTCCGGTCTTGTCATTAGAGGGGCCCACCGGCTGCGAGGTCCCATCTGGACCTGGGACTCGCCGGCCAACCAATGGAGCTCTCGCGTAAGACCAACGCAGGACACGTGTAGTACGTCCAGCGTTGTCTTGCGAGATTCGTCATGGGTCGCCAGTACGGCCATTTCCACTATTACCACACCTAGCTTGGTAATGGAGTGGGTGCTGACAGGACGATACTATGCTGGGTTGACGGATCAGAGTCGGCCTAGGTCAGTGGCCGGTGACAGTGTATCTGTCGTGCGCCCCAACCTTGTACATGTGCTAACGCGTATTCGCCTTTATTCGTAGAGTCTAGTCCTAGCCTTGGGTTGGATGTGACTAGGGTTGCCTATCTGGCTAGTGGCCTGGCTAGCCGGCCTGAAGTTGTTGTCTCGCTCCTAGCCGGCAGGCGCTTCCCAACCGGCTAGGAGGGATTGCAGCCTCGCCCATAGCCGCCAGGAGCTCCCCAGCCGACCAAGAGAAGTTGACCGTTTGGAGGAAGCTGATGCCTCCCTTTACTCTTGGATGCAAAGGAGTAGGCACAATGAGCCTACCCCGGGGTTATCCCCTCGTCAGTAGTCCTCGAAGCACGGGAGATCCGCCGCCTCAAAGTGGAAGGCCTCGCCGGCTTGAGTTCCTTGTTGATGCTCTTCATAGGTCGCATGTAGCGGGAGGCGCCGGGTCGGAAGCCGGCTGGCTTCCAACAGACGCCTCGGCTTCGCCGCAGGCAGCGCTGCCGCGCCACGTGCTAGGCCCTAGGCTCGATGTTATGATTAATTGTACAGGTGATGATATGGGGCATGTGCCCTGGGTCCCGCCATGACGCCTCCTTGGCCCTCGCGTGCGCGGATCCTCTGAAGATTGTTGTGCGTCGATTGGGCTCCATGGTGGCGTAAATGCCCCCGCAATAATCGTTGGAGGTGGGAATCGTGCGCACCGGATCCCCACTCCACGATCTCTCGTGAGGGTTTAAATGGGGTGCACGGGCGTCAAGGAGGCCACTCTCCCCCTTCTCGCCCCGCACAAACGCCCCTTCCGTCCCTGAGTCAGAAGAAGAAGAGCACTGCTTCGCCTTCGCCGCCACTCGAGCCATCGCCGCCGGCCACCGCCAGGATTCCGTCTCAGCCCTCGCCGCCACCCGTCATGTCCAGCGCCGCCTCTAAGAAGGGGAAGTTCCGAGGCGCTTGGGTGGGCAACGATGTCAGCGATGACCACATCGAAGCGCTCCGCCACCGCCGCATGCTGCCTACAGCTGACCTCATGGCGGCGCGGGTGCCCGGTGCCAAAGCAGCCCCGACCCCCGAAAGGGGCGAGGTGGTCGTGTTCAAAGAACACTTCTACCGTAGCTTCGGCCTTCCGGCGAGCGACTTCTTCGCTCGCTTCCTTTCTCTCTTCGTCTTGTAGCCACATCACCTGGCGCCCAACGCCATCCTCCAACTTGCGCCTCGTCGTCCTATGCGAGGGGTTCATAGGGATTGAACCCTGCTTGGACCTCTGGCGGAAGCTATTCTTCTTCAAGCAACAGTCTGTGATGATGCACAAGTCCGCAGCGGCGGAGCAGTCCGGCCCCAGGCCGATGACCCCTTGTGGCGCCGCGCTGGTGCACCACTGGACGATGTTCGGCTTCCCACAGCTGCTGCTGTAGGGTTCCATCAAGAAGTGGCAGAAGGGGTTCTTCTATGTGAAGAACATCGACCCCTCCCGCGACTACATCAACCTCCCTCCATTCACCATTGCTCCGCCAACGGCGAAGCAGAACTGAAAGGCGACGCTTCCGAAGCCGATCAGCGAGGTGGCGCAGATATGCGCCCACCTCGATAACATGAATATCAAAGGCCTCTTGGCCCGCGACCTGCTAGCTACCATGGTAGCACGTCGGGTCCTACCCCTGCAGCGGCGGCCACATCTAATTTGCCATATGGGCGGTCGACACGACCCCTGTATGCTCTCCACAAGGAACTTCCGAGCCGGCGCGGTGGCCCGGAACGTGAACCTGATCTCCTCCGCCAACATGGATGAAGGCGGAGTTTGGGAATGAGGCATGCCTTCTTACGACCGAAACCATCCGGCTCCGGTGGTAAGTATTTACCCCAAATCTTCTTTTCTTCTGTTGAGTATGTTTTTTGTTTTCTGAGACGGAGGCCGACTCCGTCCTCCAGCTGTTCAAGCGCCTGCAAAACTATCAGCAGCCGGTTGCCAACATGGAGGTGTCGGACCCGACTGAGATAGAGGACGAAGGGGTGGTGGAGCCGTAGTTCTCTGCCTCCGCGATGTGGAAGATGCAGCGGAGTCGGAGGGCTCAGAGCCGCCTGGTGAGCATCTTATGTCTACTCTTCTTGATTGGACGGATGATGACGAAACACCACCTCCTCTACATGATGCAGCCTTCAGAGAGGGCCAAGAAGACCTAGAGGAGGTCTCCAGCCCTCCCTTGACACGAGCTCGTCAAAACGCCAGCGAGACAGCGGCGCAGGGCGAGGTGGTCCAGCAGAAGGGCAAGAAGGTTGCCGCTGCTAAGCCGGCTCCCAAGCAAGCCGCAACAGGACCTCCGGTCGGAGGCCGAGCTGGTGGCGCTAAGAAGCAGCGAGCCACCGCCGGGAGGAGGCCGGTGCCCGTCGTCGCCGGCTAAGGGATCATCTTTCCCCCTTTTTGGATTCTTGTATGAAGGTCATTCCCTTATTGGCTTGCATTCGGTAGGGATGCCTAAGAAGTGGAGGAGGATACTACCTCTGCCGCCGAGCGAGCTACCTGGGCCGCTTGTGACACTGGCAAGAAAGCGCTGGACGAGGAGGCGCACCGCCCATGGGAGGAAGCGGCTCGGAAGATGGCCAAAGGCCAACCTCAACCCAGTCGGGCCGAGAAGCCTGCCAAGGAGTGGCGGTCAAAGACGAGGCACGATACCGCCTCGCGGACGCGCGTGGAGAATCCAGCTAGCGAGCCGGCCCTGAATCACACTGAGGGGGCCAAGAGAGTCGAGACCGCCGATGCGCCTGATGCTGATGTAGACGGCGTGCCGGAGATGACAATGGAGGCGCCAGAGATGACGATGGACGAGTCCAACTCCGGCCGTGGAGACGGCGCCGGTCGAGACGTCAAGGGAGCCGGCCACAAGCCCATGCCCAGAGACGACACCATAGTCGTAGCCAATCGCGGCCCGTCTGCGTCCGGAGTTGGCCCCATCTTCGAGAGCCGGCCCATGAAGACCTGGCGTGTGGCCAACGCCGACCGCGCAGCTCTGCCTCCAGGCACCAAACTCAGCGACATCCCGACGCTGGTGCCAGAATTATCCCGCAGCCGTGAGAAGGTGTCATAGGCGGCCCTGGAGGCCAAATGCGACTTGGATCACCTCGAAGTATGAAGTGGAGTAATTTTTCAAACCTTTGCTTTTCATTTTCTTTGATTTGGGTTTTTCTCCTTGTTCTTGCGTCAATGGGGGCACACCAGCGCATCCACTAGGTGTAGCCCCCGAGAATCGGGCCGGCTGAGAGTTAGCCGGGCTGAATCTCATTGTTGCCTTGCTCCTAGTTTCTTTTTTAGTGGGGCGCGCCAGGGCACCCACTGGGTGTAGCCCCCGAGAATCGGGCCGGTTGAGAATTAGCCGGGCCGAATCTCATTCTTTGCTTGTGATATTCGTAGGAACTCCATGATGCCCAGGTGGAGCCATACAACATGCTGCTGGTCCGGATCCAGGGGCAGAAGGACGAACCGGCGACCTTCACAGCTCGCTGGACGCAGCCATCTCGGAGCGAGATGCCTGTGTGAGGCAGACAAACACCTCCACCTGCAGTTGGATCTTCTCCAGACGGAGAAGAAGAACCACGAGACGGCCCACCAGGCGGAGCTGGAACAGCCGCAGGCCGCCCTGCAGAAGAAGGAGTCCTCCCACACCGTCAATCTGGAGCGTTTGGAGAGGGTTCACCTTGAGAAGGCGAAGCGTAAAGACGACGCCCTGAAGAAGAAGGACGCCGCCTTGACCCAGGTGCAGGCTCGACTGGCGAAGGAGACCAAGGCGGCCTAGGCCCTCCAGGGCGAGCTCACCCTCCTTCCTCAAGAGAGCGCGACACGGGATCGCGAGGCCCTAGAGGAGGCCCGTGAAATTGACATCCACTTCAACCGTGAGTCTTTTTTGTCTTGATTTGGTCTTTATTTTTGCTGGCGTTTCCCCTCCTTCCCCTGCATACCACACCCCATCCCCCAGGGTTCTTACCCGGGACACGGGAGGCAGCAGAAGCGGTTGTGGAGACTAGCCGTGAAGAGCATCGCTCGCCGGCGAAGAAGTGGATGCCAACGCCGGCTGGTCCGTGGAGGAGATAGCCACTGGCGCTAAGGGTCCCCCTGCACGAGCTAGAGAGCTCCCTGGAATGGCTCCAGAGTGCGGGGTTGGATATGGTGAAGGCGATGTGGCCTAATGCGGCGGAGCTGGCGTCCATGAGCCGGCTATCCCGCTGGCTTGAGGCCGGTGGCTCTAGCCTCGACGCGTGGCGCGCATCAGCCGCGCTTGCTGGAGCATACATGGTACTCCGTCTGGCCATGTACTGGTACCGAAACCTGGACTTGGGCAAGCTCGCAGCGTAGCGCGCCGGCTCGGAGGAGCTGGTGGTCGTGGAGGACCAACTACAGCTGAGAGCCAGCGGCATCGCCTCCTTCATCGTGTGGGACAAATTTGGCTTGGAGCGCGATGCAGACGACAACGTGGTCCCTGAGGACCTGTTCCATCTGCATCTTTATGACGCCGAAGGCAGCTCTACCGATACAACATTTGAGGAGGAAGTCATCGACCCCAGCAGCGAGGCCTACACGGACTGGACCATGAAGGACGGTGCCGGAGGTGCCCAAGGTGGAGACGATACTTTTACCTCGGGCGTAGCCGGCGATGGTTAAGCCACCACTTCAGGAGCTGCTGCTGGGGCCACAGATGGAGCCGCCACCAACTAGCTTTCCTTTTCGTTTTTTCTCTGCATTTTTTTGTCTGTCCAACAATTCCACCCACTGGGGGTGTTTATATTGTAATGAACTTCGGTCGTCGGTCTTTGAATTCTTTCAATGTGATATATGCTATCTTATTCTGCATTGTATTTGTAAGCGTTGTGCTTGCTGACTCGCATTTTTATCTTTTGATTCCCTTTTGGCTCCTTTTGATCAATCTCCTTTGTTTTTTCTAGCATCCGCCCCGCAAGCCCGACAGTCGGGAGTCGGTCCATGACTGGGATAGGGCTTCTGCCTTTGAAAGCGTTGGACCTAGATTTTTCGAATCAATCGAGTCTCTTAGACTCAAAAGCGAGCCAGCAGAGGCCGGCTAGAAAAGTAAGATCAAAAGCGATCAAGCCGACCCGAGCCAGCAACCTTCTTTGTAGTCGAACTTTTCATGTAACCCGCCTTCCCAACCACGGTCTCGTTAGCCGGACTGTAGCTTGTGCGAGGCGGTAAGGGTTCGACCTGGCATACACTATACGTTCAGCTACAACTAAGGAAGTTGTTCAGGCTGGCTAGCGAGCCCCCGAGCAGTGGAGCTGGACTGGGGAACTCACAAACGAGTGAATAACTCTTGCCATGAATCTAAAAGAGGTGTGCCTCAAGCACGAGCTTGAAACACCAATTGCATTCATTAGAAGTCCCGAAAAGGGAAGAATATACATATGCAGATGCTTTTTTCTCTTGCATCCTAGCAATAGCACGGGTGAAGTAATGCCGCATTCCATGGACGCCCCATTTCCTGGCCGGAGTCATCTCTCTTGATCTTTCTTGGCTTCTGGGCATCTATCAGATAATATGCATTGTTATGCAACGCTCTGCTGACGATGAAAGGTCCCTCCCTCGGGGAGGAGAGCTTGTGCTGGCCGGCTGTTCGTTGGATTCTTCTCAGCACTAAGTCCCCCTCTCTAATAGAGAGGGGCCTGATCTTCTTGTTGTGGTAGTACCTTAGCTTCTGTTGATATATATCTGTCTGGCTCAAGGCCAGCTCCCGTGCCTCTTCGAGCAGATCGACGGAATCTTCTCTTGCCTCCTTCGCTTCCGTCTCCGTGAATAGGGTGACCCGAGGAGACTCGAACTCAATATCCATGGGGATGATTGCCTTGGAACCATATACCAGGAAGAATGGTCTGAAGCCGGTTGACCGGTTCGGTGCGGAGGCTCCACAGCACAGCCGGCTGCTCTTTGATCCAGCAGCCGGCTAACCTGACAAGTGGCGCCACCAGTCTTGGCTTGATGCCGAACAAGATCAGGCCATTTGCCCTTTCCACCTGACCGTTGGATTACGGGTGCGCCAGCGACGCCAAGTCGATCCGGGTGCCCTCTTTAGCACATAAGAGCACCAATGCACCCTTGGAAAACTTGTTGCCGTTGTCGGTGATAATATTCTGGGGGACGCCATAGCAGACAACAATGTCCTTGATGAACCTGACGGCCATGGGACCGTCAAGCTTCTTGATGGGCCTGGCCTCAATCGACTTGGTGAATTTATCAACAACGACTAGGAGATGTGTCATGCCGCCTCGAGTGGTCTTGAATGGCCCCACCATATTCAGCCCCAGACGGCAAACGACCATGACAGGGGAATGGTTCTGAGAGCTGAAGCCGGCATGTGGCTCTACGTGCTGAAATGCTGGCAGCCTTCCCACTTGATGACCATGTCTACGGCCTCCTCAAGGGTCGTGGGCCAGTAAAATCCAGGGAGAATGCCTTGACCACCAGGGTTTTAGAGGCGGTATAATGCCCACACTCACCGTGATGTATATCTTTGAGGAATTTCGTGCACCCTTTCTAGCTCGACGAAGCGTTGGAACACACCGGCTACGCTACACAGAACCAGCTCGCGGTTGATGATGGCATATGCTGATGATTGGCGCTAGATCTGTGTAACACCCAGATTTTTTTTCAACCTTTTCCTTTTTAAATATTTATGGAGTTTCACATGCCATTTGGTGGATTTTCAATTTTTCTCAAGCAAGTTGGATTGTGAGTCTCTGATTTCTTGTCTCAAGCAACCCAAAACCTTTTGTTTCTTGCCAAGACCTCTCTTGGAATAATTTGCAATATTCAAATATTTTAAATAATTATTTTTCTATTTTGGGGAATTATGGCATCACAACGGGTTTTGAAGCAACCTATAGTTGGAATAAGCTATTGACCCCAATACTTTTTCCACATGTTTTCAGTATCATATGATTTCAAAATCTTCAAAAATATTTCGTTGCCCAATATAAAATTTTGGCTAGAAAAATTATTTGTTTTCTGACCAGAATTATCACTTTCTGAAGCAACTCTATTTTTCCTGTTTTAGAAAATTCCCAATAAATTTCATTAGTTCCAAGGGATCATAACTAGTTCAAATATGTAAAAACATCTGATGGTCTAGTACAAATTTTGAGCAGTAAGACTCTGCTAAGTTTCTGTTAAAAATGAACCTTTGTGAAGGAAGTGCTAGCTAGAGTTGCACAAATGACTTGCAAATTTTTGGACATGAGTGCACTAGTAAATGACACTCCTTCGCCAAGTTTCACCATTAACAGGGATGACATGAGAGTGCCATGAGCTCATTTGTGTTCTGGACCAGAAAGGTGATTTACAAAGGAACCCTATCGATTTGATCTTCAAACCCTGTCCACCTTTGCCAGTCTGTAGTCTTTCGTATGCTGGTTAACCTAGACATGCTATTTTGCCCTAATCTTAACCCATTTGAGCTCTAGATCCTCCCCGAGTTTGCTGGCAAAATCTGTTGTTGATGCCACCCTCGACAAGGTTCCCAGGCTTGCAAGGCTGTGTGGCAGCAGTAATTGTGGTGACCATGGTACTGGCATGCCACAGCGCGCGTGCTGTGTATCCCCTGTGGCGGCCGAGCCACTCGAGTCATCCATCGCTGCCCTCCGTGTCCTTAGCATCGAGGGCATCCCTGGCAGCCTCGTGGCACCTCCGGAAGGCCCTGGGTCGCCGTAGAGGGTCGCCGCCGCTCCCTGCCCAGCCCCTCCACGGACCGAAAAGTCGGCTCCGACCACTGTGGGCGTCTGGGCACCATTAATGGCGCAGGAGACGTCCCGTCGACCCTCTGCCCTCCTCCGTCACCTCAGGTCACACAACAACGGGCCAGCTCAGCCCCCTGCGCAATTGGCCGAGCTTATCCTCGCTGCTTCGGGGGTGATCGGCCGTGCTCGTCGCCGGCCTATTGAAAGGGACGCCCTCACACCTTCGAGCTCTCCATCCCCCTCCTACAGCCTCCAATCCCCCCCCATTGAGTGAGCCGAGGCCAAGAGGCCCTCCAGCCTCGAATCATCGCCGGAGTTCCTCCGCTTGCAGCCCCACCGTCGCCAGCGCCAACCACCCTCTCCAGTGCTCTCCGCACCCCTCCATCGAGCTCAGGTTTCCCCTTGGTGCTCCTCGACCCCTCGCCCGAGCCAATCCTCGCCTGCATTGCCGTCTCCGACGACCACACGAAGCCACCGCCGCCGGAGAAGAAGGGGACAACACCATTTGTCCACCTCTCGGCGATCTACGGGTACGTTCGTGCTCGTCATAGACCCCTCGTTCCATTCCCCCTTTGTCCCAAGCCTCGTTGTCGTCTCTAGCACCGACGACCATCGACAGGGAGCCACCGTGTCCCTGTCTCCCTCCCCCTCTCTCTGTTTTGAAGTAGCCAGCCCCACCTGCCAGTGACCGAGGCCCGCGGCCGAAGCGGTAAGTGGAGGCACCCCTCCACTTTATGCCTTCGACGTTGCGCCTGTCACGTTCTTTTCCATATTCTTTTATTTCAGATTTGACCAGCAACTTTGACCATTTTTATCTTTTTATTTATATGTCCAAATCACTTGATTCTTTTTGCACTGAGTTGGTACTGATCCCCTTTATTTTCTGGTAAAGTTTGATATTTTTCCCACACTCATAGAGTTTCTGGTTAATAAAAAGGTATTGAATGAATTTTCTTTTTCTTTTGCTATTTCAAATATATTTTCAGAGGGAAACTTTGAAGACCAGGAGTGTATGAACAACCCCACTAATCAAGGCAAGCCATCATATCCATGTGATGTAGTTTCGCATAGCATAACCTACATCTTCATGCATTATAATTACTTAAATTGCTAGAAAATAACCGTCTAATAAAAAATCATAAAGAAATATGTGCTTACTTTTACAAATCTCTATGTGTATCATGGCTTAGTGGTTGATCATGAGTCACCTGTCCAAGCATAATCGTACAACGACATCTTGCTGGTATGGGAAGGCCGTTACTCGGGCTGTCCGCGTGATATTTCACCGATACCCCCAGAAAGGGAGGGTTATGCACGCGTGCTACCTTGGCCCGGTAGGCGGTGATAACCCTGTGAGCCCAGTTAAGATGAGTTGGTCCCGTCCCTAGGTGGGACAGTTCATTTGGCCACGACGGTGGCAGGTGTCATGAGGACACAGGGCCACCCAGGGCAGGACTCCAGAAGGGAGGATGATCGTCGGTGGTATGATGAAAGAGTCACGGGTCAGGCAAGTTTCGTTCGAGTAATGCTGGTCCACCCGAATTGGATCACGAGGCTAGTACTCCATAGTGTGGGTAAAGTGTGCAACCTCTGCAGAGTGTAAAACCTATTCGAATAGCCGAGTCCACGGTAATGGACAGCCCGACCAGACCTGAGTAGATGGTCAACCATGTTGATGTTAGTAATGATGGAAGAACCCTTCAACTGAATGGAGATGCTTGATAGGCATCCCAGTGGTTGTGAGACAACCCCGGACATGAGTAAGTTGATGACCGGAAAAGCCTAGTGGTATTATTCATAATTTATTGCCATTGCTTGCTGCATTACTTGGTTATTATGAGCTTGCGAGTACATTCCAAGTACTCACCTCACGTATCATGCCAGCTGCAGGAGAAGCCGAGGACGGAGGTCCTGATGGTTCGTACTAGGATGTGTCCATAGTAGTGTCCCTATGTATGGAGTTGCCGCTATGTTCCACTACGCTATAGAAGTACTTAGTAGTTCCGAGGCCCCGCTTTGTTCCATAAATAATGTAGATACGGATGCAACACCATGGGTGCCTTTGGCCTCGGTATGACTGTAATATATGTACTTGTAACCTTACCCATCAATAAAGTCAGTTCAGTTCTGTTCCAAGTTGTTGAGTGTTTCCAGAAGACATGATCTCTGGGTTGGAAACACTGGTAATCCGATTCGTTGAATTGGAGTGCCCCAATGCTTGGTATCAGATCCACGCTGACTATAGGACACCCTAGTAGCCGCGTTAGCACAACGGGTAGTATAGGGTCATGAGTATGCATTTGCTTGTTGCCTTTTGAATGCTGCATTCGATTATTGCATGACATACATCAAGACTAATTATTTTACTAGCCTTTGTCTTTGTGAGTCTAGATGGCACCAGTTCCGTATCATTTCCCGTATGAGCCTACACCATCCTCCTTCCCATCACTGCTTCGGAACGTCTGGTTTCGACTGTACCCGCATGGCGAGGAACCAGTGTACCAGGTGTTTCGGGAGCAACTTGCCGAGTCCGTGTACGAGTTCCATGCTCAGGCTTACATGGTTGTCAGCTTGGAGATTGGCAGCTACTCTCCCTCTACTAAGGGCGGAACGACTTCTACTCCAGAGATGGCAATCCAGTTTGCTGCAGTGGAGGCTCTCACCGACTTGCGCCACCACAAGGTTGAGATGCAGACTCATCCAGGTTTCTTCCACTACCCCACCTTGTCGCCTTCAACAGGGCGAGTCATTTTTGCTCGTGTAGACCTGGAATGTGACTGTGTGACCGCTGTGTTGTCTCGCTATGTGAGCGCCAGCTATCGTACAATTGTATCCCTAGCTGTGGAGCTATCCCGACTTCGGGCGGCACTTGTTATTGCAACTGCAGTACCACCCCACCCCAGTCTTCTGTTCCATCCTCATATTCACCACCAGTTCCACCACCACCTGGATTTGAGATCCCAGTTAGTTCTTCAGCACCGTCAGGCACTTCATCTGGTTGGCATCGTGAGACTCCTTCTAAGTGGGCCTCACTCCTTGCCACTCCTGTTGCTCCGATGCTGAGGCGAGGTCCTCCTTCAGAAGCAGGACCGTCTCGTCAGCGTCGCCGCGTGGTCTTTGCTCAGGAGACTGAGGTCAACATCATCAGTTCAGACTCCGACTCAGGATCAGACGGCGAGGAGTCAGAGGTCTTCCAGAGTTTGTGCCATCCGTGCCACTAAAGTCGAGGTTGGAATTGTTGAATCTTGCATCTTTGCATATTTCAACTACCGTATGAGCAGTCTAGCCATGATATTTACCCCTATTACCTTGCCATGAATAATGTTGAGTCATATTGTATAATTATGTTATTTTCTTATTCGTCTTTTCCATGAGAACTTTTTTTGGTGTTTATGACCATGCTTTTTTCCTTATGGATGTTGCTCACCGATTCGCTACCTTGCAATGGGAACAATAATTTAGGATGAAAGGAAGTTGTAGTCAAGGCGGAGATGGAACTCCTATCCATCGATATGCTAGACAGGCAGGTCAACCACCAAAAGACCTACCACCTCCACCACCCCGGGCACCAAATACTGAGCATATCATGAGGATGTTTGAGGAAAAGAGGAATCAGGACCTCATGGAATTCCTGAGAAGCATGTAGGCTATGGTAGGCCAGAATAATAACAACGAAGCACGATCCAAGTTGTCAGATTTTGAACGTACTAAGCCTCCCAGTTTTGGCCAAGCTGTGGATCCAATTGAAGCCGACGACTGGTTAAGGACTATGGAGAAGAAGCTAGACATAGCCCGTTGTGAGGAAGCAGACAAGGTTCCTTTTGCCACTCACTACCTAGAAGGGCCAAGAGCTATATGGTGGGATAATACCAAGGCAACATGGCCCTGTGGAGAAGAGATTACATGTGAAAGATTCAAGGAAGCATTCCGCAAATATCATATTCCTACATGTATTATGAAAGTGAAGCAAAGAGAATTCCTTGCTCTTACACAAGGAGGCATGACTATAGCCGAGTATCTGAACAAGTTTAACAATCTGGCACAATATTCTACTCATGATGTATCCACTGAGGAAAGGAAGATTAATCGCTTCCTAGGTGGTCTAAACCATACCCTCCGTTGTCAGCTTTGCATGCTGGACTTTCTAGACTTCCAGACGCTGGTAAACAAAGCCTTCATAGCCGAACGAGAGCTTAAGACTGGATACAATGACTGCAAGAGGAAGTTTGAACCCAAGAAGGACAACAAGGAGCAGATTGCACAGAAGCCACATACCTGGCAACCAAACACCACTGTCTACAAGTCCACTTGGAACTACAGTAACAATACCAACAAGACAGTGAGCCAGAACAAGGCCTTCGGCAAACAACCGGTGCTAGAGGATTGCCGCCGCAACAACACCTATTTCACTTGCGGCCAAAGTGGACACTATGCAAAGTAGTGCCCCACCAATAGCGGAAAACCATCCTCTGACATCAAACCACAGGTCAACACTAGTGGACGCCGCCCTAACCCTAAGTTTAATCAAGGACGCGTCTACCATATCTTCGCTGAAGAAGCGTGCGAAGCTCCAGAAGTCGTTACCGGTATGTTCCCTGTTAACAACATACTAGCAATAGTTTTATTTGGTTCAGGGGCGTCCCACTCATTTATTTCGAGGAGTTTCGTCGCCATACACCAATTTTCCCCTTCGTTGTTGGATAAAATCATGGTGGTACAATCCCCTGGCTCTATGGTTAGAACAAATCTCGTATATTGGGATCTGGAAATACAGATACAAGGAGCAATCTTTCCAGCTGCACTAATTGCCATCGAATCCTCGGGATTAGACGTAATACTGGGGATGGACTGGTTGACACCCCATCAAGTGTGTATCAATTGTGCCACCAGACTGTGATGCTGGTTAATCCGGCCGGTCAAACTGTCCAGTTTCTCACCAACAACATGAAGTCAAGGAACGGAATGGCATACAAAGTAGAGGTCACGGATATGAACTTGATTCCGGTGGTGTGCGAGTTTCCAGATGTGTTCCCTGAGGAATTGCCAGGAATGCCACCTGACCGGGAGTTGGAGTTCGCAATCGCATTATTTCCCGGTACTACCCCAATTTACAAGAAATAATATCGTATGCGAGGACCGGAATTGGCAGAGCTAAAGAAACAGTTGGACGAATTACTGCAAAAAGGATACATCCGCCCAAGCATCTCACCATGGGGATCACCAGTACTGTTTGTCAAGAAGGACGGAAGTTTGCGAATGTGCATAGACTATCGTCAGCTAAATGAGGTCACTATTAAAAATAAGTACCCACTACCACGCATTGATGTCTTACTCGACCAATTAAGTGGAGCACGAGTAATCTCCAAAATTGACCTAAGGACTGGGTATCATGAGTTAAAAATCAGAAAAGAAGATATACCTAAGATAACGTTCACCACCCGATATGGCTTGTATGAGTTTACATTCATGTCATTTGGACTGACGAATGCTCCATCCGATTTCATGAGCATGATGAACAAGGTTTTTATGGATTTCCTGGACAAATTTGTAGTAGTGTTCATTGATGATATCCTGATATATTATAAGGATGAAGAGAACCACAAGCGTCACCTCCATGCTGTCTTAGAACGACTGAGATCCCATCAACTGTATGCTAAATTCAATAAATACGAGTTCTGGCTGAAGGAAGTGGGATTTTTGGGACACATCCTATCAGAAAAAGGTGTGGCCGTCGACCCCAGTAAGGTAGCATCAGTACTAAACTGGAGAACACCGATCTCGGTGACCGAAGTTCGTAGCTTTCTGGGATTGGCAGGCTACTACCAACGTTTCATAGAAGGCTTCCCCAAGATAGCCAACCCACTGACGGAATTGCTCAAGAAAAATCAGAAATTTGTCTCGACGACAGCATGCAAAAGCAGTTTCCTGGAATTAAAAACAAGGCTAACGACATCACCTGTCTTAATCCTTCCGGATATTCACAAAAGTTTTGACATTTATTGTGATGCTTCCCGACGACGAATTGGCTGTGTGCTAATGCAGGAAGGAAAGGTTGTAGCATACGCATCCCGACAGCTACGACCACATGAGGAGAACTACCCCACGCATGACTTGGATCTATCAGCCGTGGTTCATGCCTTGAAGATTTGCACGCATTATCTTATTGGCCAACGATGTGAGATATATACGAACCACAAAATACTTAAGTATATTTTCACCTAGCCAGACCTGAATCTCAGGCAATGACGATGGCTTGAACTAGTCAAGGACTATGACCTTGGGATCAACTATCATCCAGGAAAAGACAATGTGGTTGTAGACGCCCTCAGTCGAAAGCCAACCACGATAAATGCATTATTGGGAAGTATGCATCCAAGACTGCAAGAAGAATTCGTTACTATGCGGTCCAATTACCCGAGAGACCATGGAAATTACCCCCACTCTCATAGAAGAAATCAAGAAAGCTCAAGGATCAGACAAGGGAATCAAGAAGATAAAAGAGTCACTACAAAAAGGGAAGGACAAATCCTTCCGAATGGATGACCAAGGCATTTCATGGTTCGAACAACGGATATGCGTCCCCGACCAAAACAGCCCGAGACAACAAATACTCAAAGAAGCGCACGATTCCACATATTCTATTCATCTAGGAGGTACGAAGATGTACCAAGATTTGAGAAAGACATGTTGGTGGTCAGGGATGCGAAGGGATATAGCATATTATGTTGCCTGCTGTGATATATGCAACAAGGTTAAGGCGGAACACCAAAAGCCCGCAGGGTTACTACAACCTTTACCAGTTCCCCAATGGAAGTGGGACGACATATGCATGGACTTCATTGTAGGACTACCCAAGTCGACAAAGGGCAATGCTGCTATCTGGGTCATTGCGGATATGCTCACTAAAGTAGCCCATTTCATCCCGGTAAAGACTACTTTCAATGCCAACCAACTAGCACAGTTTTACATGTCCTGGATAGTAAGCCTACATGGAGTACCCAAGTCGATCACCTCAGATAGAGGCTGTCTGTTCACCTCAGCATTCTGGCTACGATTGCACCAAGCCTTGGGAACCATGCTAAAACACAGCACAACATACCACCCTCAGATGGATGGGCAAACAGAAAGAGTGAATCAAATACTAGAGGACATGCTTCGGTTATGTGCTCTCACCCATGGACCCAAATAGGAAAACAGCCTACCCTATGCAGAATTCTCTTACAACAACAGCTATCAAATGAGTCTGAAGATGTCACCGTTCGAAGCTTTATACAGAAGGAAGTGTCGGACCCCTTTGAACTGGTCCCAAACCGGAGATAGTCATATTTTTGGGACAGACTTGATGCTGGAGGCAGAGAAACAGGTCAAGGATATTCAGGAACACCTTCAGGCAGCTAAGTCCCGTCAGAAAAGCTATTATGATCCAAAGCACCGGGAAGTAACCTTTGAACCAGGAGAATATGCTTACCTCCGAGTAACCCCTATGAGAGGAGTGAAAAGGTTTCACACACGGGGAAAACTCGCACTGATCTATATTGGCCCCTTTCCAGTGATCTCAAGAAGAGGCAGTGTCGCCTATCAGTTAGAACTACCGCCCGAATTGTCAGATGTGCATGATGTCTTTCATATCTCACAACTAAGAAAGTGCATTGCACAACCAATTAAGTAGGCAGATATGAGTGAGCTAGAATTGGCTAAGGATCTGACCTATGAGGAGAAACCTGTCAGAATCTTGGATGAGATGGAAAGAACTACCAGGAGTAAGGTGCTTAAGTTTTATAAGGTGCTATGGGAACACCATACTAAGGAAGAAGCTACATGGGAGATAGAAGATTTCTTGAGATCCGCATATCCATACTTGTTCCCTCAGCAACCGAATTTTGTAACACCCTGATTTTTTTCAACCTTTTCCTTTTTCTCAAGCAAGTTGGATTGTGAGTCTCTGATTTCTTGTCTCAAGCAACCCAAAACCTTTTGTTTCTTTCCAAGACCTTTCTTGGAATAATTTGCAATAATCAAATCTTTTAAATAATTCTTTTTCTATTTTGCGGAATTATGGCATCACAATGGGTTGTGAAGCAAGCTATAGTTGGAATAAGCTATTGACCCCAATAATTTTTCCACATTTTCTCAGTATCATATGATTTCAAAATCTTCAAAAATATTTCATTGCCCAATATAAAATTTCGGCTAGAAAAGTTATTTCTTTTTGACCAGAATTATCACTTTGTGAAGCAACCCTATTTTTCCTGTTTTAGAAAATTCCCAATAAATTTCCTTAGCTCCAAGGGATCATAACTAGTTAAAATATGAAAAAACACATGTTCACACTGTTATCTTGTCATCTTTGGATGTTTTATGTACCTTTTATATCTTCTTTGGGACTAACTTATTAATTCAGTGCCAAGTGCCAGTTCCTGTTTTTTCTGTGTTTTTGACTCTTTTCAGATCTGATT
This sequence comes from Hordeum vulgare subsp. vulgare, assembly GCF_904849725.1. Lineage (NCBI taxonomy): Eukaryota > Viridiplantae > Streptophyta > Magnoliopsida > Poales > Poaceae > Hordeum > Hordeum vulgare. Next base: position 342,678,228 of record NC_058522.1, on the reverse strand, counting down.
TTGGAACGGAATCCAAACGGAATAAAAACCCCGAAATGATTTTTTCCCGAACAAAAGAAGATCAGGGGGCCTCTGGGCCAAGCCAGGTGGGCTCCACGAAGCCCACAAGCCCCAACTCCGCCACCAGGGGGAGGCGGCGGTGTCAGGGCTTGTGGCCTCCTTGGCCGCCCCCTGACCTAGATCCTTGGCCTATATATTCCCAAATATTCAGCAAAAAATCAGGGGAGCCTCGAAAATACTTTTCCGCCGCCGCAAGCTTCCGTTTCCGCGAGATCTCATCTGGAGACCCTTCCCGGCGACCTGCCGTAGGGGACTTTGGAGTTGGAGGGCTTCTTCATCATCATCATCGCCCCTCCAATGACTCATGAGTAGTTCACTTCAGACCTTTCCCAGTGACATTAGGGGAAGTAAGGCACACATTAAGTAGTTTCCATCAAGGGTAAAAAGATGGGGTTTTCATCATTGGTTTGAGATTATCCCTCTACATCATATCATCTTGCTTAAGGCGTTACTCTGTTCTTATGGACTTAATACACTAGATGCATGCTAGATAGCGGACGACGTGTGGAGTAATAGTAGTAGATGTAGAAAGTATTGGTCTACTAGTTTTGGACGTGATGCCTATAGATATAATCATTGCCATAGATATCGTCACGACTTTGGGCGGTTCTATCAATTGCTCGACAGTAATTTGTTCACCCACCGTCTACTTGCTTTCAGGAGAGAAGCCACTAGTAAACACTACGCCCCCGGGGTCTATTCACATCCATCGTTTACACCTCCGCTTTTACTTTGCTTTGTTACTTTGTTGCTTTCAGTTCTCACTTGGCAAACAATCTATAAGGGATTGACAACCCCTTCATAGCGTTGGGAGCAAGCTTTTGTGTTTGTGCAGGATCTTGAGATACTCCTCCACTGGATTGATACCTTGGTTCTGAAACTAAGGGAAATACTTACCACCGTTACGCTACATCACCCTTTCCGCTTTGAGGGAACACCAACGCAAGGCTGCAAGGCCACGGGGGAATCCTTTGCATACTTGCCTAGGAAGTCCCTTAAGGCGTAGCCGTAGTAGAAGGATCAAGCCAAGTATTCTCCCGTCGACGTGCCTATTTCTAGCGCCATTGGAAGGTCTTTTGTTGTAGTAGCAGATATATTTCTTGCACCGTTGCCGGGGAGGAGAAATCAAGATCTATCCAAGTAGGTCTCACAAACTCTTCTCTTGCATTTACTTTTGTTGCCACTTGCCTCTCGTTTTCCTCTCCCCCACTTCACATTTGCCGTTTCCATTTGCCTTAATCCTTCGCCGTTTTCTTTTGCCTTTGCCGTTTCCCTTTGCTGGTTTTCTCGCTTGCTTGTGTGCTTGTTTGTTTGTTGAAGTCATCATGGCTGAAAACACCAAACTTTGCGACTTCTTGAGCACTAATAATAATGATTTTATTAGTACTCCGATTGCTGCCGCCACTAGTGCGGAATCGTATGAAATCAACGCAGCTTTGCTGAATCTTGTTATGAAAGAGCAATTATCTCGCCTTCCTAGTGAAGATGTCGCATTCCATCTCAATACCTTCATTGACCTTTGTGATATGCAAAAGAAAAGAGATGTGGATAATGACGTGATTAAGTTGAAACTTTTTCCTTTCTCGTTGTGAGATCGCGCAAAAACTTGGTTTTCTTCTTTGCCTAAAAATAGTATCGTTTCTTGGGATAAGTGCAAAGATGCTTACATATCCAACGATATCATGAATTTCAAGCAACTTGATCATGAACACGTTGCACAATCTTGGGAGAGCATGAAGCTTATGATTAGAAATTGTCCGACTTATGGCTTGAGTTTGTGGATGATTATACAAATCTTTTATGCTGGCTCGAATTTCGCTTCTCGCAATATCTTGGACTCCGCCTCAGGTGGAACGTTCATGGAAATGACGTTAGGAGACGCTACAAAACTCCTAGACAATATCATGACCAACTACTCTCAATGGCACACCGAAAGGTCGCCTGCTAGCGAAAAGGTGCACGCTATAGAAGATATTAACTCGCTTAGTGCTAAGATGGACGAGTTTATGAATTTGGTTGCTAGTAGAAACGCTACCGTAGATCCTAATGACATGCCACTATCTTCTTTGATTGAGAGTAGCAACGCTAGTTTGGACGTGAATTTTGTTGGTAGGAGCAATTTTGGGAACAATAATGCTTTTAGAGGAAACTATGTTCCTAGGCCTTTTCCTAGTAACTCCTCTAACAATTAGGACAATTCCTACGACAACACTAATGGAAATCACAACAAATTACCCTCTGATCTACAGAGTAATATCAAAGAGTTCATCAACTCTCAAAAGATTTTCAATGCGTCCATAGAGGAAAAACTACTCAAAATAGACGATTTGGTTAAGAGCGTTGATAGGATGTCTTATGATATTGATGCTTTGAAAGTTAGATGCGCTCCTCCCAAGGTCAACTTGGATGAAACTTTGAAAGCTATGCGTATCTCCATGAATGAGAGCAAAGAAAGAACCGCCCAAATTCGCGCTAGACATGAATGGTTTAAAAGTGTGCGTTCCAGTGATGCAAATCACGAAGATCTTAAAGTGCTTGGTGTGTCTCCTCTTGAATCTTTGTTTTCGCGTGTCAAACCTACTTATGGAGGGGCTGGATATGAATCCACTTTGGTTGAAAAATGCCCCAATGATTCGGAGACCACCTATCTTGATGATAAAGGTGTGGAGAGTGGAGTAGAAGAAGTCAAATTTTGGGTAGTAATGAAACTCCCACTTTGGATTTCAAGGAATTCAATTATGATAATTGCTCCTTGTTTGAATGCATTTCTTTGATGCAATCCATTGCAAACTCTCCACATGCTTATAGCCAAAGCAAAGCATTTACCGCGCATATTGTAGATGCTATGATGAAATCTCTTCAAGAGAAGCTCGAACTAGAAGTCTCTATACCTAGAAAACTTCATGATGAGCGGGAACCTACTACCAAAATCAGGATAAAAAACTATGAGTGCAATGCTTTGTGTGATTTGGGTGCTAGTGTTTCCGCGATTCCAAAGTCTTTATGTGATATTCTTGGTTTTCATGAGATTGAAGAGTGTTCTCTTAATTTGCATCTTGCGGATTCTACTATCAAGAAACCCATGGGGAGGATCGATGATGTTCTTACTGTTGCAAATAAGAACTATGTACCTGTGGATTTCATTATACTTGACATAGATTGCAATCCTTCATGTCCCATTATTCTTGGTAGACCTTTCCTAATGACTATTGGTGCTATCATCGATATGAAGGAAGGGAATATTAGATTTCAATTTCCTTTGAAGAAGGACATGGAGCACCTTCCTAGAAAGAAAATAAGATTGCCTTATGAATCTATGATGAGGGCTACCTATGGTTTGAGCACCAAAGATGACTATACGTGATTCCATCACTTTTTGCCTAGCTAAGGGCGTTAAACAAAAGCCCTTGTTGGGAGGCAACCCAACGAATCTATCATTTTTCTTTCTGTTTTGTGTTTTCCACACTTTGATAATTCTGTTATGATTGTGTTTTTTGTGTTTATTTTTGCGTTTGTGCCAAGCAAAACCGTTATGATTAGTCTTGTGGATGATCGTTTGGTCATGCTGGAAAACACATAAACTTTCTGCTCACGAAAATAATTTTCATTTTTTCTGTAAGAGCTTTTGAGTTGATTCTTTTTTATGCTGATTGTACGCAAATTCTTCACACTGTCGTAATTTTTTAGAATTTTTGAAGTACCAGAGGTATACGAAATATACAGATTGGTACAGACTGGTCTGCTGTTAACAGATTCGGTTTTTGTTGTGTTGGTTGCTTATTTTGATGAAACTATGGATAGTATCGGGGGGTATTAGCCATGGAATATTGAAACTACAGTAACCCAACATCATCACAAGTAGAATTTAAGGTTGCTACAGTACCTAAGGAAGTGGTGGTTTGCTTTCTTGTACTAATGTTATCACAAGTTTCTGTTTAAGTTTCGTGTTGTGAAGTTTTCAAGTTTTGGGTAAAGTTCTTATGGACAAAGAGATAAAGAGTGGCAAGAGCTCAAGCTTGGGGATGCCCAAGGCACCCCAAGAGATTCAAGGATGCCGTAAAAGCCTAAGCTTGGGGATGCCCCGAGAAGGCATCCCCTGTCTCGTCTTCAATCCATCGGTAACATTACTTGGGGCTATATTTTTATTCACCACATGTTATGTGTTTTTTCTTGGAGCGTCTTGTATCGTAGGAGTCTTTTATTTTTTGTTGTGTCACAATAATCCTTTCTGCACACCTAAGAGAGAGCGACATGCACTCACCGTGATTTTGTCGAGCTTCACTTATATCTTTTGTTAGACAATTCAGCTCACATGTGCTTCACTTATATCTTTTGAGCTAGATACTTTTGCTTTATGTGCTTCACTTATATCATTTAGAGCGCAGTGGTGCGTGGCTTGGTAGTTGATCTATGCTTTGAAAGTAGTCTCAAAAGGGGTAGTTATCCAAAGGGATACGAAAACTTCCACCTTCATGTGCATTGAATAGTTAGAGAAGTTTGATTCATCTCAATTAGTTTTGAGTTGTCCTTATGGTAATATTTAAGTCATTCTAGTAAGGTGTTGTGGATCTAGAAATACTTGTGTTGAAGTTAGTGATTCCCGTAGCATGCACGTATGGTGAACCGCTATGTGATGAAATCTGATCATGATTAGTATATTGATTGTCATCCTTTGCGTGGCGGTCGGGATCGCGCGATGGTTTATACCTACCAACCCTTCCCCTAGGAGTATGCGTTGAATGCTTTGTTTCGATTACTAATAAAACTTTTGCAACAAGTATATGAGTTCTTCATGACTAATGTTGAGTCCATGGTTTATATGCACTTTCACCTTCCACCATCACTATCTTCTTAGTGACGTGCAACTTTCGCCGGTGCAGAAAACCCACCATTAGCCTCCCTCAAAACAGCCACCATACCTACCTACTATGGCTTTTTCAAAGTCATTCCGAGATATATTGCCATGAAACTACCACCATGACATGTGGCACCACGTCTACATTGCCATTGCATGATCGTAAGATAGCTAGCATGATGTTTCCATTGATGTCTATGCCATGCTAGATCATTGCCGCGATACACTACCAAAGGCATTCCATATAGAGTCATAGTTGCTCTAAGTTTTGAGTTGAAAGTGTGATGATCATCATTAATGGAGCATTGTCCCATCTGAGGAAATAAAAGAGGCTAAAGAAGCCCACCAAAATAAAAAAAGAGGCCAAAGAGCCCACCAAAAAAAACGAGAGAAAAGAGAGAAGGGACAATGCTACCACTTTTTTCACACTTGTGCATATTAAGCACCATGATCTTCATGATTGAGAGTCCTTGTTTTGTCACCACCATATAGCTAGTGGGAAATTTTCATTATATAACTTGGCTTGTATATTCCAATGATAGGCTTCCTCAAAATTTCCTTAGGTCTTCGTGAGCAAGCAAGTTGGATGCACACCCACTAGTTTTCTTTAAGAGCTTTCACATGCTCGTAGCTCTACTGCATCATTTGTATGGCAATTCCTACTCATTCACATTGATATCTATTGATGAGCATCTCCACAACTCATTGATATGCCTAGTTAATGTGCCTATCTTCTCCTTTTTGTCTTGCAACCTCCACCGCATTCCACACCATCTATAGTGCTATAACCATGGCTCACGCTCATGTATTGCGTGAGAGTTGAAAAGGTTTGAGAAAGTAATGGTGTGAAACAATTACTTGGCCAATACCGGGGTTGTGCATGATTTAAATTCGTTGTGCAATGATGATAGAGCATAGCCAGACTATATGCTTTTGTAGGGATAACTTTCTTTTGGCCTTGTTATTTTGAAAGTTCATGATTACCTTGCTAGTTTGATTGAATTATTATTGTTTCCACGTCAATAGAAAACTATTTTTTTGAATCTAACGGATCTGAACGTTCACGTCACATAAGAGGAATTACAAAGGACACCTATGTTAGGTAGCATCAAAGCATAAAAATTCATTCTTTATCACTTCCCTACTCGAGGACGAGCATGAGTTAAGCTTGGGGATGTTTGATACGTCTCAAACGTATCTATAATTTTTGATGGTTTCACGGTGTTATCTTGTCATGTTTGGATGTTTTATGTACCTTTTATATCTTTTTTGGGACTAACTTATTAATTCAGTGCCAAGTGCCAATTCCTTTTTTCCTGTGTTTTTGATTTTTTTCAGATCTGATTTTGGAAGGGAGTCCAAACGAAATAAAAACCCCGAAATGATTTTTTCCCGAACGGAAGAAGACCAGGGGGCCTCTGGGCCAAGCCAGTTGGGCTCCAGGGAGCCCACAAGCCCCCACTCCGCCACCAGGGGAGGCGGCGATGTCAGGGCTTGTGGCCTCCCTGGTCGCCCCTTGACCTAGATCCTTCGTCTATATATTCCCAAATATTCAGCAAAAAATCAGGGGAGCCTCGAAAATACTTTTCCGCCGCCGCAAGCTTCCGTTTCCGTGAGATCTCATCTAGAGACCCTTCTCGGCGCCCTGCCGGAGGGGACTTTGGAGTTGGAGGGCTTCTTCATCATCGTCATCGCCCCTCCAATGACTCGCGAGTAGTTCACTTCAGACCTACGGGTCTGTAGTTAGTAGCTAGATGGCTTCTTCTCTCTCTTGGATCTTCAATACAAAGTTCTCCATGATCTTCATGGAGATCTATCCGATGTAATCTTCTTTGGCGGTGTGTTTGTCGAGATCTGATGAATTGTGAATTTGTGATGAGATTATCTATGATATATATTTGAGTCTTTGCTGATTTCTTATATGCATGATTTGTTATCCTTGTAAGTCTCTCCGAGTCTTGGGTTTTGTTTGTCCAACTAGATCTATGACTCTTGCAATGGGAGAAGTGCTTGGTTTTGGGTTCTAACATGTGGTGACCTTTCCCAGTGACAGTAGGGGCAGCAAGGCACACATTAAGTAGTTGCCATCAAGGGTAAAAAGTTGGGGTTTTCATCATTGGTTTGCGATTATCCCTCTACATCATGTCATCTTGCTTAAGGCGTTACTCTGTTCTTGTGGACTTAATACACTAGATGCATGCTGGATAGCGGTCGACGTCTGGAGTAATAGTAGTAGATGCAGAAAGTATCGGTCTACTTGTTTTGGACGTGATGCCTATAGATATAATCATTGCCATAGATATCGTCACGACTTTGCGCGGTTCTATCAATTGCTCGACAGTAATTTGTTCACCCACCGTCTACTTGCTTTCATGAGAGAAGCCACTAGTAAACACTATGGCCCCCGGGTCAATTCACATCCATCGTTTACACCTCCGCTTTTACTTTGCTTTGTTACTTTGTTGCTTTCAGTTCTCACTTGGCAAACAATCTATAAGGGATTGACAACCCCTTCATAGCGTTGGGAGCAAGCTTTTGTGTTTGTGCAGAATCTTGAGATACTCCTCCACTCGATTGATACCTTGGTTCTCAAACTGAGGGAAATACTTACCACTGCTACGCTACATCACCCTTTCCGCTTCGAGGGAACACCAACGCAAGGCTCCAAGGCCACGGGGGAAATCCTTTGCATACTTGCCTAGGAAGTCCCTTAAGTTGTAGCCGCAGCAGAAGGATCAAGCCAAGTATTCTCCCATCGGCGTGCCTATTTCTGGCGCCATTGGAAGGTCTTTTGTTGCAGTAGCAGTGTAGTACAAATTTTGAGCAGTAAGACTCTGCTAATTTTCTATTAGAAATGAACCTTTGTGAAGGAAGTGCTAGCTAGAGTTGCACAAATGACTTGCAAATTTTTGGACATGAGTGCAATACTAAATGACACTCATTCACCAAGTTTCACCATTAACAGGGCTGGCATGAGAGTGCCATGAGCTCATTTGTGTTCTGGACCAGAAAGGTGATTTACAAAGGAACCCTATCCATTTGACCTTCAAACCCTGTCCAACTTTGCCAGTATGTAGTCTTTCCTATGCTGGTTAACCTAGACATGCTAGTTTGCCCTAATCTTAACCCATTTGAGATCTAGATCCTCCCCCAGTTTGCTGGCAGAATCTGTTGTTGATGCCACACTTCGCAGGAGTGAATGACTAGTCGATCTGATGATAGGGAGTGACTGGAGAGAGTATGGTCGACACCATGGACAAGGTTCCCAGGCTTGCGAGGCTCTGTGGCAGCAGTAACCGTGGTGACCACGATACCGGCATGCCACCGCGCGCTCGCTGTGTAGCCCGTGTGGCGGCCGAGCCACTCAAGCCGTTCATCGCTGCCCCTCCGTGTCCTTAGCATCGAGGGTTTCCCTCGCAGCCGCGTGGCACCTCCGGAAGGCCTTGGGGAGCCGGAGAGTGTCGCCGCCGCTCCCTGCCAAGCCCCTCCATGGACCGAACAGTTGGCTCCGGCCATTGTGGGCGTCCGCGCGCCATTAATGGCGCAAGAGACGTCCCGTCGACCCTCTGCCATCCTCCGTCACCTCAGGTCACACAACAACGGCCAGCTCACCCCCCTGCGCCAGTGGCCGAGATTATCCTCGCAGCTTCGGGAGAGATCGGCCGTGCTCGTCGTCGGCCTATTTAAAGGGCGCCCCGACACCTTCGAGCTCTCCATCCCCCTCCTGCAGCCTCCAATCAACCCCCCATTGAGTGCACCGAGGCCAAGAGGCCCTCCGGCCTCGAATCATCGCCGGAATTCCTCCGCTTGCAGCCCCACCGTCGCGAGCACCAACCACCCTCTCCAGAGCCCTCCGCACCCCTCCATCGAGCTCAGGGTTTCTCCCTGGTGCTCCTCGACCCCTCGCCCGAGACAATTCTCGCCTGCATTGCCGTCTCCGACGACCACCCGAAGCCGCGGCCGCCGGAGAAGAAGGGGACAACGCCATTTGTCCACCTCTCGTCAATCTGCGGGTACGTGCGTGCTCGTCGTAGACCCCTCGTTCCATTCCCCCTAGTCCCAAGCCTCGTCGCCGTTTCTAGCACCGGCGATCAACGCCGGGGAGCCACCGCATCCATGTCTCCCTCCCCCTCTCTCTGTTTTGAAGTAGCCGGCCCCACCTGCCAGTGACCGAGGCCAGTGGCCGAAGCGGTAAGTGGAGGCACCCCTCCACTTTACACCTTCGATGTGGCCCCTGTCAGGTTCTTTTCCTTTTTCTTTTATTTCAGATTTGACAAGCAAATTTGACCATTCGTATATTTTTATTTATAAGTCCAAATCACTTGATTCTTTTTGCATTGAGTTGGTACTGATCCCCTTTATTTTCTGGTAAAGTTTGATATTTTTCCCACACTCATAGAGTTTCTGGTTAATAAAAAGGTATTGAATGACTTTTCTTTTTCTTTTGCTATTTCAAATATATTTTCAGAGGGAAACTTTGAAGACCAGGAGTGTATGAACAATCCCACTAATCAAGGCAAGCCGTCATATCCATGTGATGTAGTTTCGCATAGCATAACCTACTTCTTCATGCATTATAATTACTTAACTTGCTAGAAATATGTGCTTACTGTTACAAATCCCTATGTGTATCATGGCTTAGTGGTTGATCATGAGTCACCTGTCAGGGCATAATCGTACAACCACATGTTGCCGGTATGGGAAGTCCGTGACTTGGGTTATCCGCGTGATATTTCACAGATACCCCCAAAAAGGGAGGGTTATGCAGGCGTGCTACCTTGGCCCGGTAGGCGGTGATAACCGTGTGAGCCCAGTTAAGATGAGTTGGGCCCGTCCCTAGGTGGGACAGTTCATTTTGGCCACGACGGTGGCTGGTGTCATGAGGACACTGGGCCACCTAGGGCAGAACTCAAGAAGGGAGGATGATCGCCGGTGGTATGATGAAAGAGTCACGGGTCAGGCAAGTTTCGTTGGAGTAATGCTGGTCCACCTGAATGGGATCACGAGGCTAGTACTCCATGCTGGGCCACCTGAATGGGTCCACCTGAATAGGATCACGAGCCTAGTGGTATTATTCATAATTTATTACCATTGTTTGTTGCATTACTTGGTTATTATGAGCTTGCGAGTACATTCAAAGTACTCACCTCGCATATCATGCGAGATGCAGGAGAAGCCAAGGACGGAGGTCCTGATGGTTCGTACTAGGATGTGTCCACTATGCTGTAGAACTACTTAGTAGTTCCGAGGCCCCACTTTGTTCCATAAATAATGTAGATACGGATGCAACACCATGGGTGCCTTTGGCCTCGCTATCACTGTAATATATGTACTTGTAACCTTATGCCATCAATAAGTTAGTTCAGTTCTGTTCCAAGTTGTCGAGGGTTTCCAGAAGACATGATCTCTGGGTTGGAAGCACTGGTAATCCGATTCGTTGAATTGGGGTGCCACAATCTGCCATGCCTCCGCCTCGTCTTGGGGAAGCTCGCCGCGAAGAAGGAAGGCCAGGATGGATTGTGCCCACGAGGGGGCCGACACAGGAGCCGGCTCCGCCTCGACCTGAAGATCAGGAGCTTCTGCAGCCCCCGCGCTTGTTGATGTGGTCGCAGGCTAGTGCCATCGTGGCAGCCGGCACACCATCTACCTCCATGACGGCCACCCACTGGGTGTCGAGCCGACAGGATTCGAGGCTTAGCATGGCTGATGTTGTTGTCGTAGCCGGCGAAGGTGGCGTAGCCGACGTCGTTGGCACGGAAGGATCTGCCAGCAGAAAAATCGATGCCGACTCCGGTACGGCTTGATGGATGGCTTGTATAGTTGCTCGAGGGAGACACTGATTGGGATTGCTTGCCTTGTGGAGCCAATTTTGGCCAAGGTGTCTCCCGCCTCATTGTGAGCCCTGGGACATGATGGAACTCGCAGCCCTCGAAAGGGCCACGAAGCTGCTGAATGAGGAAGCGATAGCTTGCCATGTTGGCGTCTCTGGCGTCCCATTCGACAGAGACTTGATGCACCACAAGGTCCGAGTTGCCAAATCAAAGGATCTGCCAGATGCCAATCTCTCTGGCAAGCGGGAGGCTGTGAGCAAGCGCTTCGTACTCGGCGATGTTGTTGGAGGCGGCGAAGTGTATCTGGAGAGCATACTTGAGTTGGTCTCCTTTCGGAGACGTCAAAATAATGCCAGCTCCCAGACCGGTTCACATCTCCTTGTGGAGTCTGGAGGCGGTGGCAGAAATTGGGTTTCAGCCCAATCGACGAGGAAGTCGGCCACCACCTGAGATTTGATGGCGGTGCGCGGCTCGTAGCGGATGTCATGGTCGGCCATGGAGATGGACCACTTGGAAATTCGGCCCGTGGCATGATGGTTGCCCATGATTTCTGAGAGTGGAGCAGTGCTCACCACAGTGATGGCATGCTCTTGGAAGTAGTGCTTCAACTTCTTGGCGACAAAGTAAACACCATAACACATCTTTTGATAGTGGGGGTAGTTTTGCTTGGAGGCGGACAAGACCTCACTAAGGTAGTAGATAGGGCGTTGCACTAGCAGTACCTTGCCCTCCTCCTTCCCCTCCACTACCAGAACCAAACTGACCACGCGAGTGGTTGCCGCAATGTAGATGAGGATGGGTTCCCTTTCAGCCGGCGCCGCCAAGATTAGCAGGCTTGAGATGGCGAGCTTGAGGTCACGGAAGGCTTCGTCCGCCTGGTCATTCCACTCGAACTTGGTCGTCTTCTTCATTAGTTGGTAGAGTGGAAGTGCCTTCTCGCCGAGCCAGCTGACGAACCGGCTAAGGGACGCCAGACAGCAAACGAACTTCTGGACATCGAGGATTCGAGCCGGCTTCACCATACGCTTGATGGTTCCGATCTTCTCAAGGTTTGCTTCGATGCCACAAGCGGACATGAAGAAACCCAAGAGTTTGCCGCATGGAACTCCAAAGATGCACTTCTTCGGGTTGAGCCGGATCTTGTATTCGCGTAGATTGGTGAATGTCTCTCGCAAGTCTTCAAGGAGACTAAAATGTTGCTTTGTCTTGACGACGATGTAATCCACATAAACGTGGATGTTCCTGCCGATCTGCGGCTGGAGGCATTGTTGCATGCAGCGTTGAAAGGTGGCACCAGCGTTATTTAGACCGAACGTCATGGTGGTGTAGCAGTAGGCCTCGAAAGGCATGACGAAGGAGGTCTTCAGCCGGTCGGCACCAGCTTTCTTCAGACCGAACGTCATGGTGGTGTAGTAGTAGGCATCGAAAGGCGTGATGAAAGGTGGCACCAACTTTCTTCAGATGGAACGTCATGGTGGTGTAGCAGTAGGCCTCGAAAGGCGTGATGAAGGAGGACTTCAGCCATTCGGCTGGATCCATCTTGATCTGGTGATAGCCCGAATAAGCGTCCAAAAAGGACAGCAATTCGCAACCGGTTGTGGATTCGATCACTTGATCTATTGTGGCAAAGCGAAAGGGTCTTTCGGACACGCCTTATTGAAGCTTGTGTAATCGATACACATTCGCCATGTCTTGTTTTTCTTCAGCACCAAGACTGGGTTGGCCAACTTGTCTGGGTGGAAAACCTCCATTATGAAGCCGGCTCTGAGGAGCCGGCCGATTTCTTCTCCTATTGTGTGCCGCTTCCCCTCAGCGAAGCGGCGCAGGTGTTGTTTCACCGGCTTGGCATCCGGCCGCACATGAAGCTTTTGCTCCGCGTACTTCCTCATAACACCTGGCATGTCCTTTGGGGACCATGCAAAGATGTCCCGATTCTCACGGAGGAAGCCGATGAGCTCGCCTTCCTATTTGGCGCTGAGATTAGCTCCAATGGTGACACACTGCTTGGGGTTCGCAGGTTCGAGTGGCACCTACTTGGTTTCCTTGGCTGGCTCAAATGAGCCTTCACCGGTCAACTGGGATGGTGGAGTAGGGATCGCTGGCTTCTTGTAGCCTGAGCCACAAGCCGGTCGATCTGCCTCTTCTCCTTAGTGATCACCAGGGCGTCAGCCAGACGGCTGCTGTTGTGTGCACACTCGAGCGACTTCTTGTAGTCACCAGCGATGGTGATGATTCCCTTGGGACCCGACATCTTCATCTTGAGGTAGGCGTAGTGGGGGATGGCCATGAACTTGGCCAAAGCCGGCGTGCGTAGCAGCGTGTGGTAGGGGCTGTTGAGATCCACCACCTCAAACCAAATTAGTTCACGGCAGAAATATGCCTTGTCGCCAAAGAGGACTGATACGTCTCCATCGTATCTACTTTTCCAAACTATTTGGCCCTTGTTTTGGACTCTAATTTGCATGATATGAATGGAACTAACCTGGACTCACGCTGTTTTAGGCAGAATTGCCATGGTGTTGTTTTTGTGCAGAAATGAAAGTTTTCGGAACGTCCTAAAAATTTACGGAGAATATTTCTGGAAAATATGAAAAATACCTGCGCAAAGATCCACCGGGGGGATGTGCCAGTGGGCCACAAGCCCTGTAGCCGCCCCCTGGTGTCGGCTACCAAGCTTGTGGGGCCCACGTGTCTCTGCCGGCCCCAAACTCAGCTCTATAAATTCACTTTCGTCCCCAAAAAAATCAAGAGAGAAGATTTCATCGCGTTTGCGGTACGGAGGTGCCGCCACATCCTGTTCTTCATTTGGAGGGCAGATCTAGAGTCCGTTTTGGGCTCCGGAGAGGGGAAATCGTCGCCATCATCATCATCAACCTTCTTCCCTCTCCAATTCCATGAAGCTCTTCATCGTTCGTGAGTAATCTATTCGTAGGCTCGCTGGGCGCTGATGAGTAGGATGAGATCTATCATGTAATCGAGTTAGTTTTGACGGGGATTGATCCGTAGTATCCACTATGTTCTGAGATTGATGTTGCTACTACTTTGCCATGCTTAATGCTTGTCACTAGGGCCCGAGTGCCATGATTTCAGATCTGAAATTATTATGTGGTCACCAATATATGTGTGTTTTAGATCCGATCTTGCAAGTTGTAGTTACCTACTATGTGTTATGACCCGGAAACCCCGGAGTGACAATAACCGGAACCACTCCCGATGATGACCATAGTTTGAGGAGTTCATGTGTTCACCAAGTGCTAATGCGTTGTTCCGGTTCTTTATTAAAAGGAGAACCTAAATATCCCGTAGTTTCCTTTTGGACCCCGCTGCCACGGGAGGGATGGACAATAGATATCATGCAAGTTCTTTTCCCTAAGCACGTATGACGACACACGGAATGCATGCCTACATCACATTAACAAACGGGAGCTAGCCACATATATCTCCGTGTTATAACTGTTGCATGATGAATATCATCCAAACAAATCACCGACAGATTGCCTACGAGTTTGTCCCACTGCTGCTGTTACTACTGTTGCTGCTGTTACTTGCTTTGCTCTGCTGGTGTTACTACTGTTGCTACTTGCTACTGCTGTCACTACTGCTATTTCTTGCCACGGCTGTTACTCGTTACACTGCTGCTACCTGCTACAATATTTTTTCTTGCGTTGTTGACGGGAAAGAATATTTCCCGTCCACGGTCAACTTCTGGCGCCATTGATACGACAGTTAGGAATAGTCTGCCTTGTGAACAGATCGTTTCTCGCACCGTTGTTATCATACTACTTTGCTGCTGATACTTTGCTTGCAGATACTAATCTTTCAGGTGTGGTTGAATCTGACACATTCAGCTGCTAATACTTGAGAGTATCCTCTCACTTCCGGTCAGGCGAACCAACAAATTTGGGTTGAATAATGTACCCTCGAAAACTACCGCGAACCCACGCGCTGGTGGGCCATTGCAAGACAATTGCTAATTGTTGAGCAACTCGGAGCAGTTCTGGCTCTGTTACCGCGTAGGCATCAAGTCAGGAACACGTCAACAACATTTCTCTAGTGTCGTTGCCGGCACTACAAGAAAAACGTTCAATTATGACCCAAAAAAATGACGATGGTTTAATTGGTCATAGATCCATGACCAAATTTCACAAATTTGTCATGGAGAGTCTAAGAGGGTCCAAAACCCATAACGTTATGACCTTCTGTGTCCATAAGGTCATGATCCTATTACACAAAATGGTCATTAAGATGTGTCAAAGTGCTTATGCTCATATTTCGGTGCTAGCATCACCAAATATAAATGTCGTAATCATATGACTCGAGGTGACTGGACGACACCTCATCAATTCTGCCTATGTGTCATGTATAGAGAGCGGGACTTTGTTTTTACATATATGGATGGCGTAAATAATATTAGATAAATACCAATAAATTATAATTATTCATTTTAATATCCTAAATATTTTAAAAAGTACAATATAATTACAACAATGAAATATATGAGCACATGCTAATATGGAAGGTATTATAGGGTACCTTAACTTGGTGTTTCAAACAATAAAAACTTAAACATAAACTCATGCCTCATTTTTAACATAGTTGTTGTAAAATTTCAGATAAGTAGTGTGGAGAAGGTGTAAAAGTTCTCCGATCTAAGAGTACAATGATGGTTTCTTCTTGGTTAAGCCAAACTACCATCGATGACGAGCCCTTTGTGTTGGTTTTACATATTATCGTTAATTGGCAATAATGTAGTCCGTTCAACTCGTGGTGATGGAAAACAATGTGGGTGTATTTTTTAGTAATGCCAAATCACATAATAATTAAATTAAAAGTGTTACCACCCACAACACTCAATAAAAATACAGCTTTCTTTTGAGGGAAATTATAAATACAACTATTTTTGCAATAAAAAATACAGCTAGAGACAACAATATGGGTCCATATTCCCTAAATCCAATATCTACCGGGACTTGAGCAAGCCTATTTAGCGAACAAGGTAAAAAAATCCCTTCCACCACAAACCAGACCCTAACTCTAGCTCCAGCCCCGTCCACCCTCGTCTCCCGTGACCCTCCTGCCTCTCCCGCCGCCAGCCTCCATCCTTCCCTTCCCCTCACCAGATCTTCAGTGCTCCTCCATGGCACGCACCTGTGCTCCCCTCTCCACCTCTCCCATCATCCTCCATCCCTTCGAGCCACAATCCCCTATGCCCCCGTTCATTGCGGCAGGCCCCAAGCCCCAAGCCCCGGCGGCCCCGGCTCCATGCCCTGGCCTCGCCCCGAATCCGTGACCCCGGCGGGCAGATCGCGACCATGGGAACCCGCGGGCTCGCGCTGGCGCTCTTCGCCACGGCGTTGCTGCTGCAAACCCTCCTCTCAGCGGCGTCCGAGGCGGAGGGCCTGGTGCGGATCGCGCTCAAGAAGCGCCCCATCGACCGTAACAGCCGCGCCGCCACGGGCCTCTCTCGTTGCCAGGAGCAGCCCCTCCTCACCGGCGTCAACACCCTCTGCTCTGAGGAAGGGGGCGACATCTTGTCCCTCAAGAACTTTTGTTTTCAGGATTATTAGGGTTTTTATGGTTCTCCGTCGCTTGGGGCCTGCACACCCACCTCTGTAATTTGTGCAATTCACATGCATTTTTTCCCATCACCCACCACCCGTAACATGCTAGTTGTTTCAACTGCAGTCATTCTCATACTTGATTTGAAATGTGCATAGTTCCAGGTAGTTTCTTAGTTTCTCCTATGTGTCATAGCTTATCCCATGTATCATAGTTCCAGGTAGTCTCTTAGCTTATCCACGTAGTGCCTAGTTCTCAGTACTATTTAGAAATTCCTGTCTGTTAATCCAAATTTCTAGAGTTAGGTGCGGAGGTTGCTTCCTAAAATATTTTCTCTGGAAGTCAGATGTGTACTGATGAAATTGCAGTTCAAGTTAGGTGCAATATCCTTGAAAAGGATGCTGCAAAATAACTGATGTTGATGTAGTGCCTATTGGTGTAGTCAGACATAGTGATGGAAATGATAATGTGCAATCCTTTCTATATCCTTTTTATGTTTCGGCAGAGTCATATACTAATTAATTCATCTCTCTATTTGTTAGCCGTTCTCTTCTGACAATGTTTTTTTTGTCTGTTATGTCAACAGGAAAGCCTGCTGCCATTCAGTACGGCACTGGTTCGATTGCTGGATATTTCAGCGAGGATAGCGTTACAGTGGGTGATCTAGTTGTGAAAGATCAGGTTTGTGTCTCTTCATATTTCTGAGTTGATTTGTTGATTATCTCTGATTTTGTGCGTCACGTTAGTTATTTTTATATCTCAGCCGCCTCATGCATACATTCTTTTCTATTTTCTGTTTTTTTTATTTCCTATTCTCATGGTAGACGTCTAGTGCTTTTTTAGAAACTTTTGTCAGCTTTTGCCTTTGGGAGAATACTGCAGTTTGGAAATGAAACTCTTCTATGATTAACTAGATTTGTTGGATAATGACTGAACCAGATAATGAGGGTTGACTATGAGCGATCCTACCATGATTGTAGCCTTGTACCAATGATACAAATGGAACCCTGTGCATATGTATGCTTGCAAAATGATTCTTCGATTTAGCAATATTGAAGCACATTTGTAAAGTGCCAATGAATGTAAGAGAATTAATGATACAATGATACCAAGTGCTTATCCTTTTTTCATTGTTATTTCAAACTGTCCAGGACACATGGATATAAGGACTAATTGTGATTGGGAGAATGGAATGGCAACGCTGAGTACAACTACTCTAGTTCATGGGGTTCCTACGCACGGACAAGTAGGAGATGAGGATGAACAGGTGTGATCATAAATCGCTTGATTTGCATTACTCGTTCACAATATGATCTTGTTTAGATACACATATCTCATTGTTAAAAAACTATTATATTATTAAAACGATAGAAAACGTACGACTTAGATGTAACAACAGAAAACGTACGGCTTAGATGTAACAACAGAAAAATAGTTAAAAAGAACGGCTATGATTTGCATAATAGAAGTACACATAAGCATGTTTCCTTATCCCATACGATTTGTAATGGTAAAAAAAGAATCGCTAGGTGAATCAGTTGGACTAGCATTACACGATGAATTCATATGCAAGAGCCAAGCTGGAGTCCAGCGGACCCAACACATATAAGTGTCATTCCTTACTGCATCATAATTTTGTTTTACGTGAACTCGCCATTTAAGCACTAATGATAGGTATTGCCTCCAGCAGAATTTTATATTTGTGGGCCAAGAGAAAAACATACATGTACTTTTTTGGCTCCAATACGTTACATGCCAATAAAAGGAACTAGCCTTCTCAAAGAAAATTCAAATGAACTAGCCTTGAACTCTATTTTTTGGATGCGAGCACTTGCTAATCTTCATGAAAGAGCTAACTCGATACATATGCTAATTATACTTGATAGTCTCATGAAACATCAGTAAAAAACAGCGACCAACTTTTTTTTATGTAGCACTTATTAATTTGTACATACGTGCCAAATAAATATTGTATCGAGGAGCGAAAAGGATTCATGCATGCACACTAATTACTATTGATGACATCATACTGGCAGAAACTGTAGGAGGACCAACTTTTTTTGCTCATTAGCCACAAGCATAGGGTCTAATTGGCGCATAATTTAGTGGCTAGGAGGATGAAGTGGAAGGAGAATATCAGAAGAAGAAAAATATAATTTTGCAATTGAAAATAATAATAGATGGAGAAATTTGAAATAGGTAAATATTATAAAAGCATATAAATAGGCTTTTTTGCGGCAACACATAGGTGTTTAATACTATACAATAATTAAAGCTACACGGAGTGAAAACTTGTTGAACAAAAAAAATGGAAGAACAGATCCATCATGTATTTTCTCATGACGTCTTTTTGACATATATTCATTGTTGGCATGAAGTTTCTACCTAAGAAACTACAGGAACGTCCTTCATGTAAATTTAGTTGGCCACAATTGCTTATAAATTTATTCCTTACTACATATATAGGCCAGTTAATCTTAATTTAGTGCAAGCTACTATTTTCTATAGATTGAGTGCTGATGAGTCACCCAAAAGGTGTTTGCATTCATATACAGTAACTTTCTAACTCATACCTACATTATACTGTATCTTTTGATTTTGAATGTGTGCACATGAATTTTAGATGGAAATTTATCGGCCTGGGCTGGGAAGATAATGGAGACTGCTACACATGTTCCTTCATTCCTCCGGAGCAATAAAGAATATATGGCAGCTGGGGCTTCAATTGTATCACCCACACTTAGTATACACACATGTAGGACCAGATAACTATTAGTCATTGTAACATGTTTCACTCACATGAAGCTTCATTGCACCTTTCATTCTCTTTATGTGCTCATTTTAGTAATAGTTACTAGGTTCTAGGGCTGGAGTTGTAACTGGATGAAGCTTCATTGTAACTGGATTTGTAGTGGAGTTGAAGGCCGAACTATTTTATGTGGTGCATATTTGTAAAGTTTCTGCAATGATGCTTATTGCTTAAATGACCTGGACTATTTAACATAATGTTTTTTCGTCGGAATTATCTATGATGCCTAGTGTATGAAAACTGTGCAAAAATAAGGTATGGTCCTTGACAAAAATAGTAATGGGCTGACATATCAAATATTGATCTGAATTGTTGGGCTTGGCCCATTTAGGTGTCTGATTTGGATTGGGCTAGTAAAATTGTGACCTTATTTTTCCGTCATTGGTGATCCGCCACATCATCAGCTTAGCCACGTGGCTGATGCCATGTCAGCTCCTACGTGATTCAGGTACACCTGTAATGACCAAAAAAATTGGTCAAAGATTTTATGACCTAAATTTTTTGGTCAAAGAATACTTGACCAAAATACTGAAAAGGTCATGGTTGTTCGTTCTTGACGGCCAACTATTGACCCTCTGAATTTGGTCAAAAAAAGGTCGTAACATGATACCAATGACGATTCTTTGACCAAAATGGTGGGTCATTATCGATCATATTTCTTTTAGTGCGGGGACTGCTAGCAGCATTTTTTCTGGCGCCGTTGCCGGGGAGGAGATTGCTATATTCTCTGAGTCACTTGGGATTTATATCTGTTGATCACTATGAAGAATCTGAAAGATCCAAAAACCAAAGTATTGCCCTCAACTACGAGGGGAGGTAAGGAACTGCCATCTAGCTCTGCACTTGATTCACCTTCAGTTATGAGTAAGTTTGCGACATCACCTCCTGCTAGAAATCTTGATATGTCGCCTGTGCTTGATGATGCTTATGATGCTACTGCTAGAGATGCTATGCCTGATACTGCTACAGATGCTATGCCTAATACTGCTAGAGATGCTATGCCTGATACTGCTAGAGATGCTATGCATGATACTGCTAGAGATGCTATGCTTGATACTGCTTTGCTTGATGATGCTAGAGATGCTATGCTTGATGATGCTATGCTTGATACTACTAGAGATACTACTTTGCCTGATGTGCCACTAGGGGTATTCCTTGATGCTCATATTGCTAGAGTTACTGCCAATGCTCGTGATGCTTCTGAAACTGTCGATACTATTGAGATAGGACCTGCTTTTGCTCCTGCTAGATCTAGCTCTCCTAGATATGAATTGCCTGATATACCCGAGGGTTATGTTATGGAGGGATAGATAGCTGAGGATTTTCTTGCGTGTAAGGATGCCTATGACGCTGAGAAATTACTTCTCAAGTGGAAGGAAAAATCTCTGAAAGCTAGGATAAAATACGACCCAAAGTTTGCCACTTCACCTATCTTTATCACGGATAAGGATTATGAATTCTCTGTAGACCCTGAGATAATCTCTCTAGTCGAATCTGATCCTTTCCGCGGTTATGAGTCTGAGACGGTCGTAGCCCATCTTACCAAACTAGTGAGGAGAAGATCCGCCACTACTATATCCTTAAGCTATTTCCTTTCTCTCTAAAGGATGATGCTAAAGCCTGGTTCACCTCTCTTGCTCCTGGATGTGTGAGTAGTCCCCAGGATATGGTCTATTACTTCTCTAAGAAATATTTCCTTGCCCATAAGAAGCAAGCTGCCTTGTAGGAAATATACAACTTTGCTCAACTCAAAGAAGAGAGTCTCTCACAAGCTTGGGGGAGGCTCATCCAGCTACAGAATGCTTTGCCTGATCGCCCTCTTAAGAAGAACAAGATACTTGATATCTTATATAACGGACTTACCGATGCTTCTAGAGACCACCTAGATAGTTGTGCCGGTTGTGTTTTTAGGGATCGAACTATAGAACAAGCTGAGATTCTACTGAATAACATCTTGATCAACGATAATGCTTGGTCTATTCTCGAACCACCTCCTAAGCCGACTCCTAAGAAAATAGGTATTCTATTCCTCAGTCCCGAAGATATGCAAGAAGCCAAGAAATCTATGCAAGAGAAAGGCATTAGATCTGAAGATGTCAAAAATCTACCACCTATCGAAGAGATCCATGGTCTCGATAACCCGATACAGGTAGTAGAAGTAAATTCTCTGCGTAGGTTTGATGAGACTGATATTCCTTTTGATAAATCTGATAGCCTATGCTTTGATGAATTTGACAACTTTGTTCCCAAACAACAGAGTTTCAATGATTATGTTAGCAGACATTTGGAACAAAGTACTCGTATGCTTAGTCATTTAAGTGCTTGTGTAGACAGAAATGTCAATGATCTGAAGCTTCATAGTAAACATGCCTCTATGATTACTACTCAGGTAGAACAAGTAATTAAAGCTCAGAATGACTTGCTCAATGAATTAAATGACAACTCTGTCAGAGTCATTACTAGAGGATGCAAAATGACTCAGGAAACTTTGTATCCCGAAGGCCATCCTAAGAGAATTGATCAAGATTCGCAAGGAATTTATGCTGATACACCCAGTCATCCTAAGAAGAAGAAGGATGATAGAAACGTACATGTCAGTTCACAAATACTGTCACACCTGAAGAACCAAATGATATTTTTGCGTCTGATGCAGAAACACAATCTGGTGATGAACATGAACCTGGTGACAATATGGACAGTGATGTTCATAATGATGCTTAACCTAGCAATGATAAGGATGTGGAGATTGAACCTACGGTTAATCCTGATAACCCACAACTTAAGAGATACGATAAGAATGACTTCACTACTAGGAAGCATGGTAAAGAAAGGGAGCCATGGGTTCAGAGACCTATGCCCTTTCCTCCTATGCCATCCAAGAAAAAGGATGATGAGGATTTTGAGCGCTTTGTTGAGATGATAAGACCCATCTTTCTGCAGATGCGGTTAATTGATATGCTCAAAATGTCTCCATATGCCAAGTACATGAAATATATCGTGACTAATAAATGGAAGATACCAGATCATGAGATCTCCACCATGCTCGCTAATTACACTTTCAAAGGTGGAACTCCTAAAAAACTTGGTGATCCCGGAGTGCCCACTATACCATGCTCCATTAAAGGAAACTACGTAAGAACTGCCTTATGTGACCTTGGAGCTAGAGTTAGTGTTATGCCACTCTCTCTTTATTGTAGACTTGAACTGGATAAGTTAACACCCACTAAAATCTCTCTGCAAATGGCCGACAAATCAACTGCTTTCCCGATCGGCATTTGCGAGGATGTGCCTGTTGTGGTTGATAACACCACTATCTTAACAGACTTTGTTATCTTGGATATTCCCGAGGACGATGCCATGGCTGTCATCCTCGGAAGACCCTTTTTGAACACTGCAGGTGCTATTATAGATTACAACAAAGGAAATGTCACTTTACATGTCAACGGTAATGAGCATACAGTGCACTTTCCGAAGAAACAATATCAAGTACATTGCATCAATGCTATCGAAAAACTTCATCGATTCTTATTGGGAGCTTTGAAGGCCCTATTCCTCATCTCAAGATGAAGTATGATTTGCTTGTTGGGGAGATACATATCCCCATTGAGGTGACTTAGTGGCTATTCGACAATTCTCCGTTTCCTCCTGCGATTCGAAAATGTTTTGTCATGAGGATTTGATCAACCCCATTGACGGATTTCTTTCGATGACCATGAAATGGATGAATCAAAGAGTCACATACCTCTGTTTTCAGCTTTCAGTTTCTGTTGCTTAGAAGAAAAATGATAGATTTAGTCTAGTTTTTCCTGTTTTCTGTTTTAGCGTCCCGGAGAAAAATACCCCGAAAATAGAAGTTCTCCGATGGTCCTGAAAATCTAGTATGATTTTTTCTGGAATATTTGAAAAATACTGGGACTGAGGGCTGGCCTAGGGGCCACACCAGTGGACCACAAGCCATGTAGCCGCCGCCCCTGGTGGCGTCTACCAAGCTTGTGGGTCCACAGGGACCCCCTCCACTCATTCCAGCTCCCATCCTCTTCTTCTTCCTCTAGAAAAAATCGTTTCGTAGCTCAAACCCGTGTTCTTGCTGATTTGGCTGTGATTTTCGATCTCCTTGCTCAAAGCACCATTCTCCGAACCATTTTGGGGAAATTACTCCTTGGTAAGTGACTCCTCCATTTGTCCAATTAGTTTTTGCTCTAGTGCTTTATCCTTCGCGTATTTTTGCTACCTTGGTGACCCTGTTCTTGAGATTGAAATGTTGATCCCAAGTAGTTTTAGCGTGTGATATGGTCTTTAGGCACTAATAGGAGTAATTGCTACAAGATGTGGTTGGTCTTCATTCACTTTTCTCTTGAACTTCAAAAATTTCAGCAAAAGGAAATTATGTTCAGGAGGAAGTTTCATGGTGGTTCCTCAAGTAAGAAGGGTCCCCATCTTTCTTTTCGGGAGCCCAAACCTTATCAACTAAGGGACGCACCGGTACAACCATGTGAATGACCTTCCGATGAGTTCATGATCAAGCAGGCTTCAAGGATGAGTTTGATACACTTGTCCGCAATGCCGGGTTAGAAGAATTCCACGCAGATAAATGTGAACGGTATGCTATGCTCACATCTTCTTTTCTGCGTAGATTTAAATTTTCAGTTGGCTGTGACTCATCCATACTGTTTGATCTGTATGATAAATCCTACACCATGGATTTGGAGGATTTCAATAGGATTTGCAAGATACCCGATTTGGGTAGTCTTAATGATCCTGCTAAGTCTTCGGTTAGAGATTTTGTCTCTAGTATAACTGTTGGAGAAACTAGAGACATCACGCAAGCTACCATAGGAAGCATTCATTTCCCTGCCTTGCACTATTTTGCCCTCTTCATAGGTAGGTGCATTAACGGCAAGGGTGCACATTGTCACCTATGCGCATCCGACCTTAGTATCCTTAAGAGCGCAGTAACAGGTGACAGGAGCTTCAACATGGGAGCTATAATAGCAAGGAGGCTGAATGATAATGCCATTGATGAGGATTTCTTTGGTGGAATTTATGCTACACCCTTAGCAAATTTTCTTGGAGTACCCATCCGTTCAGGAGACCCCCCTCTCCGTACAGCCTACCTTGATCGTGTCGCTCTAACACGCAACCAGTTCCTTGAGAGGGATGATGAATCCCTCCTATACCGTTTTATATTTAACCGGCAACGTGTTTTCATTATTACCCTTCCTGCTCCTGCTTTCTTTGACTTTCAGGTAAAACGGAGATACTACATAACCATAGGAAAGGTAGAGGAGTATGAGAGGGAGGCGACGGCTGCTCGTCTTCGTGAGGCAGCTATTCAGGCTGTGGCTGCAGCACTCCCGTATAACACCCAATATGATTTTTTGTTTCGCCAGGACCATCCATGGGAGTAGACCAAGCTAGGCCAAAATCCTAAGCTTGGGGGAGTACGTGTTCTCACCGACCTTACATTCATGCTTATGCTTTCACTTTGTTAGTCGGTGTTTACACTTTGCCACTGTATTATCCATGCTAGTTTATTTTCGTTTTCTTGTTTTCTTGTTTTGTGTCCTTTTGAAAAAAACCAAAAAGATTTTCCTTTCTTCTTTTGCTTGTTGGGAGTTTTCCCATGTAAATAGTTTTCTTTTTCTTTGGGTCAAGGTAGAAGATATTGGTTACAATGTTTAGTGGCTCTTACATGCATACCTGTTTACCTTTCAAAAAGCCATATTACTTTGTCTTCTCCTTTGTGTTTGCCTACAGATTAAGCTTAGTCCAATGCACGAGCACTCTTATTATTGTTAACATCATTCGATCGTGCAAGTGAAAGGCAATAATGATGATATATGATGAAGTGACTGGGACTGGAAAGGCTGGTATGAACTCTATCTATTTTGTTTTTGTAAATATGACTAGCTTGTCGTCCCAAATTCAGCTTTGTTGTGATAGAACCATGTTTGCAATGAAAACTTAGAGATCATAGTTTCTGATGCCATGCTTAATTAGCTGAGAGCTTATAATGGTTTGTCTTGAATGCCAACATAGATTTTGAGATGACTATGATGTAGTATGATAGGATGGTATTCTCCTTTGAATGATTCAAGTGGCTTGACTTGGCACATGGTCATGCATGTAGTTGAAACAAAATCTACATAGCCTCTATGATGTTCGTATTCATGGTGATTTATATCATGTTCATGCTTGCACTCAATGTTAGTCAAACTCATTGCATCTTGATTACTGTTGTCGCTCTCTAGTTGGTCGCTTCCGAGTCTTTTGCTAGCCTTCACTTGTACTAAGCGGAATACTGCTTGTGCATCCACTTCCATAAACCCAATTTTTTTCCATGAGAGTCCACCATACCTACCTATTTGCGGTATCTACCTGCCGTTCCAAGTAAATTTGCATGTGCCATTCTCTAAACCTTCAAGAAATAATATGTTTTGCATGCCCAAACCGCTCATGTGGTGAGAGAGGGCTATTGATATTCCATGTTAGGCGTGTTATCCTCGACATGTGTTTATTCACTGTCATTTACGAGAAAGGGGCCGGTAATTGGAATGCCCAGTTCCACGCCTAAATCGAAAACATAACTGTAAAACAAGACTCCCCCCGGATTGATGTTAGTATGGATGGTACCCAAGGATTCGGCTAGCCGTGGAGTGTGATTGATTGGTGGTGGAGGAGTTAAAACTTTACTTTTTTGTTTGGGAACCGCTATAGCATGAGTAGCGTGGAAGATATTGAGAACTCTTGCTCATTGCGTTGACAATGAAAGCATGCCACCCAAAATTATTATCTCTGTTTTCAAAGCTTGAGCTCTGGCACCTCTGCAAATCAATGCTTCCCTCTGCGAAGGGCCTGTCTATTTATTTTCTTGTTGAGTCACCCTCTTCTTGTATATGCACCAATTAGAGAGCACCTCTGTAATTTTTAAGCTTTGCTTTTGATTGATATTGAGTATGACTATGACTGGATCTTCGTTGCTATGAATTACAATGTTTAGTCAGCCCTTGATCTTTCAAGGTGCTCTGCATTTATGTTTTGCGGTCTCAGAAAGAGCTAGCGAGATACCACCTATTCATATTGATTCATGCTTGTTTTGATTGAATTGTTGGTATCTAAAACTCATTATTATTTGCTCGCTAGCTGATTATGCCATTGATATTAGTTTACCGTGAGACCTTTGTGCCACTTGCTTATGTGGTTAACTTGTGATCTTGCTGAAATTCTGGATATGAGTTAGACATAGTTGCAACAACAAGATCAAACAGAGTTTGTCAAAGATTTCTTTCTCTTTCAGTTTGTCAACTGAGTTGCTTGAGGACAAGCAAGGTTTTAAGCTTGGTGGAGTTGATACCTCTCCATCGTATCTACTTTTCCAAACTCTTTTGCCCTTGTTTTGGACTCTAATTTGCATGATTTGAATGGAAGTAACCTAGACCGACGTTGTTTTCAGCAGAATTTCCATGGTGTTGTTTTTGTGCAGAAATGAATGTTCTCGGAACGTCCTAAAAATTTACGGAGAATATTTCTGGAAAATATGAAAAATACCTACGCAAAGATCCACCGGAGGGGATGGGCCAGTGGGCCACAAGCCCTGTAGCCGTCTCCCCGTGGTGGGGGCTACCAAGCTTGTGGGGCCCACGTGGCTCTGCCGCCCCCAAACTCAGCTCTATAATATCACTTTCGTCCCAGAAAAAAATCAAGAGAAAATATTTCGTCGCGTTTGCGATACGGAGGCTTCGCCACATCCTGTTCTTCATCTGGAGGGCAGATCTGGAATCCGTTTTGAGCTCCGGAGAGGGGAAATCGTCGCCATCGTCATCACCAACCTTCTTCCCTCTCCAATTACATGAAGCTCTTCATCATTCGTGAGTAATCTATTCGTAGGCTCGCTGGGCGTGATGAGTAGGATGAGATCTATCATGTAATCGAGTTAGTTTTGACGGGGATTGATCCCTAGTATTATGAGATTCATGTTGCTACTACTTTGCCATGCTTAATGCTTGTCACTAGGGCCCGAGTGCCATGATTTCAGATCTGAAATTATTATGTTGTCACCAATATATGTGTGTTTTAGATCCAATCTTGCAAGTTCTAGTTACCTACTATGTGTTATGACCCGGCAACCCCGGAGTGACAATAACCGGAACCACTCCCGGTGATGACCATAGTTTGAGGAGTTCATGTGTTCACCAAGTGCTAATGCGTTGTTCCGGTTCTTTATTAAAAGGAGAACCTTAATATCCCGTAGTTTCCTTTTGGACCCCGCTGCCACGGGAGGGATGGACAATAGATGTCATGCAAGTTCTTTTCCCTAAGCACGTATGACGACACCCGGAATACATGCCTACATCACATTGACGAACGGGAGCTTGCCACATATCTCTCCATGTTATAACTGGTGCATGATGAATATCATCCAAATAAATCACCGACCCATTGCCTACGAGTTTGTCCCACCGCTGCTGTTCCTACTATTGTTTGCTGCTGCTGTTACTTGTTTTGCTCTGCTGCTCTTACTACTGTTGCTGCTGCTGTTACTTGCTTTGCTCTGCTGCTGTTACTATTGTTGCTACTTGCTACTGCTATCACTACTACTGTTTCTTGCCACTGCTGTTACTCGTTACACTGCTGCTACCTTCTACAATACTTTTTCTCGCGCTGTTGACGGGAAAGAATTTTTCTCGTCCACGGTCAACTTCTGGCACCATTGATACGACAGTTAGGAATAGTCTGCCTTGTCAACAGATCGTTTCTGGCACCGGTGTTATCATACTACTTTGCTGCTGATACTTTGCTTGCACATACTAATATTTCAGGTGTGGTTGAATGTGACACATTCAGCTGCTAATACTTGAGAGTATCATCTCACTTACTGTCGGGCGAACCAACAAATTTGGGTTGAATACTCTACCCTCGAAAACTGCTGCGAACCCACGCGCTGGTGGGCCATTGCAAGACAATTGCTAATTGTTGAGCAACTGGGAGCAGTTCTGGCTCTATTGCCGCGGAGGCATCAAGTCAGGAACCCGTCAACAACATTTCTCTAGTGTCGTTGCCGGGGACTGCTAGCAAGGACATCCAGCTGGATTTTTCCTATCGGCGACCAAGACTGTCCCGGCACGATGCCATGGAAGACAGTGCTGGTCGGCTGGAGGTCCTTCTCCTTTAGCCCAAGCATGGGCAAGGTGTCGCGGTAGAGGATGTTTATGCTGCTGCCGTCATCGACCAACACCCGGGAGAACCGACAGGTGAGCCTCTTGGAGCCGAAGGTGGGGTCGAGGTCGAGCGCATATGAGCCAGGATTTGGCATCACCGCAGGATGGTCAGCTCGGCTCCATGTAATTCGCGTTTCAAACCAATGCATGAACTGGGGAACCGATGGGACCGTGGCGTTCACCTCGGCCGGCGTTGTCGCTGGTTATGCTTGTCGTCGCCTTCGCTGGTGAAGACGATGTAAGCTCCGTCTTGCACGGGGTACTCGTCATGGAGACGGTCGTCGTTAGGAGGCGGCGATGCTTGAGCCGGAGCCGGCCCTGGATCCGGAGCACGAGGTGCATCAGCAGCCATCGGAGGAGCCAGCATACCTTCTCCTCACGACAGTCACTGTGCGAAGCTGCACTGCTGGAGGGTATGGGTGGCCGGCTTCGCCCCAGTGTGCATCTTGCATGGTGCATCCAGAATTTGCTCGAAGGTGAGCTTGGGCTGCGAGGTGGTCTTGCCAGTCCGCTGCCGCTGAGAGCCGGCTTGGGTAGCCGGCGCATCCTCCTCCACGTTGGCCACCTACTTTCTTGTAGAGCGCGAATTAAGTTGATCCGCCTTGCGTTTGTTGTTCTGGCTGCGTCGGTTGTCGCCAGCCGGCTTGGGAGTATACGGCGTGGGGACAATCTTGTCCGAGGTGGTGAACTTGATCCGCATGGCGGAGTCAACCGTGGTGTACTTGTCCTCATGATATTGTGCTTGAGTAGGGTGCCTTCTCGGCAGCCGTCAATGAAGTATTGAATGGCTTGTACCTCATGCACTCTTTCGCAGGAGTTGCGCAGCTCTGTCCAACGCGTGACATAGTCACGAAGGGGTTCGTCGGGCTTTTGGATGCACATGGCTAGCTTGCGAGGCCGACCAGGGCGTTTGTAGGTGCCGGTGAAGTTGCCGACGAAAGCCTCCTTGAAGTCAACCCAAGAGTTGACGCTGCCGGCAGGCAGGCTATTGAGCCATGTACTAGCTGAGCGAGTCAGCATGAGAAACATGTACCGGACCGCTATGCGCTTGTTGCCCTGGGCAATGCCGACTGCAGTGGTGTAGTCGATCAGCCAGTCCTCTGGCTTAGCTGTGCCGCTGTACTTGAGGGTGTCCCGAGGGAGAGTGAAGCTTTTGGGGAACTACTCCCCTCGGATCCGGGAGATGAAGCACGCCGGACCAATGGGACCCTCCACCTCCAGGAGGGCCGACTGTGACAGAAGGTTGATCGATTACGAGCATCATTGTCGCTGTGAAGGACGCGAGGGTCGATCCGGGCTGAGATCGGAAGGGTGCCCTAGGACTCGGTCGCCTTGCCTTTCTCCCGCTGCCTCGGAGGGGTAACCTCATGTACCGTATCATCCTCGTCATCAGCCTCCCTACGGCGCTGGCTGGAAACCGGCTCGCTCTGGCGCTGGGAACGTCTGTCTTGGCTGCCCTCACCCTTCCGTCCAGAAGCGCGATGCAAGGTGGAGCCTTCGACGTGATGATGGCCTCTGGGGTTATGGTGAGCCTCCAGATGAGCTCCCGGAAACATCGACTGCGCGATGCTGGGGTCGAAATGAGCCTGCTGCTTGCTAGCGGCGTCAAGGAGATCCTTGACCCGCTTCTCTTGAAGGGCGCACTCCTCGCCCTCCAAACCATACATCTCTGCCATAGCCGCCTGGGCGGCCCGCATGTTGGCCACTTGAGTACCATAGATAGGCTGCCTGCCACCTAAGATTTCGGTGATGACCCAGCCACGGCTGCGAAGCTCGCCGCGCTGACTTGGGCCATCAGCAGCCGAAGTAAGGTCGTAAGTGGAGTTATACTCACGCTATGCGGCCTCCATCCGATGCTTGGCGGTGGCAATAGCAATGCCCTCTTCCAGGATCTACTGGAGGCCTTCTCAAGTGAGGCCCAAGCATCAGCTGGGTTTGCCGTGGTGGCGATGGGGGTATTCAAGCCGGCAAGGGCGGCGTGAAGCGGGTCTGCAGAGCCCGCAGCGGGATCAGCTGCCTCCGCTGAAACCTTGCCATGAGGCTTACTAGTGCCGACACCAATAACCATCACCTCCGTGAGGTTGGAGACGACAGCGATGTGGTGCGGGGCAAGACACCCCGCAGATGATGGTGGATCATCGCAGACAAGCACCTCACTAGGGTACTCACCAGGCACAAGAACATCCTCAAGGGAGAGCCTGCTGAAGCTTGCGCATAGTGCGTTGATTTCGATGCCCTTGCCGAGGTGGGGAGGCTCATTGTCATGCCGCAAGTTGCTGAAGAGAACGCCGAGGTTTGCAACAGCAGGGACAGCGACTCGCTGGCGAACTCCTCGTCAGAGTCCGTGAGACGGCCTGGATCATCGGTCAGCATTACAGAAACCTCCGCAAGGGCAGGCTCCACGGGCATGCTGAACAATCTGGACGCGAGGCATCCAATGGTCTTGGCGAAACGTCCCACTCAGAGCGTAACTCCAGCCGGTGCCGCGAACGGCCCCATGGTGGGCGCCAAATGTCGGTGTTTACTCACGACATCAGCCATGAGTAGGCTAAACAAGAGTGGAGTGAACCGTAAGGACACCGGCAGACTCCGGGAACAGGATTAGTTCAAGCGAGAGAGACGCACGTTGTACCCAGGTTCAGGGCTCTCCATAGAGATAACACCCCTAGTCCTGCCGGAATGGTTGATGCACCAAAGGGATTACAGTGTGCTCCTTGAGCTGTTCGACGGAGGAGGAAGAAGGAGCTTCCGGCTCGCGTCTACCTCTCCTGTTTGGGTGTGTGTGTGAGCAGTTGGCCGACCCTCTGCATGGAGGGGGATCGGGGGGTTTTGTAGACGAACCCACCGACTTACAATATGGATAAAAGTACTAAAGAGGGACCCACCTGGAAGCCTAGCCGGCTGGCCAGGGGACCCACAGTAGTCCGGTCTTGTCGTTGGAGGGGCCGGCCGGTTATGAGGTCCCATATAGCCCTGGGACCCGCCGACCAGACAATGGAGCTCTCGCATAAGGCCGACGCAGGACACGTGTAGTACATCCAGCGTCGTCTTGCGAGATTCATCATGGGTCGCCAGTACGGCCGTCTCCACTATTACCACGCCTAGCTTGGTAATGGAGTGGGTGGTGACGGGACGATACTGTGTTGGGTTGATGGATCGGAGTTGGCCTAGGTCAGCGACATGGACGCTGACACTGTATCTGCTGTGCGCCCCAACCTTGTACCTGTGGTTACGCATATTTGCCTTTATTCATAGATTCTAGTCCCAGCCTAGGGTTGGATGTGACTTGGGCTGCCTAGCCGGCTAGCGGCCTCGCTAGCCAGCCTTGAAGTTTTCATCTCGTTCCTAGCCGGCAGGCGCTTCCCAGCCGGCTAAGAGGGATTGTCGTCTTGCCCCTACCCGGCAGGAGCTCCCCATCCGGCCAAGAGGAGTTGACCATTTAGAGGAAGATGATGCCTCCCTTTACTCTTGGACGCAAAGGAGTAGGCTTGATGAGCCTACCCCGGGTTTATCCCCCCGTCAACCACCACCACGCCACCGTGCTGGAGAACTCATCTACCTCTCCGCCCCTCTTGCTGGATCAAGAATGCGGGGATCATTATCGAGATGTACGTGTGCTGAACACGGAGGTGCCATCCGTTCGGCAGTAGATCGGGATGGATCGTGATGGGATCGCGGGACGGGTCGTGATGAGATCGCGCGACGGGTTGCGATTTGGATCGCGAAGATGTTCCACTACATCAACCGTGTTATATACGCTTCCTCTTAGCTATCTACAAGGGTATGTAGATTCACTCTCCCCTCTCGTAGATTATCATCATCATGGATAGGTATTGCGTGTGCGTAGGAAAATTTTTGTTTCCCATGCAATGTTCCCCAAGGGTGGCATACTGAGCTAGGTTCATGCGTAGATGATATCTCTCGTTGAACATAAAAGAGTTTGTGGGCATTGATGTTCAATTTGCTGCCCTCCTTAGTCTTTTCTTGATTTGGCGGTATTATTGGATTGAAGCAGCCCAGACTAACTTTACTCGTACGCTTACGAGAGACCTGTTTCATCGACTGACATGCAACTTGTTGTATAAAGATGACTGCGGGTGTCTGTTTCTTCAACTTTAGCAGAATCGAATTTGACCGAGGTGGTCCTTGGAGAAGGTTAAATAGCTATTTGCATATCACCGTTGTGGCTTTGCGTAAGTAAGATGCGATCATACTAGATATCCATAGCAGCCACGTAAAACATGCAACAACAAATTAGAGGACGTCTAACTTGTTTTTGCAGGGTATGCATGTGATGTGATATGGCCAAAGACATGATATGATATATTGGATGTATGAGATGATCATGTTGTAATAGTTAAATATCGACTTGCACGTCGATGCTACGGCAACCGATAGGAGCCATTGGGTTGTCTTTAAACTAACGTTTGTGCTTGCACATGCTTTTACTATATCGCTAGGTGGTAGCTTTAGTAGTAATAGCATAAATAGCGCGATAACCTCGATGGCGGCCCGATGATGGAGATCATGGTGCGTCGCCGGTGACGATAGAGATCATGCCGGTGCTTTGGTGATGGAGATCAAGAAGAATAAGTTCATGGCCCTATCATGTCACTTATGATTTGCATGTGATGTTAATCCTTTTATGCACCTTATTTTGCTTAGAATGACGGTAGCATTATAAGGTGACCCCTCACTAAAATTTCAAAGTAAAATTGTGTTCTCCCCGACTGTGCACCGTTGCGACAGTTTGTTGTTTCGAGACACCACGTGATGATCGAGTGTGATAGACTCAACGTTCACATACAAGGGGTGCAAAATAGTTGCACACGTGGAACACTCGGGTTAAACTTGACGAGCCTAGCATGTACAAACATGACCTTGGAACACAAGAGACCAAAAGGTCGAGCATGAATAATATAGTTCATATGATCAACATGGAGATGTTCACCACTGAAACTGTATTCAACTCACACGAATGACTAGATGGATGTCTATTTGAGTGAGCGTTATTAGTAATGTGATTAGCTAAACTCAATTATCATGAACATAGTCAAAAGGTCTTTGCAAATTATCTTATAGCTTGCGTTGTAGCTCTACTGTTTTTGATATGTTCCTAGAGAAAATTTAGTTGAAAGATTATAGTAGCAATTATGTAGACTGGGTCCGTAAACTGAGGATTGTCCTCATTGTTGCGCAGAAGGATTATGTCCTTAATGCACCACTCGGTGTACTGAATCTCGAGCGTCATCTGTGAATGTTGCAAACATCTGACATACACATTTTTTTATGACTACGTGATAATTCAGTGTGTAATGCTTAACGACCTAGAATTGAGGCGTCAAAGACGTTTTGAACGTCACAAAACATATGAGATGTTCCAAGAGATGACATTGGGATTTCATGCTCGTGCCCTTGTTGAAAGGTATGAGACCTCCGACAAGATTCTTTGTCTACAAAGTAAGGGATAAAAGCTCAATCATTGAGCATGTGCTTAGATTGTCTGAGTTCTACAATCGCTTGAATCGAGTGGGAGTTAATCTTCCAGATGAGATAGTGATGGTTCTCCAAAGTCACTGCCACCAAGCTACTAGAGCTTCGTGATGAACTATAACAGATCAGAGGTAGATATGATGATCCTTGAGCTATTCATGATGTTTGACACCGCGAAAGTAGAAATCAAAAGGGAGCATCAATTGTTGATTGTTAGTAAAACCACTAGTTTCAAGAAGGGTAAGAAGGGATACTTCATGAAACGGCAAACCAGTTGCTGCTCTAGTGAAGAGACCCAAGGTTGAACCCAAACCCGAGAGTAAGTGCTTCTGTAATGAGGGGAACAATCACTGAAGAGGAACTACCCTAGATACTTGGTAGATCAGAAGGCTGGCAAAGTCGACAGATGTATATTGGATATACATGATATTGATGTGTACTTTACTAGTACTCCTAGTAGCACGAGGGTATTAGATACCTGTTCGGTTGCTAAGTGTTAGTTGCTCGAAATAAAAGCTAAGGAATAAACGGAGACTAGCTAAAGGCGAGATGACTATATGTGTTCGAAGTGTTTCCAAGGTTGATGTGATCAGACATCGCACACTCCCTCTACCATCGAGATTAGTGTTAAACCTAAATAATTGTTATTTGGTGTTTGCGTTGAGCATGAACATGATTAGATCGTGTTTATTGCAATATGATTATTCATTTCAAGAGAATAATGGTTGTTCTATTTTATTGAATAAATGCCTTCAATGGTTTATTGAATCTGGACCGTAGTGGTACACATGTTTATAATATTGATGCCGAAAGATACAAAGTAGTAATGATAGTAACACTTACTTGTGGCATTGCCGCTTGAGTTATATTGGTATAAAATGGATGAAGGAGCTCCTTGCTGATGGATCTTTGAAACGTTTGAGACATGCAAACCATGCCTATTTATATAAACGCATGAAGAAACTCCATGCAGATGGATCGTTTGGACTCACTTGATTTTGAATCACTTGAGGCATGCAAATCTTACCACATGGGCAAGATGACAGAAGGACTCATTTTTCCAATGAGATGGAACAAGAAAGTAACTTTTTGGAAGTAATACATTTTGATGTGTGCAGTCCAATGAGTGATTAGGCACGCAGTGGATATCGTTATGTTCTTACTTCACTGACGATTTGAGTAGATACAGGAGTATTTGCTTGATGAATGACAAGTCTGCAATATTGAAAAGTTCAAGCTATTTCAGAGTGAAGATTGTCGTGACAAGAGGATAAAATGTTTACGATATGATCATAGAGATGAATATCCGAGTTGTGACTTTGGTACACTGTTAAGACAATGTGGAAATTGTTTCGCAACTCATGCCACCTGGAGCACCATAGTGTGATGGTGTGTCCGAACGTCATAGCTGCGCCCTATTGTATATAGCGCATACTATAATGTCTCTTATTGAAATACCATTATCATTTTGGGTTAGGCATTAGAGACAACCACATTCACTTTAAATAGGGCACCACGTAATTCCGTTGATATGACAATGTTTGAACTATGGTTTGGAGAAACCTAAGCTGTCGTTTCTTAGAAGTTTGGGGCTATGATGCTTATGTTCAAAGGCTTCGGCCTGATAAGATCGAACCCAAAGGGGATAAATGCATCTTCCTCAGATACGCAAAATAGTTGGGTATACCTCCTATCTCAGATCCAGAAGCAAAGTGTTTGTTTCAGAAAACGGGTCGTTTCTCGAGAAAGAGTTTCTCTTGAAAGAATTGAGTGGGAGGATGGAGGAACTTGATGAGGTTACTGAACCAACACTTCAACCAGAGAGTAGAAGGGTGCAGGAAGCTATTCCCGTGGCACCTACACCAGTTGAAGTGGAAGCCATTGATGGTGATCATGAAGCTTCAGATCAAATTACTACCAAACCTCGTAGTTTGACAAGGATACGCGCTATGTCACACCCTGTTTTTATTCCAAGTTTTCTGTGTTGCAAAAATCAGAGCTTGTTAAAAAAAATTCAAATAATGTTGTGAGTACAATATCAACCCTTGTTTGAGTGTATGCTTGCTTGTGTGATGACTCAAACCCATAAAAAACTTATTATTTTGCTCTCATCAAAAACCCTTTTTCCTTTATATCAAGATCACCTTCATCATGTTGGGGAACCACTACTAGCTCATGAAGCCAAGTGGCACTTCCAACTAAAGTTGGTGATCTGATCCTAATATCATTTTCATTTATTAAAAACATTATTTGGTGGTTTAAAATATTATTTTCCTATTTTATATCTATGTCTATTTCTGAGGCCAGTAATGATATTTCCACAACGAAAATTACTTTCCTGCCTTAGAAAATTCTGAGTAAATTCATGGAAGCTCAAAAGAACATATATTTTCCATACATAAGATTTTCAACCCTATTTTATATTAATATTGTTTGAGTAAAACCCTGAAAACCATTTCTGTCTGTTTTAGCTTTTTGAGATGTTTCCAAAGGAAAGTATCTCAGTAAATTCCCATAAAATTACAGGAGCCCTCCCAAACCCTATTATGTGCTCACCTAAAATCTCACCTTGATCCAAGGTGGGTAAGTGCACTTAGAGAGCCCAAAACCCTCTCTGTCCAGAGTAGAGTTGGAACAACTATACATTGCAAAGTTTCTCCAATGGAGCTGAAACTCTGCAGAGGTGTTTAACACCCCAAATGAGGACTCCACACTAAAAATGGGATTTGTGAGACTCTATTTGACCACACTTCCTTTCTAAGGGACAGTACTGGTCACTTTGAGACATTTTCAAGTTTGCAAGGCCAAACTTGTTCAATGGAGCTCATATTTGGTGGAACCCCATGTTTTTACCCCAAGACCAAACCTGTTAAGTTTCATTTAGAGTGGTGGAGTGGAAGCACCCCAAGTCACTGTCGAACACCTACTGACAGGAAGGTAAAAACCTTCCTAGCCACTGTTTTACCCAATGTCAAGGCCCAAAACTTGGTGGGTTAGAGCACCAGAACACCCTAAACACCCAGTCAACCAACCCCTCCCCAATTCCAAGCACAAGTGACAAGAACTCCAATCTAAGCTCCAGGACAGTACTGGCTACACTAGTGTTCCTTGCTCCCTTGACCAGCTCGAGCTTCCACTAAGCCACGGCAGCTAGAGACACTCCCAGCAACACTCAGGACATGGAGGACACGTCCCAAGTACCCCAGAGCGAGCCAGCATGCCGTGGCATGCCAAAACTACGCTCTGGGCGCGCTGCAGAGAGCCACCCGCAAGGGGCCGACGCTCCGGCCGGTCCCAGCCCCCCCAGTTGTGTCCAAGCACTCCCCCGACAGCCCTCAGTGCAAAGCTACCCCAGGGACCCTCTCCCCCTCGCGCAAGAGCTCAGGCGACGCGTGCCCGTGCGCGCCCGTCTCGGCCGAGCATGCACGGTCGCTGCAGCTCGTCCCCACTCACTTTCCCTCTGCGGTCATTGCATCAGGAAGCCCCAAACCACGTCTCGAACCCATGGTTTCGCGGCCAGCACCTCACTGTGCTTGCACGCGTGCCACGGTGAGTCACCGGCGTGCCCGAGTCGGGTCACCGTCGTTGGCCTATAAATAGACCCCCGGCACTCCAGCACCCTCCAAGTAGCTTCAGCACAAGCAGTAGACACTCCCTAGCCACCCAATCGAGATCGTAGAGCCCCGGTGCTCGAGATCGACTGAGGCCCCTCTGCCTCGGAGCTCCGGTCGATCTCCGGCTACACGTCCGTTCCTGCGCTTCCCGACCTCTCATTACACTCCCCTCGACACCAGGAACGTTTCCCCTAACCCTCCCGAGAAAATCCATATCTCTAGCCCCTAGTTCAATACGAACCCGAAACCCTTCCGCCACGAGCACCTCGTCGCCGGCAACCCAGACCACCTCCGGTGACGTCCCGACCACGAGCAGGTAGGCGGAGGCACGAGGAACCCGTTCCCGTTCCTAGCTAGGCCTGAGGACAACGGCAGCCTCGCCGGCGTCCATCTCCACCTCTCTGGCCAGAGGTAGGAGAAGGACCCGACAGGTGGAGCCCACCTGTCGGTGTCCTAGGGCAGCCAGCGCGCGCAGCCGCTGACGCTGACCCCAGGGTCCCGCAGGTCAGGTTTGAACCTGGCCCGCGCGAGCCTGGTGGCCAGGCCTGTTGGCTGGGCCGACTGGATCTGTTTCCCTGTCCTTTTTCTTTTGTTTTAATCCAGAAACACTAAATGATTTTTATAAAAAGATTTAGCCAGTAGAAAAATATAATTCTTCCACCAGTATTTTTCTAAAAATGAGTAGTATTTGATTCTGTGATAGTTGACAATTATCAATAACAGAAACTATTTTGGTATAATAAAATGATATTAAAAAGCACTTATTTGCTTCTGTTGGCTTTAAAATAAATATGCTTAGCTAATAAAACAGTAGGGAACATTTTTCAAAATAATAACCTTAATTTATTCAAGCCTTGCAACATTTTTAAAACCACCTTGTGAACTGTTTTAGTAAAAGCTAGTATTTATTTATTCCTTTCTCGACGGTAGAGTTACCGAGTGACGGAGGATCCGGAGCGGAAGACCTCGAAGACCCCGGATACCTAGCTGACCAAGGCAAGCATGCCCTTTTGCCATGACTTAAGTAAATAAAATGATGCATGCTAGAATAGCAAGTATTTTCCGTTGCATGTGATCACGATGCCGGTTCATCATTGATGTGATGGTACCGAAGGCTTCTTCGAAGCACTTGCATTTATAGTAGTGATATTTACATAGCTCCTTGGAGCACAAATATGATGAGCTTGATCCTACCATCTACAAGGATCATGCTACTGTCATGTTGACTAGTAGAGTATAATCACTGCATTGAGCTTGACCCTACCCCGTGAGGGTCATGATATTTTCATGTTGACAAGTAATGTTAAGGCATATCATCTCAAGCATAATGATGAGTTAAATAAAGAGTTTATGAAAACCCCGTCGGGTGCCACTAATGCCCGAGGGTGATGATGAGTTGGTGATCACTTTTGGTGAAGTGATGCACCGGTGATTTTTGTGTGAGTATGGTTTCGGAAATGGATTAGATTTATGATGTGTCGACCGTCCCAACCTTACCCAGTACGACCACGATACCCCTTTATGGGACGGAGCTTTGTTGATTACTCTGGTCGGTGCTAGCAAAGAGCCACATTACTAGTGGCGGGAGTGATCGGTGTCACTCTCGTGATGGGGTCGTGCCAGGTAGGACGACTATGCCATTATTATGAGTTCTAGGCACACCGTTGGTCCCTGCATGGTTGATACAGTCCAGAGTCGGTGCTCGTAAGACGTACAACATGTGGGCTGAGTACCAATCGAGTGGATCTCTTTGTCTAGTATCGTCAGGGGAAAGATGATGATCGGATACTTACCTCGGGTATATGTGATATACCGCGAGTCGTGGATGACATGGAAGTATTCTGTTTCTCGTGGGTCCAACATACTACCCCTGGAGAGTGTAAACTATTCGAATAGCCGTGTCCACGGTCAAGGACAGTTGGGTGGTGCTGCTTAAACTACGTCCTAAGTTTCCGCATAAACCAAGTGTGTGTGCGTGGTGTTAAAAAGGTGTTGTTATAATCATGATAATCACTATAATATGATCAAGTTCGGTGACTTGACATATAGGGTAAACCCGGATGGTTTAGCCCTCATTAATACCTTGAGATTATGACAAGTACGATGACTTGGCATTTAGGGTGAATCTGGTGTGTTCAACCCTTTACGGATATGTCAATATCTGTAACCTGATATTCACAAGTAATTCCTTAACCTGATGCATATACCTGATCATACGACCTCATCACATTCCCCTCAAGATAACTGTTACTTTTATTCATGACCATATATATTTCATGGGCTGTTTGCGAGTACATTCAAAGTAATCATTGGCTTGCCACTGGTTATGTTATTTACCAGACATGGAAGGACCGGAGTTTGGCGATGAGTACGCCGTCGGAGACGGACCTGCGATCTAGGACGCTTCCGAGTCAGAATGCCTGTCGGTGTAGGCTTGATGGCATGGGCACCGCTTAGCCCTTACGAGTTTCTGCTACTCGATGTATCCCTTTATTTGGCTTTAGGCCTCGCTCCTGAACCCGACCATCTGGTCATTTGATGTAATAATTTGGTACCTGGATGTAAGACTCTATTATTCAGTATCTGCGTTCAGTGAACATTGATCCTTGGGGTCACTGGGCACGGCCAACTCGATTTGCTAGTCGGGGTCCCCACAGAACTGGTATCAGAGCCATCATGACTATAGGAAGCCTTAGATAGCATGGACGTTAACTGAGAACGTTAGGACGCCAGCCTTGCACAAGACTTTTGGACATACAACCTTCTGACTTCTCCCCTATGCCTTGTAGATGGCAGCTGTACGTGAGACGCTTCTGGATACCGGCTTTCCACTACTTCTGGTGGATTGTCTGGAGAAGTGCCACGTACGACGCACGCCCATCTTCCTCTACCACGAGCACTGGGTCAACGCCGACACCAAGGAATATCACGTGGACGTGATAGTGAAGGCTAATGACTCCCCGTCTAGTTGGTTCTTTGAAGGACCACAGATGGGAGAGCTGATGTTGGCAGTGGAGACAGCTGCACGACAGGCGCTCGTGCAACTCCGCAGCATCCTCCCTGAGATGGCTAATGAGCCTGTCACTCGTCATCTACCTTTCATTAAGGAAGGAGTGGATGGGAGTTGGACACTCACCCCCGCCATGGAGGATGGGATGCCACTGAGGTTTCAGACCTACTTCAGTCTCTCGTCGGACACCCTGACACACTTCCTGGTCAAGGAATCAGTCAAGCTTCGCCAAGAGCTGCACCTAGTCAAAGGCCTGCTCCACACTGAGAAGATGCAGAACCGCAAATTAAAGAAGGCAAGCACACCTGAAGGGAGGGCAGCTGTTGCCACTAGGGCTGGTGTGTTACCCATCCGGGCAGTCCCTCTTCAGAGTCGCCACCTGACAGCGGAAGAGTACACTGAGATCTTCGCCGCCTCGCCCAAGAGACGCCGAGATGTGCGGATTCTTTCTTCCACTCCTATAAAGGAAGAGGATGTTGATGAAGATGAGGATCCTGTTGAGTCCGCCTTTGAGACCGAGCAGTCCGCCGCGTAGGTTTTAGCATAGGCAATCAGAGTACCCGAGTATAGGGTATCCTTGTATCCGTTTTAATTTGCGTATGTGTGCTTCATATAAGTCACCTATTGCCTTGGGCAGTCTGTAAGTGACTACGTCACCTAGTTGTCATGAATGCAATTTCCAGTTTATCAAAAATTTTGGTTTTAAAAACTTGGCACATGCTCGTATTGGACCCCCTCTTACTAGGAGAAAATCCTTGTACTCCCGAGAAAGGTGACATTTTGACCTGTCTGTTTCTATGACAGGATGGTGAACGCAACCCGCAACAGCACCTTCGGCAACCCCGGCGCCGGCTCCTCAGGGACGCCGCAGGGAACCGAAGGAGAATCTCATGCTGGAGGTCACCACGAGCAGCCTAGAGACCTTCCGCCACCACCTCCTCCTGAGAACTTGACGATGGCTCAGTTCCTCCAAGCTCTTCGAGAGGAGCGTCAAGCCAGCAATGCCGCTATCCAGCAGCTGTCCCAAGTCCTGGTGGACAACCCGCCGCAGAATGAGTTTGGCGGTGGTCGCTCTACTCTTTCTGAGTTCATGCGGACTACGCCCCCATATTCACTGAGTCGACTGAACCCCTAGACGCCGATGACTGGATTCGCACCATTGAAGACTTCCTTGCGCCGGTCAAGTGCACCGATGACCATGAGAAGGTCCTTTATGCTTCTCACTGTCTCGGAGGCACCGCCAGGGCATGGTGGGATGGATTCCAGATCATGCGGGCAGGGCAAGTCATCACGTGGGAGATGTTCAAGGAAGGATTTCGCGCGGCTCACATTCCGCCTGGACTGATGACCATTAAGAAGCGGCAATTCCAAGCCTTAAGGCAGGGCAGTGGAACTGTTAAGGAGTACGTGCAGAAGTTCAACCTCTTGTCGAGGTATGCGCCTGAAGATGTTAACACTGAGGTCGCTAAGGTGGAATGCTTCGTCGAAGGATTACAGCAGTCCCTGCAATACCAGCTGGTGGTTTGCGACTGCCAGACTTTCAACGAGTTGGTTAACAAAGCGCTTATGCTGGAAGACAAGCATCATGCGATGGACGACACCTGCAAGCGCAAGCTGATAGGCAGTGGAGGAACCGGTAACACAAGACCAAGACCGTGGCAGTCAGCACCTGCAAGACCCAACTTTCAGCAGCAACAATACAAGTACCCGGTGTTCCGCCAGAATTATCAGCCTCAGCAGCAAGTGAAGCCAGTGGTCAAACCGCCGAACAACGGTGGGGTCAAGACCAACCCTCCAGGGCAAGTCACCTGCTTTGGGTGTGGTGAGACAGGGCACTATTCCAGACAGTGCCCCAACAAGAAGCCCGACGCACCGCGTCCCAATGCACCCAACCCCGGTCAAGGTGCACCAGGGAGGAACCAGGCTCCCCGCAACCAACAGTTCAATGGTAGGGGCCGGATCAATACATCACTTCAGAAGAAGCACAGGAAGACCTGGACTGCATTCTGGGTACGTTCCTCGTCAACCCAACTCCAGCAACAGTGTTGTTTGATTGTGGTGCTTCGCATTCTTTTGTTACTCAAGGGTTTGCGGAGAAATGCGGTTTAAAACCCACTTTACTCCGCGGGCAGATGGCAATCCAAACCCAGGAGCAGTAGTAAGGACCAACCTAGGGTGTAGAAGGGTCGAGATAGTTATCAATGGGACGAGTTTCTTGGCAGACCTCATTGTGCTTAAATCACAAGGTGTGGAAGTAATCCTCGGTATGGATTGGTTGGCCAAGCACTAGAGTCTTTTGGACTGTGCCAACAGAGTCATCACCATGACAAGAAACCAAGGGGTCAAGGTCAAGTTCGTCTCCGAACCAGTATCGGCTCACGCACCTCGAGTCAACAGTCTCTCCAAGGTAGAGCTTGATCGAGTGCCTATAGTCTGTGAATATCCGGACGTGTTTCCTGACGAGCTACCCGGAATGCCTCCTGACCGAGACATTGAGTTCATCATTGAACTTATGCCCGGATCGAGGCCTATTTATAAAAAGCCTTACAGGATGGGTTCCGAGGAGTTGGCAGAGCTGAAGAAGCAGCTGGATGAGCAACTCAGGAAAGGGTTCATTCATCCGAGTGCGTCACCTTGGGCATCACCTGTTCTGTTTGTTTCAAAGAAGGATGGTACCATTCGACTCTGCGTCGACTACCATTCACTTAAAGAAGTAACAATTAAGAACAAGTACCCGCTTCCCAAGATCGAAGACCTGTCTGACCAGTTAAACGGGCCAGGGTATTTTCCAAGATCGATCTCCGATCGAGATACTACGAGTTGAAGATCCGCCCACAAGATATACCCAAGATTGCATTCGTGACCCGGTACGGTCTGTATGAATGCACGGTCATGCCCTTCGGTTTGACAAATGCCCCAGCCTACTTCATGTACCTCATGAACAAGGTCTTCATGGAAGATTTGGACAAGTTTGTCGTCGTGTTCATTGATGACATACTAATCTTCTCCAAGTCCGAAGAAGAGCATGAGCAACACCTGAGGCTAGTTCTGGGAAAGCATCGAGAGCACCAACTTTACGCCAAATTCAGCAAGTGTCAGTTCTGGCTGAACGAAGTTGGATTTCTGGGTCATACCCTGACGACACGCGGTTTAGCCATGGATCAGTCCAAGATTTCTACAGTGACCACCTAGGAATCACCTAAGGACATGAAGGATGTCAGGAGTTTCCTCGGGCTCGCAGGATACTACCGCAAGTTTGTCGAGGGATTCTCCAGCATCGCTCGACCTATGACTCAGCTTTTTAAGAAAGGCGGGAAGTTCGAGTGGACACCGGCGTGTGAAGCAAGCTTGAAGAAGAGGCTAACTACCGCCCCGGTATTGGCTACTCCGGACATCAACAAGGAATTCGTGATATATTGTGATGCCTCGGGAACCGGCCTCGGTGGAGTCCTGATGCAAGATGGTAGGGTCGTGGCGTGCTTGTCACGGCAACTGCGATCGCATGAGGAGAATTATGCCACCCATGATCTCGAGCTAGCAGCTGTAGTGCATGCTCTGAAGACGTGGCGACATTACC
This sequence comes from Hordeum vulgare subsp. vulgare, assembly GCF_904849725.1. Lineage (NCBI taxonomy): Eukaryota > Viridiplantae > Streptophyta > Magnoliopsida > Poales > Poaceae > Hordeum > Hordeum vulgare. Next base: position 342,634,202 of record NC_058522.1, on the reverse strand, counting down.
TTCTGGGAAAGCGATGCGAGATATATACAGACCACAAAAGTCTGAAGTATATCTTCACCCAGAGAGAGCTGAACATGAGATAGCGGAGATGGCTTGAGTTAATCAAGGATTACGACCTCAGCATTCAGTACCATCCCGGCAAGGCGAACGTGGTAGCCGATGCCTTGAGCCGAAAGGCAGGCTCCTTGAACGTCGCGCTCAAGGAATGGTTACCCGCCTTGTATGAAGAGATGGAGGGCTTAGGACTTGAGATAGTCGAACCAGGGTACCTGGCCAACCTCAAAGTCAAGCCTACTCTGGCAGACGACATCAAGGAAGCCCAGAAGGGGCACAAGAGTATCGAAAGCCTCAAGAGGAAGGTGCGAGAAGGCAAAGCCCCAGGATTCTCGATTGATGAGCAAGGAGTATTGTGGTATGGGAAACGCTTATGCGTACCCACTAAGGCCAAACTTAAGGACTTGATCCTGCAAGAGGCACATGACACACCGTACTCTATCCATCCAAGTGGTACCAAGATGTACCAAGACATCCGAGAACGATTCTGGTGGCATGGCATGAAGAGGGAAAGTGGCTCCTATGTCGCTAAATGCGATGTATGTCAGCGAGTCAAGGCTGAACACCAACGACCCGCTGGATTGCTACAACCCCTTCAAGTGCCGGAATGGAAGTGGGATAAAGTCGGCATGGACTTCATCACCGGGTTGCCCCGGTCGAATAAGGGTCATAACTCCATTTGGGTCATAGTTGATCATTTGACCAAGGTGGCCCATTTCATCCCCGTTAACACCACTTACGACGGCAGCCAGCTGGCCAGTCTATACATTCATCGAGTGGTGAGTCTCCATGGAGTCCCCAAAGAGATTGTGTCCGACCGCGGCACGCAGTTCACCTCAAGATTCTGGAAGAAGCTTCAAGAAGCTCTCGGAACCAAACTCTCCTTCAGTACGGCTTTCCACCCGCAGACGGGCGGACAGACCGAGAGGGTAAATCAGATACTTGAGGACATGCTCCGCGCTTGTGTTTTGGCCCATGGTGCCAAGTGGGAAGACTGCCTACCATTTGCTGAGTTCTCTTACAACAACAGCTACCATTCCAGTCTTCAAATGGCCCCATTCGAAGGATTATATGGGAGAAAATGCCGCACCCCGCTCAATTGGTCCGAAACCGGTGAAGGGCTAGTTTTCAAGCCAGAAGCACTGCAAGAAGCAGGGGACAAGGTTCAGCTTGTCCGAGAGAACTTGGAGGCAGCTAAGTCAAGGCAGAAGAGCTATGCGGACCCTCGCCGCCGAAACGTGGGGTTTGTTCCCGGAGACCAAGTGTACTTGCGAGTCACGCCTGTCATGGGGAGCAAGCGTTTCCACGTCAAAGGGAAGCTAGCTCCAAGGTTCATTGGACCCTTCAAGATCACGGCAAGGCGCGGGGAAGTAGCTTATCAGTTAGAGCTACCTCCTGAACTTTCGGGTGTGCACAACGTGTTTCACGTGTCACAGCTCAGGAAGTGTTTGCAAGTGCCGAACCGTCCCGATCTTTACAAGGACATTGACCATCAAGCTATTGACCTTCAACCGGATCTTACCTACCGCGAGAGACCGATCCGCATTTTGGACGAAGCAGAGCGTTGCACTAGAAGCCGCACCATCAAGTTTTTCAAGGTTTAGTGGAGCAACCATAGCGAAGCAGAAGCCACATGGGAGCGTGAAGACTATCTCCGATCAGAATTTCCCGAGTTGTTTAACGCTTAGCTTAGGAATCTCGGGGACGAGATTCTTATTTTTCATTCCAAGTTTTCTGTGTTGCAAAAATCAGAGCTTGTTAAAACTTTTTCAAATAATGTTGTGAGTACAATGTCAACCCTTGTTTGAGTGTATGCTTGCTTGTGTGATGACTCAAACCCATGAAAAACTTATTATTTTGCTCTCATTAAAAACCCTTTTTCCTTTATATCAAGATCACCTTCATCATGTTGGGGAAGCACTACTAGCTCATGAAGCCAAGTGGCACTTCCAACTAAAGTTGGTGATCTGATCCTAATATCATTTTCATTTATTAAAAACATTATTTGGTGATTTAAAATATTATTTTCCTATTTTATATCTATGTCTATTTCTGAGGCCAGTAATGCTATTTCCACAAGGAAAATTACTTTCCTGCCTTAGAAAATTCTGAGTAAATTCATGGAAGCTCAAAAGGACATATATTTTCCATACATAAGATTTTCAACCCTATTTTATATTAATATTATTTGAGTAAAACCCTGAAAACCATTTCTGTCTGTTTTAGCTTTTTGAGATGTTTCCAAAGGAAAGTATCTCAGTAAATTCCCATAAAAACAGGAGCCCTCCCAAACCCTATTAGGTGCTCACCTAAAATCTCACCTTGATCCAAGGTGGGTAAGTGCACTTAGAGAGCCCAAAACCCTCTCTGTCCAGAGTAGAGTTGGAACAACTCTACATTGCAAAGTTACTCCAATGGAGCTGAAACTTTGCAGAGGTGTTTAACACCCTAAATGAGGACTCCACACCCAAAATGGGATTTGTGAGACTCTATTTGACCACACTTCCTTTGTAAGGGACAGTACTGGTCACTTTGAGACATTTTCAAGTTTGCAAGGCCAAACTTGTTCAATGGAGCTCATATTTTGTGGAACCCCATGTTTTTACCCCAAGACCAAACCTGTTAAGTTTCATTTACAGTGGTGGAGTGGAAGCACCCCAAGTCACTGTCGAACACCTACTGACAGGAAGGTAAAAACCTTCGTAGCCACTGTTTGACCCAATGTCAAGGCCCAAAACTTGGTGGGTTAGAGCACCAGAACACCCTGAACACCTAGTCAACCAACCCCTCCCCAATTCCAAACACAAGTGACAAGAACTCCAATCTAAGCTGCAGGACAGTACTGGCTACACTAGTGTTCCTTGCTCCCTTGACCACCTTGAGCTTCCACTAAGCCACAGCAGCTAGACACACTCCCAGCAACACTCAGGACACGGAGGACACGTCCCAAGTACCCCAGAGCGAGCCAGCATGCTGTGGCATGCCAAAACTGCGCTCTGGGAGCGCTGCAGAGAGCCACCCGGAAGGGGCCGACGCTCCGGCCGCTCCCAGCCTCCCCAGTTGTGTCCAAGCACTCCCCCGACAACCCCTCATTGCAAAGATACCCCAGGGACCCTCTCCCCCTCGTGCAAGAGCTCAGGCGACGCGTGCCCGTGCGCGCCCGACGCGGCCGAGCATGCACAGTCGCTGCAGCTCGTCCCCACTCACTTTCCCTCTGCGTCCGTTGCATCAGGAAGCCCCAAACCACGTCCCGAACCCGTGGTTTCGCGGCCAGCACCTCACTATGCTTGCACGCGTGCCACGGTGAGTCACCGGCGTGCCCGAGTCGGGTCACCGTCGTTGGCCTATAAATAGACCCCCCCCCCGGCACTCCAGCACCCTCCAAGTAGCTTCAGCACAACCAGTAGACACTCCCTAGCCACCCAATCGAGCTCGCAGAGCCCCGGTGCTCGAGATCTACCGAGGCCCCTCCGTCTCGGAGCTCCGGTTGATCTCCGGCTACACGTCGGCTCCTGCGCTTCCCGACCTCTCATTACACTCCCCACGACACCAGGAACGTTTCCCCTAACCCTCCCGAGCAAATCCATACCTCTAGCCCCTATTTCAACACGAACCCAAAACCCTTCCGCCACGAGCACCTCGTCGCTGGCAACCTAGACCACCTCCGGTGACGTCCCGACCATGAGCAGGTAGGCGGAGGCACGAGGAACCCGTTCCCGTTCCTAGCTAGGCCTGAGGACAACGGCAGCCTCGCCGGCGTCCATCTCCACCTCTCTGGCCAGAGGTAGGAGAAGGACCCGACAGGTGGAACCCACCTGTCGGTGTCCTGGGGCAGCCAGCGCGCGCAGCCGCTGACGTGACCCCAGGGGCCCGCAGGTCAGGTTTGAACCTGGCCCGCACGCGCCTGGTGGCCAGGCCTGCTTGGTGGGCCGACTGGATCTGTTTCCCTGGCCTTTTTCTTTTGTTTTAATCCAGCGAAACTAAATGATTTTTATAAAAAGATTTAGCCAGTAGAAAAATATAATTCTTCCACCAGTATTTTTCTAAAAATGAGTAGTATTTGATTCTGTGATAGTTGACAATTATCAATAACAGAAACTATTTTGGTATAATAAAATGATATTAAAAAGTACTTATTTGCTTCTGTTGGCTTTAAAATAAATATGCTTAATTAATAAAACAGTAGGGAACATTTTTCAAAATAATAACCTGAATTTATTCAAGCCTTGCAATATTTTTAAAAGCACCTTGTGAACTGTTTTAGTAAAAGCTAGATTTTATTTATTCCTTTCTCGACGGTACAGTTACCGAGTGACGGAGGATCCGGAGCGGAAGACCTCGAAGACCCCGGATACCTAGCTGACCAAGGCAAGCATGCCCTTTTGCCATGACTTAAGTAAATAAAATGATGCATGCTAGAATAGCAAGTATTTTCCGTTGCATGTGATCACGATGCCGGTTCATCATTGATTTGATGGTACCGAAGGCTTCTTCGAAGCACTTGCATTTATAGTAGTGATATTTACATAGCTCCTCGGAGCACAAATATGATGAGCTTGATCCTACCATCTACAAGGATCATGCTACTGTCATGTTGACTAGTAGAGTATAATCACTGCATTGAGCTTGACCCTACCCCGTGAGGGTCATGATATTTTCATGTTGACAAGTAATGTTAAGGCATATCATCCCAAGCCTAAGGATGAGTTAAATAAAGAGTTTATGAAAACCCTGTCGGGTGCCACTAATGCCCGAGGGTGATGATGAGTTGGTGATCACTTTTGGTGAAGTGATGCACCGGTGATTTTTGTGTGAGTATGGTTTCAGAAATGGATTAGATTTATGATGTGTCGACCGTCCCAACCTTACCCAGTACGACCACGATACCCCTTTATGGGACGGGGCTTTGTTGATTACTCTGGTCGGTGCTAGAAAAGAGCCAAATTACTAGTGGCGGGAGTGATCGGTGTCACTCTCGTGATGGGGTCGTGCCAGGTAGGATGACAATGCCATTATTATGAGTTCCAGGCACACCGTTAGTCATAAGACATACAACATGTGGGCTGGGTACCAATCCAGTGGATCTCTTTTTGTAGTATCGCCAGGGGAAAGATGATGATCGGATACTTACCTCGGGTATATGTGATATACCGTGAGTCTTGGATGACACGGAAGTATTCCGTTTCTCGTGGGTCCAGCGTACTACCCCTGCATAGTGTAAACTATTCGAATAGCCGTGTCCACGGTCAAGGACAGTTGGGTGGTGCTGCTTAAACTACGTCCTGAGTTTCCGCATAAACCAAGTGTGTGTGCGTGGTGCTAAAAAGGTGTTGTTATAATCATGATAATCACTATAATATGATCAAGTTCGGTGACTTGACATATAGGGTAAACCCGGATGGTTTAGCCCTCATTAATACCTTGAGATTATGACAAGTCCGATGACTTGGCATTTAGGGTGAATCCGGTGTGTTCAACCCTTTACGGATGTGTCAATATCTGTATCCTGATATTCACAAGTAATTCCTTGACCTGATGCATATACCTGATCAGACCACCTCATATCATTCCACTCAAGATAACTGTTACCGTTATTCATTACCATATATATGTCATGGGCTGTTTGCAAGTACATTCAAAGTACTCATTGGCTTTCCACTGGTTATGTTATTGACCAAACATGGAAGGACCGGAGTTTGGCGATGAGTACACCGTCATAGACGGACCTGCGATCTAGGACGCTTCCGAGTCAGAATGTCTGTCGGTGTAGGCTTGATGGCATGGGCACCGCTTAGCCCTTACGAGTTTCCGCTACTCGATGTATCCCTTTATTTGGCTTTAGGCCTCGCTCTTGAACTTGACCTTCTGGTCATTTGATGTAATAATTTGGTACCTGGATGTAAGACTCTATTATTCAGTATCTGTGTTCAGTGAACATTGATCCTTGGGGTCACTGGGCACGGCGAACTCGACTTGCTAGTCGGGGTCCCCACACGCTACTACAGAATGGTGTGGCAATCCTGTCTTCGAGGTCATGTTGCTGGACAACAATGAACCTACGAGCTATGGAGAAGTGATGGTGGGCTCGGATTCCGACAAATGGCTGGAGGCCATGAAATCTGAGAGAGGATCCATGTACGAAAATGAAGTGTGCACTTTAGAAGAACTACTTGATGGTCATAAGACTATTAAGTACAGATGGATCTTTAAAAGAAGACAGACAATGGTGGTGAAAGTCACCATTTAAGAAAGCTCGACTTGTTGCCAAGAGGTTTCCAACAAGTTCAAGGATTTTACTGCGATGAGACTTTCTCACTCGTAGTAATGCTAAAAGTCTATTGGAATTATGTTAGCAGCTGTTGCATCGTGCAGATGGATGTCAAAACATTGTTTCCTTGACGATTTCCTTGAGGAAAGGTTGTATGTGATACAACTAGAAGGTTTTGTCGATCCTAAGGATGCTAACAAGTATGGAAGCTCTAGCGATCCTTCTAAGGACTGGATTAAGCATCTCGGAGTTGGATATGTGCTTTGATGTGATGATCAAAGCTTTTGGGTTTATAAAAAGTTTGTGAGAAACTTGTATTTCCAAGGAAGTGAGTGGGAGCACTATAAAATTTCTGATGAATATATGTGGTTGACATATTGTTGATTGGAAATGATGTAGAATTTCTGGAAAGCATATAGGGTTGTTTGAAAAGGTGTTTTCAAAGGAAAACCTGGATTGAGCTACTTGAACATTGAGAATCAAGATCTATAGAGATAGATCGAGATGTTTGATAAAACTTTCAATGAAATGCACGCGTTGACAAGTTTTTGAAGTTGTTCAAAATAGATCTGCAAAGAAGAAGTTCTTCGATGTTTGTAAGGTGTGAATTTGAGTAAGACTCAAACCCGACCACAACAGAAGAAAGAGAAAGGATGAAGGTCATCCCCTATGCATTAGCCATAGGCTCTATAGTATGCTATGCTGTGTACCACACCTGATGGGTGCCTTGCCATGAATTTGTCAAGGGGTACGAAAGTGATCCACAAATGGATTACTGGACAGCGGTCAAAAGTTATCCTTAGTAATTAGTGGACTAAGGAAATTTTTCTCGATTATGGAGGTGTTAAAAGAGTTCGTCGTAAAGGGTTACGCCGATGCAAGCTTTGACACTAATCCGGAAAACTCTGAGTAGTAAACCGGATTCATATAGTGCAGCAGTCATTTGAAATAGTTCCAAAATGGCATGTTGGTAGCAGCACCTACATTATGACATAGATATTTGTAAAGCACACTCATATCTAAAAGGTTCAGACCCGTTGACTAAAACCTCTCTCACAAGCACGGCATGATCAAACCCCAGAACTGTATGGTTGTTAGATTCATAAAAATCACATAATGATGTGAACTAGATTATTGACTCTAGTGCAAGTGGGAGACTATTTGAAATATGCCCTATAGGCAATAATAAATTGGTTATTATTATAATTCCTTGTTCATGATAATCGTTTATTATCCATGTTATAATTGTATTGATTGGAAACTCAAATACATGTGTGGATACATAGACAAAACACTGTCCCTAGTAAGCCTCTAGTTGACTAGCTCATTGATCAAAGATGGTTTAGTTTTCCTAGCCATAGACAAGTGTTTTCACTTGATAACGGGATCACATCATTAGGAGAATGATGTGATGGACAAGAACCAAACTATAAACGTAGCATATGATTGTCTCAGTTTATTGCTACTGTTTTCTGCATTTTAATGTATGTGTTCCTATGACCATGAGATCATGCAACTCCTGGACATCGGAGGAATACCTTGTGTGTATCACACATCGCAACATAAATGGGTGACTATAAAGGTGCCCTAAAGGTATCTCCGAAGGTGTCTGTTAGGTTGGCATGAATCGAGAGTGGGATTTGTCACTCCGTATGACGGAGAGGTATCTCGGGGCCCACTCGGTAATACAACATTACATAAGTCTTGCGAGCAATGTGACTAAGGAGTTAGCCATGAGATCTTGTATTATGGAACGAGTAAAGAGACTTGACGATAACGAGATTGTACTAGGTATAGAGATAATGATGGTTGAATCTCGGGCAAGAAACATATCGAAGGACAAAGGGAACAACATACAGGATTAACTGAATCCTTGACATAGAGGTTCAACCGATGAAGATCTTCGTAGAATATGTAGGAGCCAATATGGGCATCCAGGTCCCGCTATTGGTTATTGACCGTAGATTTGTCTCGGTGATGTCTGCATAGTTCTCGAACACGCATGGTATGCACACTTAAGGTTCGCCGATGTTTCGGTATAGCTGAGTTATAGGTGTTGGTAACCAAAAGTTGTTAGGAGTCCCGGATGAGATCCCGGACGTAAAGAGGAGCTCCGGAATGGTCCGGAGGTAAAGTATGATATATCGAAAGTCCTGTTTTGTTCACCGAAAAAGTTTTGGGCTCATCGGTAGTGTATCGGGAGTGACGAGAGTGTACCAGGGACCATCGGTAGGTGTGTCACACTCCGAGGTGCCTTATGGGCCGTGGGAGGATACAAACCAGCCCCTAGTGGGCTGACATAGGCTCCCACTAAGGCCCATGAGGTTTGAGAGGCAAAAAACCCAAAGGTGTAAAGGTGGAAAGGGTTTCCAAGTGGAAAGGAGAATCCTACTCCTAGTAGGATTGGAGTAGGACTCCTCCACCTCAAATTTCGGCGAAACCTTGAGGGTTTAAGGCTGCCTCATACCCTCCCTCCCTCCTATATACACTAGAGGTATTGAGAGTTTTTAAACACAGAAAAACAGCCACGTGCTCCCTCTACTTCTCTCTAGTTCTATTTCTCCTCTAGTCTAGTTCGGCGGTGCTTAGGCGAAGCCCTGCTAGATTAGTTCACCACCACCACCGTGCCGCTGTGATGGAGAACTCATCTACCTCTCCACCCCTCTTTCTGGATTAAGAAGGCGAGATCATTATCGAGGTGTACGTGTGCTGAACGTGGAGGTGTCGTCCGTTCGGCACTAGATCGGGATGGATCGTGATGGGATAGCGGGACGGGTCATGATGGTATCGCGGGACGGGCTGCGATTTGGATCGTGAAGATGTTCCACTACATCAATTGTGTCATATACGATTCCGCTTAGCGATCTACAAGGGTATGTAGATTCACTCTCCCCTCTCGTAGATGACTATCACCATGGATAGATATTGTGTGTGCCTAGGAAATTTTTTGTTTCCCATGCAACGTTCCCCAACTGTGGCATCCATGCACCAAGAGCACTAGAGAGCTCTCGATCTCTCTCTCTCCCTCGCTCACCCCCTCTTATATCCTCTCCCCAGAGCTCCTCTTGCTCCCTTCTCCCTTGAGCACCTCCAAAGCTTCCCCTTGAGCCCCACTCTCCTCCCAAGCTCCCTCCTGTCCTTCCATGGACGCCATGGCCACTTCGGCCAAGCTCGCATCCAGGTTCGCGCAGTTCTCTCCTCCCCTTTTAGTTACCCCAGGGGCACCCCCAGACCCGCAGATTCTTCACCCTCCTCCTCTCCCTTCTAGGTGGCCCAGGCGCCGCTCCCCACGGCCACCGTCGCCTTCCTCAGTCGCGGCCGTGGCCCCTCGCCCCCCGACGCTCCCCGATGGAACTAGCATCCTCAGAGGAATGCGGCCGTCTCCCCGCGGCCGTCGGTGGCCGGGCAGTCACTGGAACCGGCCAGAGCCACCGGGACGAGCTCTCATGCAGCTCAGCTCTCTCTCCTCTGCCCTCCTGTGCTTCGGGCGAGAGGTAGGGGAAGGGCCTGCCATCGGGGCCCGCCTGTAAGTGGGTAAGGCCCCGGGCCCCCTGGGTTAAGTGGCCGCGCCTCCGGCTAGAGGCCGCCTCCCCACATGGGAGACGCATTCCGGGGAATGCGCCTTTGGCGTGGCTGGGCCGGCCCATCTTCCTAACAGCCGCCTGGGCGCAGGATAGTCTTTGTTGCTGAGCCTTTTATCAATTTCCCTTTTTGCAAAAACTTCAAAAATCCTTTATAAATCCATCTGAGCTCCAAAATTAATGATTCAAATTTCTGCAGGTCCCTAAAATCAAGACCTATCCATTTATGTGCATTGCACATTTTTTTTCCAGAAGACTTTCCATGGGAATTAATATTCAAATGCCCATTTGAATATTTTAAACCCCACTTTTTAAATTCCTATAACATCCAAATCAACTACAAAAGAAGTGATTCCAAATTCCAGAACCTTCTAATATCATTCCCTATATTCGAAGCCTTGGTCAACATTTTTGTATGACATATTTCTGTTGCAATAAATAAGTAACTCCCTATTGCTATTTATCCAATATTGGAAAATCACTAGTATATTCATATCAACTCCAAATCCAACGAAACAACTCCCTAAATATTTCTAAATTCATGCTCTGTCAAATGAGTGCCTCCACTCATTTTTAGCAAAATATTTTTTGTGGGCTTCATAAAGGACCACCTATTCCTCCTTTCATCCATTCAAAAATCCATCATGGTCCAAATTTCCTATAGCAAGCTTCAGGTATTTTTCTTATATCCACAGAGGACCAAGAAAGATAAAACTCCTATTTTTGTAGCACCTTTGTTTCTGCTTGCTGTGTGGCTTACTGTGTTGTCTCCGACGATAGCAGACGGAGTAGATGGGGTACTCGGAGTTGGATCGGAAGACCTCGAAGACCCCGAGAACTATGAGAGCAAAGGAAAGCAGCCCTTTGACCATGTTGGAGCAAATATTATATTGCATGCCAGTAGGGCAATTATTCCAGTTGCATATGATCATGAATATTCGGTAAATCATCGATATGATGTTTCCGATGGCTCCTCCGGAGTACTTGCATTTTGAGCATGATCCTACCACATATGAGGGTCACACTAATATCATGTTGACAAGTAGATCTAAGCATAGTGGAAGCCTGACCATGATGGTGGTAAATATAATAGGTTTATGAAAACCGTGTCGGGTGCCACTAATGCCCAAGGGTGATGATGAGTTAGGTGGCCACTTTTGGAGAAGTGGTGCACCGGGTGTATTTTGGTGTGAGTGGTTTCGGAAATGAGATTAGATTTATGATGTGTCGACCATCCCAACCTTACATGTGCGACCATGTTACCCCTTTATGGGACGGGGCTTTGTTGATTACTCTGGTCGGTGCTAGCAAAGAGCCACATTACTAGTGGCAGGAGTGATGTGTGGTCACTCTCATGACGAGGTCGTGCGAGGTAGGACGACTATGTCGTTTTTACGTGTTCCGGGCACATCGTTGGTCCCCGCATGGACGATACTGTCCAGAGTCGATGCTCGTAAGACGTACATCATGTGGGCTGGGTACCAATCGAGTGGATCTCTTTCTCTAGTATCGTCAGGGAAAAGGCATTGATCGGGTACTTACCTCGGGTATGTTATATACAGCGAGTCGTGGATGACAAAACTTTCCCGGATCTCGTGGGTACATCATACAACCTATGCCGAGTGTAAAAGCTATTCGAATAGTTGTGTCCACGATCAAGGATAGTTGGGTGGTGCTGCTCAAACTACATCTGGTCGTTTTCGCATAAACCAAGTGTGTGTGTTTAAGGTGTTAACTGAGTAAGAGATGATATGAACAAGTTTGGTGACTTGGCTTATTGGTTGAACCCGAGTGTTCAGCCCATAACAGATATATTGATATCTGTAACCTGTTCTTCTAAATACCATCTAGCTTATGTTGCACATCCATCTATGATCATGTTTGTTTACAATTAAGCTGCTATCCACCAATATTGCATATTACTTGTTCCCATACCAACTGCATTATCCATATCATGGGTTGTTTGCGAGTACATTCAAAGTACTCATTGGCTTGCCACTGGTTATTTCATTGACCATGTATGAGAGAACAGGATATGGTGAAGAGTAACTTGGTGACGTTCCTGCGAGCTAGGACGCTTCCCAGACAACGTTGGCACCCTGTTAGTAGGGCATATGTCACCCCTGGGCACGTCCCTGCAACGTCGGTAGCTACTTTGCAGGCGAAGACCACCTTTGGGAAGGGGAGCATGTTCCCATGTTCCCCTTCAAAATTGGCCATTGTGGGATCCCTTCCCTCCCAAATGATAAGGGAAGAGGACCCGGGCCACCGCTATATATAGAGGATAGGATACTTCATAGAGGGGGGCCCAATTCATTCGTTCACCCACTAGCTCCGCACAAAGCCACCAAGCCTCCGGAGGCCCTCAAGAACACTGTACTAGTTCATCCACCCACCTCCAAGACAAGCAATCCACCAAAGCAGGAGTAGGGTATTACGCTTCTCAGCGGCCCGACCCTGGGTAAACTGTCGTGTTCTATGTCTTCCTCACCATCGAGTGAGTTCCTTGTGCTGTCCATCGAATAGCGAGCTAGGAGAGGTTAGGTCGGAAGAGATCTTCGTAAACGCCCCTGAGTTGGAATCTTTAGGGTTTTGCGGAGCCCGAAATCCGACATACTCAATATATTCAATATTAAGCAAAGTTCATGCTGAATTTTTGTGTTTTTCCATGTGATCAGACTTCTTTAGAATCAGTTAGACTATAAATATGACAAGTATTAATTGCATTTGCTTAAGTTCGAAACCTTCTTTGGTTTTTTAGGGACCATGAGGCGCAAGATCTACAAGGTCTGCCAAAATACATGTATGGACAGTCTCAAAAGTGGAGTGCAGTTCGGGGTATTTTTGAGAAAGGAATTTAAAAAATTAGTGGTAATGTTCTTTAACTTGAATTTATTTTGAATTCTGATCATTTGCTCAACTGTTTTACTGACATTATTGTTTATTATTAACTGCTTCATAGTGTGTTCCACGCAACATGAGGGAGGACTTCAACAATCTATATGGTAATGTGTTGTACTTTGAGGATGATGAGGAGCGTGAATTGGAATTGGATCTGCACAAAGGAAAGAATAGAAGCATTATATATGGTCATGTATGGGAGCAGTACATTGAAGTGAATAATTTTAAAGGAGGAGAACTCATAGTCTTTTCACTAAAATGATAGGTTAACAGGTTAAGGACATTATATGTCAACAACCATGATGATGATGATGACCAAGATGACCATAATGACAATGACATCCAAGATGAAGATGGGGACAACCAAGATGACGAAGAGGACATCAAAGATGAAGATGATTGTCCTATACTTTCCACAATTTTTTCTCAAAGGATGAAGAAGCTTGCTCGGGACAATAAAGCTAATGTGGAAGTGACGTTACCATCATCTTTGGCCTTATTTGGGAAACCCTTTGGGAACCATCTAACAAGAACCAACATGGTAAAAAAAGTTATGGATATATGTTTTATATTCTTTCATCTCCTTTTGATCATACCCAAGTATGGTGAGATGTCTAATATTTCCTCTCTATTTTCTCTTGATGATGGGAATTTCAGAAGTTACCTTTGAAGATGTTTTTCGGAGACATCCTCACCCCCCCCCCCCCCCCCCGTCGACACCGCCGGAGTAATCCATGGACCAAGTGGGCCTGTAACGAACGTCGAATACAAGACAGAATCCGACGGGTGCATACCATTCCATAAGTATGGCTGGCGGGACTTTATGAAGAGAAAGAGAGAACTAAGGGTGGACACCCTTTTGGTAATCACTATAGAGAAGACCAACCGCAAAGACTCTCAGATGATGGCTATTGTTGACCATGTTTAGAACTAAGTCATGAATATATCAAACAAAGAACTATTAGTTAATTAATTAGTATATTAAGATGAATGTGATACATTGATGTTTGTCTCTTATGTCGAACAACTTTCAAGTGATATATCGAGAATTAATTAGTATGTTAAGATGAATTCATTCTGCTGATATATTGAAAATTGTCCGTGCTCATCCATGTGTAGTGACGGACAGAGCGTCGCAACAGCTAAGGTGGCAGTTGTGGGACGCAACAGAAGCCAGTTGTGGGGGCGGGTTAGAAGGCCCGATATTAGAAACTACATAACGGTGGCAGGCTGGACTTACGACCCGACACTCAAAGGTCATACCAGTGGTTGGTGAGCACCTGCCACTGATGGGTTTATAGTAATGGCAGGAGGTTAGTGGCGGGCGGCCCTGAGGCCCTTGCCTGCCTCTGCTAGGCTTTTCCCACCCGCCACTTCTAGGCATTCTTGGAGTAGTGTCACACAATCAAGCTCCCAACTCTCTTTGATGGTTCCATAGTATACCTGTTTATCATCTTCGTTCATAGTTAGGCATTCCATTCAAACAATGTTGTTCTGATATGAGGTCTTAGCATCACGTTCCTCAATGTAGAACATGTTGCAATTTATGTCATACGCTTGTTGCTTGATAATCGTAGGTGATGGATTTTGTCCCAGCCACATTGCAAGGTCATCTTCAGATCCACATGCCAGATGACCCTTCAGCCATCTTACGTAGTCCTTATTGTGTGGATTGTTCTCTGCAACTGATGAAAGCACATGGGGTAAGTTGCTTCATCATATCTCCTTCACGTGTTCTTTAGCATAAGTGTCAAGTGTCAGGCTGTTAGGTAGTACGTCAAATGGGCTTGATCCTCCTTATCTCTAGGTGCACTAAAATGCACGCCGACAAGGACTGGATTACCAACCATCCTTCCCTCATTGAGAGAGAGGGACACACCTATAGGTCTTTGTTTCATGTATTCGGTGAATAAGTCAACCACCTCCTCCATAATACTTTATCTCGTCAACAAAGTGCATAGTGAGATAGACCATGGGATCAAAGAATGGTGGTGGGAAGAACATGTCCAATTTTGACAATATTCTTGCCATATTAGCTTGCATGTGATCAATCTCTTCAATATATACCACCTTCTACCATGGTTTGTTGAAGAAATCAGATAGATCAATCATTGTGTTTCTTATGTATCCATGCATCATATTCCTTATGGACATTGGGCGGATTTGTGTCGAATTACGTGGCAATTGATGTCTAATATGCAACCTTCTCCTTGTAGACGTTGTTGGACCTCCAAGTACAGAGGTTTGTAGGACAGTAGAAATTTTCCCTCAAGTGGGTGACCTAAGGTTTTATCAATCTGTGGGAGGCGTAGGATGAAGATGGTGTCTCTCAAGCAACCCTGCAACCAAATAACAAAGAGTCTCTTGTGTCCCCAACACACCCAATACAATGGTAAATTATATAGGTGCACTAGTTCGGTGAAGAGATGGTGATACAAGTGCAATATGGATAGTAGGTATAGGTTTTTGTAATCTGAAATTATAAAAACAGCAAGGTAATTAATAATAAAAGTGAGCACGAACGGTATTGCAATGCGTGGAAACAAGGCCTAGGGTTCATACTTTCACTAGTGAAGTTCTCTCAACAATGATAACATCATTAGATCATATAACTAGCCCTCAACATGCAACAAAGAGTCACTCCAAAGTCACTAATAGCGGAGAACAAACGAAGAGAATATTGTCGGGTACAAAACCACCACAAAGTTATTCTTTATGATCGATCTATTAAAAACTCCATAGTAAAATAACACGAAGCTATTCTTTTCATTCAATCTATCCTAGAGTTCGTACTAGAATAACATCTTAAGACACACATAAACCAAGACCCTAATGTCACCTAGATATTCCACTGTCACCTCAAGTATCTCTGGGCATGATTATACGATATGGATTACACAATCTCAGAATCATCTATTCAACCAACACATAGAACTTCAAAGAGTGCCCGAAACTTTCTACCGGAGAGTTAAAACGTGTGCCAACCCATATGCATAGGTTCCCGATGTCACGAAACCCACAAGTTGATCACCAAAACATACATCAAGTACTTACATGAATATCCCATTGTCACCATAGATAGACACGTGCAAGACATATATAAAGTGTTCTTAAAGACTCAATCCGATAAGACAACTTCAAAGGGGAAACTCAATTCATTACAAGAAGAGAGAGGGGGAAGAACATCATAGGATCCAAATATAGTAGCAAAGCCCGCGGTACATCGAGATCATGACATCTCAAGAACACGAGAGAGAGAGATCAAACACATAGATACTGGTACATACCCTCAGACCCGAGGGAGAACTACCCCTCCTCGTCATGGAGATCGTCGGGATGATGAAGGTGGCCACCAGAGATGGATTCCCCCTCTGGCAGGGTGCCGGAACGGGCTCCCGATTGGTTTTTGGTGGCTACAGAGGCTTGCGGCAGCGGAACTCCCGATCTAGGTTTATTTCCGGAGGTTTCTGTATTTATAAGACCAGATGGAATCAAGAACAAGTTAGGGGGACCCCGAGGGAGTCACGAGCCCCCCAGGCGCGCCCAGGGGGGTGGGCGCGCCTCCCTGGTTTGTGGCTTCCTCGGGACTCCTCTCCGATATCTTTTTCTTCTCTTATTTTGATATTTTCCATAAAAAATCGCGGCAGAAGTTTTATTTCATTTGGACTCCGTTTGATATTCCTATCTGAAAAAGATCAAAAACAAGGAAAAAACAGGAACTGGCACTGGGCTCTAGGTCAATGGGTTAGTCCCAAAAATAATATAAAATAGCATATTCATCCATATAAAACATCCAAAGTTGATAATATAATAGCATGGAACGATAAAAAATTATAGATATGTCGGAGACGTATCAAGCATGCCCAAGCTTAATTCCTGCTCGTCCTCGAGTAGGTAAATTATAAAAACAGAATTTTTGATGTGGAATGCTACCTAACATATATTGTGGCATGAATATTCAGATCCATATGATTCAAGACAAAAAGTTTAATGTTGACATAAGAACAATAATACTTCAAGCATACTAACAAAGCAATCATGTCTTCTCAAAATAACATGGCCAAAGAGACTTATCCCTACAATATCATATAGTCTGGCTATGCTCCATCTTCCCCACACAACGTATTTAAATCTTGCACAACCCCGGTATTAGTCAAGCAATTGTTTTCACACTTTTACTTTCTTAAACCTTTTCAACTCTCACGCAATACATGAGCGTGAGCCATGGACATAGCACTATAGGTGGAATACAATATGGTGGTGGTTGTGAGGTAAAAAGGAGGAGATGGTCACATCAACTAGGCGTATCAACGGGCTATGAAGGTGCCCATCAATAGATATCAATGTGAGTGAGTAGGGACTGCCATGCAAGATATGCGCAAGAGCTATAAGTTTATGAAAGCTCAAAAAGTAACTAAGTGGGTGTGCATCCAACTCGCTTGCTCACAAAGACCTAGGGCAATTGAGGATGCCCATCATTGGAATATACCAGCCAAGTTCTATAACGAAAATTCCCACTACTATATGAAAGTGACAATATATGAGACTCTCTATTATGAAGATCATGGTGCTACTTTGAAGCACAAGTGTGGTAAAGGATAGTAGCATTGTCCCTTCTCTCTTTTTCTCTCTCTTTTTTTGTTTGGGCTCTTTGGCCTCTTTTTTTCATTTTTTCATTCATTGTTTTGGTGGGCCCTTTGGCCTCTTTTATTTTCTTCTTATTTTAAGTCCGGAGTCTCATCCCAAATTGTGAGGGAATCATAGCTTAAGTCCTTTCCTCACATGGGACAATGGTGTAATAATGATGATCATCATACTTTTATTTACTTACAACTCGATACTTAGAACAAAGATATGACTCTATATGAATGCCTCCGGCAGTGTACCAGGATGTGCAATGACTCATGAGTGACATGTATGAAAGGTAACGGTGGCTTTGCCACAAATACGATGTCACTACATGATCATGCAAAGCAATATGACAATGATGATGCGTGTCATGATAAATGGAATGGTGAAAGTTGCATGGCAATATATCTCGGAATGGCTATGGAAATTCCATGATGGGTAGGTATGGTGGCTGTTTTGAGGAAGGTATATGGTGGGTTTATGCACCGGCAAAAATTGCGCGACATTAGAGAGGCTAGCAATGCTGGAAGGGTGAGAGAACCTATATACCATGGAATCACATTAGTCAAAGAGAACTCACATACTTGTTGCAAAAGTTTTATTAGTAATCAAAACAAAGTGCTAGACGCATGCTCCTAGGGGAAGGGTTGGTAGGAGTTAACCATCGCGCGATCCCGACCGCCACACAAAGGATGTCAATCAATAAAAATATCATGCTCCGACTTCCTAGCATAGCAGTTCACCATACATGCATGCTACGAGAATCACAAACACTAACACAAGAATTTCTACCAATCCATAATTACTCACTAGCATGACTCTAATATCACCATATTTATATCTCAAAACTATATGCAAAGAATCAAACTTCTTATAGTATTCGATGCACTCTATATGAAAGTTTTTATTATATCCCTCTTGGATGCCCATCATATTAGGACGAGATTCATAACCTAAGCAAATTACCATGCTGTTTAAGACTCTCAAAATAATATAAGTGAAGCATGAGAGTTCAACTATTTCTATAAAATAAAACCATTTCAATGCTCTACAAAGATATAAGTGAAGCACTAGAGAAAAAGACAAACTACTCCACAAGATATAAGTGAAGCTCAATGAGTAGTTGAATAATTATGTGGCTATGTGAAGACTCTCCCATCTGAGAATTTCAGATCCTAAGTACCTTATTCAAACAAAAAAAACTTCAAGTATAGCACGAAACATATGAAGAAGCAAAAACTTAGGTTCAACCGATACTAACCGATAATTGTTGTAGAACAAACGTGGGATGCCAACCGGGGCATCCCCAAGTTTAGACGCTTGAGACTTCTTGAAATATGGATTGGGGATGACTTTGGCGTCCCCAAGCTTGATCTTTTGGTGTCTCCTTAATTCCTCTCATATGACGGTTTCCGAAATCTTAAAAACTTCATCCACACAAAACTCAATCAAGAACTCGTGAGATAGGTTAGTATAAATCAATGCAAAACTTTATCATCCTCTACTTTAGAAAATCACTAAAATAATTATTTGAAATTGCATACTAAATGCCTCTGCATATTTAAAACTCCCATGCTCAAATGGAATCATTAAACAAGCAAACATATGCGAACAATGCAAACATAACATCAATCTGCCTAAACAGAACAGTCTGTGAAGAATGCAACAAGATCCATACTTAATTAACTCCAAAAAATCTGAAAAACTTCCACGCTGTAGAGAATTTATAAGAGCATACGTGTCCAAATTTCAAGTTATTCTGACATACAGAAAATTCTAGGGATTTTTTGCTCTACAAGCAAACTTTCTGTTTTGGAACAACAACTCCTAAACTTGCAAATTAAGCATGGTAAAGGCTATCCTTCACATTTTTATTGAACTAAATGATGCAAAACATTAATATAAATAACAGAAAGCAATTAATAATAAAAGAAAATGACGCTCCAAGCAAAACACATATCATGTGGTGAATAAAAGTATAGCCTCAAGTAAAGTTACCGATGGATTGAAGACGAAAGAGGGGATGCCTTCCCGGGGCATCCCCAAGCTTAGGCTTTTTGTTATCCTTGAATATGGCTTGGGATGCCTTGAGCATCCCCAAACTTAGGCTCTTGCCATTCCTTGTTCCTTTTTTCATCCAAACTTTACCCAAAACTTGAAAACTTCACAACACAGAACTTAACGGAACTTCGTGAGATGGGTTAGTATAATGAAGACAAATCATTCATTTTGGTAATGTCAAGACAATATTCATAAATGTTCCCACACAATTCCTATTGTATCTTATCATTTCCACAATTTATATCACTTAATATAATCTATGGAAACACTAAAACAAGCAAACTATGCATTGAAAACAGAATCTGTCAAGAACAGAACAGTCTATAATGATCTGAATGATAACCATACTTATGCACCTCCAAAAGTTCTGAAAAACTATGACAGTTAAGGAAATTTTTATATCAATCAGAAGCAAAAAGAATCAGTTCAATATCTCTCTCTGGATAGGAATGAAAAATAATTTCGTGAGCGCAAAGTTTCTGTCTTTTTCAGCATGATCAAACAACTATCACCCAAACTAATCATAAAGGCTTTACTTGGCACTTTATTGAAACTAAGGCA
This sequence comes from Hordeum vulgare subsp. vulgare, assembly GCF_904849725.1. Taxonomy (NCBI): domain Eukaryota; kingdom Viridiplantae; phylum Streptophyta; class Magnoliopsida; order Poales; family Poaceae; genus Hordeum; species Hordeum vulgare. The sequence goes on along the minus strand of NC_058522.1, from coordinate 342,614,147 downwards.
ATAAAACATGATTAATACAGTAGCTTAATCATGTTAACACACAAAAAAAGTAAGGATACATATTGGGTTGTCTGCCAACAAGCACTTTTCTTTAATGCCTTTCAAGCTAGGCATGATGATTTCAATGATCCTCACATAGAAGATAAGAATTGAAACATAACGAGAGCATCATGAAGCATATGGGTAACACATTTAAGTCTAACCCACTTCCTATGCATAGGGATTTTGTGATCAAACAATTTATTGGAGCAAGAATCACCTAGCATAGGAAGATAAAATAAGCATGACTTCAAAAGTTTCAACACATGGAGAGGAAGCTTGATATTATTGCAATATGTAGAAGCATATGATCCTCTCTCATAATAATTTTCAGTAGCATCATGAATGAATTCAACAATATAACCAGCGCCGAACGCATTCTTTTCACGATCTACAAGCATAGAAATTTTACTACTCTCCACATAAGGAAATTTATTCTCATCAATAGTAGTGGGAGTATCGTAAAAGACTTGAACACTACGAATTGTTTCCGTATTAAAAGAGTAATGTTCAGTAAGAGGGTACTCATAATCGTGACAAGTTTTATTATTATTCTTCTTTATAGCATGAGTATCGTCACAATAATCATCATAGATAGGGGGCATTCTTTGATCATAATAATTTTGATCATTCAAAGTGGGGGAACTAAAAAGATCATCTTCATCAAACATAGCATCCAAAATCTTGTGGCTTTGCATATCATTAGCATCATGGGTATTTAAAGAATTCATACTAACAACATTGCAATCATGCTCATCATTCACATATTTTATGCCAAGCATTCTATGTAATTCTTCTTTTAGCACTTGAGCACAATTTTCATTTCCATCATTTTCATGAAAGACATTAAAAATATGAAGCATATGAGGTAACCTTAATTCCATTCTTTGTAGTTTTTCTACTAATAAAATAAACTAGTGATAAAACAAGAAACTGAAAGATTCAATTACAAGATCTAAAGATATACCTTCCAACGCTAACCTCCCCGGCAACGACGCCAGAAAAGATCTTGATGTCTACTACGCAACCTTCTCCTTGTAGACGTTGTTGGGCCTCCAAGTGCAGAGGTTTGTAGGACAGTAGCAATTTTCCCTCAAGTGGGTGACCTAAGGTTTATCAATCCATGGGAGGCGTAGGGTGAAGATGGTCTATCTCAAGCAACCCTGCAACCAAATAACAAAGAGTCTCTTGTGTCCCCAACACACCCAATACAATGGTAAATTGTATAGGTGCACTAGTTCTGTGAAGAGATGGTGATACAAGTGCAATATGGATAGTAGATATAGGTTTTTGCAATCTGAAATTATAAAAAACATCAAGGTAATTAATAATAAAAGTGAGCACGAACGGTATTGCAATGCATGGAAACCAGGCCTAGGGTTCATACTTTTACTAGTGATGTTCTCTCAACAATGCTAACATAATTGGATCATATATCTAGCCCTCAACATGCAACAAAGAGTCACTCCAAAGTCACTAATAGCGGAGAACAAACGAATAGATTATTGTCGGGTATGAAACCACCACAAAGTTATTCTTTTTGATCTATCTATTCAAGAGTCCGTAGTAAAACAACACGAAGCTATTCTTTCCGTTCAATCTATCCTAGAGTTCGTATTACAATAACACCTTAAGACACACATCAACCAAGACCCTAATGTCACCTAGATACTCCATTGTCACCTCAAGTATCCGTGGGCATGATTATACGATATGCATCACACAATCTCAGAATCATCTATTCAACCAACACATAGAACTTCAAAGAGTGCCCCAAAGTTTCTACCGGAGAGTCAAAACGTGTGCCAACCCATATGCATAGGTTCCTGATCTCACAAAACCCGCAAGTTGATCACCAAAACATACATCAAGTACTCACATGAATATCCCATTGTCACCACAGATAGACATGTGCAAGACATACATCAAGTGTTCTTAAAGACTCAATCCGATAAGACAACTTCAAAGGGGAAACTCAATTCATTACAAGAAGGGAGAGGGGGGAAGAACATCATAGGATCCAACTATAGTAGAAAAGCCCGCAGTACATCGAGATCATGACATCTCAAGAACACGAGAGAGAGAGAGGGATCAAACGCATAGCTACTGGTACATACCCTCAGCCCCGAGGGAGAACTACTCCCTCCTCGTCATGGAGATCGCCGGGATGATGAAGGTGTCCACCGAAGATGGATTCCCCCTCCGGTAGGGTGCCGGAACGGGCTCCGGATTGGCTTTTGGTGGCTACAAAGGCTTGCGGCAGCGGAACTCCCGATCTAGGTTTATTTCTGGAGGTTTCTGTATTTAGAAGACCAGATGGCATCGAGAACAAGTCAGGGGGACCCATGAGGGAGTCATGAGCCCCCAGGCGCGCCCAGGGGGGTGGGCGCGCCTCCCTGGCTCGTGGCTTCTTCGGGACTCCTCTCCGGTATCTTTTTCTTCTGCTATTTTTGATATTTTCCATAAAAAATCACGGCGAAAGTTTTATTTCGTTTGGACTCCGTTTGATATTGCTATATGAAAAAGATAAAAAAAACAAGGAAAAAACAGGAACTGGCACTGGGCTCTAGGTCAATAAGTTAGTCCCAAAAATAATATAAAACATCCAAAGTTGATAATATAATAGCATGGAACGATCAAAAATTATAGATACGTTGGAGACGTATCAACAATCATGTACTTCATCTGAGCCAACTTATTTTTAGACAAGCTATCAAACACAAGACTTATAATGTTTGCGGAGTAGGAAGAAGGTTTCTTAATTGACAACAAATAGTCGAAGAAATCTTTTACTTCTATTTTAGTAAGATGGTAACTCTTGTGAAGGTGGAGCAATTTATCACCATCTCCTTCTTCATTCGTGCGTTCTGGTTGATCACTGATACGTCTCCAATGTATCTATAATTTTTAATTGTTCCATGCTGTTGAGGATATTATCCCACCGTATCACCCGCCCTATCAGGCCGGGTCAAGAAGATGGCGGCTCAACTTTCGTACTCAAGATGGGCCCTCACATACAACGCAGAAGGCGCAATGCAGTTTATTAAAGTAAGCGAGTGGTGGCCGAGGACACGAAGATGGCGACACTTGGCCCAGAAGGTAGAAGGTCGCCAGGAGTATCCTTGCTAAAAGAGCAAGGCGAGTTAGGCCCCTGAGTCGCGATGCTCAGGGGTGACGTACGAGCGGCTTCATACCTCCAGTTGTCTGACCCCTGCACTGGCGTGGGCATAGTCGTAGGTGGACTGGGTTGGCTTCTTGGCCAGCTATGGGCATAGTCATTGGTGGACTGTGTTGATTTCCTTGCGAGCTATGGGCATAGTCATTGGCGGACTGTGTTCATTTCCTCGCCAGTTGCAGGCGTAGTCATTGCCGGACTGAGTTGATTGCCTCCGTATTCTCCCCAATGTGGAGTGTAGGGTTGCCACTAGGCGTGGGATGGACCCCTCCGCGTCGTCAGGGGGGGCTGGGCGTATACAACCTCGGCTCGTTATTACGTGAGTGTGACGGTGGGGGTGTATCCGGGAGGTCGCGAGGACGCTTTGGCCTCGCGAGTGTCCCTACCCCTGAGGCATAGGTGCCTGATTCCTTTGAGTCTTCTCCCCTGCGCGGATCATAGGGCTTCCACTAGGCGTGGGATGGACCCCTCTGCATCCTCGGGGGGCCTTAGGCTTATACAGCCTCGGCTCGTTATTATGTGAAAGTATCACGATGGGGGTGTATCTGGGAGGTCGTGAGGACGCTTTGGCCTCGCGAGTGTCCCTACCCCCAAGGCATTAGGTGCCTGATTCCTTTTGGGTCATTGGTAAACCCTGCTGACTTCTTCTTCTTCGGGAGGGAGGCTGGGTGTCTGCTGATTCTGGAGGCCTGTAAGGATAAGCTTTAGCCGGAGCCCCCAAGCGGGGAGACGACCGCCCAAAGATGCAAGCAAGGTAGAGCGTTAGGGTTTGAAGTGGGTGCGACAGAAATAACAGAAGGATGCGTAAATGAAAGTGGCGGCTAGGGGGTGCCCTGGACTCCTGGAGGCCTCATGGCCCTGTGGGCGCCCTCGCATGGAGTTAGCCAAAAAGTTACCTGACATCAGCCAACAAAAAGTCACCTCGCGGCCATGCCGCTAAAGCTCCGAGGGCGCCGCTGTCACCCGATCTCCTGCTTCCACGATCGTGACCCTCACGGGTCCACCGTCTCCCGAGGCTTGGGACCTTCGCTTGGCCCGAGCATCTCCTCCACTCCCTCACCACGCCCCAGCAGGCAAGGCATGAGCATGGCCTGCTAGAGCCGTCGGTAGGTGGAAGCCGCTTTCCCCAGCCCGAAGGGAATGAGGGTGCCGGCGCATAGGCACACCCACCGATGGTCAACTCGCGCGGTCCAGAAGGGGCCTTGAGCCGCAGCTCCGTCGATTGCGATAGCATTGACGCAGATGCGGGACTGATCGACCATGCCGACGACGGTGACTGCGATTGATGGTGCAGGGGAGTCCCTGCCTTGCACAGCGTGGGCCTCTTGAAGTTCTTGGATTGCTCTGATGACGGACTCACGTGTGCAGGAGTGCGCCCTTGGGTTGTGCTCGAGCGCCACCCTCGCCTCACTGGTCAAGCCGGGGACCTCCCCGGTGGGAGCCCCTAGTCCTAACCTCAGGGGGCGCCGAGTGCGGCTTCCTATGCGATGGGAGGCATGACCACGTCCCCGGGCTCATAGCTCGAAGCCCCAGGTCGCTCTGTGGGGAAGGAGCTGCTTCTTCTTCTTGCACGGGTCCTCGCGAGATAGCTCGTCTTCTTCGTCGTCTGAGTGTTCCGCCGCTGCTGCGCGTTAAGCACGTTCGAGTGTACAAACGACATCCTTCTCATCGCAGGCGATGGTTATGACGCCGCCTCTCCCTAGCATCTTGCGGATATTATAGCCATGGTACGTCACTGCCATGAACTTGGCAAGAGCCGGGTACCCAATGATCATGTTGTACGGCACGTGGATGTGCGCGATGTCGAAGACGATGATCTCAGTGTGGTTTGTATTTTGCGCTCACTGAAGGTGACTGGCAGATGTACCTGCCCGATGGGCACGATGGACGCCTCCGTAACTCCTAAGAAGGGCTTGGTCGTCATGAGCTGTTCATATCGTAGCTGGAGTTTCTCGAAGGTCTCGGCTGAGCGGACGTTGGGCCCCGCGCCACTGTCGATAAGGGTCTTGGTGATGAGGACATTGTTGATGGTCGGCGTGCACATCATGGGGAGTTTGCTGGCCATGAACGAGCACCTAAGCTGATCACTTGGGTCGAAGGTGATGGTGGTTTGGGACCAGTTGAGGGGGCACATAGCTTCAAGCTTCGGTAGAATGGAATTCACCTCCCGTGCGAACTGCTTGAAGGCGCGGTTGGAGGTCGGGGTCTGGCGCCACCCAGGATGGAGGCCACTGTCCCTGACCTCCTGGAAGCCCCCAGCCCCATCATCTTGCTTGTCTTCATCCCTCCTTCTGGGTGGCAGAGGCAACGGAGGCAGCCCAGCCTCACGAGGTTGGTCGCAGCGTTGCCCTCCTAAGGGTCGTCGCGCCAGTGGTCGTCCTGAGCCTGGTCGCGCGAGCGGTCCTCCTGAGTCTGGCCGCGCCAACGGTGTTCATGAGGCTGTTCACGCCACCCGTCACGTAGCTTCCGGTCATCCCAACGGCCTCCACTATGACCACCGCCGCGCGCGGGGCCTCTGTCTCCCCATCCAGGGCGCCTGCTGAAGTGCTCGACACGGACTAGTCGGAGCTCTTGGCACTCGGAGGTATCATGGATGCTGGTGCCATGGAAGATGCACATTGCCCCCCTTCTAACGGACGCTCTCGCGCTCGGTCGTACTTCATCTCAGGCTCGGCTACAAACACCACAGGAGCTTTGCGCTTCGTCTCCTTGGCCTTGGTCTTCTTCTCTTCTGGTTCCGCCGCCTGAGGCCCGAGGAGTGACACGCGACCTTCTTCAGCCCTGGCGCACATGTTTCCAGGTTGAACATCTCCAGTGCAGTGCTGACTTAATCACTCATGGCGAGCTCTTCCTTGATCTTGAGGTCGGTGACTCGATCACAGAAGGCCGAGGTGACAGCCTCGTCCGACGCCTTGGGGATCTTGAGCCGCATGGCCGTGAAGCGCTGTATGAACTTGTGCAGGGTCTCTCCCTCCTGCTGCTTGATGCGCTGCAGGTCGTTCATGGTGGGAGCACGGTCGTGGGTGCCCTAGAAGTTGGCGATGAAGCGTTCACGCAGACCATCCCAGGAGGTGATGGACACCTTTGGGAGGTTGAGAAGCCAAGAGAGCGCGCCGCCCTTGAAGGCCATGGGGAACCAGCAAGCCATGACCTTGTCGCCCCCTCCTACCGCTCTGATGCTCAGCGTGTCGAGTTGCAGGAACTCGGTCGGGTCCAGGGTGTCGTCGTAGCGCGGGGGTAGGTCAGGCTTGAACTCGCAGGGCGACACAGTTGGGTAGAGCTCAGGGGCAATGGCGAGGTATCCCACCGGCCCGACGGGTGTAGCGTGCGCGGGGCGACCTAGTCCTGTTGCTCCAACGGTTCTGCTTCGAGTGGGGTACGCTTGCGGCCCGGGACCTATAGCGCCAAGAGCGTGCGTTCGTCGGCGCGTGGTCGAGCAAACACCTGACAACTTGCTTAGTCTCCTAGCTTCGCCCTGGGTTTGTGAGGCCGGTCGTGGGGACGTGCTTCCAACCTCGGCTCAGGGCGTGCTTCACGCTGCAGAGGTGGGGGCAGCGCGTCCTGCTCCTCGTCATTCGCCTGGGACGGTTCGTGTCGAAACGAGTAGGAGAGCACCAGAGAATCACTGGCAGTGGCGACGAGTTCCTCGATGCGTTGGAGCCAGTCATTGTGGCGGTCAGGGGCGGGTCGGTAGCGGAGCAGCTCGGTGGCCATGGCAAGTGCGTGCCGGCCATGTGGCATCTCCGGCCGGGTGCGCGAGGCCAACCCGGAAGCCAGGACGAGCGACGGAGTGGAGGTGCGGCCGTCGGGGTGCTCGGTAGCCGACTGGGAGGAAACTTGATGTTCTTGAGCTTCGGGGCCCGTGGCGGCGTTCACCACCGGCGATGGTGACCGGCACGCGCCGGCGGGGCCTAAGGAAGCCATCTGAGCAATGTGGGTGGCGCGACACTCGGTGCGAGCCCGACAAGCCTCAACCATCGGAGTGGCGAAGCTTGGTGAAGGCGAAGCTTGGAGGAAACCTTGAGACGCCCCCTACCTGGCGCGCCAAATGTCGGATTTCGGGATCCGCAAAACCCTAAAGATTCAAACACAGGGGCGGGTACGAAGATCTCCCGAGGGCTCCCCTGACCTAACTCGCTACTCGTCGAGGGTGGCAAAGAACTCACTCGATGGTGAGAAAGACACAGATAACGATAGTTTACCCAGGTTTGGGCCGCTGGGAAGCGTAATACCCTACTCGTGCTTCGGTGGATTCTCTCTCATGGACGTTGGCGGATGAACTAGTACAACGTTCGAGGGCCTGTGGAGGTTGGATGGCCTTGGTGTGGTGCCAATGGGCGAATGAATGGATCGGGTCGGAGTGGATGAGATTGGATCACCCTCTATGAAGCAACCTACCCTCTATATATAGTGGCGGCTCGGGTCCTCTTCCCTTATTGTTTCCACGGGAAATGGATCCCACAATGGCCAGTTTTAAAGGGGAACAGCAGAACATGCTCCCCGTGCCCAAAGGTGGTCTTCGCCTGCAAAGTGGTTGTCAGCGTAGCAGGGTCGGGTCCAGGGATGACGTCCGTATTGCTGGCGGGCGGTGATGGCCTTGTTGCACCAGAATGGAAACCTTTGGAAGATGCCTTGGGAACGTGCGTACTTCCTTGCCCCCTTTGCACTAAAGGGGAAACTGCTCCATCCTGTTGTCCGCTGCTCGCGTGTCCTTCCTCCGTGTCATCCTTGACTCGTGAGGTCGGGTCTCGCTTCAGAATCTTCGCCGCCCCGGAGGGGTCCTGAGGAGGCCCCTGCGGGTCTTGGTGCTGCTCCTCCTCGCGAGGCTCGGGCCCTCGCGAGGGCCTTGCCCTGAGTGGTGCCGTGCCTAGTTGGTTTTTGGTCGATGAAGTGGGCCAGCCCTGGGCCACAGGCAGACATGTCTGGGTACCCCTATACCGAGAACACGACAGGCGGTGAATATGGTAGACCTGGCGGGTGCCAAATAACTTAACTGGTCGGAGGAGCCGATGACTTGGACCAGGGAGGATCACCCGCCTCGAGTTGATAACCCAGGGGGCCTGGCCTTGGAAGTGGCACCTCAGGTCGGTAGATACACCCTTTTGAAGGTTCTCATGGATGGTGGAGTATTATCAATATTTTGTATTACGATACCTTTCGGCGGATGAATTTGTCTGAGGGTAATTTGCTGCCATCAACGATTGTTTTTCATGGCATTGTGCCTCGTAAGTCGGCATACCTTTTCGGGAGATTTAAGAAAAATGTTGCTTTTGGTGATGAATATAATTACCAAAGCGAAGATATCATGTTTGAGGTGGTCAAGATTAAGAGTCCTTCTCACGCACTATTTGGCCGGCCGGCTACGCTCGCTTCATAGCTTGACCCTCCTATGTTTATCTTAAGCTTAACATGTCGAGTCACAAAGGCACCATTACTGTGAATGGAAGCTGAAAGATTGCATAGGAATTCGAGGAAGGGGATGCAACTTATGTGGAGTTAGCCTGTGCCACACATGAGTTAAATTTTCATACAGAGAATGTTCATCCGACTGACATGAGTCCTCTCCAAAAGCCCAACACCGATTCTGAGCCGCCCCTCAAGTTCAAACCAACTGATGATACCAAACAGGTCGATTTCACTCCTGGCGACTCATCTAAGCAATTCACCATTGGGACAGGTTTGGATCCCACATAGGAAAGCGTGCTCATCGAATTCATCCATGAGTATCGGGATAGCTTGCATGGAGTTCCGAGAGAATTCGCTAAGAGCCACCTTAATATGGATCCTAAGATGAAGCCCGTATGGCAATACCTTCGTCGTTTCAACAAAGAGAAACGCAGGGCCGTTTGGGAAGAACTTGCCCGGCTCCTAGCTGCTAGGTTCATCGTTGAATATTTTCACCCTGATTGGTTAGCTAACCCGGTGCTGGTTTTAAAGAAGAATGGCACTTTTTGTATATATATTGATTACACCAACCTCAGTAGGGCTTGCCAAAAGGATCATTTTTCTCTTCCCCGTATTGACAAGATCATTGATTCTATGACGGGCTGTGAGCGTTTATGTTTTCTAGATGCGTACTCAAGTTATCACCAGATCAAAATGGCCAAGTAAGATCAAGAGAAGACAACTTTTATAACCCCTCTCGGTGCGTTATGTTATGTTTCCATGCCTTTTGGACATAAGAGCGCGTGGGCGATTTACCAGCGCTGCATCTAGAACTTTTTGCATGGTCAGATTGGACGCAACGTTCATGCTTATGTTGATGACACCATGGTGAAGTCCCAGAAAAAGGAAACGCTTTTGTAAGATCTCAAGGAGACGTTTGATAAGCTCTGAGTCTATCACATGAAGATTAACCCGACCAAGTGTGTCCTTGGCGTTCCTGCATGCAAGCTCCTAGGATTCCTGGGTTCCGAGCGTGGAACTGGGGCTAACCCGGACAAGATCAAGGAAATAACTTCCTTGGGCAAGCCAGCCAACCTCAACAAAGTTCTACGGATGGCGGGTTGCATTACGGCGTTGAGACGGTTCATAAACCGCCTTGGTGAGAAGGCTATTCCCCTCTATCAGCTACTGAAGAAGACGAATAATTTTGTTTGGACATATGCTGAAGAAGACCGACAATTTTGTTTGGACAGATGCGACTAATGAAGCTTTCGAGGCTCTCAAGAGGCAGTTGGCTGAACCGCCCATCCTGGCCGCCCCGACTAACAAAGAGCCATTACTCCTCTATATTGCCACTAATAATAAAGCGGTAAGTGTTGTAGTTGTTGTTAAGCTCAATGAGGCAGGAAATAAATACTCGGTTCAATGGCCGGTGTATTTTGTTAGCGAGGTTTTAACTCTGTCCAACCAGTGATACCCATATAGCCAGAAGCTGGACTTTGGGATGTTCATGGTGAGTCGCAAGTTGAAGCACTATTTCCAGGAACACCCAATTACCGTGGTTACATCCGCACCACTTGGTGACATCATATAGAACATGGAGGCCACTGGTCTAATTGCTAAGTGGGCGATCGAGCTTGGTACTCATCATGTGAAATACATGCCACGCACTGCCATCATATCTCAAGCATTGATGGACTTTATCAACAACTGGAATGAGTTACAGATTCCAGAAGATAGGCCCGATAGCACATACTAGACTATACATTTTGACAGTTCTCGGCAGTTGGAAGGCTCGGGGGCTGGTGTGGTGCTATGTTCTCCACGAGGGGACAAATTTTGTTATGTCTTACGACTCATGTTCCCTTGTACTAACAATGCAACTGAGTATGAAGCTCTTTTACACGGGCTTAGGATGGATAAGCAGATGAACCTGAGCCGGGTTAGATGCTTGGGCAACTCAGATTTTGAGGCACAGCAGGTCTCTGGGACTTGGGACTCAAAGGACCCCCTGATGGCGGCTTACTGATGACAAGATGATGTATATAATTCTCACACCTTGTTGGTTACCCCAAGTGGAAGGTTGAGATGTAGTCAGCAACAAGTTTTCCCTCACACGGGAACTGTAAGGTTGATCGAACCAGTAGGACTCCTAGGATCAACAAGTAGGCGTGCCACCCTGGCGCTAGCAGAAGACGTGTACCTGCACACACAAAAAATAACTTTGCTCCCAACTAGTAGAGATAGGTTGTCAATCTCTCCGGCCTTGTAGTTTGCAAAGGATCAAAACACAAGCGGGAAGGTAATAGTGATTGCAACAAAAAAGTAAATGAAAACGGTAAATAATGGAGGTGTAAACAATGATGATAATAAAAACTGGAGTAACATGATGTTCGCTAGTGATGTCTCTCTCCCAAAAGACGATAAACAACTATGCTTGGGTAAACAAATCATAGTTGGGCAATTGACGGAATAATGAACGCACCGCAATGCTAATTATGCTACTTGATAGTTACACGCTCAATAGTAATGTGCAGTACACCAAGACAAGTAGACCATTTATTCATCAGCATCTACTTACTAATCATCCACCTTGAGATATCTATTGAAAACATCTCTCCGGTATTAAGTTGTGAGCCCCACCCAAAGTGTAAACTGAAAGCAACGGACAACCGCATTAACAAACTATGCGTATGGTAAACAATCCTTGCAACCGTGATCACAAGCACCGTTGTTTACTCCCGGGTGGCAACAACACATCCCCTAGTCTCATGTTTCTGTCACTCAAACTAGACATCAAGGGGCATGAACCCACAATCATGCATAACTCTCCCTCTTGGAGTTACAATCTACTACTCGACGAAAGCAATAAATAGCAACAAAGAACATGCATGAATCACCAAGGAACATAATATAAAAGGATAATCAAATATATAACTGTTAACAATCTGAACATAATCTCATAATCCATCGGATCCCAACAGACCGTGCATAGCAATAGCAAGAGAATTGCATAGATGCCTTGATCATGTAGGGCAGCTCACAAGGACTAACCATTGAAGCGCAAGACTGGAGAGCAGACATCACATAGCTACTAGTCATGGACCCATGGTCCAAGGAGGACTACTCACGGCACGTCCGGGAAGCGTCCATTGCAGTGGAGAAGCTCTCAGAGGTCAATCCTCCCTCCGACAAGGTGCCGGGAAGAGGTCCCTTGACGCTCCCGATATCGGAAGTGCTGTGGCGGCAAAACGATGAAGAAATTAGCGATTCTGGAAGTCGTGGAAGGGTTTCCTCTTGGGATTCTAAATATAGGCCAAAGGAGGGACCGGAGGAGGTGGGGCCCACACCAGGCGGCCTCCTGGCGCGGCCTAGGGACTGGCCGCGACAGCAGGTCGCCTGGGCAGCCCCTGGGCCCCCTCTAGCCCATCTTCGGTGATCCGGAAGCTTCTGTTTCGCTGATTTTTTATATATTTTTCCTGGAATTTTTCGGTGTTCGGAAAATTGGGTAAAAGCCCGTGCAAAATAGACATTAGCACACAAAAACTGGCACTGGGTGCACTGAGTTAGTAGGTTAGTCCAAATATGTGTAAAATGATATAAAAGTGTAGCAAAACATATAACAATGTCACCAAAAAGATCATGGAACAAGCATAAATTATAGATACGGTTGGGACGTATCAACATCCCCAATCTTAAATTCTGCTCGTCCTTGAGTAGATAAATGATAACACAATAATTTCTGTGGTGACATGCTAACACACATATAAGAACTTCAATGTAAAGCAAGTAAGATATGCAATTCAAGTCAAGACAATAACAAGCAAGAGTTTATATCTAGTATTGAGATTAGCAAAGTAAGAACATAAAGGTGCAAGAGCTCTCGCTTCTTGGGACCCCGATCCTAAGCCATAGGAATCCAGCGTGTAACACATCGCATCTCTTTGCGGTCTGACGCATGGTTAACCCCACGGCTACAACCTTACATTAGCCGGGACCCTTTGCGCCTTTTGACTCGCGTATGCAATTGTGTTGCTAGCAATCCAATGACAAAGAACCCGGATCGACATGTCTAGTCATAAACCAAAGTGGTAGTTCCGCACAGGGACAGGCATACATGACCCAGCAAAGTAGGTGTCGGTCACCAGTGAATGTAGACGAGCCGTAGCAAGCTACAAGGACTCCATTACATCGCGTGACATTTCCCCAAAGGGGACAGACACTGCAGCTAAGAAGGACACATGTCGGTCAACCAATGTGTCCGGAGCAGTAGCGAACTACCATGGCTCGTTGGATCACAAAGGGGCATTTCTCTGTAAGGAATGCTACTAAACCCTACGACTAGATAATCGAACCCCATACATATCAATACGACACACGTACGCATGGCATACCGATATGTATAGATACATCGATGGCATCACAACATAACCATAAACATACAAGCTTTCTTTAAAAGGCTCGGAAGAGCCTCACACATAATATTACACAGTAGGGGTCTCATGACCCATCATAACAGTCATTCAAGTTACAAGCCAGCGGAAGTAGATAAACTGTCTGAGTACACACAGATGAAACTAGAAGGCACATGGCCTAACTATACTACAGACCCACCCTAGTTCCAGATCATATCTGGGATACCAGCTACTCGTCGTCGTCGATGTCTAGGAAGAACCCTCCATTAGGGTCATTAACAACCTCTGCAACAAATATTAAGCAAACATGAGTACTGAGGTACTCAGCAAGACTTTAGGATAACTATCTACTCATGCAATGTATCAATAAGGAATTTTGGGGTTTCATGCGGAAACCCAGCATTTGACTCGTGGCAAGACAACTTGCATTTTAAAACAATTTCTGACAACTTGATTTCTCGCACACGAGTCCACTAACACCACAACAATACTCCATCGTGGAATCATTCTGTCTCCAATCAGAAATGCCGTCCACGACACTCACGCTTATCTTGACAATTTTATGAGTAGCCATTGAAGTTATCTATGAACAACATATGTCTCCAAGTAGTCCATATCCGCGGACGCGGCTATTCGAATAGATCATAACCATGCAGGGGTGTACTTCTTCACACACACTCTCGCCACTTATCGCCATGTGCACGTCATGCACCTCGGCAACCTTCAAGCGGAAGCCCAGCGAGGGAGTCGGCCAGGACCGTTAACCACACTAATACTTAGTCCAGGTATATCGCCTATCTGAGGGTAACCCGCACGAAAGTCCGGCTGAGGTTTCCGCCACGGCCCCAAACGATGTGTGCAGGGTTCCCAAGCCCACCATCCGGGTGCCACTTGGTACACCGTGCCACTGCCTACCGCATCACAGCCCACCTCTCAGGTCAGCGCTATGCACGGCCTCCAGCATGACTATAAACACCAGAAACTACTTGCAACTCCTGGACCGAGTACTAAGCGATTAATAAGTCGAGCGGTGTCATATTTCAGGGCCCAGCATGTGGTAGTATCTCGTCTTGGATTACAACAAAAGAACCCGCCATGTACTCCTACATAGCCTTTCACCGGTACCTTTACCAAATCAGGTTCAACACACAACCATTACTTACTGAACACATTCTCACAATTCTGTTCATCTCCCAGATGACAGACAATACACAACTCTAAGCATAGCATGCATAGCAGGATAACGCACATCATGGCTCAAGCGTCTACCAGGTATGCTAGGTTGCAAGGTTCAGCTATTTACTGTGACAAAGGCAGGTCATGCAAAGGAAGTGGGTTCAACTAACGTGGCAAAAGCATTTGAAGAATTTGATCCTAATGCAATAAGTAAGTGCAGGAGCGAGAACATGGGATTTATCGGGATGATCAAAATGGTTGCTTGCCTTGTTGCTCAGAGGAGGGACAATATCCGTCAGTCGGACATTCAGAGGAATCCGGAGGACCGAAGCCTACCGAAAGAAACGACAACAATCAATAGCAATCATATGCAACAAAATGATGCATGAGCATGGCATGAGGATGCAAGGTGGTATGCTAATGTAGCTATCATTTATTAGGTTTGAAGTGGATTTGAATCAGATTCAATATCACTTCAAACGAGGTGTTCTCGAATACCATTTTAATTGATTCGACCTGATGCTCAGATCAACTTGTTTTTAACATGCATGGGAATGATATTTAAGTTGCTGGTAGAGATTGAACAATTTTTTATCATAGCATTTGAAGTGGAATTCAAATGATTTTCAAATTCCAACTCCAAAGCATTTATTTAATTTAACCTATTCATTATTCTACATGTTTGGTCCAGTAACATTTTGAAACATGTTTGGAAATGACATATTCAGATTCCTTGGATTTTTCTGATACTTTTTCATATATAAATTATTTTCATTGGAGTTACAGATTAATTTCTATGATTTTTAGAAGTTTTGGACATTTTCTGGAATTCTTTTAAATCCGAAAATCAACTTATTGCGTCAGCATGGCATCAGCAGGTCCAACTGGCCGTTGAAAGTCAAACCTGACCACTGGGACCCACTGGTCAGTGACTCTTGTCATTTTAGATTAGTTTTAAACTTAATTAGCTAATTAACAACACTGGACCCACATGTCAGTGACTTATTAGTTTGAGTAATTTTATTTTTATTAACCCAAAACATCCAGAGGCTAGCACCACGCGTCATTGGCTCAGGCCAGCGGAGATCCACCGGCGGAGAGGTCGTCCTCGCCGGCGGTGAGCCTCCGGCGACACCAGAGACGGCGGAGGGCATCGGAAACGCGTCTCCGATGACCAAACGCGTGGAGGAGACCACAAGGAGAACGGCCACTCGACGGCGCGCACGATGGAGCAAACCCCAGGAGCTGGGGTGGCCGGAATCGACGCCGGCGACGAGCTCGGCGGCGACCGAAGCTCGGCCATCGTCGAGGTCATCGGAAACAAGGTCAAATCGCGCAGGGCTGGGCACCTAAAGCATCTACGCGACAGCCTGAAGCTGCTGGTGGCCTCAAAAGGACGAGCCGTTCACCGGAGAGCTACCCGCGACGAGCTGCAGCGGCGGTCCTCGTCGGGCACCAGTGGAACTAGGCCTAGAGGAAGAGATCGAAGGGGGAAGCTAGGGGGAAAGCTTGTGAGGCTCACGGGGAGTGCAATGGAGGGCTTAGACAGCTCGGGGAGGCGCTGTGGGCGACGAATCGATCGAAGCTCGCCGGCGGCCGAAGCTTGAAGACAATGGTGTCGTGGGCATTGCAGGGCTCGGGGGGTCTTCTTTTTCTGCAGGAATGACCATCTCGTCGAGGCGGAGCAAATGGAACACTCGGGAGGGAGATCTTGTAGCTAGAGGCACGGGCTGCTCGAGCTCGAGCTCCTATCAATGGCGGCAGTGGGGATCGAGCAACCGAGAGGAGAGAGGAGGAATGGTTCGCGGGAATGGATAGGGCCGTGCTCGTGGAGGTTATCCCCGCGCCTGCCAGCGCGAAGCAGCAGCCAGGCAGGCAGGGAGCTGCATGGAGGCGCCGGGCGTCGCGGCGGCCACCTCCTGCTCCTACTGGCGAGGAGGAAGACGACAGGGGAGCTGGGCCTGGGCTGGGGTGAGCGACAGGTAAGTCTTTCTTCATTTTTTTCTGTTTCGTTTCTGTTTTGCTAACTATTTTGAGTTTCTATTTATTTCAGCTCCAAAATAGTTTATAAAATTATTTTTAACACACTAGAATATTAGTTGGAATATATCCAACCATTCCTGAAGTTTTCAACATTTTTAAAACTTAAAGTTTTTGAATTCAAATTTAAACTTGAAACCAGTAGTTTTTTGCATTAAAATAAAATGCCAAATGTGTTATGAAAAAAGTTTTCTTCACTGCTTATTTGCTTTCATGAGTTATCAAAAAAGTTGAACTTTTCTTGAGGCCATTTTGGGTTCATTGATTTGAACAAGTTTAAAGTTTCTTTGAATCTGAGAAGTGGCTAGGGTTTTTGAGTTTTGCTTCACCACTTGCTTTGATCTTGTTGCAAATTTCTTGGATGCAATGCAATGAAGATATGAGCACAATGCTAAACCTTGGTTAGGGTTTCAGGGACGTGACAACTCACCCCCACTCAAAAGAATCTCATCCCGAGATTTAGAAGTCGTCGGGAATAACGCGGGATACTCAAGTCCGAGACGATCCTCTCTTTCCCATGTTGCCTCCTTTTCAGAATGATTCGACCATTGAACTTTAAGAAACTTGAGGTTTCTACGTCGAGTGGTGCGTTCAGCTTGATCAACAATACGCACAGGGTATTCTCAGTATGAAAGGTTATCTTGGAGATCAAGCGTTTCGTGGTCCACTTCACGGATAGGATCCGAAAAGAAACGCCTGAGTTGCGAGACGTGGAAGACATCATGAACCTTGGAAAGATGCGGAGGAATTTCCAACTGGTAGGCAACTTCTCCTCGTTTGGCAAGAATGCGAAAAGGACCAATGTAACGAGGAGCCAATTTGCCCTTGATACCGAATCGATGGGTACCCTTCCAAGGTGTAACCCGAAGGTAAGACTTCTCGTCAACTTCAAAGGTCACAGCCTTATGATGACGATCATATTCGCCCTTTTGACGAGACTGGGCTGTTTTCAACTTTTCACGAATAATGTGAACCTGCTCTTCTGCATCCTGGATCATATCCAGGCCAAAGAGTTGCCTCTCTCCGGTTTCTGACCAATTAAGAGGTGTTCGACATCTTCGTCCATAGAGAACTTCAAAAGGGGCTTTGCCCAAGCTTGATTGATAACTATTGTTATAAGCAAATTCGACGAATGGAAGGAACTTCTCCCAATTCATACCGAACGATATAACACAAGCTCGGAGCACATCTTCTAGGATTTGATTCACTCTTTCTACTTGACTGCGGATGGAAAGCAGTGCTAAAAGATAACTGAGTCCCCATAGCATTCTGAAAACTTTCCTAGAAACGAGAAGTAAAGATACTCCCATGGTCTAAGTTAATCTCTAGGGGAACACCATGAAGAGACACTATTCAAGAGATATATAACTCTGTTAGGTGGCTAGCTGTTATACTCTCACGAACTGGAAGAAAATGAGCTACTTTGGAGAGACGGTCAATGACCACAAAGATGGCATTATTTCCTTTCTTGGTCTTGGGAAATCCGGTAATAAAATCCATACTAACTTTATCCCATTTCCATTCAGAAATAGCTAAAGGTTGAAGGGTGCGAGCAGGCCTTTGATGTTCTGCCTTAAGTCGACGACAAACGTCGCAGTTAGCAACGAACTCAGCAATTTCTCTCTTCATCCTAGTCCACCAGAACCTCTGGCGTAGGTCCTGATACATCTTAGTACTACCGGGATGAATGATGAGAGGAGAATCATGAGCCTCCTTAAGGATTAACTGCCTTAGATGTGGATTCTTAGGAACCACTAGATGATTCTGGAAGAACACAACACCTTGATCATTCATGGAGAATTCATTAGTGTTTCCGCTAATAATATTCTCCTTGATCCGTGATATACCCTTATCATGCTTCTGGCCAGCTATAATTTGATCCTTAAGGGTAGGCTTTGCCACCAGGGTAGAAAGGAATCCTTGAGGAACAATATGAAGATTTAGCTTCCGAAATTCCTCATAGAGATGTGGTTGACCTCGTTGTAGCATCAAATTGTTAAAATAAGACTTACGACTTAGTGCATTAGCCATAACATTGGCCTTCCCCGGGGTTTAAGTTATCCCTAAGTCGTAATCCGAGATCAACTCAACCCACCGTCTTTGCCTGAGATTCAAATCCGGTTGGGTGAAGATATATTTCAGACTTTGGTGATCAGTGAATATTTCGCAACGATTACCAAGAAGGTAATGTCGCCAGGTTTTAAGTGCATGGACTACAGTTGTAAGCTCAAGATCATGTGTAGGATAATTATCCTCATGTGTACGATCTTGCATGAGAATGCAACCTAATCCTTGTCGCGAGGCGTCGCAATAGATAACAAAGTCCTTAGAAAAATCTGGTGGTAGCAACATAGGTGCGGAAGTCAGGCGTCTTTTTAGTTCCTGAAAACTATGCTCACACTATGGTGTCCACTCGAACTTTTTATCCTTCTTGAGGAGTTCAATTAGAGGCTTTGCAACCTTGGAGAAATTCTCGACAAAGCGGCGACAATAGCTCGCTAGACCAAGAAAACTCCTAACTTGCTTAATCGATTCAGGTTGAGTCCAATCAAGGACAGCTTGAACTCTCTCGGGATTGACAGCAATACCCTTACCAGAGATTACGTGACCCAGATAGGTCACTTCTGGTAACCAAAATTCACATTTTAAAAACTTGGCATAAAGGCGATGCTCTCGAAGTTTCATTAATACCAGCCTTAGATGCTCGGCATGTTCTTGTTCGTTCTTCGAGTAGATGAGAATATCATCGAGGTATACCACGACGAATTTATCCAAATACTCCATGAAGATTGAATTCATCAAGCGAGAGAAGGTGGCTGGGGCATTGGTTAAACCGAAGGACATGACGGTGTACTCGTATTGGCCATAACAAGTAACAAAATCCGTTTTTGGAATGTCCCCGTTCTTGATCTTGATTTGATGGTATCCCAACCTCAAATCCATTTTGAGAAGACTGAGGATCCAGCGAGCTGATCATACAGGTCGTTGATCCTGGGGAGCGGATACTTCTTCTTTATGGTGACAAGATTAATTGGTCGGTAATCTACAACCATCTGATCCGTTCCGTCTTTCTTCTTGACGAAGAGGACGGTGCAAGCCCAGGGAGGAGAGCTAGGACGAATGAAACCTTTATTCAAAGCCTCATCTAGTTGCTTCTTAAGTTCCGCTAGCTCCAGGGGTGCCATCTTATATGGTCTTCTGGCTATTGGAACGGTTCCCGGAACAAGATCTATTACGAACTCTACATCTCTGTTAGGTGGAATTCCTAGAAGTTCCTCTGGAAAAACATCCGGGAAGTCACGGACTACCGGAATGTCTTCAAGTTCCGGAAGAGGGTTGGCATTGAGGGAATAGAGTTGGAATTTGGCAACTCGAGTAGAGACATTGACTATCTCACCCGAGGGATGGGTAAGCTGAACATTTCTAGAATGAGTATCAATCTTGGCATAGTGAGATGACATCCAGTCCATACCCAAGATGATATTAATATCCGAAGATTTCAGGGCTATCACTGAGGCTAGAAAAACTAGCCTGTCTACTAGAATCTCGTTGTCATAGGTTATCCTAGAGGTTTGCCACTTACTACCATGAGTTTGGACAACCAATGGAATTGGCATATCACAGAAAGACATGTTATGCAAGTGTGCATAACTTTCTGAAATGAAGGAATGAGAAGACCCAGTGTCAAAAAGAACAGACGCTGGGTGATGATTAACAAGAAGCGTACCCAGTTTGACGTCGGGATACTCTATAGCTTCTTCTGCTGAGACATAGTTCACACGGCCACGTGCAGGAGTTGGCTTCACATAGTAAGCTTTGCCCAACTTGCCTTGCCCGACGGACTTTCCGGGTTGCTTGGCACCCGCATTCTGAGGACAGTCACGGGAATAGTGCCCTGGTTCTCCACACTTGTAACATATCACTTGGTTGGCACGTGGTGCAGCATTGCTAGCTGGACCACCATAGGTTTTTGCTGGAGGGTTGGTCTGATTCTTCTGAGGCGCCACATAGGATGGCCTCGGAGCGTATCTTGGCGGCAGAGAACTGTTTGGAACCCACAGCCTGCGTTTTGGAAACGCGGAACCAGATGACGAGCCAAAGTCACGGGAGTGCTTCTTTGTGGCTTCATAGTCGGTATGACTAGTCTCGGCACTGATCGCCTTGTTGACCAGGGCTTGGAAGCTTGTACACTCGTGGAGGCGCAAATCACGACGAAGCTCAGGGCTCAGACCCTTACGGAATCTTGCTTGCTTCTTGGCATCAGTAGACACCTCCTCTGTTGCATAGCGGGCGAGGTTACCGAACTCGTGGCTATAGGCATCCACGGTCAACTTTCCATGGGTGAATGCACCGAACTCCTCTCTCTTTCTGTCCATCAGGCCCTCTGGAATATGGTGCAGACGGAAGGCTGCACTAAAGTCTGCCCATGTGGCTGCTGGTTCAGCAGGACGCATAGCTTCAAAGTTCTCCCACCACAGATTGGCGGGTCCTTCCAGAAAATACGCCGCAAAGGTCACTTTGTCGGCCTCAGAAACATTCGCAAAGCGAATCTTACGTGAAATACTGCACAGCCAATCATCAGCGTCGAGGGGATCGACGGAGTGATGGAACTTTGGAGGATTCAGCTTCACAAAGTCATTGAGGGACACTGCAACATTCCTAGGCTGACGAGCCATATTTTGCTTAATACGCTCTAACAGTCGGTTGGTCTCCCTTTTGTTCCTCTCTGCCTCAAGCATAACTTCCGCCAGAGAGGGTGGGTGTGGCAGGTCTTCCTGCGACGCTTGACTACCCTCGCCTTGCTCATGAGCAGGGGCACGGTTCAACCTGGTGAACACCATCCTGATAAACAAACTCACAGCTTAGACCAATATCATCATCAATGCTAGCTATGGATTAAGAATGCACTGAACACATGGAATGCAGAAATGAATATCCGAACAACATGGTAACAAGCAACTGCTATATATACACCATGGTTCATACACACCCTTACATAGTTCAGTACAACCTTAATCGAAGAGCAAACTACTGAAGTTATGAAACTACTCATCAGAGGCTTACAAGATTCCTATACATTATTTATCTATGCCTCCGGAATTCATTTCACGACACAAGCATACTTCACAAGTCACACAAGACTGTGAAAGTACAGCTACTACCATATTATCCTTCCACTCACGGTTCAGGCATCCGCATAGAACATCTCATAAAGATTGCCTCCATGGCCTAGAAGCTCAACCTGCGGATCAGGAAATACTCTAGCCTGAGATCCGTGGGATCCGTAAGGACACGGATGTGGCCTTGGTCCCCTGACTGGTGGTAGTAGGTGTCCCCGAAGAGGGGTGACTCCTCCTATAGCGGGCCAATCAACATGGGCCGGAAGATGGGTTCTAACAGGGTTCAACATCTCCATATCTCCGTACCCTGTCTGGACTACCGGTGCCAGCTGCGTCAAGGCCGTACACAGACGGGCACGTGTAGCATAAAGCTCCATGCGGAGGGCACGAGCATCCCTGTCTCTATTCTCTAGCATCTCAGTAGTGGACTGCAATAACGGATCCTCCATAGAGGAATCAAAATAGACCCCACTAAGGTATCCCTCTTCACCTGGCTGAGAGGCAGGAACATAGCAGAACTCTGAATTCTACAACAGTGCATGTCTCGCCCTCATAATGGTCAGCATTGAATAGGCAGCATCTTTTACTGCCATGTCAACAGTGACTCCCAATCCATAAGACCAATGGATTGGCTCCTCAGCTCCAGGGTAGTCTGGAAATACCCTAACAGTGCAGATATACTGGCTCTGGTTGAAGTCTCGGTACTGCTCCTCCACTGTGTACTCTGGGTACCAGCGTGAAAGTGCGTTATATCGACTAGAGGGGGGTGAATAGGAGATTTTTAGAATTTCATCACTGAGGAAATTCCTTGTGAGGAAATTCCTCACTGAAGACTAACTTACAACGGAAACAGTAAAGGATCAGACGTGCAAACGTTCACACCAGCAGTATTTCAGAGTGAAGAATGTGAAAACAGATCGCACAGTAAGCAGGCACGCAGAATACAGATGATGATTAACTATTGTGAAGAATTTGGGGTTGAGGAAATTCGGAGAAAGTCTTCAGCAAATTCTTCAAACAGTCACAGTGAAAGTCATCAACACATAATACAGAGAAAGTAAGGAGTTGAGGAATTAGAACCCGATTCTCAGAGACGACAGTCGTTGATGACCCAGTTCCAACTGCTGTGACAGTTGTACATCTGGTTTGGAGCGGCTTGGTATTGAAACCAAAGGACACCCAGTCCCGGGACACACAGTCCCTACCGTATTCTCCTTGAGCTAAGGACACACAGTCCTCGCCCAACACTCGTGGTAAGTCTTTAGGGCAGACTTCCAAACCCTCACAAACTCGGTCACCCAGCGATCCACAATTGACTGCTGGATTGTTCTAGACCATGACGCCTAACCGTCTGGAGGATGCACAGTCCTCAAAGGTAAAAGGCTTTAGTCCCACACAGGAACAACTTCTTCGGTGATGCTCAATCACTAGGTTTGGTTTGTGGTTTCGGTGGGTGGTGTATTTCCTCACTGATGAATTACTCTCGAAGGCTCTGAGGAATTTGGGTTGCTCTTATGACAAGTGTCAGTTTCTAACGGAGCACCAACCAGCTAGTGGTTGGGGGGTGGCTATTTATAGCCTGGGAGCATCCCGACATGATTTGACACTAATGACCTTAAATAATATGACCGTTGGAGTGGATAAGACTAGTGACTTGGCGTGGTTATCGAAACGGTCGGGACCCTCAACTGTGAGAGTCCTCATGTCACTCATATTCCTCACTTGAGGCTTTTGGTAGGATTTGGCTTGGGTTGAGCATCATGAGGAAATCCATTCCGTAGTGTTACTTGGACCCCCTTTAACAGTACGGTGTTCCTATTCATCAAATGCGAAGAAAGTAAAACAGAAAACGTAAATCTTCACACTTCAATTTCTTCACAATGATTTTCTTCAGGAACCACCGGTTTTCTCAATATCACTGTCTTCACGAGGAATATCAATTTCATCGCAGATTCCTCGCGATTCATTTCTTCAGCTTCAGACCCATTTCTTCAACTGAGGATATACATTTTTAGGGGTCAATATTCTTCAAATATCTCAAACTCCTCAATGACTTATAGATCCTGTGTACACTTATAAACACATTAGATACTTAACCTATAAGTGTTCAAACCACCAAAATCACTAAGGGGCACTAGATGCACTTACACAGCGGTAACCGCACACTGACATCACCCTGACCAGCATGGCCGTATGACCCGGCACATCAATGCACCTCGTCAGACGAACCACCTGACGAGAAGGACGGCCAGGCATCTGAAAATAGAGAGTAATGCAAAAGCATTAGAGCTCTGAATGCAACATTGGGCAGCATAACGGCTGTAAATGCTCAAAAACAATTTTGAGACAACCCAGAAAATAGAATAGCGTAACCACTCAGCTATCAAGTTCAACTCTCTGTTCATCAAACTTACTTCCTTTTCCTAGGGATAAAGAAGACCAAAATATCCCTCGACCCGTAGTCTTATAATCTACCGATCAAAAACATGAGCCTAGAAGAAGATGAGTAACCTAGTCCTTAATTCCCGCAAAAAAGACGAGGATGACCAGAATAGAATAACTTGAGAAGAGAACAAGAGTCTTACGTTCCCTTCGACAAACAATTCCCTTATATATAACTAGAACAATTCTAGACTCAACTTCGACCAGTTTGGCTTAGTAGTCCTATAGTCAGTCAGACTCTCATACTAACGCTGTCCGGACCCCGATCCTAAGCCATAGGAATCCAGCGTGTAACACATCGCATCTCTTTGCGGTCTCACGCACGGTTAACCCCACGGCTGCAGCCGTACATTAAGCCGGGACCGTTTGCACCTTTTGACTCGCGTATGCAATTGTGTCGCTAGCAATCCAATGACAAAGAAACCGGATCGAGATGTCTAGTCATAAACCAAAGTGGCAGTTCCGCACAGGGACAGGCATACATGACCCAGCAAAGCAGGTGTTAGTCACCAGTGAATGTAGACGAGTCGTAGCAAGCTACAAGGACTCCATTACATCGCGTGACATTTCCCCAAAGGGGACAGACACAGCAGCTAAGAAGGACACGTGCCGGTCAACCAATGTGTCCGGAGCAGTAGCGAACTACCATGGCTCGTTGGATCAGAAAGGGGCATTTCTCTGTAAGGAATGCTACTAAACCCTACGACTAGATAATCGAACCCCATACATATCAATACGACACACGTACGCATGGCATACAGATATTATAGATACATCGATGGCATCACAACATAACCATAAACATACAAGCTTCATTTAAAAGGCTCGGAAGAGCCTCACACATAATATTACACAGTAGGGGTCTCATGAACCATCGTAACAGTCATTCAAGTTACAAGCCAGCAGAAGTAGATAAACTGTCTGAGTACAGACAGATGAAACTAGAAGGCACATGGCCTGACTATACTACAGACCCACCCTAGGGCCAGATCGTAGCTGGGATACCAGCTACTCGTCGTCGTCGATGTCTAGGAAGAACCCTCCATTAGGGTCATTAACAACCTCTGCAACAAATATTAAGAAAACATGAGTACGGAGGTGCTCAACAAGACTTTAGGATAACTATCTACTCATGCAATGTATCAATAAGGAATTGTGGGGTTTCATGCGGAAAGCGAGCATTTGACTCGTGGCTAGACAACTTGCATTTTAAAATAATTTTTGACAACTTGATTTCTCGCACACGAGTCCACTAACACCACAACAATACTCCATCGTGGAATCATTCCGTCTCCAATCGGAAATGCCGTCCACAACACTCACACTTATCTTGACAATTTTATGAGTAGCCATTGAAGTTACCTATGAACAACATATGTCTCCAAGTAGTCCATATCCGCGGACGCGGCTATTCGAATAGATCATAACCCTGCAGGGGTGTACTTCTTCACACACGCTCTCGCCACTTATCGCCATGTGCACGTCATGCACCTCGGCAACCTTCAAGCGGAAGCCCAGCGAGGGAGTCGACCACGACCGCTAACCACACTAATACTTAGTCCAGATCTATCACCTATCTGAGGGTAACCCGCACGGAAGTCAACTTGGTACACCGTGCCACTGCCTACCGCATCACAGCCCACCTCTCAGGTCAGCGTTATGCACGGCCTCCAGCATGACTATAAACACCAGAAACTACTTGCCACTCCTGGACCGAGTACTAAGCGATTAATAAGTCGACCGGGTCATATTTCAGGACCCAGCATGTGCTAGTATCTCGTCTGGGATTACATACACGGAACTCTGTTCCTAAGGACGGTTCCAATGAAATAACCCGCCCTGTACTCCTACATAGCCTTTCACCGGTACCTTTACCAAATCAGGTTCAACACACAACCTTTACTTACTGAACACATTCTCACAATTATGTTCATCTCCGAGATGACAGACCATACACAACTCTAAGCATAGCATGCATAGCAGGATAAGGCACATCATGGCTCAAGCATCTACCAGGTATGCTAGGTTGCAAGGTTCAGCTATTTACTGTGACAAAGACAGGTCATTCAAAGGAAGTGGGTTCAACTAACGTGGAAAAAGCATTTGAAGAATTTGATCCTAATGCAATAAGTAAGTGCAGGAGCGAGAACATGGGATTTATCGGGATGATCAAAATGGTTGCTTGCCTTGTTGCTCAGAGGAGGGACAATATTCGTCAGTCGGATATTCAGTGGAATCCGGAGGAGCGGAGCCTACCGAAAGAAACGGCAACAATCAATAGCAATCATATGCAACAAAATGATGCATGAGCACGGCATGCGGATGCAAGGTGGTATGCTAATGTAGCTATCATTTATTAGGTTTGATGTTGAATTGAATCAGATTGAATATCACTTCAAACGAGGTATTCTCGAATACCATTTTAATTGATTCGACCTGATGCTCAGATCAACTTGTTTTTAACATGCATGGGAATGATACGTTAAGTTGCTAGTAGTGATTGAACAATGTTTGATCATAGCATTTGAAGTGGAATTCAAATGATTTTCAAATTCCAACTCCAAAGCATTTATTTAATTTAACCTATTCATTATTCTACATGTTTCGTCTAGTAACATTTCCAAACATGTTTGAAAATGACATATTCAGATTCCTTAGATTTTTGTGATACTTTTTCATATATAAATTATTTTCATTGGAGTTACAAATTAATTTCTATGATTTTTAGAAGTTTTGGACATTTTCTGGAATTATTTTAAATCAGAAAATCCACTTATTGCGTCAGCATGGCATCAGCAGGTCCAACTGGCCGTTGAAAGTCAAACCTGACCAGTGGGACCCACTGGTCAGTGACTCTGATCAGTTCTAGATTAGGTTTAAACTTAATTAGCTAATTAACAGCACTGGACCCACATGTCAGTGACTTAATAGTTTAAGTAATTTTATTTTTACTAACCCAAAACATCCAGAGGCTCGCCCCACGCGTCAGTGGCTCAGGCCAGCTGTGACGAGCTGCAGCGGTGGTCCACGTCGGGCACCGGTGGAACTAGGCCTAGAGGAAGAGATCGAAGGGGAAGCTTGGGGGAAAGCTTGCTAGGCTCACGGGGAGTGCAGTGGAGGGCTTAGACAGCTCGGGGAGGCGCTGTGGGCGACGAATGGATCGAAGCTCGCCGGCGGCCGAAGCTTGAAGACGATGGTGCCGTGGGCGTTGGAGGGCTCGGGGGGTCTTCTTCTTCTGCAGGAATGACCAGCTCGTCGAGGCGGAGCGAATGGAACACTCGGGCGGGAGATCCTGTGGCTAGAGGCACGGGCAGCTCGAGCTCGAGCTCCTGTCAATGGGGGCAGTGGGGATCGAGCAACCGAGAGGAGAGGGGAGGAATGGTTTGTGGGAATGGATAAGGCCATGCTCGGGGAGGTTAGCCCCGCGTGTGCTAGTGCCAAGCGGCGGCCAGGCAGGCAGGGAGCTGCGTGGAGGCGCTGGGCGTCGCGGCCGCCACCTCCTGCTCCTACTGGCAAGGAGGAAGACGACAGGGGAGCTGGGCCTGGGCTGAGGTGAGCGACACGTAAGTATTTCTTCATTTTTTTCTGTTTTGTTTCTGTTTTGCTAACTATTTTGAGTTGCTATTTATTTCAGCTCCAAAATAGTTTATAAAATTATTTTGAACACACCAGAATATTAGTTGGAATATTTCCAACCATTCCTCAAGTTTTCAACATTTTTGAAAAATTAAAGTTTTTGAATTCAAATTTAAACTTGAAACCAGTAGTTTTTTGCATTTAAATAAAATGCCAAATGTGTTATGAAAATAGTTTTCTTCACTGCTTATTTGCTTTCATGAATTATCAGAAAATTTGAACTTTTCTTGAGGCCATTTTGGGTTCATTGATTTGAACAAGTTTAAAATTTCTTTGAATCTGAGAAGTGGCTAGGATTTTTGAGTTTTGCTTCACCACTTGCTTTGATCTTGTTGCAAATTTCTTGGATGCAATGCAATGAAGATATGAGCACAATGCTAAACCTTGGTTAGGGTTTCAGGGATGTGACATCGTTGTCCGTGACTCAAATGTCTCCAAATGGTGTTTGCGTGCAAGAAGTGGGAAATGGGTTGAGATCACAAAATATTTTTTTAATTGAGAACTCAACCTACTAAAATTTCACACTTGCTCTCCTTCGGAATCTTATTTTGACTCATCCCAGACCACTAGTCTGGCACAAGTCAAAATGATCCTATCCTTTTTTACTTTGAGCACTCATGCAATGGATGAGTGTAAGCAAGATATGTTGGCACTTAGGATGGAAAATATAATATTGATGGGGAAGGAAGCCAAAATGGCTGTGAAAGTCTCACATCAATGAGGACAACCATAGGCGAGAGAAAGCCAAATGATATATATGATGTGAGGACTAGGGATTGCCATGTAACGGATGCACATATGAGCTAAGGTAAGCTCTCCAATGGAACTAGTAGGGGTGCATCCAATTTTTGGGCTCATGAAGACCTAGAGCTCATTTGAGGAGGCTCATCATTGGAATATGCAAACCAAGTTCTATAGTGTAAGGGTCCCCACATAGTCATGCATGAATGATAATCTCTCTGTAGTACACATATAGCAATCGAGTACGAGTGTGGATCTTCAAAAGGAATAGTAGTGTTCTCCCTTCTCTCTTTTTATTTCTTTATTTATTTGTCTTTTTCTCTTTTATTTTTTATTTTTTTGTGGCCTCTTTGTCTCTTTATTTTTAGCTCTCATTTGTCCTCTTTAGGATATTTTGTTTGTCCTCTTTGGGATCTTTTCCTCACTTAAGGGCAACACTCTATGTTTTACATGAAAAAAGAAGATCATCACACTTTATAAGAAGTACTCAACATAAAGACAAGTGAAAACTATCATGATGTATGCAAATGTATACCTCTGCCAGTGTAGCAGGATATGCAATGATACTAGCGCATCATGTAGCAATAATTGGGCCAAAGCCCAACTATCATGTGGCTTTACGATCAAGCCAAAGCATGTATGCCATGAAGATCAAGTCATGAGATGGTGGATGTTGCATGGCAATGTATCTCGGAAAGGCTATGGAAATGCCTTAATTGGTAGGTATGGTGGCCGTTTTGAGGAAAGATATAATGAGGCTTAGGTATAACAGAGCGAATCATGTCCTGGGTTTCGATGCACCGACGGAGTTTGCACCAACTCTCAATGTGAGAAAGGGCAATGCACGGTACCGAAGAGGCTAGCAAAATATGAATGGTGGAAGTGGCAACAATCGAATACCCACATTAGTCCGAAGAACTCAGACACTTATTATCGGTAACTCTCTATCTAGTTAGGAGGTTCACAAAGAGACAAGTACCCCGAGGAGGAGTGTTTGGGGGTTTGGTTATCCTTGCACATCCTCGACTCATGGTAACGTGAGGGTACTCCATATATTCCAACCCCTTCAGAGGTTCGTGATCAATTTAGTAGCTAGAGTTCTCAACTATTTTTTAGTTTTTGAGAAACACACGGATTTCCCAAAATATGACACCTATGACTAATAGGCTCAAGCTCTTGGCTGCAATAGTCCAAGCATTACTCAAATGAATACCTCAAAACTATTGCAGGTTACTACAATACTTAAATAGAAATCGTAATTACCTACTCATGCAAGACACACAACTCAGTGCAACAAGCCAACTCTCTAAACAGGATAAGCATGATAACTCAATAGATTTACAAAATCAACCTAAATAAAAGCTCTTAAAAAGATAAGCATGAAAACTAAGAGCTAAGCATGACAGTAGCTAAGTAAATATGAAGAACACACAAAAAATATAAGCATGCAAACCTATGTTGTGTTCTAGAGTGGAATGGAGCGTGTGCCTCTCCCAAACAAGGTAGGCTAGGTTCCGACTTGTTATGAACAGCAAGAAAAACTAAAACAAACTAAAAAGTGAATAGCGGGACACACAAAGCATAGAACATAACATATGAAGTGATAAAAATATAGCATGGAGATGGATGAACTAATGATTGTTGATAGAGAAGGGGATGCACGAGGGCATACCCAAGCTTAGACTCTTGAGTATCCTTGAATATTTCTTGGGGTGAATGGGGGCATCCCCAAACTTGAGTGCTTGACACTCATGCGTCTTCTTTCATCATCTCCCATCGCATATGTCACACCCTATTTTTCACCACCAATGTTTTAAGTTGCAAAAATAAGAGCTTGTTAAAACTTTTTCTAATGATGTTGTGAATGCTATGAATGCCTTGTATGAATGTATGCTTGTTTGCTTGTTGATCCAAAACCCATGATAAATTTATTATATTTAAATGAATTTCCAAAACTCTTTTCTTTGACACCAGATCACCTCTACCTTGCTTGGGTTACACTACTAGCTCATGATGCCTAGTAGCACTCCCAACCAAAGTTGGTGATGTGAACTCAAATACTATTATTATTTACCAAAAACAATAATTAATGATTTAAAACATTAGTTTTCTATTTTAAATACAAGTCTGTTTCTAAGGCCAAGAATGGTATTCCCACAAGGAAAAATGCTTCTCTGCCTTAGAAAATTCTGAGTAAAATCATGGAAATTCAGAAGGACATGTATTTTCCATATATAAGATTTTCAACCCTATTTTATATTATAATTATTTGAATAAAACCCTGAAAAACATTCGTGTCTGTTTTAACCTTTTTAGATATTTCCAAAGGAAATACTCTCAATAAAATCCCATTAAATTACACGAGCCTGCCCAAGCCATATTTGGTGCCCACATAAAATCTCACCTTGATCCAAGGTGGGGAAGGTCACCAAATGAGCCTAAAACCCTCTGTGTCCATAATAGAGTTGGAACAACTCTACATAGCTAGCAAAGTTTGTCCAATGGGGCTGAAACTTTGCAGGGGTGTTTGGCACCTCAAATGAGGACTCCACACCAAAAATGAGATTTGCAAGACTCTGTTTAGTCACACTCCCTTTGGAGTGGACATATTTGGCCACTTTGATGCATTTTCAAGTTTACAAAGCTAAACTTGTTCAATTGAGCTCAAAATTGGTGGAAACCCCTACTTTAACCCCAAGACCAAACCTGTTAAGTTGCAGTTCCAGTGGTGGAGTGGAAGCACCCAAAACCACTGTCGAACACCTTCTGACAGGAAGGTAAAAACCCACCTAGCCACTGCTTTACCGAATGTCAAAGCCTCAAACTTGGTGTATTAGTGCCTCAGATCAACCTAAACACCCAGTCAACTGGCCCCTCCCCAGTTCAAAGCACAAGTGACAAGAACCCCAATTTGTGCCACAGATCAGGGCTGACAACACTAGTGAAACCTGTCCCCCTTGACCAGCCCGTGCTCTCACTAGCACACAATGGCTAGAAACAATCCGAGCAACACCCATGACATGAGGGACACGTCTAAAGTGCCCCACAGCGCGCCAGCATGCCATGGCATGCCAAAACTGCGCTCTGGATGCGCTACAGGGAGCCACCGAGAAGGGGACGACGCTCCCGGCCGGTCCCAACCTCCCCCGAAGTGTCCAAGACCTCCTCCGACAACCCCTCTGTGTAAAGCAGCCGCCAGGGACCCTCCTCTCCCGCGCTAGAGATCGGGCGATGCGTGCCCGCGCGCACCCGACTCGGACGAGCATGCACAGACGATGCAGCTCGACCCCACGCCTTCTCCCTCTGCGGCCGATGCTTCGGAGCGTCGTAAACCACGTCCGGAGACCATGGTTTCACAGCAAACTCTGCACTATGCACACACGCGCGCCACGGTTAGTCACCGGCACACCGAGTCGGCTCACCGTCACGAGCATATAAATAGGTCTCCCCGGTGCCTTAGCACCCCTCTAGCAGCCTCTGCATGACTGATTGCAATCTCTGGCGATAGCTAGAAGAATGCTGATGACAACAAACCTTCTCCTGCAACGGCACCAGAAGAATGCTGCTAGCACTCCCCGGCAATGAAACTAGAAGAACATTGTTGATGGCCCACTAGCGCGTGGGTTCGCAGCAATTTTCGAGAGTAGAGTATTCGACCCAAGTTTGTTGGTAAGCCAGTCAGGAGATGAGAGAATACTCTCGAGTATTAGCAGCTGAATTTGTTAGATTCAACCACACCTGAAAGATTAGTATCTGCAAGCACAGTAGTAACAGCAAAGTAATATGATAACAACAGTGTCAGAAACGATCTGTTGACGGCAGACTATTCCTAACGATTGTATCAATGGCGCCTACGTTGCCGCGTTGACGGAAGTTGTCAATCCCGTCAACGGTCAGCGAAAAAGTATAGTAGCAGGTAGCAGCAGTGTAACGAGCAATAGTAGTGTCAAGGAACAGGTGTAGTGAAAGAAGTAGCAAGTCGCAACAGTAGCAAGCGACAGTAGTAGCAACAGTAGTAGGAGCAGTAGCAGAGCAAGACAAGTAACAGAAGTAGCAACAGTAGTAGAAGCAGTTGCAGTAGAGCAAGACAAGTAACAGCAGTAGCGACAGTAGTAGCAGCAGCAGCAGAGTAAGACAAGTAACAACAGCTGTAGGACAAACTCATAGGCAATGGGTCGGTGATTTGTTTGGATGATATTCATCATGCAACAGCTATAACACGGAGAGATATGTGGCTAGCTCCCGTTCGTCAATGTGATGTAGGCATGCATTCTGTGTGTCGTCATACCTGCTTAGGCAAAAGAACTTGCATGACATCTATTGGCCATCCCTCCCATGGCAGCAGGGTCCAAGAGGAAACTATGGGATATTAAGGTTCTCCTTTTAATAAAGAACCGGACCAATGCATTAGCACTTGGTGAACACATGAACTCCTCAAACTATGGTCATCACCGGGAGTGGTTCCGGTTATTGTCACTCCGGGGTTGCCGGATCATAACACATAGTAGGTAACTACAACTTGCAAGATCGGATCTAAAACACACATATATTGGTGACAACATAATAATTTCAGTTCTGAAATCATGGCACTCGGGCCCTAGTGACAAGCATTAAGCATGGCAAATTAGTAGCAACATCAATCTCAGAACATAGTGGATACTAGGGATCAATCCTGATCAAAACTAACTCGACTACATGATAGATCTCATCCTACTCATCACCGCCCAGCGAGCCTATGAATAGATTACTCATGAACGACGAAGAGCTTCATGGAATTGGAGAGGGAAGAAGGTTTATGAAGACGATGGCGACGATTTCCCCTCTCTGGAGCCCAAGACGGACTCCAGATCTGCCCTCCAGATGAAGAACAGGTGGTGGCGGTGCCTCCGTATCGAAAACGCGAGGAACATTTCTCTTATTTATTTTTTCAGCAACGAAAGGGATCTTATAGACCTGAGATTGGGGGCGGAGAGCCGTGTGGGCTCCACAAGCCTGCCCACCGCCACCAGGGGGTGGTGGTGGAGCAGGGGCTTGTGGCGCACTGGCCCACCCCTTGAGGTGGAACTTGGCATAGATATTTTCCAAAACTGCTCCCCGTAAATTTTTAGGACGTTTGAAGAACTTTGATTTCTGCACAAAATTAACACCAAAGCAATTCTGCTAAAAAAGCGTCAGTCCAGGTTAGTTCCATTCAAATCATGCAAATTTGAGTCAAAAAAAGGGCAAAAGAGTTTGGAAAAGTAGATACGATGGAGACGTATCAACGACCACGAGCTCCTCCCTAGCCACCCAATCGAGCTCGCAGAGCCCCGGTGCTCGAGATCGACCGAGGCCCCTCCGCCTCGGAGCTCCGGTCGATCTCCGGCTACACGCCGACTCTTGTGACACTTGACCCACCAGAGCACTCCCCTCGACACCAGGAACCTTTCCCCCAACTGCCGTGAGCGATTCCGTGCCCCTAGCTACCACGTCCCAAAACCCCTCCGCCATGGCCACCTCGTCGCCTGCGACTCCAAGCCTCTCCGGCGCTATCCCGACCACCTGCAGGTAAGTGGAGGCAGGTTGAACCAATTTCTGCCCTTAGCTAGGCCCAAGGACGACTGTAGCCTCGCCGGAGTTCATCTCCTCCTCCCTGGCCGGAGGTAGGGGAAGAACCTGACAAGTGGGCTCCACCTGTCGGCGTCCTGGAGGAGCCCCTGCGCGTAGCTACAGCCCCTGACCCCAGGGGCCCGCACGTCAGGTTCGAACCTGGCGCGCGCGCGCGTGGCAGCCTGCTGGCTGGCTGGGCCGGCTTGCTTCCCAGGCCAGGCTTTGGCTTTTTTCTTTTATTTTTTAAAGAGAGACTAAAATGATTTTTGTAAAAATAACAACCCAGTGGAAAAATATAATTCTTCCACTGATATTTTTCTAAAAATGGGTAGTATTTGATTCTGCCATTGTTGACATTTTTCAAAAACAGAACCTGTTTTGTAATAATATAAAGGCACTAAAGGCAATAGTTTGCCCCTGTTTAGTAATTATTAAAAATGCTTCGCTAGTAAAAACTAAGAGAAGATATTTTTCAAATTAACAACCTGAATTTAACCCAGTTTTGCAACATTTTTAAAAGTGATTTGTGATCTGTTTTTGTGTGAGCTATTTCTTATTTATTCTATTCTCGATGATAGAATTACCGAGTGACGAAGGATTCGGAGCGGAAGACCTCGAAGACCGAGGATACCTAGCTGACCAAGGCAAGCAGCCCTTTGACCATGACTTGAGCATATGAATTGATGCATGCTAGAATAGCACATACTTTTCCGTTGCATGTGATCATTGTGCCGGTTCATCATTGGTGTGATGGTACCGAAGGCTTCTTCGAAGCACTTGCATGATGGTGATGTTATACATAAGGCTCCTCGGAGCACAAGCATGATGAGCTTGATCTTACCATCTATGAGGATCATGCTACTGTCATGTTGACTAGTAGAGTTAGAGAACCATTGCATGAGCATGATGATGAGTTAAATCAAAGGTTTATGAAAAACCCCGTTGGGTGCCACTAATGCTCGAGGGT
Source organism: Hordeum vulgare subsp. vulgare (assembly GCF_904849725.1). Classification (NCBI taxonomy): domain Eukaryota; kingdom Viridiplantae; phylum Streptophyta; class Magnoliopsida; order Poales; family Poaceae; genus Hordeum; species Hordeum vulgare. The sequence continues at coordinate 342,579,422 of NC_058522.1, read as the reverse complement.
GATGATGAGATGGGTCGCCACTTTTGGTGAAGTGGTGCATCGGTGTTTTGTGTGAGTATGGTTTCGGAAATGGGATTAGATTTATGATGTGTCGACCGTCCCAATTTACCAGTACGACCACGTTACCCCATTATGGGATGGGGCTTTGTTGATTACTCTGGTCGGTACTAGCAAAGAGCCACATTACTAGTGGCGCGAGTGATTGTCGTCACTCTCGTGATGGGGTCGTGCCAGGAAGGGCGACTATGCCTTTTGTATGAGTTCCAGGCACACCGTTGGTCCCCGCATGGTTGATACTGTCCAGAGTCGGTGCTCGTAAGACGTGCAACATGTGGGCTAGGTACCAATCGAGTGGACCTCTTTGTCTAGTAACGTCAGGGGAAAGATAATGATCGGGTACTTACCTCGGGTATATGTGATATACCGCGCGTCGTGGATGACACGGAAGTTTCCCGGATCTCGTGGGTCCAGCGTACTACTTGTGCAGAGTGTCAAACTATTCGAATAGTCGTGTCCACGGTCAAGGACAGTTGGGTAATCCTGATTAAACTACGTCCAGCGTTTCCGTATAAACCAAGTGTGAGTGAGTGTGTGCGTGTTGTTAAAAAGGTGTTGTTATAATAATAATATGACCAAGTTTGATGACTTAGCATATAGGGTGAACCCGGATGGTTTAGCCCTCAGCCGATTCATTGAGGTTTTGACCAAGTTCGATGACTTGGCATATAGGGTGAAGCCGGATGGTTCAGCCCGTAGCAGATATGTTGATATCTGTAACCTATTCTTCAAGAGTAATTCTTTAGCTTGATGCATATACATGATCATTCCACCAAGTTGCATGTCATCAAAGCTGCATGTTACCATTGTACTTCACTCTCTTTGTTCATATCATGGGCTGTTTGCGAGTACATTCAAAGTACTCATTGGCTTGCCACTGGTTATATTATTGACCAGACATGGAAGGACCGGAGTTTGGCGATGAGAACGTCTTCGGAGACGGACCTGTGATCTAGGATACTTCCAAGTCAGAATGCCTGTCGATATAGGCTTGATGGCATGGGCACCCGCTTAGCCCTTATGAGTTTCCGCTACCCGTTGTACCCGTTTTTAATTGGCCTTTGGCCCTGCTTGTGAATCTGACCCTTCGGTCATTTGATGTAATATTCGGTATTTGGATGTAAGACTCTATTATTCAATATTTGTGTTCAGTGAGCATTGATCCTTGGGGTTACTGGGCACGGCAATCTCAACTTACTAGTCGGGGTCACCACAGCATACTTGAAAACTCCCTTCATATGAAACTCATCATAAGCTGATTAGAGTGGTTAGTACCCTTAATAAAATAATTCATTACCTGCTGGAAATAAAGATTTTCATGAAAAGCTACCACTTCTCATGATTAGCAAAAGGTTTTTGCAAATAAAAAGTGATCTTAGGATTTGCAAAATGATGAAAACACAAAACAAGGCAAAATCTGTGAAAAATAGAACATCGGGTAGTAAATAATTTATTCGGGGCACTTCTGCTAATCAAATCAAAAAACTCAGAGCAGATGCCAGAAAAGCAATTATATAGAGCATGCTGTCAAAACAATTCAAATCAAACAGATGAACTGGTGATTTTTGGCAAATTGTTCCGTCAAGCAGCTAGAATCTGTTTCTGGACAACATGTCACAATTTTTGAACTTTCTTGCAATCGAAGGCTATAACTTGGCACAAAGCTTAAAAATACAGATAAAATGATGTTGCTACAGTAGTAACAAGCATCAAGACCACTAAAACTGAAAGTAAAAAACTCAAAGTAAAGATAACAAGGGTTGTCTCCCTAGAGCTCTTTCTTTATAGCCATAAAGATAGGCTTAAGATTTTAATGATGCTCTCGTAGGAATAAGAGTTGTCGAACAAAATAGAGCATCAAGAAGAAAATACCAAACACATTTAAGTATAACATGCTTCCTATGCATAGGAATATTGCAATACAATAATTCATTGAAGCACAAAGCAATAAGCATAGGAAGGCAAAACAAGTGCAGCTTCAAAACCTTCAACATAAACTAAGGGAACTTGATAGTATTGAAATATCTATAAGCATATGTCCCCTTCTCATAATAATTTTCAGTGGGATCATGTATAAACTCAACAATATAAGTATCACATAAAGCATTGTTACCATGATCCACATGAACTTCATGAAGAGGAAAAAACTTGGAGTAAAAGAGAGAATGAATCTCTTCCCAATCCCATAGGTGAGAATCATCTAGTATCCTATACCATTCCAATGCTTTTCCTTTCAGTGACAAGGCAAAAAATTTCCTCATGACTCCATCTCTTGTCAAACCTAAAATCTTAAACAACTCACAAAGTTCTGTAAGTTTCAACAAATGAATACTAGGATTGACTATTCCATCTTGTGCATAACAATCATCCCTAATTATTTCAATTATCCCAAGTGGTATTTTGAATGGGATACATTCAGTAGGTGGAGGAGACTTATCTACCACGGGTGTGGTAAAGCGGTCTTCCCCAAGCAGCGAACTAAGAGTGCAGTTTTCCATAAGCCTAACTAGTGGAGTCACACAACTTGGTTTTCTGAGTGGAACCCATAACAGTGGCAACAAGCAAGAATAAAGCAACTAATTTTTTTTGGTTTCTGGTAATACTTGAAAGAAAAAACTAGAAAGCAACTAACAAGAATGAAAAGCAAAGGTAAAGGATAGCGTGCAACTCCCCTATCTTGAAGACTAGAGTCCTCGGCAACGGCGCCAGAAAACTTTGCTTGATGACGATATGATGTATATACTTCTCGCACCTCGTTGGTTACCCCAAGTGCAAGGTTGAGATGTAGTGAGCAACAAGTTTTCCCTCACACGAGAACTGTAAGGTTTATCAAACCAGTAGGAATCCAAGAATCAACAAGTAGGTATCTTCCACCCTGGAGCTAGTAGAAGATGTTGACCTGCACACACAACAAATAACTTTTCTCCGGCCTTGTAGTTTGCAAGGGATCAAAACACAAGCGGGAAGGTAATAGTGATTGCAACGGAAAAGTAAATGAAAACGGTAAATAATGGAGGCGTAAACAATGATGATGATGATATGGACCCAAGTCACATGATATTAACTAGTAATGTCTCTCTCCCAAAAGACGATAAAAACTATGCTTGGGTAAACAAATCACAGTTGGGCAATTGACAGAATTATGAACGCACGGCAATGCTAAGTATTCTACTTGATAGTTAGAGGCTCAATTGTAATGGGCAGTATGCCAAGACAAGTAGACCATTTGTTCATCAGCATCTACTTACTAACCATCCACCTTGAGATATCTATCGAGAACATCTCTCAGGTATTAACTTGCGAGCCCCACCCAAAGTGTAAACTCAAAAGCAACGGACAACTGCATTAACGAACTATGCGTAAGGTAAACAATCCTTGCAACCGTGGTCACAAGCTTCGTTGTTTTCTCCCAGGTGGCAATAGCACATACCCTAGTCTCATGTTTTTGTCACTCAATCTAGACATCGAGGGGCATGAACCCACAATCATGCAGAACGCTCCCTCTTGGAGTTACAATCTATTACTCGGCCAAAGCAATAAATAGCAGTGGAGAACATGCATGAATCATGAAGGAACATAATATAGAAGGATAATCAAATATATAACTCATAACAATCTGAATCCTAATCTCATAGTCCATTGGAGCCCAACAAACCGAGCATAGCAATAGCAAGAGAATTCCATAGATGCCTTGATCATCTAGGGCAGCTCACAAGGACTAACCATTGAAGCACAAGATTGCAGAGAAGACATCACATAGCTACTGGTCATGGACCCATGGTTCAAGGAGGAGTACTCACGGCACGTTCGGGAAGTGTCCATGGCGGTGGAGAAGCTGCCGGAGGTCAATCCTCCCTTCGGTAGGGTGCCGGGAAGAGGTCTCCTGACGCTCCCGATCTCGGAAGCGCTGCGATGGTGAAATGATGGAGAAATTCATGATTCTGGAAGTTGTGTAAGGGTCTCGGGAGTCTAAACATAGGCCAAAGGAGGGCACTCGAGGAGGTAGGGCCCACCCAGGCGGCCTCCTGTCGCGTCCTAGGGCCTGGTTGTGCCACGAGGTCGCCTGGGCAGCCCCTGGCCCCCCTCTCGGCCATCTTCGGTGATCTGAAAGCTTTTGTTTCGCTGATTTTTTATATATTTTTCCTGGAATTTTTCGGGCTTCGGAAAATTGGGTAAAAGCCCTTGCAAAATAGACATCAGCACACAGAAACTGGCATTGGGTGCACAGAGTTAGTAGGTTAGTCCAAATATGTGTAAAATGATATAAAAAGTGTAGCAAAACATATAACAAAGTCACCCAAAAGATCATGGAACAAGCAGAAATTATAGATACGTTTGGGAAGTATCACTTACCGACGGGCAGTTTCTCACGTGGCGGGTCATTTTCAAGGTTACCATGTTGACCACATTGATCACCGAGTAAATGAAGAAGTGGGATGCATTGTCATGACTGGGATATCAGCGCAAGCCGGTGCCGCCTAATGTGTTCTTGGATGTTCTCCACAATCCCTATGTAAAATTACCAACTGAGGAGGATATAGCTATCCCTAATCTGGAGACGCAACTGGTCGCGGCTCTCTGGGTGATTCCTGACTGGACAGTTCCATATATGTCCTATGTAGCTCGAGGAATGTTATCGGCGGATGACTTATCGCCCGTCAGATCATACGACGGTGCAAGTCCATGATTATCCATAAGGGTGAGTTACATAAGTGAAGCACTTGTGGGATTTTTCAGCGACGTGTCTCTCTCGATGAAGGCCGGGATATTCTCAATGAGATACACGCTGGTGACTGTGGGCATCATGATGGCTCACGATCCTTGGTATCTAAAGCCTTTCGTCATGGGTTTTATTGGCTGACGGCTCATGCAGACGTGGAAGATATTGTACGCAAATGCGTCGGTTGCCAAAAGTTTTCTCGACAAGCACATGTGTCGTCTTAGGAATTCCGCATGATCCGGATCACTTGGTCATTTGCGGTCTCAGGGCTCGATATGGTCGGCCCGTTCAAGATGTCTTCTAATAAAAAGACTCATCTTCTGGTGGCAGTTGATAAGTTCACCAAGTGGATTGAGTTGGAACCTGTCAGCAATTGTGAGGCGGAGACAACAGTCAAATTTCTAAAGAAGCTGATATTTCGTTTTGGTTACCCTCATAGCATTATCACAGATAATGGCTTCAACCTGTCCAAGGGATCTATGGAATTGTTTTGCCAGAAGGAGCATATCCGGCTTGATGTCTTCATGGTGGCGCATATATAGTCTAATGGGCAGGCCAAGCGAGCTAACAAGGATGTTTTGGGAGGAATTAAGCCCGGCTCATGGTTCCATTACAACGCACCCCATGATGTTGGGTTGAGGAGCTCCCGGTAGTAGTTTGGAGTATCAGGACGACTCCCAAAAGATCTACGGGTTATACTCCTTTCTTTCTAGTTTAGGAAGCGGAGGCGGTTTTGCCAAGTGACATATGCCATGATTCCTCGCGAGTCGCCCCTTATGTTGAAGCAGATAATGAGCAGGCATGACAGGACTCTTTGGACGCCTTAGAAGAGGAACGTGACTTGACAGCAGCAAGATCAGCTATATATCAGCAAGACGTACGCTGTAGAGTTAAGAGAGCCGGACTTTCCAGGAGGGCGACTTGGTGCTTCGATTGATTCAAGATCACATGGGCATGCACAAGCTTTCACCACCTTGGGAGGGTCCCTTTGTCATGAGCAGGAAGCTCAACAATGGTTCTTACTATGTGATGGACCTACGGCCTGATTCATACACTTCTCAAGAATAGACGATCCGGCCTTGGAATACTGCTAATCTTCGACATTATTACACTTAGAGCCATTGGCTCCTTAATTATGTATCTTCTACAAACTTTGTACATACATATTTCTGTTTTATACAATAAAGCCGGCACCCTCGAAATTCGGGGTCTCTGTCGTTTCAGCCTACATATTGAGCATGTGTCTTTATTGTTTAAACTAAGCCTCCCAAGAGTATGAGCAGCCGCGAAGGCGACTGTTCACACATGAGCGCTATTAGTGTCAAAGAGGATGAATCCCCATGTTGCGGTCGCTCAAACATAGATGCTAATAAGACAAAGAGGACTTGATTGTCATGTCGCACAGTTCAAATATAGGCACCTATTATGGTCAGTAGAAAGAAGCTAGCTTATCTGGGGTCACTGGCCTCCAGGTTGTTTAGCAAAAATAGCATTGTTTTCTGCAATCCTAGGCTTAGCTTTTCGCTGATCATTGTCACTTGGGGCTTCTAACTCACTGAGTTTTGCTTTCTTACCCTCTTGGCTTGTGAAAAATTACCAATTTACGATGGTTATACCTGACTGTATGTTTGTGCAACTCCCCCTATTGGCCCCGTGTGCTTTTTTGGAAGTCAATCCATATGGACCCTGCACTTGTCAACAGTATAAACATTGGGGTATCGTGTGAGAGCCAGCATATGGAATATGGAGAAACCATGGGCTCATGTAACCCGCTTCACTAAAGCCTGACTTGCGCTTGATCATGTAGTCTAAATTATTTACATCGCCGTGTCTCACTGAGCCGGCTTATCTCAATTTGGGGTATGATTTGGGCTTTAAAAGGCATGTCTCCTTGACGCGTCTCACTGAGCCGGCTTGTTAGCACTATTAAGTGTTTATCTTAACCTTTTTCAAGGATTATGTCATTTATGATAGTCATTTTATTGTGCCAAAGGATCATATGCAAAGAAGCATCAATTGGTTTATCTTGTAGATCATCGATAAAACCTCTAGTCAGGGATAAAGGATTCAACATGCATGAAAGCATGAAACAGAACATAAGTTTTGACCCTATGACTATTACATGGCTACAAAGAGCCCAAAGGAGTTGCGTGAATTTTTTTACACAATTTCATATTTCATCTGGCTTCAAAGCCTTGCCGGGTCAACTTCACGAAAATCTGGGTGGTTAAGTCGCTTCCGTGTCAGCCTGTGGCGGGTCTTCTGGGTCCTGGATTTCAAGATTACCCATATCCCAATTTCAATGTGTTAAAGCATGGAATTCAGCTTCTTCGTGCAAGATTGGGGACGGGTCAACTTCAGGAGCAAAGAGAGGCTTACGGTGTTGAGGAGTTAAGTTGGTCGGCTCATAACTGCGAGGTCGAACTCATACATTGTCATGATTGTAAGCTGGCTGATTAGACTTCAGGTTCATGTCCACTCCTAGATGACTCGCCGACACATGAGACGCCCTTACACAATAGGTATAATCCTCCTAAGTAAAAGGTGATCCGTCCTGTTTGGTTTCACGGAAACCTCTAGTGATCTCTTCCAGTTTGAGTTCAGGTGCATACGCCAAAGCCCGCCTTAATGCAGCTATAGCACTTCTCCAAGCGGATGACCTATTCAAATCCGTGATTTTCTTGGGGATTGTTGAGAGCCGTCTCAGCACGTCAGGGATGAACTTTGGAGGGTCCTTTTCACACATTACAGCTTTGATTGTCATCAACCTTCCAGCATACAGTTGCTCTGTAAGAATATATAAAGCTTTCAATTTTAAAATGCAATCATCCTAAACATTATGAGTACGGAGGCCTGCAAAAAAGTTTTCTAGCACATAAATCTCCTGGCGGGTCTTTATTCTATGACATGCTTGATAATCACAAGTTATCATAAGAAGTTCATCATATGGTACTTACCAAAGACACGAGCAGTCATCTGCGAGATACGGTGTTTTTTTTGACCGCCTGCTGTAGGGAAAACCCCCCCACAGCCTTTTTTGCTTTTATTCCCATATGCAAGAGTAATATGTACAAGAAGAGGTTAGAATGAACAAAGGGGATGGGTAGCTATGGGTTAACAGGGAAATGTCATGGATGACGCCGGATCTCCATTTTCTGAACCTTGGCTGCTCCTGGTGAAAAACCATGGCATTTTTGACAGTCCAGATGTTCCAACATGCAGTGAAGACCACCTCAGGAAAAAATGGGTTGTGGAAGTCTCTCTTAGCAGCTAAAGCAGAGCTCCACATGGATTGACCCTGCCATGTGATCTGCAGGTAGGTCCAAACCCTGGTGCTGAAAAGACAGTTGAAAAATAGGTGATCTCTGTCTTCTTTAACTCTGGCATGACATAGTACACAGAGATTCGAGTCTGAAACATTCCAGTGATGTCGTTCAAGCATGTCTTGGGTGTTAAGCCTATCCATGATGAGCATCCAGGCAAACATCTTGATCTTCATTGTACAACAGCTCCTCCAGATCTAGTTTAACAAGGGGTTTGGGGTAATAGTGCTTTGAATATGAATATAATATATCTTGGATGTGTAGGCCTTAGCATCCTTACCCCATACCCATCTATCAGAGGCCTGGGGATCAAGTTCCAGGTCTTGAAGCACGGAGTTGACTGAAAGTAGCTCCTGGTAAGCTTGATCAGAGAGGGGCAAGTGCAACATGGAGAACATACCTCCATCATGAAAAGCTTTAAAAACTTCCTCAGCTGTGCAGAACGGATCAGCAACAAAGGAGAATAGCCTTTGGAACCTAGCAGCCAGAGGCCTAGAAGAGTTTCCAACCAACCAGGAGTCAGACCAAAACAAGAAAGTGTCACCCTTGTTAGGCTGAACATATGTAACTCATCTGAACTTGTCAAGCCTTTTGCAGATATCCTTCCACCAAAATGAACCACAAAGAGCAGTTCCCTGAGGGACTGTGTTATGGTAGTAGGTGTTCCAGATTAAGTGAACCCATGGGATATCAGCATGATTCAGGAGTTTATCAACATTCTTGAGCAGCAGGGCTTCATTCTGGATTGCCAGATTCATAATGCCTAAACCCCCTTTATTTTTGGGTCTGCACACCAGATTCCAGGCAGCAAGAGAGGGTGCATGATCTTGCCCATTTTCCCTCCAGAGGCATTGCCTCTGAATTCTTTCAAGTTGATTCAGTATGCCTGGTGGGATATCCAGACTGCATAGGAAGAAAATAGGAACAGATGACAGTCCTGAGTTTAAATATGGTAACCTTCCCCCTGGGCCAGGAAAGATGAACTAGAACTGAGTCTTCTTTCCATATTGTCTACCAGTGGCATGAGATCGATGATTCTTGGTTTAGTTGTCCCAACTGGAAGGCCAAGGTATGTGAAGGGCAAAGACCCTAATTTATAGCCAATGGAGTCTGCTAGGTCTTAGAGATGTTGTGGAGAAATGTTGACAGGCAGAAGGGCAGATTTATGATAATTCACTTGTAGTCGAGTGGATTGGGAGAAGAGCAGGAGCATTTTCTTGAACTGTAACAGTTGAGCTTCATCAGCAGGGAGGATGATAAGGGTATCATCAGCATATTGGACTATAGGGAAATCATTATCATGACAAGGGATGGACAGCTGAATCAGTCCCTCCATCAGCAGCTTGTTAACCAAGGTCTGTAAAAAATCAGCAGCAGTTGCAAAAAGCAGTGGGGACATGGGATCTCCCTGCCTGACCCCTTTCTTGAACATAAATTTCTTTCTAGGCACACCATTGACCAGGACAAAAGAAGAGCCAGAAGTTAGTAGCTGTTGTACGCAAAGTATCCATTTATCATTGAATCCTTTGTGTTTGAGAATCTGAAAGATGAACTCATGTTCCACAGAATCAAATGCCTTTTCAAAATCCAGCTTGAGAATAACTATTGGTTTCTTGGATTTATGACATTGATGCAGGTATTCCAGAGTCCAGCCAACACAATCTTGAATTGTTTTAGACTTGATAAAGCCATACTAATTCTTGTGAATACACTTCATTATCTGCAACTGCAACCTGTTGGCTATCATTTTGGACAGAAACTTGAGGCCCATCCCAGTGAGGGATATTGGTCTATAGTCTCCCACTTGCTCAGGTGATCTCTTTTTGGGAATCAAAGTAATATAAGATGAATTCATGTTCTCCAGTTTTGCAGTACTAGCATGAAAGGCAGCAGCAAGTTGATAAAACTCAGGACAAATAATCGACCAGCATTTCTTAAAGAAAAGACCATTGAAACCATCAGGTCCAGGAGCTTTGTCAATGGACATTTCCTGAACATTCTTGTCCATTTCAGACTTAGAAAAAGGTTGTGTGAGAACATCAAGACCCTCCACCTTCTGAATCAGAGATTGTAAGTCAAAGGCCATGTTAATTCCAAGGGAAGTTCCCATTCTATCCTTAAAGGATGCCCAATAGCATGCAACAATTTGATCATGGTCAGATATGATGGATCCATCATTTAACTTGAGGGAGGCTATGGAGTTCCTCCTATATCTCTCAGTTGCCATAGCATGAAAGAATTTGGTGTTTTCCTCACCAACTTTGACAAATCTGATGGTGGCTCTCTTTTTCCAGTACAAGAACTGAAAATGCAATACGTGCTCCAGGTGCAACTTAATAATGATCCTGAAGTTAGCTTCAGGTCTGAAAAGGGGCCTTAATTCCTCAAGCTCATCCAAACATAACACAACTTGATTGCATCTGGAGATGAAAATTTTTAGTTGGGATAAGTTTGTCTGCCATCTCTTCAGAGCCTGCCTGAGATGTTTCATCTTATCCATAATGACAGTAGTAATATGGGCCTTCTTAGAAGGAATGACCCAGGACTGTTGGACACACTCCATGAAGCCCTCCATTTCAACCCAGTAGTTTTCAAAACGAAAGAGGTTACACTTAGGGATGGAAGTGTTGACAGTGACCACACATGAAACATGATCAGAAGCTGTCTTTGTAAGGGGAAGCACTTGTGTAAGAGGATATGAAGAGATCAGGTTGGCAGATGTGAAGAACCAGTCAAGTTGCTCAAGAAGAGGGGAATCTTGCATATTGGACCAAGTGAAAGATCTGCCCTTAATGGGTAGTTCCAGTAAGCCGAGATGACCAATAATTTCATTGAAGATGAACATATCATTTACATCAGCCCCAGGGAGGTTTCTGTTGTCAGGTGATCTAATGAAATTAAAGTCTCCAAGCAGCAACCAATTAGCCTCAGCAGGTATATGTAGATTATATAGCCAGCTAACAAAGAGATCTCTAGCTTCACCCTGACAAGGACCATAGACATTCACCAAAGTCCAGGATTCTCCAGTATGATTTGAGGTGAAAGAGATGATTAATCCAAAAGGTGTGCATTCCACTAACAAACCAGTAAGAATGGATGAGTTCCAGAGTGTGATAAGCCCCCCAGATGCTCCCCTCGATGGGGAGTAAGCAAATTGATCAAAACATTTAGGACAGAAACACTTGACTGTTCAGAAATCAATGGACTGCATTTTGGTTTCTTGCAAGCACATAACGGTAGCCACGCTCTCATCAATCTTGTTACGAACCGCATGTTGTCTATGGTCCGAATTTAGGCCAGGCACATTCCAACACAGCACACGCCAACTTCTCATACAACGACTATCCATTAGACGATATATATAAAGCAAAAGCAGGGATATGTAATAGCCCTTGCAACCGAGGTTCAGTTAACCAAAAGACAGAGCAAACAGTAATCTGACGGTACATGGATCCAGTACAGCGACAATTTAACATAGGAAGACTAAACATCTGCAGATGATGGCTTGGAATGAGCTGGATCTTCCATAAGACGATCCACAGTCAGCTTCTCAGGGGCGATGCCAAGCGTCTGCCCGACAGCCTGAATCACCGGGATAGAAGTGGCAGGAGGAATTTGCTCTTGTGGATCAGCAGACTTCTGCGCTGGAGAAGGCATTGGCTTGCCCTTGGGCTTCCTCTTCTTAGGGACATGCACCGGAAGCTCTTGCAAAACCGGTTTGAAGCCATCCCGCTTGATGGAGCCGTGAGTGCATCATCGAACAGAGGAGTCGATGACAGGTGTGGCCTTCTTACGGGTCCCTTTCTTCGTCGGAGTAAGAGATTCAAAGGAGAAAGAGTCCTCTGCAGATGAAGAGGGGCTGACTGGGATTACCTCGTCCAAGGAGAGTGGGGTGCTTGCTGGCTCTGGTGGCGGTAGCTCTGGGGCAGCACAATCAAAAGCTACCGCCCAGGATCGCTTGGGGATCACAATGGGCATCACCATTGGCATCTGCAGCTGGCGAGGGACGTGCATGGTGGTGGCAACTCCCATGAGAGCATCGAAAGTTCGGGACTAGGAGAGTACCAGCGGTAGAGGAGGCCCATAAAAAACCCTGGCAGCCCCAACAAAAAGATTGTCAGACTGAACCTGCGAGGGCTTGTATGGGACGATCGTCAGAGGATTGTCGTGCTACGCCTCATCCTCCCCCTGCACTTCTTCTTCCGGCTCAGCAACGGGAGCCTGGACAACTGGTGACACTTCAGCATCAGGGGCAACAGGGTCAGGAGCTACTATCGCATCCAAGTTGGGAGCAGGAGGAGCAAGATCAGTGGCGTCCTCCTCAATGTCACCCTGGGGCTGTGTTTCTAAATCCACAAGCTCATGAACCGAGTCGGAAGAAGGACTCGGTTGATTAATCACCATGGACTCCTGGTCTTGAGCAGGAGCAGCAGGTGGTGCTTCTGGGGCCGCCTTAGGCTCCCATCCTCCTCCATCAGCAGCTGCCGCCAGCGGCCCCCAACCACCTTCATCAGCAGCAGCAGGTACCACTAGTTCAGGTTCAAGGGGTGGCGGCACTGCATTCCAGCCCAAAGCAGGGTACGGGGGCAGAGCAAACAGAAGATTGTCATTGACAAGGTGGCCAGGAAGCGGGTGAGGGTTGCCATTGAGGGGCATAGGATCCTCGTCGTTGGGTAGCAGTTTAGCAGGCGCCTCCCCCAGGATGTAGACAGGTGCAGACCAGGACACCTTCGCCCCACCCCAAGCAGCATATTCTGAGAAGCTGATGCTGCGAGGTACTAGTCGATCATCCGGGAAAGATTATCAAGTAGGGATCATCGCTGACCCAGTGATGGAACTCTCGAAAGTGTTGACTGCAGCCCGCAGGTCTTCGGTATTGCGGAAATCCAGAGGGACTCCGAGGAGCATCAGACACCCCTGCCGAAAACCCTCTTGTCCTCGAAAGCCAACACCATGATTGTGCCGTATGAAGCGAACCACATTGTTGTGAGCTACTTCCTGCGAAACCTTCTTTACCGCAGCGAAGCTTTCTGCCGCATCCCGAAGTCCAAACAGCCCCACGCCCTCGATCCATGGCTAGGCTGATCAAACATGAAGTCCTCTATGAAGAAGAAGAGTGGCCACCTCTTGTCGTACCAGGGCCAAGTTATCTGCCGGGGGTGCAGGGTGCACCTCAGCGATGACGAAGCGCTCATGACGTCTAGTGACGGGGACGGCAGGCATGGTGTAAGTCCGAGGCAACCAGTCAGGACAGGCGTCGATGATGTTGTGGCCCGGCGGGAGGAAGAGTTCCGGATCAAGCTCAAAGTTCGCCATTGTGGGAGGAGGCGACGACGTGGTAGGCGGTGTGTCGGAGGGAGTTCGAGGATGCGACGGCGATGAGACAGGGAGGAACTATGCTGCAGGCGTTGCGGTTTCTCCAAGAGTATCGGCAGTTCCCGAGATATCAGCAACGGGGGAGGTGGTGGGTCTCTTACAGTTCGAAATAAGACAATTATTACGCATAAAAGAGGCTCCTCTAGATCGTGCGTGGCCCACCTCTCTGTCAGCGTATCCAGGCAAAGCCGTGCAGTTGGCAGCTAGATGTACCCGAGAGTTACAAATAGAACAAGAAAAGATTTCTTCAACCATGCCATTAATAAGTTCATCAAAGGCCAGATGGGCTTCCTATGAGGAGGGAATGTCCATCCTAGTATTGGGTTCAGGCCGAGGTGAGGAAGTAACTCGGAAGGCTCATTAATGAGCGTAGTAATCGGCCCAGAATCTAAACTCTCCACCGAAATTTTGATTCTCATAATTCAAAACACCATTAAACTCGGCGGGATCAGCTGCAGCTCCATGTTGCACGGAAGAATTTCCATTACACTTGGCAATTCAAAAATCAGGCCCGGGAGATCCGGAGGATGACTCTTGGCGAGAAACAGTACTGAACGTAATATGCAGCATGGCCATCGTCCACCGGAGTTCCACCGGCGGTGGCGCAGAAACGATGACACGTTCAGGAGAAGGCATTGTATAACCAGCCTATTCAAGCGTGAGAAGCTCTTCATTGGAAACAGGATATCTATAACCCTTGCAAACCTAATATTGCTGGAGGGACGCGAATGTGAGCTTCTTACGAACGGATGATCCAGTTTTAAGAGAGGATTTTAGAGGTCTGGAATGCATTGCCATCAGACCTAGTGAGGTTCTCCTCTTGGATGGACTCACAATAATCCATTCAGCATCACATTGTTTCTTCCATAAAGAGAATTCCCGATGCCAATTCGGACCACCATGACCCCATATATGGAAGAAGCACTTAAAATTTGATCATTTGTATGAACGTAAGTCCAGAATATGAAAGCCAACTTGCATGCATGACACTTTGAAGGAGAAAACCGAATCTGTAACTTGAGAGACGCGAAACTCAATGGCAGAGCCCCCAATCACAGATTCAAGAGCTGCGGCGACCGTGTCCTCAGAGAGACGGAAAACATGACGACCAAAGGAAACCACCATGATGAAGGAGCGGCGGTGCTTCATAGGATCCACTGTAACACCAGAATGACGATAAACCTCATCGGCGAAGGGCAAACCATGAGAAAAATCCAGATCGAACATAGAACCACCCATGCAAGCCATGCACGACCACGTGAGGAGGGGTCGGGAGGGTTCACCTGAGTAGATGAGCGGCAAGGAAGGAGGAAACGCCGTCTACAGCACCAGGTCGCCATGGAGTCGCCGAGGTAGGAGGTGGGAGGTGGGAGTCGCCATTTGAATCATTCTATTTTCTACTGAGATATGGTGTTTTAGGCCAGACAACTCTTCAGTGATTGGCTTTAGCCTTTTCTTGGTGACTTCCGCATGCTTAATCAAAGCAGCTTTGTCAGTCTTCGAAGTTTCTTTGAAAGCCTTGAAGTCAGCTTTGACTCTCTCTATTTCTTCACAAGCAACCCACAGTTTTTCATCAGCTGTGGCTCGGGCATCCTGTTATTGCCAAGGATTTTGCTTGTGCTATCCAATTCAGAGTCGGCCAGAATTACAGTCTCCTCCATTACAACATATCCAGATGAGTATCAAATTCATTTTTTGAGTCGACAGCTAGGTGCATAATAATGCTTGGGGGTTGTCAGAAGGAGTAATTATCACAAGTCTCAAGAAGATTGCCAGCAATATACTTGACACTTGGGGGATAATGTATATCGGTTTTCAGTCCATCAAAAGACCCGTTTCATCTCCAAGAAGATGACCCGATCCTTAGGGGCTACACGTCAAATTTCAAATATTTTATGTCAAGACCCGGCTCATCTCCAAGAAGCTGGCCCGGCCCTTGGGGGCTATAGGTCGAATTTCAACTATTTTATATCCAGACCCGATTCATCTCCAAGAAGAAGACCGGGCCCTTGGGGGCTACTGGTTGAATTTCAACAATTATATATCAAGACCCGACTCATCTCCAAGAAGATGACCCGACCCTTGGGGGCTACAAGCCGAATTACAACAATTTTATATCAAGACCCGACTCATCTTCAAGAAGATGACTCATCCCTTGGGGACTACATAAGGGGGATGGAGTATGAGATAAGTGTAGATATACCTCATATCGTTTCCTCATCATGCCCACTAGGCTGGTCTCTATTTCTCGGCTTACGGAGAGGCGATTCAGATAACTAGAGGGTAGCTCTTCAAAGGAAAGTTTTTCAAAATTGGGAATCTAAAATTTGTTTTTCCCTTTGTCAAAATCAAGTGTTTCATCCATGGTAGTGTGCTTGGCTAATGTAGTAAATATGGGAACATTAAAACCCGTCCGAGTAACAACAACTTCTTCTTCAAAAGGAGCACATTTTTTGGTTGTCTTAAGAGGACTTGGCGGATTGGGACCAACTTGTTGGCTTGCCTCCATGAGCATGTCACCTGTATTCTCCGGTTCACCATGCGAAGGTAGATCATCACAGGCGTCTTGGCGAGCCTTGGGGGATTCAACGCGAGTTTCAGAGGGATCAGCCGGTTCAGGAGGATTAAGCTCCTGTGTTTCCGTTTCATTTGCACTTGGATTATTTGATGACCCGTCTATCTTCCTCATTTTGGCTTGACCCCGCATAACGAACATAATACATCAAGGTATATATAAAGATTAAAGGTGCCAAAGTAATATTACGTACAGAAAGTAATAATCTTACCCTGGATTGATGATAAGGGGCGACCGTTTTGAGGCAGTTGAGTCGCCTGATGACGGGGGCAACTCCTAATAATTTGAGTGAAAAGGTTCAAGAGGATGGCGGAAAAGGACAACCTTTGGGAAGGAAACAGTTGGAATGAGAAGAATCTCATTTGGACGCTTTCGAGAGGCCGGCTTATTGGGTAGCCCAAATGCAAGTTCACCTGAAGCACTTCGGGTATGGCGCCTTGGAATATAAAGATGTTTCTCCAAAAAGAAATCAGGATCCAGATAAGCCTCTAGACGAGATAAAGGAACTTTCCTAATAGCCCGCCTTGGTGGCCTTGGAAATGAGTTTTCTGAGCCGGAGGAGATAGAAATTACATCGACAGCTTGATCCTGACTATCTTCTTTATGATTCTGGCGATAAGGAGGCGTTAGCAAGTTCAATTAAAGGGTCGTTTAACAAAATAAAGGTTTTTCCTCAGAATGGTTGTCTAGAGGCACAAACTCTCTCATAGCTGAAGATTTTGCTAAAGTGGATTTCTTCTTTAACTTCTTCGGGGCAACTTTGGGTTTGGTGGCAGGAACTTTGGTTTGACGTCATTTCCAAAATGACGAGTTAGCCTACGGTAGTGTTAGCAAAGGATAAGCAAGTTTAAAAAAAGAATCCTTGCAAAATAAAATGAGGTATGAAAAGGTTTGCTACATCAGGAGCAGGATTCTGAGTGTAAAAAGGTTTCAGCCCAATTTTGCTACAAAGCATCTTTGTTTTCAGCTAGCAATTTCTTCACAATCTTGTTGGTGTCATGAGTGTCAAGCAGGGCGTTGTTAAAACACAGAGGGTTTTTCAAGTCGTCTTCATGATTACACGTTAATGAGCTGCGGCGACTCAAGGGCAAGATATGCCAGTCTACCCAACACCGAGTCAGATCAACACCGGTTAAGCCATTAGCCATCCGAGCTCTAAGCTTAGGATATACATTGGCGAGTTGAGAACGCTCTACATCAGTAATTGGGCCGGGTAGCTCAAAGTTCATTGGGAGACGCTGAGCTCTATAACCCGACACAGGATTCTCATCACCAGGGGATGTATCTCTGTAAAAACCAGGTCTTACCCTAGCCCTTAGGATAGTTGGGCAATGTGGCAGCTGGAAATGCACACTCCCTTCACCTTTGGATATTTACCTTGCCAAGCTCCAAGCAGGGTCCATCATTAAATTCAGTTTGGCGATTAAGATAACAAAATTCCCGGAATAAAATAATAGAAGGCTCTATCCCTAGGTAAACTTCACAAAATACTTCGAACTGGCATAAGTTGGTTATGGAATTAGGGCCCAAGTCTTGAGGATGGAGGTTATAAAAATGCACAACATCTCTGAAATGTTTTGACCCTGGAGGAGTAACACCCCGTTCAAAGTGGTCGGCAAAAATTACAACTTCTCCTTCAACGGGTGCGGGTCTTTCCTCCCCATAGGCGCTTTGCCAACCAATGATCTCCTGGATGCCAAGAGTCGAACAGCTACATATCCATTGAGTACTTTGTATGTGATCAGAGAAGGCACCCAGTTGCATGTGGATAGTTTGGTCATGTTGGTGTTTTCAGAAAGACAAGAGCTGCAGTAGCGTATTTGGCGGATTATCTAAATGAATAGACTTGTTTGAAGAGCAAGGACCTCGAGAAAGAAGTGATAAAAGCAATCTATAATGTTCAAGTCGCCCTAACATAAAGGCATCTTACAAAGGATTTACAATCCTATCAAGGAAGCCAGTATAAGGGTAAAGGCGGTTTACAAATGGGTTGAGATTTCAGATTTTACTGAGTGTGGGACAAACAGGTTTCTACCAAAGTGCATGAAAATATGGATCTACCAATGGTTCAAAAGGGAAAAATTCAATAACCCTAGATGACAGCAACATATGGAAGCAGTGGCAGCTTGTTATTTAAGGATCTCACAAAGCATCTAGGGGAAGCTATATATGGGACCAGATCACTACGTCTACCGCAACCTAACAGTAGGAAAAGATTCATTGGAGAACCAAGCAGGTCGGCAATGGAGACGAACACGGGATGAACTCCGACAAACTCTATTGAACTACAATGGAGTAACAGGTAGGTCTGGGAAGAGAAAAGGACTTACCCGACTGTGCTGATGGTGGACGAAGAGACCGCGGTACGGAGATGAAGTCGCATGACGTGGTGTTCCTAGACCATATCACGCAATGCTGGGAGTCGAACGGCGGCGACGCAATGAAGGTCCAAGCTCGAGCAGGAAGAAGAAGAGGGGAGCAAGATAAAAGTAAAAGGTGCCCTCGTGGGTATTTAAAGGCCAGGAGATGAAATGAAAATGGCAAGCGCGGGAATCTAGGAGGTGCAGTAAATTTTGGAGCTGACGGTGCCTCGATTTTCATGCTAAACGGATAAGCCAAATGAGCCATTACGATGACATCATTAAAACCCGAGAATCCTGGGGCAGGTGACGTCATTGATAAAACAGAGCATGAGCTTAAGAAGACATTTGAAGCCAACATTTCTACCTCGGAAGACAAAACATAGATTGCATGTGATGCGCCAAGATTAAAGTAAAGATTATTGACATGAATAAATTCAATTCAATCTGGGGCCTAATGTTGGGGATATTATCCCGTCGTATGACCCGCCCTATGAGGCCGGGTCAAGAAGATGGCGGCTCAATGTTCATACTCAAGATGGGCCCCGACATACAAGGCAGAAAGCGCAAGGCGGTTTACTAAAGTGAGCCGACGGCAGCCCAGGACACGAAGATGCCGAATCTTGGCCCACAAGGTAGAAGGTCGCCAGGAGTTTCCTTGCTAAAAGAGCAAGGATATTTAGAGGCATATCGAGTCATGAATCATGATGTGACCCGGACTCTTGTAAATCCTAGGGTCTCGACCTGTATCTAAAGGCGAGTGCCTAAGGCCGTTCGGGTTAAGTTACAATTAAACGATAGTTAGGTCAGGCGAGTTAGCCCTCCTTGTAATCGATATCATTATCAATACACACAAAGCAGGACGTAGTCTTTTACCTTCATCGGAGGGGCGAACCTAGGTAAACCCGAGTCTTGTTCCCGATTAACCCCTTCGACTCGCCACACATGATGATGGCCTCATCACTAAGTCCTTTCACAAGGACATCTGCCGTGAGAAAACCACGACACATGCTATTATATTATCATTCTAGGATAATTTTTGGGAGTTTATCTACCAATTAATAATATTTCTGAGCATTAACCTATTGACATAGTGCCCGGTGCCACTTGATGTTTTCTGCATGTCTTTGGCTTTTCAGGTTTACAGTACCAAGCAAAGTCCAATTGGAAGGCCTCGAAGCTTCGAGAGGACGCCAGAAGCTTCACGAGGAAGGCACGACCCAATAGGGCACGTCTAGGGACTAGGTCACACCATGTTGTAGTGCTCTCTCATCGGTTTCCTCGTGGTGTACCTCTTCGTCATATAAATTCACATATATCTCAAAAACCCTAGAGAGCAACCCGAAAAACTTTTTCCATCGCCGCAAGTCTCTAATCTGCCATGTGTCCGCCCTGTTCCGGTGCCCTGCCGAAGGGGGGATCGATCACGGAGGGCCTCTACATCATCCTTGTTGCTCCCATGGTGATGTGTGAGTAGTTCACCACGGACCTACGGGTCCATAGTTAGTAACTAGAAGGCTACTCTCTCTCTCTTGATCTTCAATACAATGATCATCACATCTTCGCTTTGATCTATCCAATATAATAGTTTTGTGCCAGGCATTTGTTGGGATCCGATGAATTGTGGGTTTATGTTCATATTATCCATGATAAATATTTGAGTCTTCTCTGAATTCTAAATATGATTCTTATGTGCATCATCATTATAGCTTCATAAATGCCTCTGATCTATTGATTTGCTTTGGCCAAGTAGATTGATCTTTCTTAAGTGAGAGGGTGCGTTGTCGTGGGTTCAATCTGATGATTTCTATATCCCAGCGGTAGAAAGGGTACAAGATACATATTTTTATTGTTTCCACTTAGGACCAAACGATGCGGTTAGTTCATATTAATTGAATTCTCTTTGTGTACATCATGTCAATGTTCTCCAAGCATTACTCTATTTTACTTAATACTCTAGATGCAACCTCGATAGCGGTCGATGGGTGGAGTAATAGTAATAGGTGCATGATGGAGTCGAACTATTTGCTTATGGACGTGATGCCTATATACACATGTTCATTGCTAAGAATATCACATAACTATGTGCTTTTCTATCAATTTCCCAATAGTAATTTGTGTACGCACCGTATGCTTGCTTTCATGAGAGATGCCACTGGGGGAAAATATGGCTCTCAGGTCTCTTCACTTATAAGTTTACAAACGCTGCAATTTCCTCGTTGCCTTTATTTACTTTTCACATTGCGACTTCCAACCACACCACTTACTTGCTTGCAAATAACAAGATAAGGGGATTTACAACCCTCTTGCCATGTTGGGTACAAGTGTTTGTTTCCCTTGTCTGCAGTCGCCAAAGATGGGGGTTTGTTGTTATTCCTACTGGTTCGTTAACCTTGGTTCTCTACTAAGGGAAATACTTACCTATATTGTGTTGCATCACCTGTTCCTCTTCATGAAAAATCCAATGCAGATCACAAGTATTAGGAAGGATTTCTGGCGCCGTTGCTACGGAGTATCATCAACCTACTATCAAGTAACTTTAAACAAATTACCATTCACTTGTTCTTCTTTTTATTTGTTTTTATATTTTGCTTCCTTCATAAAAATCAAAAATACAAAAATATTTATCTTCGCTAGTTGCTAGTTTACTTCTTCGTTTGCTTTAAAGTTGCTATCATGTGTGAATTTGAGAAAGTTATCGTTGAAAGAGATAGTGAAGATAGTGCTAGTGATTTGGGTGAGGAAAGACTAAAATTAATTGATTCCACTCATGATCCTCCTACAAATCAAATCACTACTAGTAATACTCACATGACTCTAAATTCCAAAATTTATCATGTGGGCAGTGGGAACATCATGGTAAAGCATGTCATACAAGAATTCTTTGAGTATGAGGTAGTGTCCCGTCTTATTAAAGGATTAATACTTGATGAAACAAATTGTTATCTGGATGCTATTACCATGCTTATATTGAAAATGGAAAGAAAATTTGAGCATCTCCATCCTATGCTTCAAAACATATTTTTGGGACTCCCTAGCTTGGATGATTCTGAGATTAGGAAATTTGCTGTCACTATCCTTATGCATGAATTCGAGTATATTGTGTGTGAGGAAAAATAAGTTTTTGCCTTCTATGGAATAAAATATGAACATCATCCCATAGAAGTGATCCTCCATAACATAGATGTTTTACATAGGTTGGAATCTAATGACTATCATAGATTTGACATGAATATTAGGAGGAATGTGCTTACCAAGGAATTAAAAATACTTATTTCTCTACTCTTGTAATAAATTTGAATGGATTCCTAAGGGAATTAATTAAGGTTTTAGTGAACATTTGCAAGAATAAATTATTTGGGAACCCATCAGTGATGAAAATCCATGTCTTATATGAAGAACCCTTTGATGATAGTGATGTGAGTAATGATATTGTAAATCCATTTCAACACTTGAGCTATTCAAATAGATTTGACAACTGTGATTTATTAAGTAAAATTTTGGAGGAGCTAATTTGAAAGACATGAAGGGGTCCCACACTTGATCATATATACTATCCCTAGCTAGGGTCATAAAAACAATAGCACTAGTTGGGAGGCAACCCAATAGTTATCTTTATATTTATATTTATATTTTGACTTTCTATTTATGTGTGATAACATGATTGTTTCCTATGTAATAACTCTGTTTTATGTTTAAATTAGTGTTTGTGCCAAATAAAGCCTTTGGGAGGATTTGGATAATAGTAGAATTGATGCGGTGCAAAAACAGAAAACTTAGCGTCCAGTGCAGAACTTTTATGATTTTACTAGAACATTGTTTTGATCTGAAATTTTAAAAAATAATTTATATACAAATTTTCTAGGTCGTCCTAACATTTTAGAATTCCTGGAGTTACATAAGTATGGTTCTTAACTATGTCATTACAAACTATTGTGTTTTAGACAGATTCTGTTTTTTGCTTCCATAGTTTGCTTTTTTTGATGATGTTATGGATTATATCATGTGTTGTAAGTAATGGAGAAATTAAAATATAGTACATTATACAATAATAAAATATGAATCATTTTATAACAGTAACAAAAGTATTTGATATGTTTATTATGCTAATGGATCTCACGAAGTTTCTGTTGAGTTTTGTCTGCAGAAGTTTTCAAGTTTTCGGTGTTATTGCGATGGAAGAAGGAATAAGGAGAGGAAAGAGCCTAAGATTGAGGACGCTGAGGCACCCCAATGTAATATTCTAAGTAATACTCAAGTGTCTAGGCATGGGGACGCCTCGTAAGGCATCCTGTCTTTCGTCTGAATCCATTGGTATGTCACTTGGTGCTACATTTTTATTCATCACATGATATGAGTTATTCTTGGAGCACCATTTGCATTAGTTTTCTTTTTGTTTTTAGTTTTACACAATAATTTTTATCTTAATATGCACACATGAGAGCAGAAACACCATGATTTATTAGAATACTCTTTGTGCTTCACTTATATCTTTTGAGCTTAACAGTTGTTGTAGTACTTCACTTATAAGTTTTAGAGGATGATGGCGTATAGATTTATAAAAATAATTGCACTCTCGTTCTTCACTTATACTTTTTTTCAGTTAATAAACAGCTATGGTAATTTGCATGGATTATAAGATTAGTTCAAAAATAATAGGTATTCAATGAGTGCATAATCAAAACCACATGTAGCATAGAAAAGAGAAATCATGGTTAACGATATTAATGTGGTAATATGAAATAAGATGAGTTCTTGATCATTGGTTAACATAGGTATCATGAATTAGAGGTGTTAATTTTATATTCATCCAAATATTTTTATGGCATAGTGATGATGTGTGAACATACTTATTCCTCGTTGAAATCCTAGGGATGTTTAAGTCGGGGGCACACAATGGTTAACCTACCAACCTCCTCACTGGCGGCATGCGAGTACTGCGTTGCTTAGAGAGAGTTAATAAAATCATGCAATAAGTATGCGAGTACTTTATGAACAATGTGAATCCATTGATAGACGCACTCACACCTCCACATATTTGCTAGCCTCTCTGGTACCGTGCATTGCCCGTTATCACCTCGAGGATCGGTGCAACCTTTGTCGGTGCATCCAAACCCCGTGACGTGATACACTCTGTTGCACATAAGCCTCATTCTATCTTCCTCAAACCATCCACCATACCTACCTATCATGGCATTTCCATAGCCATTCCGAGATATATTTCCATGCAACTTCATCTCACTTACACTCTGAGTGTCCTATTGATTTGCATGATCGTAAGGTAGCTGGCATGGTATTTTACATGGCTCGTCTATTTTTTGATATCTTTTGCTATGCTAGATCATTGCACATCCTGGTACACTGTCAGAGGCATTCATATAGAATCATACTATAGTTTTCATGTTGAGTTGTAAGTAAATAAAAGTGTGATGATCATCATTATCTAGGGCACTCACTCGGCGAGGAAAAGATGATGGAGAAAATGATTTCCCCACAAGTCGGGAAGAGACTCTAGACAAAAAATAAAAATAAAATAAAATAAAAATAGAAGAATAAAAAATGAGAGAAAATAGATAAGGGACAGTGCTACTACCTTTTATTCCACGATTTTGCCTCAAAGTGGCATCATCTTCTTCATATAGAGAGTCTCTTGTTTTGTCACTTCCATGTCCTACTGGCAATTTTCCGTTATAAAACTTGGCTTGTAGATTTCGTTGATGGGCTTCCTCAAATGCCCAAGGTCTTCATGAACAAGAAAGTTAGATTCACACCCACTTAACTTCAGTTGAGCTTTCGTACACTTATAGCTGTAGTGCATCAATTACATGGCAATCCCTAATCCTCGCATTGATATGTGTTGATGGGAATCTCCATAGCCCATTGATATGCCTAGTTGATGCGAGACTTTCTTCTCCACTTTCAGCCCTTTCAAACCTACCACCATGTTCAATTCCACCTTTATACAATATCCTTGGTTCACTCTCGTATATGACACAAGTAATAAAAAGTTGAAGCTGCTTAAAAATTATGATCCAATTGGATAACTTGAAACCGTGGTGTTAAAAATTTGTATTTATTTGTTGACTACGGAGCCAAGCTATATTTATATAATAAATTGAATATGGGGCTAACATTCTCTAAGGATCATATGCTTTGAAACTTGACTATTATGTTGCTTATGTTTATAAGCATTGTTGTGTTGATGTTTATTAATTCATCGTTTCTCAATGATTAAAACTGCAATAGAACACATGTTGGGTAGCATGTGACATCAAAAATTCTGTTTTTATCATTTACCTACTCGAGGATGAGCAGGAATTATGCTTGGGGATACTCATACGTCTCCAATGTATTTATAATTTTTTATTGTTCCATGCTATTATAGTATCATTCTAGGATACTTTTTTGGAGTTAATACCAATTAATATTATTTTTGATCACTAACCTATTGTCCCAGTGCCTAGTGCTGGTTGATGTTTTCTGCATGTTTTTGGCTTTTCAGGTTTATAGTACCAAACAAAATCCAGTTATCACAAAAAAAATTGGTGATTTTTTCTGGACCAAAAGAAGACCTGGAAGCTTCGAGAGGGTGCGTGAAGCCTCGCGAGGGAGCCACGAGCCAACAGGGTGTGACTAGGGCCTAGGGCGCGCCCTGTTGCCTCATGCTCCCCTTGGTTTCCTCCTGGCGTATCTCTTCGTCCTATAAATTCACATATATCCCAAAAACCATAGAGAGAAACCCAAAACAATTTTTTCACCGCCGCAAGTCACTGTTCCGCCATGTGACCATTTGGAGCCCTGTTTTGGTGCCCTATCGGATGGGGGGTCGATCATGGAGGGCCTCTACATCACCCTTGCTGCTCGCATAGTGATGTATGAGTAGTTCACCATAGACCTATGGGTCCGTAGTTTGTACCTAGATGGATATATATATATATATATATATATATATATATATATATCCTCTCTCTCTCTCTTGATCCTCAATACAATAATCACCGCATCTTCGCTTACATCTATGCGATGTAATTATTTTGTGCGGTGCGTTTGTTGGGATGTGATGAATTGTGGGTTTATCTTCAAATTATTCATGATAAATATTGGAGTCTTCTCTAAATTCTAAATATGACTCTTATGTGCTTGATCGCTATAGCTTCATAAATCTCTTCGATCTATTAGTTTTCTTTGGCCAAGTAAATTGATCTTTCTTTAGTGAGAGGGGTGCATTGTAGTGGGTTCAATCTGACGATTTATATATCCCAGTGGAATAAAATGATGGGGTTAGTTCATATTAATTGAATTCTCTTTGTCTAC
The DNA here is from genome assembly GCF_904849725.1 of Hordeum vulgare subsp. vulgare. Taxonomy (NCBI): domain Eukaryota; kingdom Viridiplantae; phylum Streptophyta; class Magnoliopsida; order Poales; family Poaceae; genus Hordeum; species Hordeum vulgare. The sequence goes on along the minus strand of NC_058522.1, from coordinate 342,553,697 downwards.
ATCATGTCAATGTAGTCCAAGCATTACTCTGTTTTACTTAAATACTCTAGATGCATGTTGGATAGCGGTCAATGGGTGGAGTAATAGTAATAGGTGCATGCAGGAGTCATCCTATTTTCTTATGATCGTGATGCCTATATACACATGATCATTGTCGTGAATATCACATAACTGTGTGCTTTTATATCAATTGCCCAACAGTAATTTGTTTACACACTGTATGCTTGCTTTCATGAGAGATGCCACTAGGGTAAACTATGACCCCCAGGTCTATTCACTTTGAAGTTTACAAATGCTACAATTTCTTGCTGCCTTTATTTACTTTTTATTTATTTTTAATTTTGCAACTTCTAACCATGCTACTTACTTGTTTGCAAATAACGAGACAAGGGGATTGACAACCCTCTTGCTCGCGTTGGGTGCAAGTGTTTGTTTCTCTTGTGCGCAGTCGCTGAAGACAGGGGTTGCTTTTTACTCCTATTTTTTCGATAAATTTGGGTCTCTACTTAGGGAAATACTTACCTATATTGTGCTGCATCAACCATTCCTCTTCATGGAAAACCCAATGTTGAGCACAAGTATCCAACACCAAGCATATCAAGTCATGCATTGTCACCGTCCTTTCTTTTGCCTTCAATCTTGAGCGACTTCCTAGGATGCTTTCACATATGTTCTTCTCTATGTGCATGACATCAATTTAGTGACATACAATTAGGAACTCCCAGTAAGGTAAATCCCAGAACACCGATTTGTTCTTAATACTTGGTCATAGGGTGTTATTTTTTGATGTCGACCCGGATCCCTTGCCAAGCACAACTTTAAATTCTTTTAGCTATGATGTGAACGTCTTGGGCTAGTCACTTTCTCTAGCGTACCATCAAACTCAGCTTTCACATTTTGGTAAGGGTGATCTCTCCTTATGATCTATGATGACGCAAATACCCGGTTTTGCGTGACTTGGGAAGAAATCTACTCGTTGTCCTATCCATGCATGTGAAACATCCTACTGGTCCCTTTATTTTCTGCCCCAAAGTGTTTCCTAACACCGGCATATCTTGAATGGTGTGCAACAACAACGGATGTAGCTCGAAAAACTCCTTTCCGTAAGCATTAGAACATTTTACACTAGGCTCATTCCACAATGTGAGTAGTTCTTCTACTAGCAGCAGAAAGTAAATGTCGATATCATTTCCAGGTTGCTTCAGGTCTTGGATAATCATTGACATCTTGATGCATTTTTATTCATACACAACCAAGGAGGAAGGTACATATGCATAGAATCCTAGGCCAAGTGTTGTGTTGGGTGCTCATATCGCCAAGTGGATTAAATCTGTCACTACACCCCCTAGCCTTTAATTTCTTGGATCCTTCACAAAAAAAATTAAAATGGGTGTCGATTTGTTCCCATTGAGCCCCATCTTTTGGGTGCCTCATATTTTTATCCACAATTCGCTCATCATGATGGCACCGCAACCTCTTTGCCTCTCTAGGGTTTGCAAACAAACACTTCAACCTTGGAATTATAGGCAAGTACCAAACAATCTGGAATGGTATACATGTCTTGATCTCTTCGTCCTTTTTGTACTTGTTGTTTTCTCTCCTCCTCTAGTGCCGTGTATACTTGCGTATGTGACACGAACGCAAATCTTTGTAGTTACCGAGGTAGAGCATACAATCATTCAAAAAAGTGTGTATCTTCTAGACTTCAAGTTCCAATGGACAAACAACTTTCTTGGATTTGTTCGTACTTTTTGGGAGCACATTATCTTCTTGAAGAATGTCTTTGAAAAGACAAAAAAACTGTGTGAAGGCCTTGTTCGATAGATCGCTTCCTGCTTTAAATTTGAGAAGCACCAGCGTGACACTCAACTTGGAATATTTATTTTTGCAATATGCATACAAATATTTCTTAGAGGCCTCATCAATTGTCGAGAGCTCCTTGTACTCGGCTAAATCTGGTTCTTGGCCCTGTAAATCTACAATCATAGAAATAAAATCTGGCATATCATCAAAATTGGTGTCATCTGCCTTGGAGTGTTGGTTTTCATTTGGGGGTTGGCATGTGAGTCTTCCGTCTATAGCTTGACGTCTTAGTCCCGAGGTTAAATTCAACACCCATGCGACTCTGATCGGGGTTTGGCACCTCGCCTACATGCATGCTACCATCATCCATAACCAGCAGAGATAGGCACTTAGATGAACTGTTTGGGATTAGGAAACACAACAGAGACAGTCATCCCGATGAAGGCATGTGCAATATAGGGCATACAGTTCAATCGGATGAACTGTTTGCGATGAACCAATACAACAAAAATGGTTCAACTTAACAAGATGTGTGTGATACACGGCAAACATGTCTGTAATCATAAATGTGTGCGAAGAACAATAATAACATAGACGGTCGCTGCTAATAAGCCATGTGTGTTGTGGGAAAATGGTTGTTGGTATACAATTATCAGCGATTGATAAATTCATCACTGACGAGTTCCCTAGTTTACTCCATGTGCGATGTGAGTTGCTCCTCCTACAGAAGAACAACATATATTACCATAATAAACATCACATTACATAAGTGACCATACAAAACATTTGCACACACGTCAATAAAAAAATAATTGCATTTTAAACTAGGAGGAACGACCATCTAGTCATCTACTTCTTGTGACACTGTCGCCACTGCTCTATGGCTAATGCCTTGCGTGGGGCAAGACGGAGGCACTTCCTCATGTTAACGGTCCGCATGTACATTTCGTAGCTTGTGTACTCGTCCTTTGCCGCATAGGTGGCATGTTCTTCATCCTATCTCTGGTCCCACGCACCGTGTGATACTTGTGATCAGCATTGGACTTTCCCAAAAGAGGAGGGGATGATACAACATAGTATAGATAGTAGGTTAAAGGACTTCCGTCCCCTTTCAAAAAAATCATGGCCGTGTACGCCCCTCAGTCCTGTTCGCCCTAGCCAGCTTGCCCTGGCCGCTCGACCTGGCATCTGGCGGGTCAGCGGCTATCCCATCACTCTGTACAACAAGACCCCCACGACGATGGGGCGTGGTGATAATGAATCGGGTACCACTAACTGGGGTGCACGTGGCTATAGTGGAGCGGTCCGTATTGTTGACCTTGCCCGACTGTGATTGGGTGACGCGACGTTGTGGCTGCACGCCTCCAACCACTCCATGACCCCGTTGATGCATGCTGAATGTGGGAGCGGTTGTACCTTTGACTAAAGACGACTACGACTAGTCAAAAAGACATAGTGACTCCATAGTGCATTACACATCATGGCGTCATCGGCATGCACCAATGATAACGGCCAGCCAGTGGGTCCCTACTTCGACGAGACCCTACAGGCGGCAGGCCCTACAGGCGACAAGGCTGCACCATAGACATGCCCCATAGAAGTCTGGAGGGGTTGTGAGTTAGGACCCGCCCCCATTATCCCAACATATTGTAAGTGTGGGGGTTGGCCTATAAAACCCCCTAATTCCCCCTTGTAGCGGGAGGAGACTTCCTGAGGCTAGAGCCATCACACATAGCTGCACACACCCATAGGGGAGGCAAGAAGAGAGAGCAATCTCCATCTTCCTCATCCGATGAACTGCTCAGGGAGCACCATTGTATTGCCTACCTGCATATACTACATCCGACGGGATTAGGGGTGTTACCTCCCATGGAGGGCCGTGAACCTCGGTATATCGTATGTCCCCCACCACTTGTTCCCAATCCCGCCTCCAAGCCCGTTGACACACTTTGGCCCAAACCACACTCGATAAGCCACCCATGGCATTGGCTGTGATGAAACCACGATAGTTGGCGCCCATCTTGGGGCCGTGCGCGGTGTAGGCCAGAAACATGCTCCGGATGGGACAACAACTTCATTGACTGCATTGCGCATGATCTACTCTGCATGCTCGTGGTGTCTGGTTTCAAGGGAGATGGTGTAACACACGACATCGGCTCTGCCTGGCCCACAGGCAGCACCATCGCCCTCGTTGACGTCGATGGCCTCTACGCTTGCTGCAGCGAGCTGCGCGTCAGCCCCACACTCATCCCCGACGAGTACCCTAGCAATGTGCTCACCGACCTTGATCCGCTGCCATTAGTTGGCAGCATGGCCCATGCAGACATCGACAACCTCTACGCTCACTTCAGCGAGCTATGTATCAGCACGACGATCGTTTCCGATGAGTACCCTAGTGAGGCGCTCATTTTCTTTGACCCGTTGTCATCTGCCGGCAGCGGCACCGCCGACGATGTTGATGACCTGTGCGTCTGCGTCGACGTGCTGACCACCGGTTCAACCACCAACACTATGCACAGCAGGGAAGGGGCTACAACTGATGCGGCCATGGCGCAACCCGGCCAGTCAAATCCCTTACGCGCTGGCATGGAAGGCATGTGTGCCCCCATCGTGCCAACGACCGACTCAGCCATCGTGTTGACAGAGCTCGATGCGGCCCTCAAGCTGCTATTTGCGGAAGGTACCGCACTTGCCTCCATGCAGCACCGGATGGAATCTACGTAGCGTGAGTACAACATCGTCTATGGCTTCGCCCCGGCTGACACCGAGCTCGCCCGACGTGATGGGGTACGGCATCGTAGTCGCGTGGTCGCTGACCTCCTTGGCGGGAATCTGCCAACTTACGACACACGAGCGACAAACATGAAAGCCGCGTAAGCGGCCATGGCCGCCCTGTCAGACTTGGAGGGCAAAGAGCGCGAGCTGCAAGAGTAGCGCCTCCACGAACTCATCACCACTGCCAACACGTTCCAGGCTCAGTTGGAGTCACCTCCGGCTAGGTCCTAGTCTCCCCACCTCCAAGGCAATGACTCGGCAGCTGGCTACCGGGCGCGAGCACACGCAACAGGCGTCCTCTTCGACCGGCTCTGGCCGCCAGGCCGATCGGGGCCATGACGGTCACCCCCGGTGTTACGACGACCAGTCGAGTGTTTCTAGCCAATGGAATGACCTCCGAGAGGACGGCCATCTCCAGACGGCTTCTCGCGCCCCACCTCAGCGTCGGGACTGGGTCGCCTCGCTTGGGTTGGTTGTACGCCCCGAGCCCGCCGCCTGGCTGGGACCATGCATCCTCCAAGACGAGAACGACGCTCGATGTCGTCTCGATCGGATGGCGGAGTCCCTCCTCCTAGAGGAGGAGGGACCGATCAGGCCGTCTTGCTTGGGCCCGCGCATCCGCAATGAATTGTTCCATATCCGCTTCATGCTGCCCCGCAACACTTCTAAGTATAGCCGCTCCACCAAGCCGAAGGATTGACTCATCGACTACAGCACCGCTGCCAGCTTCGCTCGAGGCAACAAGAGCATGGCGGTGCACTATTTCCCCCTCAAACTGCTCAGCTCGGCCCGGACATGGCTCAACAACTTGCTGGTGGCAGCATCAAAACCTAGGTGGACTTCGAGGAAGTGTTCATGGCCAACTACAAGCAGCTCGACCGCCCCATGAGCTAGCCATGTACATTCAAGGACCGGAGGAGTCCCTCCGTGACTACCTCCCTCACTAGACCATGCTACACAACTCCTGTGTAGGGGTGCACGAGGTGCAGGCGATCCAATACTTCTCTGAGGGTTGCCGAGACGGCACCCTACTCAATTACAAGCTCCTGTGCTCCAAGCTGGCCTCCTAGAGGAACTCATGGTCAAGGCGGACAAGTATGCTATGCCCGACACCGCGATGCATGTCAAGGTCAACTCGGCTGGCAAAGCCGTGTCGGCCCATCTGGCCAGCCCACGGTCGGCTAACGACAGCCGACAGTAGGACAACAACGCAAACAACAAGCGGAAGGCCGATCAGACGGACCCCGTTTTGGTAGCCTACAGGTCACTACTATCGAGGAAGAGCAGTCAGCCGCTCAGGCTAGCAGCTAGCGACAGCGCCCCGGTAAGGCTCCCTGGTACCCCAACCTCACCTTCAAGCAAAGCCTCGACCACTCTGCAAGATGCACAACAGCGCAAAGCAGGCTACGCACATGCTCCGATAGTGCAGTTTCTACCAGCGTTTGTCCAGGGGCTAGGGCCTCCAGGCACCTCCGCCTCCCGCTCCAAGAGCTCCGACTCCGGCTCTTGCTCTACCTCACACTGATGGCCAACTCCTCGACCACTTGCCTGAATACGACGGGGCGTACGTCGTCTTCACGAGCGAGGATGACGACAAGCATAGTCATTGCAAGCGCTAGCATGAGGTGAACACCACTGTTCCCTCCGTCTTGCAATTCATGCACTGGTCCGAGAAATCGATCAGCTCGATCCGGGAGGACCACCCAGCTATGATGCCAAACCCCGACGGCTATGCCCTTGTGCTCGACCCCACTTTCACGTTTTAAAGGTTCAACTTGCGGTTGCTGCCTCTTGAGCTTGCGTTGGTTTTTCCCTTGAAGAGGAAAGGGTGTCGCAGCACAGGAGCAGTAAGTATTTCCCTCAGTTTGAGAACCAAGGTATCAATCCAGTAGGAGAATCAAGCCAAGTGTCCAGAGTACCTGCGCAAACACAAACGAGCTGCACCCAACGATATAAAGGGGTTGTCAATCCCTTCAAGATTGATTGCAAACTGAGATCTGAAGGCGGAAAGTGCAACGAAGTAAAAGTGTAACGCTGAAAATATGTTGTGAAGTAGACCCGGGGGCCATAGTGTTCACTAGAGGCTTCTCTCAAAATAGAAAATATTACGGTGGGTGAACAAATTACTATCGAGCAATTGATAGAACCGCGCAAAGTCATGACGATATCTAAGGCAATGATCATACATGTAGGCATCACGTCCGAAACAAGTAGACCGATACTTTCTGCATCTACTACTATTACTCCACACATCGACCGCTATCCATCATGCATCTAGTGTATTGAGTTCATGACGAACAAAGTAACGCCTTAAGCAAGATGACATGATGTAGATGGATAAACTCAAACCAATGATGTAAACCCCATCTTTTTACCCTTGATGGCAACAACACGATGCGTGCCTCGCTACCCCTTCTACCACTGGGTGAGGTCACCGCACGGTATGACCCCAACCAAGCACTTCTCCCATTGCAAGAATCATAGATCAAGTTGGCCAAACAAAACCCACAACTCGAAGAGAATTACAAGGATATGAAATCATGCATATAAGAGATCATAAGAAACTCAAATAAGATTCATCGATAATCTGATCATAAATCCACAATTCATCGGATCTCTAAAAACACACCGCAAAAGAAGATTACATAGGATAGATCTCCATGAAGATCATGGAGAACTTTGTATTGAAGATCCAAGAGAGAGAAGAAGCCATATAGCTACTAGCTATGGACCCGAAGGTCTATGGTGAACTACTCACGCATCATCGGAGAGGTCATGGTGTTGATGAAGAAGCCCTCCATATCCGAATCCCCCCTCCGGCAGGGCACCAGAACGTGCCCCAGATGGGATCTTGCGGAGACAGAAGCTTGCGAAGGCGGAAAAGTATTTTCGTGGATCTCTCACGTAGTTTTGGATTTTTCAGGAATTTATAGGCGGAAGAGGTAGGGCAGACGAGCCACAGGGGGCCCACAAGCCTGCTAGGCGCGGGCCCCCTGGCCGTGCCTAGGAAGCTTGTGGCCTCCCCTGGTGGCGTCTGCCTTGGTTCTCAAGTCCCTTGCGTATCTTCTATTCCAGAAAAAATCTTTTTGGAAGTTTTATTCTGTTTGGACACCGTTTATAAATCTCCTCTGAAAGGGGTCAAAAACACGGAAAAAACAGGAACTGGCACTTGACACTGAGTTAATAAGTTAGTCCCAAAAAAGATATAAAAGGCAAACAAAACATCCAAAGTTTGACAAGATAATAGCATGGAACCATAAAAAATTATAGATACGTTGGAGACGTATCAAGCATCCCAATCTTAACACGTGCTCGTCCTCGAGTAGGAAGTGATAAAGACTGAATTTTTGATGTGGAATGCTACCTAGCATAGTTATCCTTTGTAACTTCTTTCATGTGACATGAATGTTCAGATCCGTAATATTCAAAACAATAGTTTGCTATTGACATGAAAACAATAATATTTCAAGCAAACTAGCAAGGTAATCATGAACTTTTGAAATAACAAGGCCAAAGAAAGTTATCCCTACAAAATCATATAGTGTGGCTATGCTCATTCAGCCCCACACAACTAATTTAAATCATGCACAACCCCGGTATTGGCCAAGTAATTCTTTTTGCACTCTTACTTTCTCAAACCATTTTCAACTCTCACGCAATACATGAGCGTGAGCCATGGATATAGCACTATGGTGGAATAGAGTGTGGTGGAGATTGTGAGACAAAAAGGAGGAGATGGTCACATTGACTCGACGTATCAAAGGGCTATGGAGATGCCCATTAATAGATGTCAATGTGAATGAGTAGGGATTGCCATACAAAGGATGCACTAGAACTATAAGTATGTGAAAGCTCAAAAGGAGAACTAGTGGGTGTGCTTCCAACTTGCTTGCTCACGAAGACCTAGGGCAATTTTGAGGAAGCCCATCATAGGAATATACAAGCCAAGTTATATAATGAAGATTCACACTAGCATATGGTGGTGACAAAACGAGAGGCTCTCAATCATGAAGAACATGGTGCTTATTATGAAGTACAAGTGTGGAAAGAGATAGTAGCATTGTCCCTTCTCTCTTTCTCTCTCTCTTTTTTTTTGTTTGGGCTCTTTGGCCTCTTTCCATGTCTCTCTCTCTCCTTTGTGTGGGCAACTTTGGCCTCTTTTTTTTATTTCCTCACATGGGACAATGCTCTAATAATAATGATCATCGTACTTTTATTTACTCACAGCTCAAAGCTTAAAACGATGATGAATCTTTAGTAAATGACTCCGGCAGTGTACCGGGATGTGCAACGATCTAGCTTGGCGTATGACGTTGAAACATCTCGCTATCTATCTTACGATCATGCAATGGCAATATGAGAGTGACGGCACAAGTCATGAGATAGAATGGTGGGAGTTGCATGGCAATATATCTCGGAATGGCTATGAAAGTGCCATAGTAGGTAGGTATGGTGGCTGTTTTGAGGAAGGCATATGGTGGGTTTGTGCACCGGCGAAAATTGCGCGGTACTAGAGAGGATAGCAATGGTGGAAGGTGAAAGTGAATCTATACCATGGACTCACATTATTCATGAAGAACTCACATACTTATTGCGAAAGTGTTTATTAGTAATTGAAACAAAGTGTTAAACACATAGTCCTAGGGGAAGGGTTGGTAGGTGTTAACCATCGCGCGATCCCGACCACAACACAAAGGATGACAATCAATAGATCAATTATGCCCCGACTTCCTAACATAGCGGTTCACCATACGTGCATGTTACGGGAATCACTAACTTCAACACAAGTATTTCTAGATTCACAACACCCTACTAACATAACTCTTAATATTACCAAATCCACGTCTCAAAACTAATTGAGAGGAATCAAACTTCTCTTTCTACTCAATGCACATGAAGATGGAAGTTTTATTGTATCCTCTTTGGGTACCTATCACCTTTGGGACTACTTTCATAGCACAAGACAACTACCAAGTTACGCACCGCCGTGCTCTAAAAGATCTAAGTGAAGCACATAGAGAAAAATTGTCTAGCTCAAAAGATATAAGTGAAGCACAAAGAGTATTATAGCAAAATCACGATGAGTGCATGTCTCTCTCAAAAGGTGGGAAGCAAGGATGATTGTGACAAAACAAAAAGAAAAGACTCCTATGATACAAGACGCTCCAAGCAAAACGCATATCATGTGGTCAATAAAAATATAGCTCCAAGTAATGTTACCGATGGATTGAAGATCAAAGAGGGGATGCCTTCCCGGGGCATCCCCAAGCTTAGGCTTTTTGGTGTCCTTGAATTTGGCTTGGGATGCCTTGGGCATCCACAAGCTTGAGCTCTTTCCACTCTTTATCCCTTTGTCCATGAGAACATCACCCAAAACTTCAAAACTTCACAACACAAAACTTAAACAAAAACTCGTGATATCATTGGCACAAGAAAACAAACTACCACCTCTTTAGGTACTGTAGTAATCTTGATTTATATTTATATTGGTGTTAGGTTACTGTATTCTCACTTTTCCATGGCTAGTACCCCCCGGTACTATCCATAGTTTCATCAAAACAAGCAACCAACACAACAAAAACAGAATCTGTCAAAAACAGACCAGTCTGTAGCAATCTGTATACTTCGTATACTTCTAGTATCTCAAAAATTCTGAAAATTTACGAAAGTTTGGGAAAATGGCATATCAACCATCAGAAAAAAGAATCAACTAAAAATCTCTTTCTGGATAAAAATTAAAAATAATTTTGTGAGTGAAAAGTTTCTGTCTTTTTACAGCAAATTAAACAACCATCAACAAACTAGTCATAAAGGTTTTACTTGGCTCAAACACAAAAATAAACACAAAAGACACAATCATAATAGAATTATGATGGTGTGGACACAACAAAACAGAAAGCAAAAAGAAAAGATAAATTCATTGGGTTGCCTCCCAACAAGCAATATTGTTTAACGCCCTTAGCTAGGCATTGATAATTCAATGATGCTCACATAAAAGACAAGAACTGAAGCAAAATGAGAGCATCATAAAGCATGTGAAAATCACATCTAAGTCTAACATACTTCCTATGCATAGGCATTTTATAGGAAAACAAATTATCAAGACAAGCAATAACGACAATATGCAAGGAAGAAGAAAGAGAAAATGACAATCTCAACATAACGAGAGGTGATTTAGTGATATGAAAGTTTCTTCCACAATATTTTCCTCTGGCATAACAATTGCATGCGGGATCATAATCAAATTCAACCATATAGCTATCACATAGGATATTCTTTTCCTGATCCACATGCATGCAAAGTTGACGCTCTTCAAAAATAGTGGGATTACCATCAACTAAAGTCATGACTTCTCCAAACCCACTTTCAATATTATTGCAAATATCATATTCATCATGAGGCTTAAACAAATTTTCTAGATCATAAGAAAAATCATTACCCCAATCATTATCATTGCAACAAGTAGTGTACATAGCAAATCGAGCATCCCCAAGCTTAGGGTTTTGCATATTTTTTGCATGATTGTCATTAATAGAATTTATAATGAAATCATTGCAATCATGCTTTTCATTCAAGGAGCCCTCGTGAATCACTTCATAAATTTCTTGATCACGATTTTCAGATTCACGCATCTCAAGAAAAACTCCATAGAGATAATCAAGTGCACTCAACTCACTGGCAATTGGTTCAACATAATTGGATCTCTTAAAGAGATTAGAAAGTGGATGAGGATCCATATCAATAGATTTTCAGCAAGCCAAGATGCAAGCATAATGAAGGCACATAGCACACAAGCAAAGGAAAGGCAAACTAAAAAGGCAAATATTTTTTAAAATTTTTGTTTTTCGGAAGTGGGGGAGAGGAAAACGAGAGGCAAAAAAGTGAATGCAAGACATGAGTTTGCGACACTTACTTGGATAAGCTTCACTTAGAATAATCCCCGGTGCCAGAAATTGACACGTTGGAGGAAGACTATTCTTGACTTGATGCTCCCCAGCAATAGCGCCAGAAATCCTTCTACTGCCTCTTGAGCTTGCGTTGGTTTTTCCCTTGAAGAGGAAAGGATGATGCAGCACAGGAGCAGTAAGTATTTCCCAGAGTTTGTGAAACAAGGTATCAATCCAGGAGGAGAATCAAGCCCAGTGTCCAGAGTACCTACGCAAACACAAATGAGCTTGCACCCAACGCTATAAAGGGGTTGTCAATCCCTTCAATATTGATTGCAAAGTGATATCTGAAGGCGGAAAGTGCAACGAAGTAAAAGTGTAAGGCTGAAAATATGATGTGAAGTAGACCCGGGGGCCATAGTGTTCACTAGAGGCTTCTCACAAAATAGCAAATATTACGGTGGGTGAACAAATTACTGTCGAGCAATTGATAGAACCGCGCAAAGTCATGACGATATCTAAGGCAATGATCATACATATAGGCATCACGTCCGAAACAAGTAGACCGATACTTTCTGCATCTACTACTATTACTCCACACATCGACCGCTATCCAGCATGCATCTAGTGTATTGAGTTCATGACGAATTGAGTAATGCCTTAAGCAAGATGACATGATGTAGAGGGATAAACTCAAACCAATGATGTAAACCCCATCTTTTTACCCTTGATGGCAACAACACGATGCATGCCTCGCTACCCCTTCTGTCACTGGGTGAGTTCACCGCACGGTATGAACCCAAAACCAAGCACTTCTCCCATTGCAAGAATCATAGATCAAGTTGGCCAAACAAAACCCACAACTCGAAGAGAATTACAAGGATATGAAATCATGCATATAAGAGATCAGAAGAAACTCAAATAAGTTTCATAGATAATCTGATCATAAATCCACAATTCATCGCATCTCGACAAACACACCACAAAATAAGATTACATCGGATAAATCTCCATGAAGATCATGGAGAACTTTGTATTGAAGATCCAAGAGAGAGAAGAAGCCATCTAGCTACTAGCTATGGACCCGAAGGTCTATGGTGAACTACTCACGCATCATCGGAGAGGTTATGGTGTTGATGAAGAAGCCATCTGTATCTGAATCCCCCCTCCGGCAAGGCACCAGAATGTGTCCCAGATGGGATCTTGCGGAGACAGAAGCTTGCGGCGGCAGAAAACTATTTTCGTGGATCTCTCGCATAGTTTTGGATTTTTCGGGAATTTATAGGCGGAAGAGGTAGGGCACATGAGCCATAGGGGGCCCACAAGCCTGCTAGGCGCGGGCCCCCTGTCCACACATAGGGGGCTTGTGGCCTCCCTTGGTGGCCTCTGCCTTGGTTCTCACATCCCATGCGTATCTTCTGTTCCGGAAAAAATCTTTTCGGAAGTTTTATTCCGTTTGGACACCGTTGAAAAATCTCTTCTGAAAGGGGTCAGAAACACGGAAAAAGCAGGAACTGGCACTTGGCACTGAGTTAATAAGTTAGTCCCAAAAAAGATACAAAAGGCATACAAAACATCCAAAGTTTGACAAGATAATAGCATGGAACCATCAAAAATTATAGATACGTTGGAGACGTATCAGCGGTTCTTGCAGGTGCTTGTCGATGGCTGCAGTAGCATCAACATCCTCTACGATGACACCCTGCTCAAGCTGGGTCTGCTGAAGTGCCACCTGAAGCCGACCCGAACGATCTTCTATGGCATCGTGCCGGGACAGTCTTCCTCCCCCATCGGGAAGATATGGCTCGACGTCCTCTTCGGCACCAAGACTCTCTTCTGGGTCGGCTCGTGCTGGCCAAGTTGATGGAGGTCCCCCAGTATGCCTATCTCAAGATGAAGATGTCGGGCCCTAAGGGTATCATCACCATCGATGAAGACGACAAGAGATCCATCGAGTGCACCCAAGCCGGTTGTTGGTTGGCTGAGTCCTCGATCATCACACAGGAATGGCGCCAGCTCGACCGGCTGGTGTCCCTTGCGGTGATGCAGCCAGCCATGTCGGCTCCACCTAGCCCGTTGACCAACGAGGTGGTACTCACGCTATCCAAGGACACCAAGGAGGTGTTGCTCGACCCGGCCAACCCCAAGCAGTGCGTCAGCATTGGCGCCAACCTCAGCAGCAAATAGGAAGGCGAGCTCGTCGACTTCCTCCATGAGAATCTAGACATATTTCCATGGTCTCCCAAGGACATGTTGGGTGTTTTGATGAAGTATGCCGAGCACAAACTCCACGTGCGGCCGGAATCCAAGCCTGGCAAGCAACCGCTCCGCTGTTTCTCCAAGGAGAAATGGGGTAGCATCGTTGAAGAAATTGCCCAGCTTCTCGCAGCCGACTTCATATTGGAATTTTTCCACCCGGTCCTGGTATTGAAGAAGAATGGCACTTGGTGCATGTGCATTGACTACAACACCCTTAACAAGGCATGCGCCAAGGATCGCGGTGCTCTACCTCGGATTGACTCCACCACCGACTGTGACTTGCTGTCTTTCTTGGACGCCTGCTCCGGCTACCACCAGATCAAGCTGGACCCGGACGGCCTGCTCAAGACCTCTTTCATCATGCCCTTCAGGGCCTACTACTACATCACTATGTTGTTCGGCTTGAAGAACGTTGGTGCCACCATTCAACGCTGCATGCAGAAGTGCAGCTTCCCTAGATTGGCATAAATGTGCACATATTCGTGGAAGACACTGTCATCAAGACTAAGCAACATTTTATCCTCCTCGACGACCTCCGGCAAACCTTCGCAAACTTGCACAAGCACAAGGTCCGACTCAACCCTAATAAGTGCATGTTGGGCGGCCAGCACCTTGGTTTCTTTATTTCGCCCGTGGAACCGAAGCCAACCCGGACAAGATAAAAGCCATCGAGCGCATGCGCAAGCCGTCCTAGCTTCGCGATGTCTAGAAGTTCGCCGACTGCCTGGCATTGCTCAGTTGGTTGGTCAGCCGGTTGGGCGAGAGGGCCTTGCCCTTGTACCATCTCTTGAAGAAGACGACATCGTTCGAATGGACGGACTTGGTGGACGAAGCTTTTCGTGGCATTAAGCGTGTGCTCTCCACAACACCCGTCCTAGTCGTGACAGCTTAGAAGGAGCCCTTGCTCGCATACATCATGACGACTACGTGTGTGATCAGCTTCGTCCTAGTGGTAGAGCGTCCCGAGGAGGGGACGACATTGCCAGTCCAGCGTCCCATCAACTACCTGAGAGAAGTCCTCTTAAACTCCAAGAAGAACTACCCCCACTACGAGAAAATGTGCTATGGCATGTACTTCGCCACCAACAATTTGAAGCAATACTTCCAGGAGCACACCATCATGATGGTAAGAACAGCTCCTCTCTTAGAGATCATGGGCAGCTGGGATGCCACCGGCTGGATAGCCAAGTGGGCCATTACTCTCACTGACCACGACATCGAGTACGAGCCACACACGGCCATCAAGTGGGATATGCTACCTGAATTCCTCGCTGACTAGGCAGAGACCCAGTACACGATGTCACCTCCCGACTCGACGCACTGGCGCATGCACTTCGACGGCTCAAAGATGTGCACCGGTTTGGGAGCCGACATCATCTTGAACTGCCTCAAGGGGGATCAACTCAAATATGCGTTGCAGATCCACTTCTCCGCTTCCAATAATATGACTGAGTATGAAACCCTCGTCCACGGCCTCCGGCTCGGCAAGGAGATTGGAATCTAGTGCATACTCTACTACGGAGACTCGGACCTCATGGTGCAGCAGGTCTTCGACGAGTGGGATGCCAGGGACGCCGACATGGCGAGCCACCGGTTCCTCGTCTAACAGATCATCGGCTCCTTCAAGGGCAGCGATTTTCATCATGTTGCTCGAATAGACAACGAGGCGGCTGATGCGCAAGCCAAGATCAGCTCAACACGGAAGGCCATCCCAGCCGACATCTCCCCCGAGCGGCTTCACAAGCCCTCCATCTAGCCCTCCCCTGACTCGGAGTACATGTTCATCCCGCCTCCCCTCGTGGCAGCAGCTTGGCCCCGGGGACTGTCGGCTGTGACCTGGGGACTGCTAGCTTTGACCTGGGGACTACCGCTCCAACCCCATAGTCGTCTTGGCTGTGAGCAAGGCACCTCTGGTCCATATATCCCAAATGACTGTGATCTTCGCTCTAGGGTATGCCGTGTATGAGCTTGCATTGGCCCCAATGGCTGTACAGGCACCTTATTGGGCTCAACCCATCCTTGCGTTCCTCACACACGGTGAGCTCCCACCTGACGAAGTCACGACCTGGCAGGTGCAACGTTGGGCTCCCGCATACGCCACCAAAAATCGCGATCTCATCAAGCCCAGCGTGATCGAAGTCTTCTAGCACTGCATCGAGGCAGACAAAGGGTGTGAAATTCTCAAGGATATCCACTAGGGCGAGTGTCGTGGGAATGATCCTGACAATGATACCAGGGGTACGAATGAAAGGCAGAGCCTAGCTAGGGTGCATTGGATACATTACGATGTACGAGTTCGGACCCCACTCGGGAGTGGTAACAACCCTACGTCTCGAGCCCTAAGGCTGATGTTTGCTTATGGGGTATGTCATAATACAGGATGTTGAACCCTTGGTCAGGAGCTCGGGAGTGGCTTATATAGAGTGCGCCACGACCAGTCGAGCCTCATTACAGAGTCGAGTTAATGCTAATAACTATGGAAGTTATTAGTAACGGTAGCTCTAATTCTAGTGTTACTCATAACGCGTGTCTTAATCGCTCGTCATGTGATAGTTTAAGTCTGTAGCTGTTGAAGTCCCTTCGTTGCCCACGCCTTGCTATAGTTCGAGTGTTGGGGCACGTCCGACTCACACGACAAGATGTGAGTGACCTTGTACAAGCCGAGTGAAGACACGCTTTCCCGAGTGAGGTCATGACTGTACCGGTGGCATTGGGACACTAATGTCCATGTAGTTTATTAGGTAGGCCTTGGTATGTAGGTCCATAGGACTACCCATAATGTATAACCCCGTAAGTAGCCCCAGAATCAATTGAGGTTTTACTGGCCGAGTGGATGACACTCTTTGGTGTCCTCAGCGTCTCAGGTATGCCGAGGTTGTAGCTTGGGGCTACATTACTCGGGCTCTCGGTAAGCCACTACGGATTCAAGAGCGAAAGATTCTGAGTGTTGGAGCATGCTTGCATGCTTTCAATCGGTAATAACTGAATACCTTTCAGGAAGATAGATTCAGTGACTCGAACAATTGCGAGCTCAGGGCTCTGAACGTCCAATCGGCGAGATAGAACGGGTTCCACTCATGCTACGGTACGGGTGATCTCTTTGCTTTCTTATGTTGTTTGAATGCATAGGGTCCCACGGAAGGACGAGTGGCAGGGTATTCAACTGACCTCATCATGCACCATGGATAGGGAATACATTCGGGTCATGAGGGAGGTGGGTTCTCCGCGATTTTTTGAATCGATGGAGCACGCAGGGGTAGTGGAATCAGTGACGACGTAGGTAGTGGGGATTTGCCTCGATTCCTGCACCTGAAATACCGCTGCCATGCTACAAGTGCGCTCTCATCGGGATCCTATGGATCTTTCTCGTGTTGATGAAGTACTCGATGGGGCATCTCCCTGTAGCGCATAAATGGGACAAGGTAGCGACGGGAGGGAACCACGCCGCAAGATCTGAGTCGTTTCCATCCCCTCCCTCAAACCTTACCATTGTGTCTGAGAGCTCCTCACCGCCTCTGACGTCCTCCCACCTCGCTCACTCCACCGCACAGCATGGAGAAGGACGCAACAGTCAAAGCCGAGCGGGCTAGGAAGGGCTCGCGTGGGTCTTCCTTGAGTGTCGGGATGCTCCAACAGGGATGGATTCAGGGTGATTGGTTGTCGTCCCAAGTCTCCAAGGGGCGGGTGCAGGAGCTAGAGAGCGAAGGTCTGGTGGCACCATGGAGCTGGCGGCTGCCGAATCTGGGCGAGTTGGAGCCGCACCGAGAGGTGACGAGCGAGTGCTCCTCGTCACCCATGTGGAAAGAGGTTTTTCTATGCCCCCGCATCCGTTCTTCCGCATGTTCCTTGACTTTTTTGGCGTGCAGCTTCATCATCTTCCCCACAATGGTGTCTCGTATTTAGCTATTTTCGTAACCTTGTGCAAGAACTTCCTCGGGTGCTATTCGCACTTGGGATTGTTCAAGCATTTGTTCATGTATTGGGTGATGATGGCAAAAAAGTCTTCTCAGTCGGGGGTAAAGACGCATGTAGTGCAACTCTACAAGGGTTTAGGAATACAGCTCAGGGGTAAAAGTAGTTTTCCTCACATGTCCTTCTCCGACTCCATGAAGGGTTGGTAGGACTCCTAGTTCTATTGCCAGGATGTTCTAGTCGGTGAGGTTCAGCCTGGCCTTCCACCTTATTCGCCTGAGCAAATCGAGTCAGCTTCCTTATTGACCGTGTCGAAGGAAGATAAGGCAAACATAGATATCCGCGTGTTAGTTTTGGTTGCTTTATTATGGAAGGGTATCAATAGGATGGACCTTCTAGAAGTCTTTTTCCAGCGGAGGATCCAACCTCGTTAGGCCCACCCCATTTGGATGTATAGTGGGCTGGATGATCCAACTCGCGTTCATCCGTAGGAGATCGTTGCGGGACATCTAGAAGACAAGCTCAAGGCCACAATACCCGTGCGAAACAACCCCAAGGGTACCAGGTTGGTGCCTCCTTTCTCGGTGAAGCAGTCGCCGAATGAGGTAAAGCTTCATGCGCTTGGACTGAGTGATTTTTTTGTCGCTTGTCGTTCCTATTTGTAATTTAGACTCCACCACTTGACATGCTTTTACCTGGCTAGTCAGCTCCGTTTTGATGGTTGACCGCACACCTATCGTTGTGGCGAGTGAAACCAAGCACCAAGAGGACTCGGGAGGTGAAGAAGACAAAAATGACGACGCGGAGACACATGAGAGTGGCAATGAACACGGGGACGAGGCGGGGTCTTCTCCATCTGACGAAGTCCCGCCCGAGGCTATCTCCAAGGCATGCCAGGACCCTGGGGGTCCGTACTGGGGGCACTAGGACCCCGAAGGTGGCGAAGATGATTGTGTCGGCCATGCCGACCCAAAGTTCCAAACGAGTCTCGAGTGAGACGGAGGTGTCACTGGAGAAGGCTGCCAAGCAACCCAAGACCACGACCTCCAAGCCCCGAAAGGTTGTTCTGCCGCGCATCAAGGTCAATGTGTGTGTGGCTTCAGCGTAAGTACTTTTGCCAAGTGATTCTTTCTTTGTTTATCAAGGTATTCGGAGTAATGGTTGATTTTCTTGTTGTCTCTATTGTTGGCCAGATACCTCGACTACTTCTGTGGAGCCGAAGACCTCTAACAAAGGGGAGTCAGATGCCAACGTTGCTTCCTCCAAAGGTAACCCTCGGACTTATTTATGTTTCATTCGAGACTTGAGTCTTAGCCATGAAATGCCCTTTTGAATGTTTGTGGATGTGTGCAGGGCCACCAAACGTGATCAAATTGACCATGCCAATCCTCTAGTACTTGATCAAGCATCTAAGCAAGTAGCGACTCCCAGCCGAGTGGTTGAGCCCTCGGGTGCCAAGGTTCAGGCTCTTGTGGCTCGGGGGGTTGCTTCGACAGGAGCGTCATTCAGACTTGGCCCGTCTGGCACTCCGTCCCTTCCCTCCGTGGACCGCAAAATTTTGCAGCTGCACCATATCCCAGAGGATCAAGAGGAGGCACGCAAGGAGGCCCTGGCCGAGCTAGAAGTGATGGTTGGGCGACTCAAGGAAGTGTATGGTGCTAGCGAAGCCGTGGCAAAGAATATTCGAGTGAGTCATTTTCATGCACACATATTTTTGATTTAACTCGATCCTGAGTGGGTTTGCTCGCACGCACACCCACTGGGTGTCAGTTTTTAGTGGGACTGCTCTGAGCGCACCCACTGGGTGTACTCGCCGAGGCTACCATCGATTGGAGCAGTCGGGGGCAGTCTTAGTTCCTGTGTTGATTCAAGGAAGGTCGATAGGGTACGGGGCCCTTTGTCCCTCCTCTTATCTTTCCAGTGGGGGTGCGCTGAGCGCACCCACTTGTGTGTAGTCACCGAGGCTACCGTCGAGTGGATCAATCGGCACTAGTCTTAGAGTTATCATTTCTGCATTCTTCTTGACTTGCGTTTGTTGATGGCAGACTGCCTGCGGGCCCAGGGGCCGTGATGATGATGTGGAGAGGGAATTCCAAGCCCTGCATCTCAGCCTCAATGGAGAAAATTCCAAGAGCAAGCTTTGGAATACGAGAAGCGTGTCGCTGAAGGTAAGCCTTTGCTATCTGATTGTCTATTGATTTGATTTTCCTCATTCGACTAAGGCTATCTTGTGAGATTGCCTTTCTGAGAGGTTAAAGAATTTCGTTTCTTTAGTTACCATGAAGGAGGCCCTCAAGAAGAGCGATGAAGATGTGGTATCGTCCTGGAGAGAGGCCAATCAAAAAATCCAGGTGGCCGAAACCAAGCTCAAGACGGTCGAGACACTTGAAGAATTAAACCGGCTTTTGAAGGTTGGCGCAAAAAATTCTGCTGAGGAACTTGCTGAGCAGAAAAAGCACTACGCCGAGTGGGAGACCAAATTCGGGGAGGTCGTCGATAAGAAGGCCGAACTTGAGCAGTTCGTTGAAGACTTCAGCAAGGAACACTACGAGAAATTTAAAGGTATGTTGCGAATATGAATGGTCTCTTGTTAGCTCGCCGAGTGGGGCACACATCAGGTCCACCTCCGCGAGGGACTGCCACGAGTCCATCCCCTAGTTCAGCTACATGCGTGGTGCTGGTTAATGAAGGAGGGAAGCTTGATGTAGTCCACTACCGAGCTCCCGGCCTAACATAAGCAAGGGGTTCCCTGCAGGCAGTCACCTCCTTTGTCTTCATCGCCTTGTCCTCAAACATTCTTTCTTGAGGAAGAAGAGCCAACACCAGAGGTCCAGCAACGGCTTGGACCCGAGGTAGCCTTCGGACAGACCGACAAAGGAGGGCAGCTGCATGATGGGGTTGGGCCCAAGGTGGTGTGGCTGCAGCCCGAAGTGGGTGTGGAACCGTTGGAAGAAGACGCTTGTTGGAAGCCAAAGCCAGCGGGAGAAGTGCTCAGCCAAGACGACCAACTCGTTGTCCCTCGGTGATGGGGGGTTCTCCACCTCGGCAACGCGCGCCTCCACAACCTCCGTGGGTGGCAGCTTCCGGAGGTAGTGCAACTACTCAAAGAAGTCCTCATCAATGTGGTTGCTGTCCCACG
Source organism: Hordeum vulgare subsp. vulgare (assembly GCF_904849725.1). Classification (NCBI taxonomy): domain Eukaryota; kingdom Viridiplantae; phylum Streptophyta; class Magnoliopsida; order Poales; family Poaceae; genus Hordeum; species Hordeum vulgare. Next base: position 342,532,922 of record NC_058522.1, on the reverse strand, counting down.
CACCCTTCCTCCCCATCGGCAGGCTCCGTGCAGGCTCAGGCACGACAGCGGTGAAGGTGGTGTGGAGGAGATTTCCGAGTGGAGCGTCGACGTCGAGCATCGCGAGAACGGAGAGCGGAGGCGTGACTCTCTCTCTCCCTCTCTCTCGCACTCTCCAGGGACGAAGAAGCGAAGATGACAAGTGGGAGGCAAAGGCGGCTGGTGCCTCCATCGCTGCCCTTCCCCTCCATTTAAACCCCTGGCGAGGGAGGCGGGGGAGTGGGATGAGTCGCGCCATAATCCACAGTCCTCCCCCCACCCCCACCCACTCCCACACGACGTGCACGCTCATTAACGTGCGTGGAGGAGCCCAACCATCGGGCCCAGCCACAGCGGATCCCGCATACAGGACGAGGCCGCAACCGGATGGGACTATCCCACAGCATAGTCCTGTCACGCGCATATCCTGGTACACCTAGGCCTCCTAGCGAATGATGCATGCCGATCCCGACTCCAGCGGCGGGAGTGTTGCCCCATGCAATTCGGTGCGAGCCAGCCAAGGCCTCTCGTCTTCTTCGCTGGACGGGTCACTCCCTAAACCTCTAGTTTAGCAGGCGGCTCGGAGGCTTGAGCGTGGCTCACGGGCTGGGTCCGTGCAAGGAACAAGCCATGGAGGTTCGCCACCTCAGACCGGCGAGCATCCCCAGTTTTGCAGACTACTGTCGGGGGATAACCCCTAGGTAGGTTCAGGCACTCTCGTCCCCTTTCGAAAACATCATGCTCGTCTACGCTGCTCAACTGAGTTCGTCATGGCCGGCTCGCCCTAGCTGGCTCACCCCAACAACCGGCGGGTCGGTGATACGTCTCCAACATATCTATAATTTCTGATTGTTCCATGCTATTATATTATCATCATAGGATACTTTTTGGGTCATAATTTACTAATTTATGTTATTTTTGAGCACTAACCTATTGACCCAGTGCCAAGTGTCGGTTGCTATTTTCAGTTTTTTTTTGTTTTTCAGGTTTACAGAACCAAATGAAGTCCAATTGCCTTGAATCTTTTTTATGATTTTTTCTTGACCAAAAGAAGACCTGGAAGCTACGGGACAAGGCTGAAATCCACACGTGGGAGGCACAAGCCAATAGAGCGTGGCGAGGGGGGTTGGCGCGCCCTGATGGGTTGTCCCTCCTTGGTGGCCCCTCTGCCTCCGTTCTCTGGCCTACAGATTCACATATATTCCTAAAACACTATATTACGATATTCCTTCGGGTATGGTAGAGAAATTGTTGACTAATGCTTATTCCTTCGGGTATGGTAGAGAAACTTTTTACTAATGCTTATAATGGTTCAACTCATCCTGATCGTCATTTAACATATGTTGATGAGATTTCTGGATTGTTTAAGCTTTCAGGTCTACCCGGAGACAAAGTCAAGAAGATTTTTTTTCCTTTATCTTTGGACGGAAAAGCACTATTGCGGTACAGTCTATTGGATGATATTAGATCGTGGGATTGGAATCACTTGAAATTGGAATTTCATAAGAAGTTTTATTCTATGCGTTTTATTCATCATGATCATAATTTATTTATAATTGCTGGCCTTGTGAAGGAGAAAGCATCGCTCAAGCTTGGGGGAGACTATTGAATTCAGATGGAATCTTCTAGAAAAGATAAAATGCAATTTTGAAGATTGGGAACTCGATAGAGGTAAGGCATCAGGTATAAAATTTAATTTGATTGCATTAAATCTTTCATGGAGACATCTCCTTTTCATGAGTTTATCAACAAAAATGGCCTTGATCCTGAGATAGTAGCTACCTTCTTGGAAACTTTTGCCACTTATGTTGACCTCCCTAAGGAGAAGTGGTTTAAATTCCATCCTCCTAGTGAAAAATTACAAGATGAACTTGTTGAAATAAGGAAGGAAGAAATAATTTTTAACCATGTAGATCCGGTTGTTCCTACTACTTACATTGAGAAACCCCCCTTTCCTGTTAAAATTAGAGAGCTTGTTGGGGATGCAACAATGGTTAATAAAAGTCATGTAAGGACACCTAAACCTTGTGAGAAAATAAATGTTGAGCATAAGGTTGCCATGGTTAAAGATCTCTTAGCTGATAACATTGATAGGCAAGTTATTTACCTCTATGATGAAGCTGCTAGAATTGCAAAGCCTGTTAGAAATAAACAGGACCAACTTGATAAAAAGAAACCAGTGGTAGGCACACCTATTATCTGAGTTAAGATCGGAGAACATTGTTATCATGGCATCTGTGATCTAGGCGCCAGCATTAATGCTATACCTTTCACATTATACAAATAAATTATGCATGATATAGCCCCTGTTTCTATTGAAGACATAAATGTTACTATTAAACTTGCAAACCAAGATACTATATCGCCACTTGGTATTGTTAGATATGTTGAAGTATTGTGTGGAGATGTCAAATATATCCCACTGATTTCTTAGTACTTGGTTCAGAACAAGATAACTTTTGCCCCAAAATATTTGGCAGACCTTTCTTGAATACTGTTAATGCTGAAATTAATTGTGCTAACGAGAAGGTTAAAGTTAGCTTCGCCGATATATCAGATGAGTTCGATTTTTCAAAGTTTGGTAAAAAATCGCATGAAAAGGAATTTCCTAATAAAGATAAATTATTGGTATTGCTTCTATTGTTGTACCTCCTATAGACCCATTAGAACATTACCTGCTAGACCATGAGATTGATATGCACTTGAATGAAAGAAATGAATTAGATAGGATACTTCTTGATCAACAACCTATCCTTAAGAACAACTTACGAGTTGAAATTTTAGGTTGTCCTCCTCCACCCAAAGGAGACCCAACATTTGAGCTCAAAGCTTTACCTGATACTCTGAAATATGCTTATCTTGATGACAAGAAGATATACCCTATTATTATTAGTGCTAACCTTTCAGAGCATGAAGAAAGGAGATTACTCAAAACCTTAAAGAAGCATAGGGCTGCCATTGGCTATACTCTTGATGATCTTAAAGGCATAAACCCTACTCACTGTCAGCAAAGGAACAATTTGGAATCGGATGCCAAACCAGTCGTTGATCATCAAAGCCGCCTCAATCCTAAAATGAAGGAGGTGGTAAGAATTGGAATACTAAAACTTCTGGAGGTGGGTATAATTTATCCTATTGCTGATTGTAGATGGGTAAGTCTTGTTCATTGTGTTCCTAAAAAAGGTGGTATAACTGTTGTTCCCAACGATAAAAATGAACTCATTCCACAAAGGATAGTAACGGGTTATAGGATGGTGATTGATTTTAGGAAATTGAATAAAGCTACTAGGAAACATCACTACCCTTTGCCTTTTATTGATCAAATGTTAGAAAGATTATCTAAGCACACACATTTTTGCTTTCTCGATGGTTACTCTGGATTTTCAAAAATAGCTGTGTCAAAAGAGGACCAAGAGAAAACTATCTTTACATGCCCATTTTGAACTTATGCTTATAGGCATATGCGTTTTGGTCTATGTAATGCACGTGCTACCTTCCAAAGATATACGGCTCCTATATTCTCTGACTTTTGTGAAAAGATTGTTCAGGTCTTCATGGATGATTTTTATGTTCACGTGACTTCCTTTGTTGATTGCTTGAACAACCTTGATCGAGCTTTGTAGAGATGTGCAGAAACTAATCTTGTCTTGAATTGGGAGAACTGCCACTTTATGATGAATAAAGCTATAGTGCTTGGCCATAAAATCATCGAACGAGGTATTGAGGTGGATAAAGCCAAAGTTGAGGCAATAGAGAAATGCCTTGCCCAAAAGATATCAAAGGTTTAAGAAGTTTCCTTGGTCATGCTGGTTTCAATAGAGAATATGTTCCTTTTATTTTTGATGATGATTGTGTAGAAGCCTTTGAAATACTTAAGAAAGCCTTAATTTTATGCACCTATTGTTCAACCACCTGATTGGAACCTATGCTTTGAAATTATGTCTGATGCTAGTGATTATGTTGTTGGTGCTGTTCTAGGACAAAGAGTAGACAAGAAATTGAATGTTATTCAGTATGCTAGTAAGACCATATACCCCGCTCAAAGTAATTATGCTACAACTGAAAAAGAATTTTTAGGAGTTGTGTTTGCATGTGATAAGTTTAGACCTTACACTGTTGATTCTAAAGTAACTATTCACACTGATCATGCTTCTAGTAAGTACCTTATGGAAAAGAAGGATGCTAAACATGGACTCACTAGATGGGCATTACTACTCCAAGAGTTTGATTTGCATATCATTGATAGAAAGTGTTGATAACCCTATAGCAGATAACTTGTCTAGGATGGAAAATGTCCTTGATGACCCACTACCAATTGATGATAATTTATGTGATGAGCAACTTGCCGTTATAAACACTTCACGTAGTACTCCTTTGTATGCGTATTATGCTAATTACATTGTTGCTAAATATATTTCGCCTAGTTTCACCTATCAACAACAGAAAAATTCTTCTATGATTTACGACATTACTTTTGGGATGACCCACATATTTATAAAGAAGGAGTAGATGGTGTTATTAGATGTTGTATACCTGAGCATGAACATGAACATATCAAAAGGAAATGCCATTCTGAAGCTTATCGACGACATCACGCTGGTGACAGAATGACACACAAGGTATTACAATACAATTTTTATTTGCCTACTCTTTTTAAAGATGCTCATAAGTTTGTCATTTCTTGTGATGAATGCCAAAGAGTAGGTAATATTGGTAAACGTCGGGAAATTCCTATGAATTATTCACTAGGTATTGAACCATATGATGTATGGGGTTTTCTATTTATGGGACCTTTTCCTTCTTCGAATGGATATATTCATATTGTAGATGTTCTTGATTACGTTACTAAATGGGTAGAAGATATTCCAACTAGTTGTGCTGATCATAACACTTCTATTAAAATGCTTAAAGACATTATCTTTCCGAGGTTTGGTGTCCCTAGATACTTAATGACTCATGGTGATTTCCGTAAACTGCTAGCTAAATATGATGTTAACCATATAATTGCATCACCTTATCACCCTCACTCTAGTGGAATTGTTGAACTAAGCAAACATGAAATAGAATTAATCTTGCAAAAGATTGCCAATAGGTCCAGAAAGAATTGGTCTAAGAAACTTGATGATGCTTTGTGGTCTTATGACTGCTTATAAGAATCCCATGGGGATGTCCCGATATAAAATGGTTTATGGAAAAGCTTGGCATTTACCTCTAGAGCTAGAACATAAAGCCTATTGGGAAATTAAAGAACTCAATTATGATTTCAAACTTGCCAGTGAAAAAAGGTTGTTCGATATTAGCTCATTAGATGAATGGAGGATGCAAGCCTATGAAAATGCTAAGTTATTTAAAGAGAAGGTTAAAATATGGTATGACAAGAGAATTCAAAAACGAGAATTTAATGTAGGAGAAATAGTGCTTTTGTACAATTCTCGTTTTAGATTTTTTGCAGGTAAACTCCTCTCCAAATGGGAATGACCTTATGTTTTGTTGCTCCAGTGTCATAAAAATAAATAACTTCAAAGGTAAAAACTCAAAAGTTGTGAATGATCAAAGAATCAAACATTATATTTTAGGTGCACTTGTTAATGAGGAGATCAATATCATCCAAGTAAAAAAAAACGTAAGAGCACATGAAGGAAATCTTCTGGAATGCTCCACAAACGTAAAAAAGGGGTAGGTACATGGTACTGTAAGTAAACGGACTCCAAAAATTCAAAAAATACAATTTCTGTAGGTTTTGGTATTTTAATAAAATTTCATAAATAAAAAAGTAGTCAAGTGGACCCACGAGGGAGGCACAAGTAAACAGGTCACACCCCCTAGGCCGCGTCCTGATGATTTGTGGGGCCCTCGTGTCCGGGCTCCGGCTTCTTCCCGAGCACGTATTATCGTCCAGAAAAAATCATTATATATACTCCCGGTTGTTTTGACTACCGCATCATGAGATTTTCCTCTGTTCTTGTTTCGGGCTATTTTACTGATGGATATAGATCGCCATGACTTCAACAAGCCCTTCCAAGGACAAGTTCTTCGAGAAGGTGATACGTCTCCAACATTTCGATAATTTATGAAGTATTCATGCCATGTTTGCTTATGTTTACAATACTTTTATATGGTTTTGTTGCAATTTATATGATTTATTTATAACTAACACGGACTGACGCTCTTTTCAGCACAACTACCATGGTGTTTTTTTGTGCAGAAATAAAAGTTCTCGGAATTGGACGAAACTTTTTGAGAGTTTGTTGGAACAAAAGGGAAATAATGGAGCAAAGAACCAATAGAGGGGGTCCCCCTGGTGCCCACTAGGCACCAGGGCACGCTAGCCCCCCATGCTCGGTGTGGGACCTAGTGGGCCACTCTTGGCCCATCCTGGCGTGATTCCAACACCCAAAAATTGTATAAATATAGAAACCTCCAGAATAACCCTAGGCGAGAAGTTATGCCACTGCAAGCCTCTGTATCCAAGAAAAACCAATCAGGAGCCTATTCCGGCACCCTGTCGAAGGGGGATATCATCTCCGGTGGCCATCTTCATCATCCCGACAAAGCCCTGACGAGGAGGGAGTTTTCCATCCTCGGGGCTGAGGGTTTGTACCAGTAGCTAAGTGTTTAATCTCTCTCTCTCTCTCTCTCTCTCTCTCTCGTCTTCTTGAGATGTCATGATCTTGATATATCACGGGCCTTGTTAATATAGTTGGATCATATGGTGTTTCTCCCATGCTATTGTTGTGATGAATTGAATCTTTCACTTTAAGATCTTGTTATGTTGGATTGAATATTCAGATTTGAGAGCACATGATGTATGTATTGCATGCAGATACCCGTAGTAACATTAGGGTATTCAAGTGATTCACTTGATTTATGTTTTGGCACTCAACTCGCGGATTCCCGAGGTGACATCGGGGTAATCTATGCATAGGGGTTGATGCACATTTTAATACTATGTTCTCCGATAGAAATCTTGGGGTGCTCCTTGAAGTTCTTTGTGTAAGATTGAATATGAAGAAACCAAAATTGTTTGATGCATGTCATATAATTAACTACAGATACTTTAGGTGACATTGGAGTATCTAGGTGACATTAGCGTTGATTGATATGTATTAGTAGTGTTATTTTAGTATGAACTCTAGAATAGATCGATTAGAAAGCATAACTAGTTATTCTAGTATGAACTCTTGGAAATATTGATCGGAAAGAATAACTTTGAGATGGTTTCGTATCCTACAAACAATTTCTTGTTATGTTCTCCACTAGATAGGATCTTTGGAGTGATTTTTTATCGCGCATAGAGGGATTGTTATGTGATCGAATAAATTAGCATTGTTGAGAGATTGCACTAGGGAAAGTACAAACCCTAGGCCTCATTTTCAAGCATTACAATACCGTTTGTGCTACGTTTTATGAATTGCTACCTTGCTGTTTTTATATTTTCATATTACAAAAATCAATATCTACTATAATTACTACACTTGTATCACCATCTCTTCGCCAAACTAGTGCAGCTATACAAATTACCATTGTATTTGGTGTGCTGGGGACACACAAGACTTTTTGTTATTTGGTTGTAGGGTTGTTTGAGAGAGACCATCTTCATCCTACGCCTCCCATGGATTGTTAAACCTTGCTTGTCCTCGAGTAGGTAAATTAGAAAAACAGAATTTTTGATGTGACATGCTACCCAACATGTATACTCTTGCACGTATGATCATTGATAAATGATGAATTAACAAACATCAACATAGTAATATACATGAACATAAGTAAAATAATCATCATAGCATATAGGTGGAATAGACATAGCATATAGGTGGAATAGAATATGGTGGTAAGTTTTGAAGGGGTAAAAGTGGAGAAGAAAGTCTTGCATCAACTAGGCGGACCAACGTGCTATGGAGATGCCCATCAATCGATATCAATGCGAGGAGTAGGGATTTCCATGCAACAGATGCACTAGAGCTATAAGTGTATAAAAGCTCAACTAAAGCTAAGTGGGTGTGCATCCAACTTTCTTGTTCATGAAGACCTTAGGCGTCTAAGGAAGCCTGTCATCAAAATATACAAGCCAAGTTCTATAATGAAAAATTCCCACTAGCATATTAAAGTAACAAAATATGAGACTATCTATATGGAAAACATGGTGCTACTCTCAAAAACAAGTGTGGAAGAAGAGGTAGTATCACTGTCCCTTCTCTCTTTTCCCTCAATTTTTTATTTTTTTCATTGTTTCTTTTTCTCTCTTTTCTTATTTTTTGTCCAGAGTATCATCTCGACTTGTGGGGTAATCATTGTCTCCATCATCCTTTCCCCACTGAGAAGACAGTGCCCTAATAATGAAAAACATCACACTTCTATTTACTTACAACTCGATATGAAAAAACTCACATACTTATTGCGTAAATCCATGGATTCACATCAGTTATAAGAACTCACATACTTATTGCAAGATTTTATTATCTCTCTTGAAGCAAAGTGCTACTTGCATGCCCCTAGGGAGGAGGTTGATAGGAGTTAACCATCACATGCCCCCGACCTAAACAACACTAGGATTTCAACGAGGAATAGGAATGCTCACACGTCATCGCCATGACATAACCAATATTTAGATGAACCAAATGAACACCCTTTAACTATCAATATTTTTACTAGCCAACAACCATGCACTCATGCCCTTTTATATTGCCACATCAATATCATTAACTCACAATTTCTCTTTTTTGTGCTACATGAAGGTTTTGATCATGCAATCTTTGAATACCATTTATTTTTGGACTAGTCTTATAACCCATGCAAATTACCATCAATATTTATTAACTCTCAAACAAATTGAAGTGAGGAAGGCGAGTGCATTTATTTATATAAAGTATACGCCATAGTGCTCTAAAACATTTAAGTGAAGTACTAGAGCAACTCATTAGCTCAAAAGATATAAGTGAAGTACATAGAGTATTCTAACAAATCATGGTGAACATGTGTCTCTCTCAAGTGGCTATGTAAAACAAACAATGACTGTGGAAAACTAAAACAAAAGCAAACTATAATACATGAAGCTCCAATAAAACTTATATCATGTGATGAATAAGAATATAGCTCCATGTGACATATCGATGGATTGAGATAAAACACGGGATTCCTTCGAGTGCATCCCCAAGATTAGACGCTTGATTCTTCCTAGAATTTTACTTGGGGTACCTTGGTAATCCCCAAGCTTAGGGTCTTTGCCGCTCCTTATTTCTTCATCCATTGTGGTAACGCCCAAAACTTGAAAACTTCCGCACACAAAATAAAACAGAAAACTCGTGTGATCCATTAGTAGGATAGGAGAACCGTAAACATTAGGCACTGTTATAAATTCATTTTTTATGAGTGCATAATGTACTTTATTGTAACTTCTCCATGACTTATACCCCCCGATGTAATCCATAGCATCAAAACAAGCAAACTATGCAAGCAAAAACTGAATTTGTCTAAAATAGAACAGTGTGTAGTGATCAGCAAATATACCCTACTTATGTAACTCTGAAAATTATGAAAAAAAATATGAGGAATTTCTATACCAATACTGTGTACAAAATTCAGATTAGAAAGACGTTCTAGTAAAATGAGAGAAATTCTGCACTGGACGTAAAAGTTTCTGTTTTTGCACCGCATCAGTTCTACTTATCATTCAAATCATCCCAAAGGCTTTACTTGGCACACAAACTAATTTAAACATAAAAATACAATCATTGCAGTAGCAATAATCATGTTAACTGAAAATAATAGAAAGTAGATTTTAAAAGTGAGATGAGTATTGGGTTGCCTCCCAACAAGCTCTTTCTTTATAGCCATGCACATAGGCTTGGGATAATGATGATGCTCACATAAAAGACATGAATTGAAGCACCAAGAGAGAATCATAAACATGTGAAAAACACATCTAAGTCTAAAATACTTCCTATGCATAGGCATTTTGTAAAAAAACAAATTATGAAGACAATCATTATCTAGCATATGCAAATAGGAAGAGTGAAACATTACTTATTTCAACAAAAGCAGAGATAATTGAGTAACATGCAAATTCCTATAACCATAGTTGCCTCTCTCATAATAATTACATGTAGGATCATACTCAAACTCAACAACATAAATAGCATGTAAAACATTCCCGTTATGATCCGTATGCATACAAGTCTTATAATGTTCCAAGGTAGTGGGATTAACATCAACTAAAGTCTTGACCACTCCAAACCAACTTTTATCAACAGTTCTATAAGATTGATCATTATCCAAAATAGTGGTATCATTATAACCTAAAGTTTACGCTCCTACAAACCTACTTCAATGTTATTGCAAACATAATTATCAATAACATGCTCATCATGAGGCTTAAATAAATTTTCAAGATCAAAAGAAACATTATCACCCCAATCATGATCATTGCAATAAGTAATGGTCGTAACAAGATTATCATCTGCAAGCTTCTAGCTTTGCATATCGTTAGCATAATTGACATATAACATCATCACAATCATGATTTTTGGGTGCAATAGGAATAATTTCCTTTTCAACATAACGAACAATAGCAAGTTCATCTCCATAAGCATCATTAATATTGTCACAACCCTAGTTTTTTTTTGCTTGCCTAGCATACATGCATGTATATTTTAATTCTTTTAAATTTAAAGTGGGGAAGTGATCAAGCCCCATAAATCAAACTTTGGTGAATTATGCAATAGAAAAGATTTCTTCAATAGTTCGAGGAAAATGTCCCTGGTTTTTCAATAAATTATTTGCATGATATAAAGTTGTCAACCAATATTTTTGGATCACACAGTCATTTTATCTTGGACCTTTGAGTTAACCTAACAATTATTTGCAATGGAATTATATTGCTATACATCAAATATAGTTCCAAAATTCTTGAAAAAAAATGTGTTGTCGGGACCCGATCCTAAGCCATAGGAATCCAGCCTGTAACACATCGGATCTCTTTGCGGTCTCACACACGGTTATCCCCACGGCTGCAGCCTTACCTTAGCCGGGACGTTTTGCGCCTTTTGACTCGCGTATGTGATTGTGTCGCTAGCAATCCAATATCAAAGAACCCGGATCGACATGTCTAGTCATAAACTCGACATGTCTAGTCATAAACTAAAGTGGTAGTTCCGTACAGGGACATGCATAGATGACCCAGCAAAGCAGGTGTCGATCATCAGCGAATGTAGACGAGTCGTAGCAAGCTACAAGGACTCCATTACAACGTGTGACATTTCCCAAAGGGACAGACACAACAGCTAAGAAGGACACATGCCGGTTAACCAATGTGTCCAGAGCAGTAGCGAACTACCATGGCTCGATGGAATCACAAAGGGGCATTTCCCCGTAAGGAGTGCTACTAAGGCATACGACTAGGTATTCGAACCCCATACATATCAAGTACAACACACGTACGCATGGCATACCGATATGTATAGGTACATCGATGGCATCACAACATAACCATAAACATACAAACTTTATTTAAAAGGCTCGGAAGAGCCTCACACATAATATTACAAGATAGGGGTCTCACGACCCATCATCACAAGTCATACACACAATTCTTACAAGCCAGCGGAAGATTTAAAACTCCCTGAGTACAGACAGATGGAAAGATAAAGGCACATGGCCTGACTATCTACAGACCCATCCTAGGGCCAGATCGTAATTGGGATACCAGCTACTCGTCATCGTCGATGTCTAGGTAGAACCCTCCATTAGGTTCATTAACAACCTCTGCAACAATTACTTAGCAAACGTGAGTACAAAAGTACTCAGCAAGACTTTAGGAAATCTATCTATTCATGCAATGTATCAACAAGGAGTTGTGGGGTTTCATGCGGAAAGCCAACATTTGACTCTTGGCTAGACAACTTGCATTTTTAAATAGTTTTAACAACTATGTTTCTCGCACACGAGTCCACTAACACCACAACAATACTCCATCGTGGAATCATTCCGTCTCCCTATGGAAATGTTGTCCACGATACTCACGCTTATCTTGACAATTTTATGAGTAGCCATTATAGTTATCTACGAACAACATATGTTTCCAAGTAGTCCATATCCGCGGACGCGGCTATTCAAATAGATCATAACCCTGCAGGGGTGTACTTCACACACGTTCTCGCCACTTATCTCCATGTGCACGTCATGCACCTCGGCAACCTTCAAGCGGAAGCCCAGCGAGGGAGTCGACCACGACCGTTAACCACGCTAATACTTAGTCCAGGTCTATCGCCTATCTGAGGGTAACCCGCACGGAAGTCCGGCCGAGGTTTCCGCCACGGCCCCAAACGATGTGCGCAGGGTGCCCAAGCCCACCATCGGGGTGCCACTTTGTACATCGTGCCACTGCCTACCGCATCATAGCCCACCTCTAAGGTCAGCGCTACGCACGGCCTCTAGCATGACTATAAACACCAGAAACTACTTGCAACTCCTGGACCGAGTACTAAGCGATTAATAAGTCGAGAGGGTCAATTAAGTATCCCAACGTGCGGTAATATCCAGTCTTGGATTACATACACGGAACTCAGTTCCTAAGGACGGTTCCAATGAAACAACCCGCCATATACTCCTACATAGCCTTTCACCGGTACCTTTACCAAATCAGGTTCAACACACAACCTTTACTTACTGAACACATTCTCACAATTCTGTTCATGACCCAGATGAGAGACCATACACAACTCTAAGCATAGCATGCATAGCAGGATAAGGCACATCATGGCTCAAGCATCTACCAGGTATGCTAGGTTGCAAGGTTCAGCTATTTACCGTGACAAGGACAGGTCATGCAAAGGAAGTGGTTTCATCTAACGTGGTAAAAGCATTGAAAGCATTTTGACCTAATGTAATAAATAAGAGCAGGAGCGAGAACATGGGATTTACGGGATGATCAAAAATGGTCGCTTGCCTTGTTGCTCAACAGAGGGGTGATATCCGTCAGTCGGATAATCAGACGTATCCTGAGGGGCGGAACCTACCGGAATAATAACAATCAATCAATATCAAACATATGCAAGAGAATGATGCATGAAATGCAATGTAGCATGGTTTGACATGACTAGGATAACCCTTTACGGTGATCTTGATTTGAAATCATAATTCAAATATCATTTGAATTATAATTTATGAAATTCTTTTAATTGATTTGACCTGATGCTGTTTCATAACTTTGTTTTTCATGCATTCAAATAGCAGCATTGGATTCCTTGGATTTTTCCGATCCATTTACATGTATTGTTTCTGAAATTTAGAGTTATATTCAATTTTCTATGAATTTCCAAAGTTTTGAACTTATTCTGGAATTATTTTTAAACAGAAAAGCTTTGATTGCATCAACATGACATTAGCAGGTCCAACTGGCCGTTGAAAGTCAAACCTGAGTAGTGGGGCCCAGTGGTCAGTGACTCTGGCCAGGTTTTAGTTTAAATTTAACTTAATTAGTTAATTAACAGAGTAGGACCCACGTGTCAGTGTCTGTTTAAGTTAATTAAATAAGTTATTTTTAATTTTTACTAAACTTAATTAGCCATGGGCTGGCCCCATCTGTCATAGGCTCAGGGGGGTCAGATCCACCGGCGGCGAGCTCGATCTCGCCGGCGGTGAGCCTACGACGACAACTAGAATGGCGGAGGGGCTCGGGAATGCATCTCCGACGACCTAATGCACAACTGAGGGCACCAAACGAATCAGCACACAGCCGCAGTTCCATTTCTGCAAAGACCCGAGGCTAAGATGTCGTAGATGACGCCGACGACGAGCTTGGCGGCGGCCGAAGCTCAGGCATCATCGGGGTCATCAAAACAGAGGGCATCACGCGCGGGGCTGGGCTCCTACAGCATCTACACGACGCACTGAAGCCATTGGTGGCCTCAGATGGACTAGCCGATCACCGGAGAGCTACCGGCGTCGAGGTCCCGCGGCGGATCTCGTCGGGCTCTGATGTCAGCTGTGCTTCCCCGGCAAGGGCGACATGAATAGTCGTGTCGACGGCACCAGGAATCCTTCTGCTACGGCTATGGAGCCTTGCATTGGTGTTCCCTCGAAGCGGAAAGGGTGATGTAGCACAGCGGTGGTAAGTATTTCCCTCAGTTTGAGAACCAAGGTATCAATCCAGTGGAGGAGTATCACAAGATCCTGCACAAACACAAAGAACCTGCTCCCAACGCTATGAAGGGGTTGTCAATCCCTTATAGATTGTTTGCCAGGTGAGAACTGAAAGCAACAAAGTAACCAAGCAAAGTAAAAGCGGAGGTGTAAACGATGGATGTGAATAGACCCGGGGGCCGTAGTGTTTACTAGTGGCTTCTCTCATGAAAGCAAGTAGACGGTGGGTGAACAAATTACTGTCGAGCAATTGATAGAACCGCGCAAAGTCGTGACGATATCTATGGCAATGATTATATCTATAGGCATCACGTCCAAAACAAGTAGACCGATACTTGCTGCATCTACTACTATTACTCCACACGTCGACCGCTATCCAGCATTCATCTAGTGTATTAAGTCCAAAAGAAAAGAGTAACGCCTTAAGAAAGATGACATGATGTAGATGGACAATCTCATATCAACGACAGAGCCCATCTTGTTACCCTTGATGGCAACTACTTAATGTGTGCCTTGCTGCCGGTAATGTCACTGGGAAAGGTCACCACATGGTAGAACCCAAAACCAAGCACTTCTCCCATTGCAAGAATCATAGATCTAGTTGTCCAAACAAAACCCAAGACTCGGAGAGACTTACAAGGATAACAAATCATGCATATAAGAAATCAGCAAAGACTCAAATATATATCATAGATAATCTGATCACAAATCCACATTTCGTCGGATCTCGACAAACACACCGCCAAAGAAGATTACATCGGATAGATCTCCATGAAGATCATGGAGAACTTTGTATTGAAGATTCAAGAGAGAGAAGAAGCCATCTAGCTACTAACTACGGACCCGTAGGTCTAAAGTGAACTACTCACGAGTCATTGGAGGGGCGATGATGATGATGAAGAAGCCCTCCAACTCCAAAGTCCCCTCCGGCAGGGTGCGGGGAAGGGTCTCGAGATGAGATCTCACGGAAATGGAAGCTTGCGGCGGCGGAAAAGTATTTTCGAGGCTCCCCTGATTTTTTGTTGTATTTTAGGGAATATATATGCCAAAGATCTAGGTCAGGGGGCGGCAGGGAGGCCACAAGCCCTGCCATCTCCACCTCCCCCCGGTGGTGGAGTGGGGGCTTGTGGGCTCTTACGAGCCCTCCTGGCTTGGCCCACAGGCCCCCTGATCTTCTTCCGTTCGGGAAAAAAATCATTTCGGAGATTTTATTCCGTTTGGACTCCGTTCCAAAATCAGATCTGAAAAGAGCCAAAAACACAGAAAAAACAGGAATTGGCACTTGGCACTGAATTAATAAGTTAGTCCCAAAAAAGATATAAAAGGTAGATGACAAGATAACAGCATGAAACCATCAAAAATTATAGATACGTTTGAGACGTATCAAGCATCCCCAAGCTTAACTCCTGCTCGTCCTAGAGTAGGGAAGTGATAAAGAATGAATTTTTGATGCTTTCATGCTACCTAGCATAGATGTCCTTTGTAACTCCTCTTATGTGACGTGAATGTTCAGATCCATTAGATTCAAAACATTAGTTTGCTATTGACTTGGAAACAATAATGATTCAAGCAAACTAGCAAGGTAATCATGAACTTTCAAAACAACAAGGCCAAAAGAAAGTTATCCCTACAAAAGCATATAGTCTGGCTATGCTCTGTCATCATTGCATAACAAATTTAAATCATGCACAACCCCGGTATTGGCCAAGTAATTGTTTCACACCTTTACTTTCTCAAACCTTTTCAACTCTCATGCAGTACATGAGCGTGAGCCATGGTTATAGCACTATAGATGGTGTGGAGTGTGGTGGATGTTGCAAAAAAGGAGAAGATAGTCACATTAACTAGGCATATCAATGAGCTGTGGAGATGCTCATCAATAGATATCAATGTGAATGAGTAGGGATTTCCATGAAAATGATGCACTAGAGCTAAGAGTAAGTGAAAGCTCTTAAAGAGAACTAGTGGGTGTGCATCCAACTTGCTTGCTCACGAAGACCTAAGGCAATTTTGAGGAAGCCTATCATTGGAATATACAAGCCAAGTTATATAATGAAGATTTCCCACTAGTTATATGGTGGTGACAAAACGAGAGACTCTCAATCATGAAGATCATGGTGCTTAATATGCACAAGTGTGGAAAAAGTGGTAGCATTGTCCCTTCTCTCTTTTTCCCTCTTTTTTATTTTTTATTTTTTTGGTGGGCTCTTTGGCCTTTTTTTATTTATTTTTATTTTGGTGGGCTTCTTTGGCCTCTTTTATTTCCTCACATGGGACAATGCTCCATTAATGATGATCATCACACTTTCAACTCGAAACTTAGAGCAACAATGACTCTATATGGGATGCCTTCGATAATGTACCGTGAGAATGATCTAGCATGGCATAGACATTAATGGAAACATAATGCTAGCTATCTTACGATCATGCAATCGCAATGTAGACGTGGTGGCACATGTCATGGTGGTAGTTGCATGGCAATATATCTCGGAATGTCTTTGAAAAAGCCATAGTAGGTAGGTATGGTGGCTGTTTTGACGGAGGCTAAAGGTGGGTTTTGTGCACCGGCGAAAGTTGCACGGCACTAAGAAGATAGTGATGGTGGCAGGTGAGGGTGCATCTAAACCATGGACTCAACATTAGTCATGAAGAACTCATATACTTGTTGCAAAAGTTTCATTAGTAATCGAAACAAAGCATTCGACGCATACTCCTAGGGGAAGGGTTGGTAGGTATAAACCATGGCGCGATCCCGACCGCCACGCAAAGGATGACAATCAATATACTAATCATGCTCAGATCTCATCACATAGAGGTTCACCATACGTGCATGCTACGGGAATCACTAACTTCAACACAAGTATTTCTAGATCCACAACACCTTACTAGCATGACTTCAATATTACCATAACCACAACTCAAAACTAATTGAGATGAATCAAACTTCTCTAACTATGCAATGCACATGAAGGTGGAAGTTTTCGTATCCCTTTGGATAACTACCCCTTTTGAGACTACTTTCAAAAGCATAGATCAACTACCAAGCCAAGCACCGCTGTTCTCTAAAAGATATAAGTGAAGCACATATAGCAAAATTATCTAGCTCATAAGATATAAGTGAAGCACATGTGAGCTGAATTGTCTACCAAAAGATATAAGTGAAGCTCGACAAAATCATGGTGAGTGCATGTATCTCTCTCTAGGTGTGCAGCAAGGATGATTGTGACACAACAAAAATAAAAGACTCCTACGATACCAGACGCTCCAAGCAAAAACACATAACATGTGGTGAATAAAAATATAGCCCCAAGTAACGTTACCGATGGATTGAAGACGAAAGAGGGGATGCCTTCCCGGGGCATGCCCAAGCTTAGGCTTTTACGGCATCCTTGAACCTCTTGGGGTGCCTTGGGCATCCCCAAGTTTGAGCTCTTGCCACTCTTTATCTCTTTGTCCATAAGAACTTCACCCAAACTTGAAAACTTCACAACACGAAACTTGAACAGAAACTCGTGATAACATTAGTATGAGAAAGCAAACCACCACTTCCTTATTTACTGTAGCAAACTTAAATTCTACTTGTGTTGATGTTGGGTACTGTATTTTCAATCTTCCATGGAAAATAACCCCCGATACTATCCATAGTTTCATCAAAATAAGCAACCAACACAACAAAAACAAAATCTGTTAACAGCAGACCAGTCTGTAGCAATCTGTATATTTCGTATACCTCTGGTACTTCACAAATTCTGAACAATTACGACAGTCTGAAGAATTTGCGTAGAAATCAGCATCAAAAGGAATCAACTCAAAATCTCTTACAGAAAGAAAAAAATTCTTTTCATGAGCAGAAAGTTTCTGTCTTTTCCAGCATGACCTAACGATCATCCCCAAGACTAATCATAACGGTTTTGCTTGGCACAAACGCAAAAAGAAACACAAAAAACACAATCATAACAGAATTATGAAAGTGTAGAAAACACAAAACAGAAAGAAAAAGGATAGATTCATTGGGTTGCCTCCCAACAAGCGCTTTTGTTTAACGCCCTTAGCTAGGCAAAAAGTGATGGAATAACGTATAGTCATCTTTGGTGCTCAACCCATAAGTAGCGTGATCATTTATAATCTTAAGATCTTCATCTTTATTGGATGACTCACCACTAGCTTTAGGAACAAAAACAGGCTTGACGGTCTTTTTGAGAGTGAGATTTGGAGTATTTTGCACAGCGGCAAAAGCGGAACCCAAGTTGGTTATGACATCTTCTAATTTGCCAATTCTAGAAGAATCATTAACTATAAGTTCCTTCTCCCTTAAATTTTTCAAAAAGTTTCCCACTACGGATCCGTACTGAGTAATTTGATTGTGGATCTTTCTATCCAAACCCTCAATAAGTTCAACTGTGGCAATTTTGTTTTCAATAGCGTCAAGCCTTTGCATCACGTGTTCCAAGGTCAAGATAGTTCCATTAACCATGAGCAGGGGTGAGCCTACCAAATTCATGATAGCTCTATAGGAGTCAACAGTATGGCTCCCCAAAAAGTTCCCGCCTACATTGGTATCATGGATATACCTATTACAAGGAGAAATTCCAACATAGAAATTGTGAAGGAGGACGGTAGTGGATTGCTTACGAGTAGATCTACTTTGAGCATTGCAAATCCTGTACCAAGCATCCTTCAAATTTTCCTCCTCATTTTGCCTGAAATTGAGAACTCCATTTTCAGGGGTGTCGTTTGGAGTGGTGGGTCTAGCCATTGATGGACTATCCCACACACAAATGAGAAGGAAGAGAGAGTGAAACGGGCAAAAGAAAACGGCAAAAGAGAAAGGCAAAGGACAAAGGCAAAGGCAAAAGAAAATGGCGAAGGAGAAAGGCAAATGAAAACGGCAAATGTGAAGTGGGGGAGATGAAAACGAGAGGGAACTGGCAACAAAAGTAAATGCAGGAGATGAGTTTGTGAGACCTACTTGGATAGATCTTGATCTCTCCTCCCCGGCAACGGCGCCAGAAATACTTCTGATGTCAGCTGTGCTTCCCCGGCAACGGCGACATGAATAGTCGTGTCGACGACACCAGGAATACTTCTGCTACGGCTATGGAGCCTTGCGTTGGTGTTCCCTCAAAGCGGAAAGGGTGATGTAGCACAACGGTGGTAAGTATTTCCCTCAGTTTGAGAACCAAGGTATCAATCCAGTGGAGGAGTATCACAAGATCCTGCACAAACACAAAGAACCTGCTCCCAACGCTATGAAGGGGTTGACAATCCCTTATAGATTTTTTGCCAAGTGAGAACTGAAAGCAAGAAAGTAACAAAGCAAAGTAAAAGCGGAGGTGTAAACGATGGATGTGAATAGACCCGAGGGCCGTAGTATTTACTAGTGGATTCTCTCATGAAAGCAAGTAGACGGTGGGTGAACAAATTACTGTCCAGCAATTGATAGAACCGCGCAAAGTCGTGACAATATCTATGGCAATGATTATATCTATAGGCATCATGTCCAAAACAAGTAGACCGATACTTTCTGCATCTACTACTATTACTCCACACGTCGACCGCTATCCAGCATGCATCTAGTGTATTAAGTCCAAAAGAACAGAGTAACGCCTTAAGAAAGATGACATGATGTAGATGGACAACCTCATATCAACGATAGAGCCCATCTTGTTACCCTTGATGGAAACTACTTAATGTGTGCCTTGCTACCCGTAATGTCACTGGGAAAGGTCACCACATCATAGAACCCAAAACCAAGCACTTCTCCCATTGCAAGAATCATAGATCTAGTTGGCCAAACAAAACCCAAGACTCGGAGAGACTTACAAGGATATCAAATCATGTATATAAGAAATCAGCAAAGACTAAAATATATATCATAGATAATCTGATCACAAATCCACAATTCATCGGATCTCGACAAACACACCGCCAAAGAAGATTACATCGGATAGATCTCCATGAAGATCATGGAGAACTTTGTATTGAAGATCCAAGAGAGAGAAGAAGCCATCTAGCTACTAACTACGGACCCGTAGGTCTAAAGTGAACTAATCACGAGTCATTGGAGGGGCGATGATGATGATGAAGAAGCCCTCCAACTCCAAAGTCCCCTCCGGCAGGGTGCCGGGAAGGGTCTCCATATCAGATCTCGCTGAAACGGAAACTTTCGGCGGCGGAAAAGTATTTTCGAGGCTCCCATGATTTTTTGCTGTATTTTAGGGAATATATAGGCCAACGATGTAGGTCAGGGGGCGGCCATGGAGGCCACAAGCCCTACCACCGCTGCCTCCCCCCTAGTGACAGAGTGGGGGCTTGTGGGCTCCCAGGAGCCCTCCTGGCTTGGCCCACAGGCCCCCTAATCTTCTTCTGTTCGGGAAAAAATCATTTCGGGGATTTTATTCCGTTTGGACTCCGTTCCAAAATCAGATCTGAAAAGAACCAAAAACACAGAAAAAACAGGAACTGGCACTTGGCACTGAATTAATAAGTTAGTCCCAAAATATATATAAAAGGTACATAAAACATCCAAAGATGACAAGATAATAGCATGAAACCATAAAAAATTATAGATACGTTTGAGACGTATCATGCTCTGGTCGAATCAGGGCCTAGAGGAAGGGATCGAGGGGGAAAACTTAGGGGAAAGAACCCTGAGCTCACGGGAGTGCTGAGGCGTCGAGAGTGGGCGTGGGGATGGCCTGAGGAGGGAGAACGACGGCGGCGAGCTCCGGTGACCCGAGGAAGAACACAATGGCTTCACGGCATTTCAGAGCTTCTCGGCATCGAGAGAGTAGCTGGAGAGCATCAGGGGATCACGGCGAAGCTGTTGCGCGGCTCAGGTGAGAGAGAGAGAGGCAGGAGCGACGGCGAGCTCGAGCTCAAACTTCGGTCCTGGCGGCCGAGAGAGAGAGAGAGAACAGGGGGGGTGATTAGGGGATGAGCACGGGGAGGCCACGGGGAGCTTATCCCCGATCGCGCGAGCGCGACGCGGCGGCCAGGCGGGCACGCAGCTGCGTGGGTGCGCCAGGGAACGCGACGGCCACCTCCTGCTCCGACTGGCAGGAGGAAGACGAGAGGAGCTAGGTGGGCTGCGCCTCAGGTGAGCGACAGGTAAGTTTTTTGCATTTCCTTTATTTTCTGTTTCTGTTTTATTCTTTCTGTTATTTGTTTTGTTTTATTTTTGGCTCCAAACTATTCCTAAAATAGTTTGAAAAATACTAGAGTGATAGTTGGAATATTTCCAACCAGTCATAAAGTTTTTCAACATTTTTGGAAACTTTAAATTATTGGAAATCAAATATATAATTGATTTCAGTAGCTTTTAACTTAATTTTAAAATGCCAAAGATAGTTTGAAAATAAGTTTCAGCTCTGATATTTTCTTTTCAACATTTATCAGAAATATTGGACTTTTATGAAGGCCATTTTGGATTCATTGATTTTGCAATTGTTGGAATTCTTTTGAAAAAGAAGTGGCTAAGGTTTTGCTTTGAATTTCACCACTTCCTTTGGGTTCATTTCCATTCTTGAATGCAATGAAAGAAGATATGAGCACAAGTTACTAAAGCCTAATAGGGAATACCAGGGATGTGACATGTGTGGCATTAGATAAATATATTATTCCACCTAAAAATATTATCAGGGTTTTATAAAAATGATTTGAACTAATTTCAAATCAAAGCAAATGTCAGAAAGAACTAAAATAAAATAGAAAAGAAGAAAGAGGAGAAGAATCCTACCTGTCGCTCACCTACGAGGACAAACCCACCTGGAGCTCCCTGTCGTCTTCCTCCTCGTGCCAGTAAGCAAAGGAGAAGGAAGGCACGACGGCAGCCCTCGCCACCTCCTACTTCGCCGTGGAGATCTCTCCTGCCTCCAGTGCGCCAGCACGAGCTCGCCTCTCCCTTATCTCCTCCCCTCTCTCCATTCCCCTCTTCCTTCTCTGTTTCTTCCCTCCTCGTCGCCGCCATTGCTGAGCACTGCTAGAGCTCGCCGCCGTCGTGTCCGACCACCCCTCGCCTCCCTATTTAGCTCATCTCTTCCGCCTCCACGAGCAGCTCCTCACCACCAAGTCTATCGAGCTGGGAGCCCCTGTATCGTCACTACCGTCGTCCTTTCCTCCTCCGGTCGCCCAGATCCGTCGTCGTCGATTCGGTCTGCTCTGGGCCTCTCCGACCTTCCCGATGCTAAAAACGGAACCGCAGTGAGCCCCTGATCCTTTCCCCTCTCTCGCCCGCGTGAGCAACCCTCCAGAGCCACTTCCCCGTCGATCCCGACCTCCGGCCACCGCTAGAGCTCGTCGTAGGGACCCTCTCCGGCCACCTCAGCCCTCCTGCTACCCCCTGCCAAATCAGCCACTTCGCCAGCTTCGTTTAGACGCAAACCGTGCTAGATTTGGTGCCCTTTAGCCTCAGTTAGGCCAACTCCGGTGAGCCCTCCGCCGCGGGCTTGGTCGTCGGCGACCACCCTTCGGTGGCCGTCGACGTGGCAAAGTCATTAGCGCCTTAATTCCTTCTCTAGCCACTGACAGAGGGTCCCACGTGTGAGTCAAACCCTCATTAGGGTGGGTCAATGTGGGATTAAGCACTGGGTCACTGACGAGTGGACCCCGCTGGTCAGGTTTGACCTGGCCCAGGTGTTATTGACTGATGACATCAGTCTGACATCATTGTGACGCAATAATGCAATTTTTGATTTTAAATAATTCCAGAATAATAGCAAAACTTTAAAAAATGATAGAAAATAAATTATAAATCAGATGAAAACAAATTATATATGAAAAATTATCAGAAAAATACTAGGAATCCAATGGTACCATTTTCATGCATGTTTGAACAATCTAAACTTGCTGAATAGGACAAATACACAATAGGCATATAAATGCTTATGTTTGGAGTTCAGAAATGATCTATATTGATCAAATAAACCCCATTTAACTTGTGATCACTTGCATTAGATAAAACTAGTATCATGTTAACATGCCATGCTCATGCATCATTGTGAAGCATTAGCCGTGCTTAATTTGTTCTTGTTTGATTTTGTTGATAGACCTTGCGAGATGTAGTTATCACCGACATCAAAGAACAGCTGAGTTCTTTTGATCAACACGCAAGCAAACCCCCTTGAACATCCCGATAAAATCCCATGTTCTCACCTCTGCTCTCAATTATTACATTAGGACACATCGCTTCAAATGCTTTTGCTTCGGTAGTTGAACCCATTCCTTTGCATGGCCTAACCTTGTCACGGTAAATAGCTAAACCTTGCAACCTAGCATACCTGGTAGTTGCTTGTGCAGTGATGTGCTTTACCCTATTATGCCCACTATGCTTAGAGTTGTGTCGGGCCTGTTTCATCTGGGTGATGAACTGAACTGAATGAATGTGTTCTAGTGACAAAGGATAAGTGTTGAGTTTGATTTGGTAAAGGTACCAATGAGAGGCTCTGTAGGAGTACATGGCGGGTTGTCTCATTGGGGTCGCCCTTAAGAACTGAGTCCCGTGTATGTTATCCAAGACTAGCTACTACTGCACATTGGAATCCTTAATTGACTCCCTCGGCTTATTAATCACCTAGGTCTCTGTCCAGGAGTTGCAATTAGTTTCTGTTGTTTGTAGGACATGTTAGTAGTCTACCGAGTGGCACCCCGTACAGGTGGGCTTGGGACAGACTAGGCATCATGGCCCGGTGTACCAAGCGTAGTACCATCCATCGAGGTGGGCTTTGGAACCCTGTACACTTCCTTGCGGGTTCAGTCTCAAATAGGCGATAAACCTGGACTAGAATCTTGTGTGGTTGGTTAGGTCGTGGCCGACACCCACGCCAGTACTTCCGCTTGAAGGTTGCCGAGATGCATGACGTGCATATGGTGATAACTGGTGGGAGCGTGTGTGAAGAAGTACACCCCTGCAGGGTAATCTAATCTATTCGAATAGCCGCGTCCGTGGATATGGACTACTTGGAAACTTATGTGGTCATAGACAACTTGAATGGATACTATAAAATATTCAAGACAAGTGTGAGTGCTATGGATGGTTCTCTCATAGGGGGACGGGAGTGCACCATGGTGGTGTATTGTTGTGGAGACTAGCTAGTGGACTTGTGTGCGCTTTCTCACATTATTAAACTACTCGTAGTCGTAGTACATAATAGCCACAGAGTTAAAGTTGGCTTGCTGCATTAAACCACACCATCCCCTTTTTGACACTGATGCAAATGTAGTTAGTTCTGAGGTAAGTCTTGCTGAGTACCTTTGTACTCATTATTGCTTAATTTATGTTTTGCAGAGGAGACACCAGACTCGCTAGTGATTTCTACGATAAGATCGATGTTGACTGAGTAGCTTGGAAATCCCAGACAGAGGTCTGGTTCTGATGGAGGGTCTTGTAGATTGACAAGCTTTCTTAGCCTTTTTACTTTCTAGATGTATGTACCCAGACATGTTGTGCTTCCGCTTGTTTGTTTGTATGACTTGAGTGTTGGGTCTTGTGACCCCAGTTTGTAATATCATACTATGTTGACTCTTATGAGTCTTTAATAAAAGCTGGAGTCATAGAGTTATGTTGTGATGCCATGTTGTATCTACACATATCGTGCATATTGTGTGTATGTTATAAAATGCATTAGATGTGTGGGATTCGACACCTAGTTATGTGCCTTTAGTAGTACTCTTTACAGGGAAATGCCTCGTTGTGCTTTCTTCGAGCCTTGGTAGCTTGCTACTGCTCCAGACACATTGATTAACCGGCATGTATCCTTCTTTGCTGATGTGTCTGTCCCCTCGGGGAAATGTCACGCGGTGTAATGGAGTCCATGTAGCTTGCTACGACTCGTCTACACACGCTGATGACCGACACCTGCTTTGCTAGGTTATGTTTGCATGTCCCTGTACAGATGTGCCACTTGGGTTTATAACTAGTCATGTCGAGCCGGGTTCTTTGTCATTCGAATGCTAGCGACACATTCACATTCGTGAGCCAAAAGGCGCAAACGGTCCCAGCCAAGGTAAGGTGGCAGCCATGGAGTTTACCGTGCGTGAGGCCGCAAGGTGATGTGATGTGTTATAGGATGGGTTCTTACGACTTAGGATCGCGGTCCCGACAGCGTTGGTATCAGAGCTTGACTGCCAGTAGGATAACCAAGACAAACTGGTCGATGTTGAGTCTAGTAACTCTTTAGTTATAAAAGGGAATTGTTTGTGGAAGGGAACGTAAGGCTCATTTTACTCCTTTTCTCATGTCATTCTTATTCTAGGTCACCCTCTTCTCTATTCTACGGGGTTTAAGAATTAGGCTTTCTCATCTATCTATTAAAATGACGAGTTACTATGCTCGAGACTTATAGGAAAGTTGTTGTCCTCTTGGACCAATGTCGTCATGAGAATCCATTGTTATGTTGTAAGTTTTCATGCAGGTTGCCTCATATTTCATGCCTGCACAGCCGTTATGCTGTCCAATTTTCCCTACGATATCTTTGAAGATCTAATGCTTTTGCATTCTTGCAATCTATCTGGAATGTTACCCTGATCAATCCTAGTTCCTGATCATCAGGATGTCATGCAGTACCCAAGCTGCCATTGGTCACAAGAAGGGCCAGAGTTTTGGAACCAAAGATGATGACGTTATGTCTGATTCACCCTTGTTGGCACAGTTTATGCTAGATGCTGAGAGGAATAAGCGTGAGTCCAACCGCCTATTGTCACGTACTGAGGAGAACGCCGCACATCAACGTAATGGGTCAGTGACCATCCGTGACTTCATCAAGCTATACCCACCAACCTACCATCACTCCATTGAGCCATTTGATGTAGATGAGTGGCTCTGTAGTATCACACTTTAGCTACGTTCTGCTAGCATATCCGAAGCTGCCAACGTCACCTTTGCCGCATACCATCTGGAAGGTCCTGCTAGTTTATGGTGGGAAAACTATGAGGCTATGCGTCCAACTGGACATCTCACTTCTTGGAAAGAATTCTGTGACGCTTTTCGGGAGCACCACATTCCTCAGGGTCTTATTGATCACAAGACGGAAGAGTTCTGTAATCTCATCCAGGACACAATGACTGTTGATGCTTACGGTCGAGAGTTTGGGAACCTTGCTCATTACGCCATGGAAGAAGTGTCCATGGATGCCAAGAAGCAGGCTAGGTTCAGGAAGGGTCTCAACCCAAAGTTGTTCTGTGACCTTCACTTACATGATTGCGCTACCTTCCAAGCTTTGGTGAATGAATCTGTAACAACAGACCTTCCCTTGCAACAGCACCAGAAGAATGCTGCTAGCACTCTCCGGCAATCGAAACTAGAAGAATGTTGTTGACGGCCCACCAGCGCATGGGATCATAGCAGTTTTTGAGGGTAGAGTATTCAACCCAAATTTGTTGGTTCGCCAGACAGAAGGTGAGAGGATACTCTCGAGTATTAGCAGCTGAATTTATTAGATTCAACCACACCTGAAAGATTAGTATCTACAAGCAAAGTAGTAACAGCAAAGTAGCGAGTAACGGTAGTGGCAAGGAACAGCAGTAGTGACAGCAGTAGCACGTAGCGACAGTAGCGAGCGACGGTAGTAGCAACAGTAGGAGCAGAGCAAGACAAGTAACAGCAGCAGCAACAGTAGTAACAACAGCAAAGCAAGACAAGTAACAGCAGTAACAGCAGTAGTAACAGCAGTAGTAGGACAAACTCGTAGGCAATGGGTCGGTGATTTGTTTGGATGATATTCATCATGCAATAGATATAACACGGAGAGATATGTGGCTAGCTCTCGTTCGTCAATGTGATGTAGGCATGCATTCCGTGTGTCGTCATACGTGCTTAGGGAAAAGAACTTGCATGACATCTATTGCCCATCCCTCCTGTCGCAGCGTGGTCCAAAAGGAAACTACGGGATATTAAGGTTCTCATTTTAATAAAGAACCGGACCAACGCATTATCACTTGGTGAACACATGAACTCCTCAAACTATGGTCATCACCGGGAGTGGTTCCGGTTATTATCACTCCGGGGTTGCCGGATCATAACACATAGTAGGTAACTACAACTTGCAAGATCGGATCTAAAACACACATATATTGGTGACAACATAATAATTTCAGATCTGAAATCATGACATGTGGGCCCTAGTGACAAGCATTAATCATGGCAAAGTAGTAGTAACATCAATCACAGAACATAGTGGATACTAGGGATCAATCCCCATCAAAACTAACTCGATTACATGATAGATCTCATCCTACTCATCACCGCCCAGCGAGCCTAGGAATAGATTACTCACGGACGATGAAGAGCTTCATGGAATTGGAGAGGCAAGAAGGTTGATGATGACGATGGCGACGATTTTCCCTCTCCGGAGCCCAAGATGGACTCCAGATCTGCCCTCGAGATGAAGAACAGGTGGTGGCGGCGCCTCTGTATCGAAAACGCGACGAAAACTTCTCTTTTTTTCTGGGACAAAAGTGAACTTATAGAGCTGGAATTGGGGGCGGTAGAGCCGTGTGGGCCCCACAAGCTTGCCCGCCGCCACGAGGGGGTGGCGGAGCCAGGGCTTGTGGCCCACTGGCCCACCCCCTCAGGTGGATCTTCGCGCATGTATTTTTTATATTTTCCAAAAATGATCTCCGTAAATTTTCAGGACGTTTGGAGAACTTTGATTTCTGCACAAAAATAACACCAAGGCAATTCTTCTGAAAACAGCATCAGTCCAGGTTAGTTCCATTCAAATCATGCAAATTAGAGTCCAAAACAAGGGCAAAAGAGTTTGGAAAAGTAGATACGATGATACGTATCAACTCCCCCAAGCTTAAAACCTTGCTTGTCCTCAAGCAACTCAGTTGACAAACTAAGAGAGAAAGAAAAACTTTGACAAACTCTATTTGATCTTGTTGTTGCAACTATGTCTAACTCATAACCAGAATTTCAGCAAGATCACAAGTTAACCACATAAGCAAGTGACACAAAGGTCTCACGGTAAACTAATATCAATGGCATAAGCAGCTAACGAGCAAATAATAATGAGTTTCAAATACCAACACTTCAATCAAAACAAGTATGAAGCAATATGAATACGTGGTATCTCTCTAGCTCTTTCTGAGACCGCAAAACATAAATGCAGAGCACTTTCAAAGATCAAGGGCTGACTAAACATTGTAATTCATAGCAAAGAAGATCCAGTCATAGTCATACTCAACATTAATGAAAAGCAAAGCATAAAAATGACAGAGCTGCTCTCTAATTGGTGCTTATATAAGAAGAGGATGACTCAATAGGAATGTAAATAGACAGGCCCTTCGCAGAGGGAACCATTGATTTGCAGAGGTGCCAGAGCTCAAGCTTTGAAAACAGAGATAATAATTTTGGGTGGCATGCTTTCATTGTCAACGCAATGGCCAAGAGTTCTCAATATCTTCCATGCTCCTCATGCTACAGGCGGTTCCCAAACAGAAAAGTAAAGTTTTAACTCCCCCATCACCAATCAATCACACTCCACGGCTAGCCGAATCCTCGGGTACCGTCCATACTAACATCAATCCAGGGGGAGTCTTGTTTTACAGTTATGTTTTTGATTTAAGCATGGAACTGGGCATTCCAATTACTGGCCCCTTTCTCGTGAATGACAGTGAATAAACACATGTCGAGGATAACACTCCTAGCATGGAAGATACCAACAGCCCCCTGTCACCACATGAGTGGTTCTGGCATGCAAAACAGAATATTTCTTGAAGGTTTAGAGAATGGCACATGCAAATTTATTGGAACGGTAGGTAAATACCGCAAATAGGTAGGTATGGTGGACTCTCATGGAAAACAAAATTGGGTTTATGGAAGTGGATGCACAAGCAGTATTCCCCTTAGTACAAGTGAAGGCTAGCAAAAGACTGGAAAGCGGCCAACTAGAGAGCGACAACAGTCATCAAGATGCAATAAGTTTGACTAACATTGAATGCAAGCATGAACAGGATATAAATCACCATGGACACGAACATGATAGAGGCTATGTTGATTTTGTTTCAACTACATGCATGAACATGCGCCAAGTCAAGCCACTTGAAACATTCAAAGGAGAATACCATCCTATCATACTACATCATAGTCATCTCAAAGTCTATGTTGGCATTCAAGACAAACCATTATAAGCTCTCAGCTAAATAAGCATGGCAGCAGAAACTGTGATCTCTAAGTTTTCATTGCAAACATGGTTCTCTCACAACAAAGCTAAATCTGGGTCGACAAGCTAGTCATATTTACAAAAACCAAAATAGATAGAGTTCATACCAGCTTTTCAGTCTCAGTCACTTCATCATATATCATCATTGTTGCCTTTCATTTGCACGATCGAACGATGAAAACGATAATAAGTGCATTCGACTAAGATGAATCTGCAGGCAAACACAAAGGAGAAGACAAAATAATATGGCTCTTTGAAAGCTAAACAGGGAAGCATGCAAGAACCAATAAACATTGTAACCAATATCTTCTACCTTGACACAAAGAAAAAGAAAACTATTTACACGGGAAAGCTCCCAACAAGCAAAAGAAGAAAGAAAAAATATTTTTGGGTTTTCTCAAAAGGACACAAAACAAGAAAACAAGAAAACAAAAATAAACTAGCATGGATAATACAGTGGCAAAGTATAAACACCGGCTAACAAAGTGAAATCATAAGCATGAATGTAAAGTCGGTGAGAACACGTACTCTCCCATGCTTAGGCTTTTGGCCTAGCTTGGTCTACTCCCAAGGTGGGAAATAACTAGCTCCGGGATACTCCGGAGCAGACTGTGGATGCCATTGCTGTGTGAGCTCCTCTGGCTCCCACTGATAAACTGGCGTCTGGTACTCGACTGGCGGCTCGGGCACGGGCGCCTGTGGTTGGGCCAAGCCCCAATATGCGTAGATGTCCGCGGGCATAATAGTGTACCTGCCTGCATGAAGATCGAACAAAGAAGGAGCAGGCAAAGTAATAGTTTCTCGAGTACCCTGACTAAACACCAGGTTATAAATAATACGTCAACGAGCATCTCTATCCAGAAAATCATGGTGAACCATGCTGTCATAATCCAGATATCTCTTAGGGAGAAGAATCTCTCCTTCCTCTCCCAGTCTAATGGGTATCTCAAAGTGTCTGGCAAGACGGGTAGCATTGATACCTCCATAGAAAACACCTTTAGAACGGTTCAGGTTCAACCGTTGAGCTACTATAGCGCCCAAGCTATAAGTCTTATCGTTATAAAGGCCTTCGCGCAAAACCGCAAGGTTTGGAGAACTAAGTGATCCATCCTCCCCACGGCCAATCAAACATTTTCCCACAAATAGTGAGAAATACCGAAGCACAGGAAAAATGTATGCTAGCAATTCTAGAGCGAGACACTCCTCTCTCCTCTCCAACAGCAATAGAACCAATGAAATCCTCCAAGTCCCGTGGACGAGGGTCACGGATATCCCCAACATAAGGTAATTTGCATACATTGCAAAAATCCTGCAGCATCATGCACTGGGGGACATCGTATATCATGAACTCAACCATGGGAGGATTCTTCCTCGGATAAAAGTTGAAGCTTTGAACGAAAATATTGGTGAGGAGGAGATATTGTGGGCACTTATCTTCAACAAACGCAGTAAGACCTGCGTTCCCCACCAAGTAATAGAAGTCTTCATAAAGTCCGGCGTCGTACAAAAATTCATCACTTGGCCACTCGCATGCTCGAACTTCTGTGACTCGAGGTACTACGTACTTGGGGTGATTCTTCTCATCCTCCTTGGGGTTACGGCTTGAAGAGCCTCTCCAGAACCTCCTCATCTTTTCCCTTTTCTAGATCTGAAAAAATCTAAAAAGTTTAGAGACTTCGAAAGGAAAGTGAATAAAGATTAACCCAACTTGTAGCAACTACTCCTACTAGTTCCTTGAGACCGTATCACGCGCTAAAACTACTTGGGACCAGCTAAAATCAACATTTCTAGCTCAAGAACAGGGTCACCAAGGTAGCAAGAATACGCGAAGGATAAAGCACGAGAGCAAAAACTAATTGGAGCAATGGAGGAGTCACTTACCAAGGAGTAATTTCCCCAAAACGGTTCAGAGAATGGTGCTTTGAGCAAGGAGATCGAAAATCACACCCAAATGAGCAAGAACACAGGTTTGAGCTGCGAAACAATTTTTTCTGGAGGTGGAAGAAGAGGCTGGGAGATGGAATGAGTGGAGGGGTTGCATGTGGGCCCCACAAGCTTGCACCCCGCCACCAGGGGGTAGGTGGCGGTGGCAGGGCTTGTGGCCCACCGGTCTGGCCCCCAGGCTAGCTCTCAGGCCCAGAAATTTTCAAAAATTCCAGAAAAAATCACACTAAATTTTCAGGACCATCGGAGAACTTTTATTTTCGAGGTATTTTTCTCCGGGGCGCAAAAACAAAAAACAGGAAAAACTAAAATAATTCTATCATTTTTCTTCTAAGCAAAAGAAAAAGAAAACTCAAAACAGAGGTATGTGACTCTCTGATTCATCCGTTTCATGGTCATCGAAAGAAATCCGTCAATGGGATTGATCAAGTCCTTATGACAAAACTTTCTAGAATCGCAAGAGAGAATGGAGAATTTTCGAATAGCCACTAAGTCACCTGAATGGGGATGTGTATCTCCCCAACAAGCAAATCGTACTTCATCTTGACACGAGGAATAGGGCATTCAAAGCCCCCAATGAGAATCGATGAAGTCTTTTCAATAGCATTGATGCAATGTACTTGATATCGTTTCTTTGCAAAGTGCACTGTGTGCTCATTACCGTTGACGTGGAAAGTGACATTGCCTTTGTTGAAATCTATAACAGCCCCTGCAGTGTTTAAAAAGGGTCTTCCGAGGATGACAGCCATGGCATGGTCCTCGGGAATATCCAGGATAACAAAGTCTGTTAAGATAGTGGTATTAGCAACCACAACAGGCACATCCTTGCAAATACCGATAGGGAAAGCAGTTGATTTGTCGGCCATTTGCACAGAAATTTCAGTGGGTGTCAACTTTTCCAACTCAAGTCTACGATAAAGAGAGAGTGGCATAACACTAACACCGGCTCCAAGGTCACATAAGGCAGTTCTTACATAGTTTCCTTTAATGGAGCAAGGTATAGTGGGCACTCCGGGATCACCAAGTTTCTTAGGAGGTCCACCTTTGAAAGTGTAATTGGCAAGCATGGTGGAGATCTCAAGATCTGGTATCTTCCAGTTATTAGTCACGATATCTTTCATGTACTTGGCATACAGAGACATCTTGAGCATATCAGTTAATCGCATCTGCAGAAAGACGGGTCTTATCATCTCAACGAAGCGCTCAAAATCCTCATCATCCCTTTTCTTGGATGGCTTAGGAGGAAAGGACATAGGTCTCTAAACCCATGGCTCTCTTTCTTTACCATGCTTCCTACTAGTAAATTCATTCTTATCGTATCTCTTAGGTTGTGGATTATCAGGATTAACCGTAGGTTCAATCTCCACATCCTCATCATTGCTAGGTTGAGAATTATTATGAACATCACTGTCCATATTGGCACTAGGTTCATGTTCATCACCAGATTGTTTTTCTGCATCAGACGCAGAAATATCATTAAGTTCTTCAGGTGTGACAGTATTTGGTGAACTGGCGTGCATGTTTCTATCATCCTTCTTCTTCTCCTTAGGATGACTAGGTGTATCAGCATTGTTTCCTTGAGAATATTGATCAATTCTCTCAGGATGACCTTGAGGATACAAAGGTTCCTGAGTCATTTTGCCTCCTCTAGTAATGACTCTGACAGAGTTGTCATTTAATTCATTGAGCAGGTTATTCGGAGCTTTAAGTACTTGTTCTACCTGAGTAGTTATCATAGAGGCATGTTTACTCAGAAGCTTCAGAGCATTGACATTTCTGTCTACACAAGCACTTAAATGGCTAAGCATACGAGTACTTTGTTCCAAATGTCTGCTAACATAATCATTGAAACTCTGTTGTTTGGCAACAAAGTCAAATTCATCAAAGCATAGGCTAGCAGGTTTATCAAAAGGAATATCACTCTCATCAAACCTACGTAGAGAATTCACTTCTACTACCTGTATCGGTTTATCGAGACCATGGATCTCTTCGATAGGTGGTAGATTTTTGACATCTTCAGATCTAATGCATTTCTCTTGCATAGATTTCTTGGCTTCTTGCATATCTTCGGGACTGAGGAATAGAATACCTCTTTTCTCCGGAGTTGGCTTAGGAGGTGGTTCGGGAATAGTCCAAGCATTATAGTTGATCAAGATGTTATTCAGTAGAGTCTCAGCTTGTTCTACAGCTCGTTCCCTAAAAACACAACCACCACAACTATCTAGGTGGTCTCTAGAGGCATCGGTAAGTCCGTTATAGAGGATATCAAGTATCTCGTTCTTCTTAAGAGGGTGATCAGGCAAAGCATTTTGTAGCTGGATGAGCCTCATCCAAGCTTGTGGAAGACTCTCTTCTTGGAGTTGAGCAAAGTTGTATATTTCCTGCAAGGCAGCTTGCTTCTTATGGGCAGGGAAATATTTCTCACAGAAGTAATAGACCATATCCTGGGGACTACTCACACATCCAGGAGCAAGAGAGGTGAACCAGGCTTTAGCGTCATCCTTTAGAGAGCAAGGAAACGGCTTAAGGATATAGTAGTGGCGGATCTTCTCCTCATTAGTGAAAAGGGTGGCTATATCGTGTAGTTTGGCAAGATGGGCTACGACCGTCTCAAACTCATAACCGTGAAAAGGATCAGATTCGACTAGAGAGATTATCTCAGGGTCAATAGAGAATTCATAATCCTTATCAGTGATAAAGATAGGTGAAGTGGCAAACTTCGGGTCGTATTTCATCCTAGCTTCCAGAGATTTTTCCTTCCACTTGACAAGTAATTTCTCAGCGTCATAGGCATCCTTACACGCAAGAAAATCCTCAACTATCTCTCCCTCCATAACGTAACCCTCACGTATATCAGGCAATTCATATCTAGGAGAGCTAGATCTAGCAGGAGCAAAAGCAGGTTCTATCTCAATAGTATCGGTAGTTTCAGAAGCATCACGAGCATTGGCAGTAACTCTAGCAATATGAGCATCAAGGAATACCCCTAGTGGAACATCAAGCAAAGTAGTATCTCTAGCAGTTTCAAGCATAACATCTCTAGCAATATCAGGCATAGCATCAAGCATAGTATCATCAGGCATAGCATCTCTAGCATCATCAGGCAAAGCAGTATCAGGCATAGTATCAGTATCAGGCATTGTATCAAGCATAGCATCTCTAGCAGTAGCATCATAAGCATCATCAAGCACAGGCGACATATCAAGATTTCTAGCAGGAGGTGATGTTGCAAACTTACTCATAACTGAAGGTGAATCAAGTGCAGAGCTAGATGGCAATTCCTTACCTCCCCTCGTAGTTGAGGGCAAGACTTTGGTCTTCGGATCCTTCAGATTCTTCATAGTGATCAGCAGATATAAATCCCAAGTGACTCAGAGAATATAGCAATACCTCCCGGCAACGGTGCCAAAAAAATGCTGACTCCGTGACAGCAGACCTTCCCTTGCAACGGCACTAGAAGAATAGTGCTAGCACTCTCCGGCAATCGAAACCAGAAGAATGTTGTTGATGGCCTACCAGTGTGTGGGATCGTAGCAGTTTTCGAGGGTAGAGTATTCAACCCAAATTTGTTGGTTCGCCAGACATAAGGTGAGAGGATACTCTCGAGTATTAGCAGCTGAATTTATCAGATTCAGCAACACCTGAAAGATTAGTATCTACAAGCAAAGTAATAACAGAAAAGTAGCGAGTAACGGTAGTGGCAAGGAACAACAGTAGTGACAGCAGTAGCAAGTAGTGACAGTAGCTAGCGACAGTAGTAGAAACAGTAGCAGTAGAGCAAGACAAGTAACAGCAGCAGCAACAGTAGTAACACCAGCAGAGCAAGACAAGTAACAACAGTAACAGCAGTAGTAACAGCAGAAGTACGACAAACTCGTAGGCAATGGGTCGCTGATTTGTTTGGACGATATTCATCATGGAACAGTTATAACACGGAGAGATATGTGGCTAGCTCCCATTCGTCAATGTGATGTAGGCAAGCATTCGTGTGTCGTCATACGTGCTTAGGGTAAAGAACTTGCATGACATCTATTGTCCATCCCTCCCGTGGCAGCGGGGTCCAAAAGGAAACTACGGGATATTAAGGTTCTCCTTTTAATAAAGAACCGGACCAACGCATTAGCACTTGGTGAACACATGAACTCCTCAATTTATGGTAATCACCGGGAGTAGTTCCGGTTATTGTCACTTCGGGGTTGCCGGATCATAACACATAGTAGGTAACTACAACTTGCAATATCGGATCAAAAACACACATATATTGGTGACAACATAATAATTTCATATCTGAAATCATGGCACTCGGGCCCTAGTGACAAGCATTAAGCATGGCAAAGTAGTAGCAACATCAATATCAGAACATAGTGGATACTAGGGATCAATCCCCATCAAAACTAACTCGATTACATGATAGATCTCATCCTACTCCTCATCGCCCAGCGAGCCTACGAATAGATTACTCACGAACGACTAAGAGCTTCATGGAATTGGAGAGGGAAGAAGGTTGATGATGATGATGGCCACGATTTCCCCTCTCCGGAGCCCAGACGGACTCCAGATCTGCCCTCCAGATGAAGAACAGGTGGTGGCGGCGCCTCCGTATCGAAAACGCGACTAAAACTTCTCTTTTTTTTCTGGGACGAAAGTGAACTTATAGAGCTGGAATTGGGGGCGGCATAGCCGTGTGGGCCCCACAAGCTTGCCCACCGCCACCATGGGGTGGCGGAGCCAGGGCTTGTGGCCCACTGGTCCACCCCCTCAGGTGGATCTTCGCGCAGGTATTTTTATATTTTCCAAAAATGATAACCGTAAATTTTCAGGACGATTGGCGAACTTTGATTTCTGCAAAAAAAATAACACCAAGGCAATTATGCTAAAAACAGCGTCAGTCCAGGTTAGTTCCTTTCAAATCATGCAAATTAGAGTCCAAAACAAGGGCAAAAGAGTTTGGAAAAGTATATATGATGAGACGTCTCAGTGAACAAGGCCATCAATGCAGACACAGCTCACACAACTTATGAAAAGTCTTGTAAGCACACCCGTGACAATGGTTCTTCTTCTGGTTCTCGATATCAAAAGCGTCGGATTTGGGTTCCTAACTCAGAATTTCCACCTGGATATGTATCAAAGCCCTCTTCTGTGGCGCCTCGCCCAGCTTCATCGTATGTTCCTCCCAAGCCTAATGGTAGAATGTCTGTCAATACGGTTCCATGTTCAACCCAAGTGATTTCTTACAAGTGTGGAGAGCCAGGGCATGTTGCTTGAAACTGCACTTAGTCTGGGAAGTATGTTGGTCATCCCAAGCCATTAGTCAAGACAACCCATGTCAAGCAAGTCATCAGTCAATTTGGATGCGTGAATCAGGTCTCAACCAAAAAAGCACATGATGACTGATAACCCACAAGTATAGGGGATCGCAACAGCTTTCGAGCGTAGAGTATTCAACCCAAATTTGTTGATTCGACACAAGGGGAAGCCAAAGAATATTCTCAAGTATTAGCAGTTGAGTTGTCAGTTCAACCACACCTGAAAGACTTAGTATCTACAACAAAGTATCAGTAGCAAAGTAGTGTGATAGCAACAGTAGCAACGGTAACCAGTAGCAGCAGGGACAGCAGTAGCGGCAAAGTAACGTAGCAAGGACTAGTAGGAAAAACTCATAGGCATTGGATCGGTGATGGATGATTATGCCGGATGGTATTCATCAGGCAATAGTTATATCACGGAGAGATATGTAACTAGCTCCAGTTCCTCAATGTAATGTAGGCATGTATTCCGTATGTAGTCATACGTGCTTAGGGAAAAGGACTTGCATGACATCTATTGTCCATCCCTCCCGTGGCAGCGGGGTCCTAATGGAAACTATGGAATGTTAAGGTTCTACTTTTAATAGAGAACCGGACCAACGCTTTAACACTTAGTGAATACATGAACTCCTCATACTATGGTCATCTCCGGGAGTGGTTCCGGCTATTGTCACTCCGGGGTTGCCGGGTCATAACACATAGTAGGTGACTACAACTTGCAAGATAGCATCAAGAACACACATATATTGACGAGAACATAATAGGTTCAGATCTGAAATCATGGCACTCGGGCCCTAGTGACACGCATTAAGCATGGCAAAGTAGTAGCAACATCAATCTCAGAACACAGTGGATACTAGGGATCAATCCCCGTCAAAACTAACTCGATTACATGATATATCTCATCCAACCCATCATCGTCCAGCAAGCCTACGATGAGATTACTCGGGAACGGTGAAGAGCATCAGGGAATTGGAGATGAAGGAAGGTTGGTGATGACGATGGCGATGATCTCCCCTCTCCGGAGCCCAGAACGGACTCCACATCTGCCCTCTAGAGGATGAACAGGAGGTGGCGGTCCCTCCATATCGTAAAACGTGATGAACTCTTCTCTTTGATTTTTTTTCCGGACTAAAGGGACTAAATAGAGCTGGAATTGGAGCCGGTGGAGCTCTGCGGGCCCCACAAGCCTGCTTGGCGCGGCCGGGGGGGCGCGCCTGGTGGGCTTGTGGGCTCCATGCTCCACTTCTTTGGTTGATTCTTGCGCCAGTATTTTTTATATATTCCACAAGAAATCCTCGTGAATTTCTAGGTCATTCCAAGAACTTTTATTTCTGCGCAAAAACAACACCATGGCAATTCTGCTGAAAACGGCGTTAGTGCGGGTTAGTTCCATTCAAATCATGCAAATTAGAGTCCAAAACAAGGGCAAACGAGTTTGGAAAAGTAGATACGACGGAGACGTGTCAACTCCCCCAAGCTTAAAACCTTGCTTGTCCTCAAGCAATTCAGTTGACAAACTGAAAGAGACAAAAGAAAAACTTTTATGAACTCTGTATGATCTTGTTGTTGCAATTATGTCTAACTCATATCCAGAATTTCAGCAAGATCACAAGAAAACCACATAAGCAATGACATCTAGGTCTCATGGCAAACTCATATCAATGGAATAATCAACTAGCGAGCAATAGTAATAAGTTTCAAACATCAACACTTCAATCAAAACAATCATGAAGCAATACGAATAGATGGTATCTCGCTAGCTCTTTCTGAGACCGAAAAACATAAATGCAGAGCACCTTCAAAGACCAAGGGCTGACTAAACATTGTAATTCATGGCAAAGAAGATCCAGTCACAGTCATACTCAATATCAGTAAAAAGCAAAGCATAAGAATGAAAGAGGTGCTCTCTAATTGGTGCTTTTAGAAAGAAGAGGATGACTCAACAGAAACATAAATAGATAGGACCTTCGCAGAGGAAAGCATTGATTTGCAGAGGTGCCAGAGCTCAAGCTTTGAAGATAGAGATGAATAATTTTGGATGGCATTCTTTCATTGTCAACGCAATGACCAAGAGTTTTCACCATCTTCCATGCTACACATACTATAGGCGGTTCCCAAACAGAAAAGTAAAGTTTTGACTCCCCCACCACCGATCAATCACACTCCACGACTAGCCGAATACTCGGGTGCCGTCCATACCAACAACAATCCAGGGGAGTTTTGTTTTCAATTATCTTTTCGATTTGAGCATGGAACTGGCCATTCCAATTACCGACCCCTTTCACGTGAATGATAGTGAATAAACACATATCGAGGATAACACGCCTAGCATGGAAGATACTGATAGCCCCCTGTCACTACATGAGCGGTTTGGGCATGCATAATAGATTATTTCTTGAAAATTTAGAGAGTGGCACATGCAAATTTACTTGGAACGGCAGGTAGATACCGCAAATAGGTAGGTATGGTGGACTCATATAGAACAACTTTGGATTTATGGAAGTGGATGCACAAGCAGTATTCCCGCTTAGTACAAGAGAAGGCTAGCAAAAGACTGGGAAGCAACCAACTAGAGAGTGACAACAGTCATCAAAATGCATTGGGATTAACCAACATTGAGTGCAAGCATGAGTAGGACATAAATCACCATGAACTTAAATATCATAGAGGCTATGTTGATTTTGTTTCAACTACATGCGTGAACATGTGCCAAGTCAAGCCACTTGAATCATTCAAAGGAGGATACCATCCTATCATACTACATCATAATCATCTCAAGATTCATGTTGGCATCCAAGACAAACCATTATAAGCTCCTAGCTAATTAAGCATGGTATCAGAAACTATGATATCTAAGTTGTCATTGCAAACATGTTTCTCTCACAACAAAGCTGAATTGGGAACGATGAGCTAGTCATATTTACAAAAACAAAATAGATCGAGTTCATACCAGCTTTTGCATGCTCAGACACTTCATCATATATCGTCATTATTGCCTTTCACTTGCACGACTGAATGATGTGAACAATAATAAGAGTGCTCATGCATTGGACTACACTGGAATCTGCAATCAAACACAAAGGAGAAGACAAAATAATATGTCTCTTTGAAAGATAAACAGATATGCATGCGAGAGCCACTAAACATTGTAACCATGGTCTTCTACCTTGACCCAAAGAAAAATAAAACTATTTACACGGGAAAGCTCCCAACAAGCAAAAGAAGAACAAGAAATATTTTTGGGTTTTCTCAATCTAGACAAACACACGAAAATAAAACGAGAAAAAGAAATAAACTAGCATGGATGATATAGTGGCAAAGTGTGAACATGAATGTAAAGTCGGTGAGAAACACGTACTCCCCCAAGCTTAGGCTTTTGGCCTAAGTTGGTCTACTCCCAAGGAGGGAAATAATCGTCTCCGGGATACTCCGGAGTGGACTGAGGGTGCCACTGCTGGGTGAGCTCCTCTGGCTCCCACTGATAAACTACCGTCTGGTACACGACTGGTGGCTCTGGCACGGGCGCCTGTGGTTGGGCTATGCCCCAATATGCGTAGATGTCCGAGGGCATAATAATGTACCTGCCTAGATGAAGATTGAACAAAGAAGGAGTAGGCAAGGTAATAGTCTCATGAGTACCCTGACTAAATACCAGGTTATAAATCATCCTCTTATTTATATCTTTATCAAGAAAGTCATGGTGAACCATGCTATCATAATCTAGATATCTCTCAGGAAGAAGAATCTCTTCTTCCTCGTCCAGTCTAATGGGTATCTCAAAAATGTCTAGCAAGACGGGTAGCATAGATACCTCCATAAACAACGCCTTTAGAATGGTTCGTGTTCAACCGTTGAGCTACTATAGCGCCCAAGCTATAAGTTTTATCATTATAAAGGGCTTCGCGCAAAACCGCAAGATCTGGGGAGCTAAGGGCCCCAGCTTTCCCATGGCCAATCAAACATTTTCCCACGAATAATGAGAAGTATAGAAGCACGGGAAAATGTATGCTAGCAGCTCTAGTGCAAGACACTCCTCTCTCCTCACCTACAGCAATAGTATCTATGAAAGCCTCCAAGTCCCGTGGACGAGGTTCATGAATATCCCCAACATAATGTAATTTGCAAACATTGCAAAAATCCTGAAGTGACATGCGCTGGGGGATATCATATAATTTGAACTCAACCATAGGAGGACTCTTCCTTGGATAGAAATTAAAGCTTTGCACGAAAATATTAGTGAGGAGGAGGTATTGCGGACACTTATCTTCAACGAAGGCGGTAAGACCTGCGTTCTCCACCAAGTAATAAAAGTCCT
This sequence comes from Hordeum vulgare subsp. vulgare, assembly GCF_904849725.1. Lineage (NCBI taxonomy): Eukaryota > Viridiplantae > Streptophyta > Magnoliopsida > Poales > Poaceae > Hordeum > Hordeum vulgare. The sequence continues at coordinate 342,492,036 of NC_058522.1, read as the reverse complement.
CATAAAGTCTGGCGGCGCGTAAGAACACATCACTTGGCCACTCGCACGCTCGAACTTCTGCAGCTCGGGGGACCGGATACTTAGGTTTCTTCTTCTCATGTTCATCATCCTTGGGGTCACGCCTTGAAGAGCGTCTTAAGAACCTCCTCATCTTTTCCTTTTTCTAACTCTGAAAATTTCTGAAATTTTTAGTGACTCAAAGGAAAGGTGAACAAGGCTCAATTAAACTCATAGCAACTACTCCAACAAGTGCCTAGGGGCGATATCACGCATAAAAACTACTTGGGACCAGCTAAAATTAGCATGCAAAGCTCAAGAACAGGGTCACCAAGGCAGCAAAAATACGCGACGTATAGGGCACTAGAGCAAAAACTAATTGGACCAATGGAGGAGTCACATACCAAGGAGCAATTTCCCCAAAACAGTTTGGTGAATGGGGCTTTGCACAAGGAGATCAAAAATCGCAGCAAGAAGAGCAAGAACACGGGTTTGAGCTGCGAAACAATTTTTTCTAGAGGTAGGAGAAGAATATGGGAGCTAGAATAAGTGGAGGGGGGACACATTGACCCCACAAGCCTGGTAGGCACGCCTAGGGGGGTGCCCGCGCCTCCAGGGCTTGTGGCCCACTGGTGTAGCCCCTCACTAGCTCTCTGTCTCAGAATTTTTCAAAAATTCCAGAAAATAAACATACTTGATTTTCACGGCATTCGGAGAACTTTTATTTTCGGGGTACTTTTCTATGGGACGCTAAAAGCAGAAAACAGGAGACACTAAAGCTAAATCTATCATTTTTCTTCTAAGCAACCGAAGGTGAAAGTTTGGAACAGAGGTTTGTGACTCCTCGATTCATCCATCTTATGGTCATCGAAAGAAATCCATCAATGAGGTTGATCAAGTCTCCTTGACAAACTTTTTCGAATCGCGAAAGGAAACGGAGAATTTTTGAATAGTCACTAGGTTACCTCAATGGGGATGTGCATATCCCCAACAAGCAAATCATACTTCATCTTAACAGTAGGTATAAGGCATTCAAAGCTCCCAATAAGAATCGATGAAGTTTTCTCAATAGCATTGATGCAATGTACTCGATATTGTTTCTTCGGAAAGTGCACCGTATGCTCATTACCGTTGACATGGAAAGTGACATTGCCTTTGTTGCAATCAATAACAGCCCCTGCAGTGTTTAAAAAGGGTCTTCCGAGGATGACCGCCATCGCATCATCCTCGGGAATATCCAGAATAACAAAGTCTGTTAAGATAGTGACGTTAGCAACCATAACAGGCACATCCTCGCAAATGCCGATAGGGAAAGCAGTTGATTTGTCGGCCATTTGCAGAGAGATTTCAGTGGGTGTCGACTTATCCAGTTCAAGTCTACGATAAAGAGAGAGAGGCATAACACTAACACCGGCTCCAAGGTCGCATAAAGCAGTTCTAACGTAGTTGCCTTTAATGGAGCAAGGTATAGTGGTCACTCCGGGATCACCTAGTTTCTTAGGAGTTCCACCCTTGAAGGTATAATTAGCGAGCATGGTGGAAATCTCAACCTCGGGTATCCTCCTCTTATTAGTCACAATATCCTTCATGTACTTAGCATACGGAGACATTTTGAGCATATTTGTCAAATGCATTTGCAGAAAGACGGGTCTAATCATTTCAACAAATTGCTCAAAATCCTCATCATCCTTTTTCTTGGATGGTTTGGGAGGAAAGGGCATGGGTTTCTGAAACCATGGTTCCCTTTCTTTACCATGCTTCCTAGGAGCGAAGTCATTCTTATCGTATCTCTTATTCGTAGGTTGTGGGTTATCAAGATCAACAGGTTCAATCTCCACATCCCTATCGTTGCTAGGTTGAGCATCAACATGAACATCACTATTGATGTTATCATTTGGCTCATGTTCATCACCAGATTGTGTTTCGTCATCAGAGACAGAGACATCGTTTGGACTCTCGGGTGTAACAGCAACAGGGTTGCTAGCGTGCAAGTTCCTATCATCTTTCTTCT